>NC_081316.1:81411100-82036100 GCF_026419965.1 Kogia breviceps
GGGTGACGCAAGAGGGAAGAGATATGGGAACATATGTATATGTATAACTGATTCACTTTGTTGTAAAGGAAAAACTAACACACTATTGTAAAACAGTTATACTCCAATAAAGATGTTAAAAAAAAAATAAAATAGGAGTTCTTGAGGAAACAGTTGATTCCAGAATTGGGGTAAGGAAAGTAAATGATAAGCCTGGAGCATCTTTCACCAGAAATGCTCAGAGAATGATAGGGACACGTGTGAAGGACAGGAACCAGCTTGAAGAGACTCCTATTGGTCAAGTATGGAGCAATTTGAGCATGATAATAAATAATAAGAGCAATAAATTTCAATCCATTGAATAAAATAGAAATCCATCACTATGATATAAACAAAACAGACAAACAAATAAGAATAGAAACTTCTTCCGTATGGTAGAGTGACAACTAACAAATGTAGAAGAAATGATGAAGATATTTCAATATTTGGCAACCATAATAAAAGTGGTTGATTCAGGAAGGTTGATTCAAAGTGTGCTAAGACTGGTGGATAGGGGTTTGATGAGGAACAGGATGTTGGCATAGTTTCCTCCCCAAATACTTACCACTGCATAGGAAAGAATGATGACTTTATAGTGCAAAAAACCTAGCAGACAACAAATCGACTAAGTGACCAAGATTAACATCATCAGTGGTAGAACAGGTTGATATCACGGGCCTCTTGATATGATGTACTAAGAAGAGCACAGCATCATTCCTGAGGTATTTTTGTCAAGAATGCATGACCTGAGATTGGACATGTAGTAATACGGGACAAGCCCAGCTTGAGGGACAACCTACAGAATAAAAGGTCTATACTCTTTAAACTGTCAAAGTCATGAAATACAGGAATAAATGGAGGAACTCTTCCAGAATGAAGGAGACTAAAGAGACATGATAACTAAATGGAACATATGGTCCTGGATTGAATCTCATATTAGAAATCAAAAAAAGATACTGTTGGAACATTGGTAAAATTTGTTTTATGTCTGTGAATTGGATGGTAGTGCTGTATTAATGTTGATTTCCTGATATGGATGGTTGTAGGTTTGGACAGTTAGGTAGGAGAGTAAAAAAATCCTGGAGCACTTAGAAGTGACAGGGCATTATATCTGCAATTTGCTCTCAAATGGATCAGAAAAAGAATAATGACAATGGATACACACACAAACATATACATACATACATATACATGTTAAAGGAAAGGGAGAAAATTATAGAAACATCAATGGAGGAATCCAAGTAAAAGGGATTCCTTAGTTTTTACTGTACGTGCGATTTTTCTGTAAGTTTGGAATGATACAAATATAAATTATTTAAAATAACAACATAAATTTAACCTTTTAAAAACTGAGTGATAAATGTATATATATATATATGTATAATCTATCTATATACATGTATATACACACACACACCTTACCATATTTTTACCATTTAACTACTTTAAAGTACTCTGTTGTAATCTTAAAGATTTTGGCTTTATTTCACCTACAAACTTTAGCACTCTTTTACAAAGGGGGAAAATGGCTTGCTTTAAGTCATCATAGGTGAACTTTTGGAGCTAAGGAGCAGAATACAAAAGCAGAATGAAAAGTTCTAAAACAGTTGTTGGACTTCATGTAAATAAACACTGTGGGACAAAATCTAATAACTGGGTATTCTTTATATATCAATATATTCCCAATCTGATCAATCAGTTTCTGTTCCAAGTTCATCAATTCTACATTCTCCTTTTATTAAAAACCCACATTCAGAGAAAGGTCTCATCTCCTCCCTAACTTTTACCTATACTCACTTAAAACTGATCAGATTTAAGAAAAAAAAAATCATCTATTTTAACTAAATATTCCTAAGAAGCAGATTTTTTTTTTTTTTTTTTTTTTTTTTTGCGGTACGCGGGCCTCTCACTGTCGCGGCCTCTCCCGTTGCGGAGCACAGGCTCCGGACGCGCAGGCTCAGCGGCCAAGGCTCACGGGCCCAGCCGCTCTGTGGCATGTGGGATCTTCCCGGACCGGGGCACAAACCAGCGTCCCCTGCATCGGCAGGCGGACTCTCAACCACTGCGCCACCAGGGAAGCCCCGAAGCAGACGTTTTAAGCTGAAAACAAAACAAAACAAAAATCCAAAATCTTGTTTCAGAATAGAATATTCTAGTCTATCAAAATGCCTGACCTGTTTCCATCTATGGAAATAAGAGCACTGGACTAGATCAGTCTCTCAATTACTTTCCTCCTTTGACACACCTAAAGAATATGACACACACACACACACAAGAAATACTTTGTGTGTGCATGTATGCCATGCGTCTCTCTAAATATTAGAATCTGGAGGGTGAGTGGGTGGGGCACTAGCCAAAGGGATTTGCAAGCCTAGATGTTTCTAAGGTTCTATCAATACTCTTCACCCATTTCAGAAATTTTTAATCCTGGTTTAACGGTCATCTTTCTCTTCTACTTCATATATTCTATAGTCTTTGTTCAACAGAGAGGCTTGGTCCGTTCTGAGATTAACAATCTAGATTATCAATTTAAGATCTGCTCCTATAGTTGGTCAAGTGTCAGGCTAAATGACAAGTCTCCATACAGCGTAAGCCTGATTTCAATAAACTTCAAACATAGCCATTTCACAGCATCTGCTCCCAATAGCTTCCTGTGTTTTTTGAAGGGAACAATAAAAGCATTTAATATTGTATGTCAGAAACTGGTTCAGCTGAGATCCAGACAGGTTAGGTAAGTCATATGCTGATTGGTAGAGGCAGAACGACAATCTGAGTTCCTCTGATTCTAAGTTTCTGGGGGTGTTTGTTTTTTTTGCTTTGCTGTCATCGAGCTACATCAGATATTTAATGCACTGATCTCAGTCTGACTTTGAGGAAGATATTTTAAACAGGACAGACATAGAGAAAAAAACTACATACTTCAAATACATATTAATATGGAATATGTATATTTTAATCTGCTGTTCCTATAGATTTAAATGGGTCCAAAGCAGAGATTTACTAGGTTGGGGACATCAAATATGAGGCCCATGTGCTGGCATTTGCTCCTCTCATGCCCACAACAGAAACTGCTAATGGATCATGGCACTTGAGCCTAGCAGATAACTTCTTGGTGCAGCATTCCAAGCAGCCACTACTAGTTTATTACAATTGGCAATTAACTGAAACCTATTTGCCATCCCTATTTCTTTTACAGTTACAAAGATTTCTAGTAAAATAGCATCCCTTCTGTAAGCCACCAAAAAGTTGCCTCTGCTTTGATAATGTTAGGGGTGGATGTGGGGGGAAGGTATAGGATAAGGAGAGAGAATAATAAAGAATCTTATGGTTTAAAGGATGCAAGTAAAGAAAGGCTGTAATAAAAAGAATTCCCAGATGTAAGAAAGCTGAGCCAGAAATTTAGGGCTGAAGGTACAGAGAGTAAATCGTGCTTGGGGAGAGAGGCACACTTCTTATTCACCATGCTTTTGATCTGAAATACTATTGGTTGGTTGCAAAGTGGGGTAACCTATGGTGACCTAGAGATGGGCAGGTATTGTACAATACATGTGAGGCTGCCTTAGCACTTATCACATCGAATGTTTTCCAACTTCAATATTACAACGTTTGACCCTGCTTTTCTTTTTTAATGTTCAGTTAAAAAATGTGTTATCTGCCTGCCCTAATTGTTAGCTGCTCTATAAGTATATCAAATCCAGGTATTTGCAAGCCATTTTGAATTGTATTCCTCTGTATTTAGTGTTGCTTTTTAAAGCATTTTTTAAAAAGTATGTGTAGTTCAGAAATGAACAATTTTGAAACTGAATCTGAAATGACTTGATGACAGCAATATTCCATGCTCTCTATATACCCAAATCTTTCAGAGTAAATTATTAAATGTACCATCTAAGCAAAATGCAAAACAAAGATCTCTGAATTTGCTATAATTCTTGTTTATACTTAATCACTTATGTCAAGAGAATTATAAGGAGCCAAACATTAGTTTATGGAATTATGAAACTTAACTTATAAATTGCAATACTGAGCTCACTTTCTGAGATACACAGCATGTCACTTATCACTTTCTAATCTGTATTTCAACTTGACCTGTAAATGCTGTTTCTCCCTAAGGAAACTAAGCTCTTTGAGGAAAGAAGCTGTATCTGTTTCAACTCCGCATCCTTGAAAGTATCTAATTCATAGATAGTCCTTAACAAGTAATATTATTGAAACCTAAGGATTCCATTGAAATACTGTTACAGAACTTCAATTTTAGTCTTAGAGTTTCTTCTGACTAAAAGCAGTAAAAATGTTATTTAGTATCAATATAAAGCATAAATTCTGAGGGTGAAATCAAGGGACCACTGAGAGGATTCTCTGAGACCCTTTTAGGGGTGTGTGAGGTCAAAATTATTTTCATAAAAATACTAAATATTATTTGCCTTTTTCACGATTCTCTCACAAATATATGATAGAGTGTTCCAGAGTAGGTAATGTGATGATGTAATTGCTCTAACAGCTAATGACATTTGTACTTGTCTATTCTTGTGTCTTAAAAATTTCTCAGTTTTAAAATTTCTAGTACAGTAGCTATCAATAGGTAAAACCCACATAAACAAAAGCTTTTTGGTTCCTCAATAATTTTTAAGTGTGTAAAGGGGTTCTGAGTCCAAAAAGTTTGAGAACCACTGGTATAAGCTATTGATAGTCAATGTAAAAACAAAAACAGGAAAAATATAAGAAACTCATATTTTGAGATGTTTTTCTTCAACAACTGTCAACTAAGGACATAAAATTTGAGTTTTTCTCTTTGCATTTTGTTTCAGTAAAAATGTGCTTTAATTATATTAAAAAATTTAGAGAGAAGTAAGCTTAATGTGACTTCCTATCAAATTCTGGGAAAAGACAACTAAATAAATAGCTCTATAATTTGAAAAGACAAATGTAATCACTAGGAACCAGCACAGGTTAAAACAAAAATCATACCAACATGAGATCATAACAGATCCTCTTATTTAATGAATTTATTTAATAATAGAGCTGTTAGATTGTAGAACTGCCATAAAAATGGAATATCCTGATTTCAGTAGACATCAGGGGAAGTGACTCCAGATGAGAGGCAGTATTACATGGTGGTTAAGAGAGAGAAAGCACACTGGAGCCAGGCTGGTCTGAGTTCAAATTCCAGCTCTGTCACTATTGCCTACCTGTGTGACCAGGGCAAGTTACTTAACCTCTTTGTGTCTTACTTACATTTTCTGTAAACAGGGAGAGTAATAGTACCTACCATAGAGTTGGTAGGTTAATGAGAGTAAATAATTTAGATCCATGCTGAGCATATATTAAGTGCTTTTAAGTATTATTTTGTCTTTTTCACTGATGTACCTCCAAAATCCAGAACAGTACTATGCACACAGTAGACACACAATACAATTTTTTAAATTAATAAACAAAAAATTATCTTTATTAATAGTGATACAGCTGACTTCTACTTTTCCACTGTATTGTGTGCTTGCTATATTGTGGGCAAAGCAGCAAGTACTTAATAAACATTTACCTCACATAATATTCCCCAAAGCAATATGGGACACTTAGCAGCCTCATTTTACAGACGAGTTGACTGAGACTTATAAAAGGGAAATAATTTGCTCAAGGTCACAAAACTATGAAGTGATAAAGCCAAGAGTCAAATCAGATTTACTTTGCTCCAAAACTTCTCTCCTTTAATTGTTACATTATACTTAAATGTGGATAAGACTGAAAAGACTTAGATGAAAAAAACTGGGTAGCTAACAGGTTTCACAGTTGTTGAATTAACAGTGGCTTATTAAGAGACAGGGATAAACTTGGAAGTAGATCTTTACTAACCAAGTAACCACAGGGTTCTATCCATTTCAATGATTTTATCTAATTCTGGGGGAATAAATAGAAGGAAAGCTTATCAAATTTATGGATGCTGGGCTTCGCTGGTGGCGCTGTGGTTGAGAGTCCACCTGCCGATGCGGGAGACACGGGTTTGTGCCCCGGTCCGGGAGGATCCCACATGCCGCGGAGCGGCGGGGCCCGTGGGCCATGGCCGCTGAGCCTGCGCGTCCGGAGCCTGTGCTCCGCAACGGGAGAGGCCACAACAGTGAGAGGCCCGCATAACACGCAAAAAAATAAATTTATGGATGCTACAAAGAGGGAGAGTATGGTCAATATCATGAATGACAGAATCAGGATTCAAAGATTTATATCTCCAAAGACCACAATGATGGAACAGAAATCAAGAGGATTAATTTTAAAGGAACAAATGCAAAATATCAGTTGAATATGTGCAGGATACAGGATGACTAGTTGATGGTTCTAAACTTATATAACAACCACACCAATGAGAAGGCACTCTTGCCTTTGCACTGGCTCTTCTCTCTGTTTAAGATGCCATTATACTTCTTTGAATAGGAAAATCCCACCATATATCCTTCAAGGCCCAACACAAATGTTGCCATCTCTGAGAAGTTTTCCTTACTCCCTGAGACTGGGTTGGTCATTCTTTCCACTCTGTGCTCTATCACATTGTGTACATGTTCTAAAGGTACACATATGTCCTCATTCCTCAAGGACAAGTGCTGTGTCATTCATTATCTTTTCATCTGGAGTCTAGCACAGTTCCTCACATACAGTAAGCACTCTAAAAAATGTTAACTTTTATCATCATCAGCAGCAGAATCCTCCTTGTAACTTCTGAATCTATCCTCTCATCCTTTTTAACTCATGGCCCCTGGTCATGTAGTAATGGCCTGATCTGTATTCCTGCTTTTAGTATCCATCTTTCACACACTGTCATCTTCCTAACATGTAAATTTGATCATTTTGCTTCTTGATTCAAGTCTTCAATAGCTCCCCACTGTCTACAGCAGTGGTCCCCCACCTTTTTTTTTGGCACCAGGGACCAGTTTCATGGAAAACAATTTTTCCATGGACGGGGGTGGGGGTGATGGTTTCAGAATGATTCAAGCACATTACATTTATTGTGCACTTTATTTCTATTATTATTACATTGTAATATATAATGAAATAATTATACAACTCACCATAATGCAGAATCGGTGAGAGCCCTGAGCTTGTTTTCACTTGCCACTCACTGATAGGGTTTTGATATGAGTCTGTAAGCAATTGATTTATTATGGTCTCTGTGTAGTCAAACCTCTCTGCTAATAATGATAATCTATATTTGTGGCCGCTCCCCAGCACTAGCATCACTGTCTCAGCTCCACCTCAGATCATCAGGCATTAGATTCTCATAAGGAATGAGCAACGTAGATCCCTTGCATGCTGAGTTCACAGTAGGGTTCACGCTGCTGCAAGAATCTAACTCCTCCACTGATCTGACAGGAAGCGGAGCTCAGGCGGTAATGTGAGGGATGGGGAGTGGCTGTAAATACAGAGCAAGCTTCACTTGCTGGCTTGCCTGCCACTCACCTCCTGCTGTGTGGCCCGGTTTGGACTGGTACTGTTCTGTGGCCCAGGGGTTGGGGACCCATGGTCTACAGCATCGTCTCAGTAGGGCATATAAATCCAGTCACATGCTCTTCCTACAGCTCAGCCCCATCTCTTGCTACACTCTCACTATAGACTATACTGTACAGATACTGAACTACTTATCTCTGTAGTCAGGAATTATTTTTGTCTCTACATCTGGAATGTTCTCAATTTGCCTGTTTGCCAGGAAAACTGAATTTGATTCAACTGTATAAATATTTACTAAGTACTCTTCTATGGACTAAAACACACCAGTAAACAATACACACTTCCTTCTTTCAAGGCCTTACATTCTACCAAATGAGACAGAGTAAGTTTCATTCAAAAATACCTCTGTGTGGGACTTCCCTGGTGGTCCAGTGGGTAAGACTCCATGCCCCCAATGCAAGGAGCCCGGGTTCAATCCCTGGCCAGGAAACTAGATCCCACATGCCACAACTAAGAGTTCGCACGCCGCAACTAAAAAAAAAAAAGATCCCGTGTGCCACAAACTAAAGATCCTGCATGCCACAACTAAGACCTGGCACAGCCAAATAAATAAATACTTAAAAAAAAAGAAAAAATACAAAAACACCTCTGTGAAGCCTTTCCTGACTTTCCTCCTATTTCCTCTGGTCTCATTATATGTGTACACAGTGCCATTACAGCATTTCTTACTGAAAAATAATTGTTTACTTGCCTGCTTAACTGTGCACTGTAAGCTCCACATGGGCAGATGGTTTCTCATTTTTATGTCCTTAATAGTTGGAAATAGATTCATACATTAATACATTCAACAAATACACACACACAAACACACATATGCTAGGTAGTGTGCTAGGCCCCAGGGATACAATTATGAGTAGAGAACAGACACAACTTTGCGTTCATGAGGTTTACAGTATACTAGGGATAGGAGAGGAAGGCAAAAAGACAACATAATCAAGTATATAATTACAAATTAGGAGGAATATTAGGAAGGAATGAAATCTGCTGCTATGAGAACGTATAATGAGGAATCTGATACAGTTTGGAGAAGGCTTCCCTAAAGAAACAGATTTGAACTGGGACATGAATCATGATTAAGAGTTAAGAAAGTGAATGGGAGAGTGAGAAGGATAGTTTTAGGCTGAGAGAAGAACATGTGCAAATACCTTGACTTAGGAGAGAGTCTGTTACTACTGAGGAACTGAAAGAGAGTCACTTACTGAAGTGCACAGAGTGAAGAGGGCAGAAATATGAAATGAGGATAAAGAGATAGACGAAGAGTCAAAAAGTGAAATAACCCAAATGTCCATCAACTGATGGAAAGATAAATGAGATAAGGTATAGCCATGCAATGGAGTATTATTCAGCATATAAAGAATGAAATGTTGATACATGGTACAACATGCAAGAACCCTGAAAACATTATACTAAGTGAAAGAAGCCAGACACAAATGGCCACATACTGCATGATTCTATATCTATGAAATATTCAGAACAAAGCAAACACAGAGACAGAAAGCAGATTAGTGGCTGCCAGAAGCTGGTGGGTAGGGAAAACAGGGAGTGACTGTTAATGGGGTACAGGGTTTCTTCTTGGGGTGATGAAAATGTTCTAGACTTAGATAGTTGGGTGGCAGTTGTAAAACCTTGTGAATATACTAAAACCCACTGAACTGTACACTTAAGAATGGAAAATTTTATGGTATGCAAATTATACCTGAATTTCAAAAAATAAAGTTGGCAAAAGAAAAGAGCACATAGTGCCTTTTAAATTATCTTGACTTTCCTCTCGTTCCCCTTGGAGGAATAAGAAGCAATAAGAAGCCACTGAAGGTTCTAGGTAGGGTATGGGGAAGCTGCTCCAAAATTACTTTTTGAACAAACAAAAAGACTTCATGATATATAACCCAATACTCTTTGCAACACTGAGAAATCTGTCTTTTGATTTAAACTGTTATTTATAATTCTGCTTCCTAGAAAACACCTTCAGGTGGACCTGAAGCTTTTGTTCAGAAAGAGTTATTCCTCTCCAGAGGGTCATCTTCTCAGATGTGCTATCTTTTTTTTTTGCGGTACGCGGGCCTCTCACTGCTGTGGCCTCTCCTGTTGTGGAGTACAGGCTCCGGACACGCAGGCTCAGCAGCCATGGCCCACGGGCCCAGCCGCTCTGCGGCATGTGGGATCTCCCCGGACTGGGGCACGAACCTGTGTCCCCTGCATCGGCAGGCGGACTCTCAACCACTGCGCCACCAGGGAAGCCCAGATGTGCTATCTTATTTGTAGCTATGTCTTGATGTGTCTGTCATTGAAAGATAATACATAAGGATCAATCAGAGCTCAGACTGCAACAGGTAGGATTAGAATAACTGTGGCACAGGTACCTCAGTGGGCTCCCTCCTCAATGGGAGCCCTTCTTGCCAAATAATATTTATCTCCAACTATACTGATAGAGGATAAATTTTCATTTCCTAAATGAGGCTTTATTCCAATTTCCAAAATAATAGTGCTGCGATGGAATTCCAGAAAGTCCTGAAATTTTCTACTGCTCCTGACAGTATTAAAGGCCATGAACTACTCCATGAACATAAGGCCTGCTTGGAGAAGTCAAAATGCTTCTGACCAGTCACCTTCACTCCAGGGATCCAGCTGCGCTTCTATGTACCTGAGATTCATCCTCTGACCACTACTTCTCCTTGGTGCTTTAATGGTTTTATAATAGTAATGTTAAAAGATGTTGCTACAAAAGCAAAGACCAAGACCAGCTAGTTTTCCCTTCAAAAATTGATGGGTGGGACTTCCCTGGTGGCACAGTGGATAAGACTCCATGTTCCCAATGCAGGGGGCTCAGGTTCGATCCCTGGTCAGGGAACTAGGTCCCACAAGCACGCTGCAACTAAGAGTTCACATGCTGCAACTAAGGAGCCTGCGTACCACAACTAAGGAGCTGGTGAGCTGCAACAAAGACTCGGTGCAACCGAAATAAAATAAATAAATAAAAATCGATGGATAATGACTTTAAGGCCTTGTCCAAGGATTCATCTTACATGAAAAACATGATTTTTATTACACACATGTCTGTGTATGTATGTATATGTGTGTGTATATATTAATATATATATGCTATCTTTTATCAGCTTCTAAGATCAATATCAAATAGTACACCTGGAATACCACTTAGCCTCATTCTCACTTGTTAAAGTTAATATTTGAACTGTCTGGTGCAGAACATTAAATACAGTGGTAATAGTCTACTTATTCCCTTCAAAATGTTATGAGAGAATAAACTGCATCCCAGTGCTTATTACCTTCATCTACGGAATTACTCCTTCTTGGATCACATTAGAATCATTTCATTTCATTTGGCTTTGCAATGTTTATCTTGGGAATAAAAAGCAGATTAATGAATTATGCAGAAAAGGTGACTGGTATCTAGGTTTTAACATCTTGTATGGTCAGTTAACTTTCAAAAGTGTGTCTGAGAGAGAGAAACACAAAGAGAGACAGGAAGAAAGAGACAAAGACCAGTCTTTGTCTTAATTTTTTGAGGGTAGAGTGTTTAATCACTTTAAAAAAAAATTTCTTCCTTTTCCTTTAAGAAACCATAGAATATAAGAAGTATCACTGATTTGAAAACATTAAAAGATTTTTTAAAAACCTGAACCTTAGAATCAAGAAAATATGGTATGTGTCAACTGACTGATTTAATAAGAAAACAATTAAAATGACATGACATGCATTTAAGGCAGATATTATAAAATCATGTCTGAAAATGTAGTTCAGCAAACTCTATGCATGTTATTCGTGATAAAGAAATACAACGTTTAAGTTTAAATGCTTTCCTGAATGAAACTTAAAACCTACACATTGGCTACACTAGGTAAAACATCACCAAGTGCACACAAGTGAGGCCTGACCCTCAAACACAGGAATAGGGCACTAGTTCAGAAAAACACCTGTCTGTGGGCAGGTGTTTAAACTGTGACTAAGTACCTCAGGGACAGAATATAATCTCTATTATATTCTGTGACATAATTACATCAGCCTGAGAATCAGAAGCAAAAGCCACCAGAATATCAGAAAAATGAATACTATGTGCCTTTTCAAAATACCTTGAAAAGGAAAAACAGTAGGGAAAGGTCTTGATAAATGACTGACCAAAAAAGAAAACTTTCTAAAGCTATAAATGGCTAAGCATGTTGAAGATTTTGTCTGTTCACATATCACTTCCTTTCTTAGCCCCAAAGCTAATACCATCAATGTCCACTACCTCAAGTTTTTAACCAACAGTAAATATGTTACAGAATCTAGGAAGATCAATCAAAACCGAAGTCTACATTTCCAGTCAGCAAAAATAATTAAACATTTCTAACATATGAAAGTGGCCTTACACCTAAAAAAAAAAATGAAATTTAATAGAAAAATATAATACTTCATGGAAAACTGCATAAAAAGCTAAGATAATAAATAGTCAAATGCTCACATTCTAGTCTGCTTGGTTATAATTTTTAAAAAGAGCTACTTTAAAGTCATTTTAGAATTTTTTCCTCAAGGTCAAAGTTTTTTCAGCTTCATTAAAAAAACTTTATTGCAGCCAAAGCAATGTTGAGGGAAAAAAACAGAGCTGGAGGAATCAGACTCGCTGACTTCAGACTATACTACAAAGCTACAGCATTCAAGACAACATGGTACTGGCACAAAAACAGAAATATAGATCAATGGAACAGGATAGAAAGCCCAGAGATAAACTCATGCACCTATGGTCAACTAATCTATGACAAAGGAGGCAATGCTATAACAACAGAGAAAAGACAGTCTCTTCAATAAGTGGTGCTGGGAAAACTGGACAGCTACATGTAAAAGAATGAAATTAGAACACTCCCTGACACCATACAGAAAAATAAACTCAAAATGGATTAAAGATCTAAATGTAAGACCAGACACTATAAAACTCTTAGAGGAAAACATAGGAAGAACACTCTTTGACAGAAATACAGCAAGATCTTTTTTGAACCACCTCCTAGAGTAATGGAAATAAAAACAAAAATAAACAAATGGGACCTAATGAAACTTCAAAGCTTTTGCACAGCAAAGGAAACTATAAACAAGATGAAAAGACAACCCTCAGAATGGGAGAAAATAGTTGCAAATGAAGCAACTGACAAAGGATTAATCTCCAAAATTTATAAGCAACTCATGCAGCTCGATAACAAAAAAACAAACAACCTAATCCAAAAATGGGCAGAAGACCGAAATAGACATTTCTCCAAAGAAGATATACAGATTGCCAACAAACACATGAAAGAATGCTCAACATCATTAATCATTAGAGAAATGCAAATCAAAACTACAGTGAGATATCATCCCACACCGGTCAGAATGGCCATCATCAAAAAATCTAGAAACAATAAATGCTGGAGAGGGTGTGGAGAAAGGGGAACAATCTTGCATTGTTGGTGGGAATGTAAATTGATACAGCCACTATGGAGAACAGTATGGAGGTTCCTTAAAAAACTACAAATAGAACTACCATATGACCCAGCAATCCTACTACTGGGCACATACCCTGAGAAAACCATAATTCAAAAAGAGTCATGTACCAAAATGTTCACTGCAGCTCTATTTACTATAGCCAGGACATGGAAGCAACCTAAGTGTCCATCAACAGATGAATGGATAAAGAAGATGTGGCACATATATACAATGGAATATTACTCAGCCATAAAAAGAAATGAAACTGAGTTATTTGTACTGAGGTGGATGGACCTGGAGTGTGTCATACAGAGTGAAGTAAGTCAGAAGGAGAAAAACAAATACTGTATGCTAACACATATATATGGAATCTAAGAAAAAAAATGTCATTAAGAGCCTAGGGGTAGGACGGGAATAAAACACAGACCTATTAGAGCATGGCCTTGAAGATATGGGGAGGGGGAAGGGTAAGCTGTGACGAAGTGAGAGAGTGGCATGGACATATATAGACTACCAAACGTAGGGTGCATAGCTAGTGGGAAGCAGCCACATGGCACAGGGAGATCAGCTAGGTGGTTTGTGACCACCTAGAGGGGTGGGATAGGGAGGGTGGGAGGGAGGGAGATGCAAGAGATATGGGAACATATGTATATGTATAACTGATTCACTTTATTGTAAAGCAGAAACTAACACACCATTGTAAAGCAATTATACTCCAATAAAGATGTTAAAAAATATAAATAAATAAATAAATATTAATAAAAAGAATTGAAAGATGAAATTAAAACATAAATTATAGTAACACTGACATATTTAGGAATATATTTAACAAAATATATGGAAGACTGCTGAGATAGGCAGAATTATAGGATGATTCCAATGTCTTTTGCCCTTATAAAATCTTAGCATGGACAGAACATATGACTATGAGACATCATTCCTACAATTATGTTATGTTACATGGTAAAAGGGAGATTATCTGGTGGACTTAATCTACTCACAAGAGCCCTTCAGAAGCAGAGAATTTTCTCTAGTTAGTAGCAAAAGAGAAAGCAGAGATTGAAAAACAACTGAAAAGGATTCCGTGCTAGTTTGGACATGAAGGGAGTCATGTGCAAAGGACCTAAGCATAACTTCTAAGAGCTGAGAAGTGACCCTCAGCCTACAACCAGCAAGCAAAAAAAGGACGTAAGTCCTATAACCACAAGGAACAGGACTGTGCCAACAACCTGAATGATCCTCGAATCGGATTCTCCTCAAGAGGCTCCAGATGAGAACCCAGAGCAGGTGACACCTTGAACTTTGGTCTTGTGAGATCCTAAGCAGAGAACCCAGCTGAGCCCACCTGGACTTCTGACCTACAGAACTGTGAGATAATAAATGGGGTTAGTTTAAAGTCTCTAAGTCTGTGTCAATCTGTTATATAGTGATACAAATTGAATAGACTGCAAAGGAGCAAGAGAGAATTTTTTGGGGGTAGAGATATTCTAAATATTGATTGTGATTATGAGAATGATTACATGGGTATATATACTTGTCAAAACTCAACCAACTGGGGACTTCCCTGGTGGTCCAGTGGTTAAGAATCCACCTTCTAAGGAGATGTTGGTTCAATCCCTGGTTGGGGAACTAAGGTCCCACATGCCATAGGGCAACTAAGCCCATGCGCCACAACTACTGAGTATGCGTGCCACAACTAGAGAGCCCACGTGCCACAACTACAGAGAGCCTGCATGCCACAACTAGAGAGAAGCTTGAGCACCACAAGGCGGCCGCGTGCCACAGCAGAGGATCCGCCATGCTGCAACAAAGATCCCACGTACCGCACCTCAGACCCGACGTAGCCATAAATAAACATTTTAAAAAACTTCAACCAACTGTATACTTAAAATAGATGCATTTTATTGTATCTTAATTATACCTTAATAAAGTTGACTTTAAAATAGTTGGTTTAAGTATTCTCTTTATACCTCTTATCACCCTATACATTATCCCATAAGTAGTTTTATATACTCTCTACTTCAATACTCATTTATTGTTTAAAAAATTTTTTTAATTGAAGTATAGGTGATTTACAATATTATATTCGTTTCAGGTGTAGAACACAGTGATTTAATATTTTTATAGATTTACTCCATTTAAAGATACTAAAAAATAATGGCTATATTACCCAGTGCTGTACAATATATCCTTGTTCCTTATTTATTTTATACATAGTAGTTTGTATCTCTTAATTCCATAAGCCTATCTTGTCTCTTTCCTCTTCTCTCTCCCCATTGGTAACCACTAGTTTGTTCTCTATATCTGGAGTCTGTTTCTGGTTTGTTTTATTTTTTAACTGAAGATAATTGATTTACAAGGCTGTGTTAGTTTCTGGTGTATAGCAAAGTGATTCAGATATATATGATATATATAAATATATAATTTGGTTCCCTGTGCTATACAGTAGGACCATGTTGTTTATCTATTTTATATATAGTAGTTTTTATATATAGTATCTGCTAATCCCAAACTCCTAATTTATCCCTCCCACCCCTATTTCCCCTTTGGTAACCATAAATTTGTTTTCCATGTCTGTGAGTCTGTTTCTGTTTTTAAATATGTTCATTTGTATCATTTTTTAGATTCCACATTTAAGTGATTTCACATTATATTTGGTTTTCTCTGTCTGACTTACTTCACTTAGTATGATAATCTCTAGGTCCATCCATTTTGCTGCAAATGGTATTTCATTCTTTTTTATGGCTGAGTTGTATATATGTACCACATCTTCTTTATCCATTCATCTGTTGATGGACATATAGGTTGCTTCCATGTCTTGGCTATTGTAAACAGTGCTGCTATGAACACTGGGGTGCATGTATCTTTTCAAATTAGAGTTTTCTCCAGATATATGCCCAGAAGTGGGATTGCTGGATCATATGGTAGCTCTATTTTCAATTTTTTAAGGAACCTCCAAACTGGTTTCCATAGTGGCTGCACCAATTTACACTCCCACTAACAGTATAGGAGGGCTCCCTTTTCTCCACACCCTCTCTAGCATTTATTGTTTGTGGACTTTTTAATGATGGCCATTTTGACTGGTGTGAGATGATACCTCATTGTACTTTTGATTTGCATTTCTCTAATAATTAGCGATGTTGAGCACCTTTTCATGTGCCCACTGGCCATTTGTATGTTTTCTTTGGAAAAATGTCTGTTTAGGTCTTTTGCCCATGTTTTGTTTGTTTTTGTTTTTTTGTTTTTCTGTGGTACGCGGGCCTCTCACTGTTGTGGCCTCTCCCGTTGCGGAGCACGGGCTCCGGACGCGCAGGCTCAGCGGCCATGGCTCACGGGCCCAGCCGCTCCGCGGCATGTGGGATCTTCCCGGACCGGGGCACGAACCCGCGTCCCCTGCATCGGCAGGCGGACTCTCAACCACTGGGCCACCAGGGAAGCCCTTGCCCATGTTTTGATTGGGCTGTTTGGTTTTTTGTTATTGAGTTGTATGAGTTGTTTGTACATTTTGGTGATTTGTCAGTTGCATCATTTGCAAATATTTTCTCCCAGTTGATAGGTTGTCTTTTCATTTTGTTTATGGTTTCCTTTGCTGTGCAAAAGCTTGTAAGTTTGATTAGATCCCATTTGCTTATTTTTGCTTTTATTTCTATTGTTTTGGGAGACTGACCTAAAAAAATATTGCTATGATTTATGTCAGAGAATGTTTTGCCTAAGTTCTCTTCTAGGAGTTTTATGGTGTCCTGTCTTATATTTAAGTCTTTCAGGCATCTTGAGTTTATTTTCATGTACGGTGTGAGGGAGTGTTCTAACTTCACTAATTTACATGCAGCTGTGCAGCTTTCCCAACACAACTTGCTGAAAAGACTATCCTTTCTCCATTGCATATTCTTGCCTCCTTTGTAGAAGATTAATTGACCATAGGTGTGTGGATTTCTGGGCTCTCTATTCTGTTCCATTGATCCATATATCTGTTTTTGTGCCAATACCACACTGTTTTGATTACTTGTGTTTTATATATTCATTTATTTTTTTTTAGATTCCACATATAAGTGATAACATACAGTATTTGTCTTTCTCTGATTTTTTTCACTAAACACAACACCTTCTAGGTCTATCTGTGCTTAAAATGGCAGAATTTCATTCTTTTTTATGGCTGAGTAATATTCCATTGTTTACATACATCTTCTTTATCCATTCATCTGTTGATGAACACTTAGGTTGATTCCGTATCTTGGATATTGCAAATAATGCTGCTATGAACATTGGGGTGCATGCAGCTTTTCAAATTAGTGTTTTTGTTTTCTTCAGATATATACTCAACAGTGGAATTGCTGGATCATATGGTAGTTCTGTTTTTAGTTTGTTGAGGAAGCTCCATACTGTTTTCCATAGTGACTACACCAATTTACATTCCCACTAACAGTGTACTAGAGAACCCTTTTCTCCACATCCTTGTTATCTGTAGACTTTCTGATGATAGCCATTTTGACAGGTGTGAGGTGATATCTCATTATGGATTTGATTTGCATTTCTCTGATAATTAGTGACTTGGGCATTTTTTCATGTGCCTGTTGGTCATCTGTATATCTTCTTTGGAAAAATGTCTATTCAAATTTTCTGCTCATCTTTTAATCAGATTGTTTCTTTTTTTAAATATTAAGTTGTATGAGCTGTTTATATATTTTGGATATTTACCCTTATTGGTCATACCATTTGCAAATATTTTCTCCCATTTAGTAGGTTGTCTTTTTGTTTTGTCCATGGTTTCCTTTGCTGTGCAAAGCTTTTAAGTTTAATTAGATCCTATTTGTTTATTTTTGCTTTTGTTTCTTTTACTTTAGGACACAGATCCAAAAAAAATATCGTTAAGATTTATGTTAAAGAGTGTTCTGCCCATGTTCTCTCCTACGAGTTTTATAGTTTCAGGTCTTACATTTAGGTTTTTAATCCATTTTGAGTTTATTTTTGTATATAGTGTGAGAAAATGTCCTAATTTCATTCTTTTACATGTAGCTGCCTAGTTTACCCAACACCACTTATTGAAAAAATTATCTTTTCTCTGTTGTATATTCTTACCTCCTTTGTTGTAGATTAATTGACTGTAAGTGCGTGGGTTTACTTCTTGGCTCTGTGTTCTGTTCCACTGATCTATGTGTCTGCTTTTGTACCAGGATCATACTGTTTTGAATACTACTATAGCTTTGTAGAATAGTCTGAAGTGAGGAAGCATGATACCTCCAGCTTTGTTCTGTTTTCTCTAGATTGCTTTTGTCCCTCAATTATTGTTGACTCTCTAGCCTAAGACATCCAATTAAGCTCTCAAGTCAGAATACTCCATTTCCTGTTGGTCTTGTCCACTGGAGGATTTCGGCAGTACATTATCATGATCTGATTTACATTTTTAAGAGATTACTTTGAAAGAATCTAGCATGAAGATCAGCTAGGTAAAGCTAAGAATTCGATTAAAGGAACCCTGTCTTAGAACAGTTGTTTCCAAATTATATTTCAAGGAACGCTAGTATTCAGCATAATGCCTCAGGAACTAAGGGAAAGAAGTAGAGGATGACATATGCAAGTATGGGTAATGGGGCCCACACAAAACAGAAAGAGGCTCACAGGCTTTAACCAAATATCTTCCCTTTTATCTGCTTTATGTATAAGGATTCCATGTAGGAGTCTGTAGCAGTTGTTCAACTGCTAAAAATATTTTAAAATCACTGCTTTAGAAGTTTGGTAAAAATGGGCAAGAAGTATCCTAATTTTTTGTGTCACAGGCAGCCAACCATAATATAAACAATATAGCAGGGGAAAGGATGTATCACCTCATATTCAATATACCCTTTAGGGGCTGCTCTAGAGAATTATAACCTTCTTGTTTCTGGCTCACTGCTCATATGGCTCATGTCCAATTTATCTCCGTATCACCAAGCGTATAACCAAATATACACTCAAATATTTGCTGAGTTTAACATAACACACTAACAGTGTTAAAAGGTATAATAAAAAGTGCTGTAACACAATCTGGCCCTCTTTGGTAATGCTGCTAATACACACCACTCCTATGGATATTTCCTTAAGAAATTCTTGAATAAATACACCAAGAGACACATATAAGAATGTTGATAGCAGCATTGTTTATAAGAGTAAAACCAAAACAACTAAACTTTCAGCTAAGAAAATGGATAAGTAATTTATGATACATAGACAATGAAATACTAAATAGCAAAATGGTAATTAATAAGGTTAAAAATCCATATTGATGAATTTCAACAAATATAATGTTCAGTGGGAAAAAAGCAAGTTGCAGAATATTACAGGGTACAATACCATCTAAGACAATACAATATATTGTCAGAATGGTGGTTACAACGTGGTGGATGAGAGGGATGTTTTGGGAGTAGTCATACAGGAGGCTTCCATTTTATTAGTAGAGTTTCATTTCTGAAGCTGGGTGGTGAGTTAATGGGTATTCATTTAATTTTTCTTTGAATATATTTATATATTTAGAAAATTTCATATATAGTTTTTAAAGTTCTATACCAAGGGTCTGCAAATAAGGCCTGTGGGCCAAATCCAGCCTGATGCTTATTTTTATAAATAAAGTTTTATTGGAACACAGTCATTTATTTGTTTACATGTTGTCAGTGACTATCCTACAACATCAGAGTTGCGTGGTTGTGACAGAGAAGCCTAAAATATTTACTATTAGGCCCTTTACAGAAAATGTTTGCCAACCTCTGTTTGATTTCAAGGTATACAGTGCAAATGAAGAAGCAATTAATTCTGAAATAATACAAATAAAATCATGGTTATGGTTATTGGGGAAAATGATCATCAGTGTTATTGACAGCCAGATAAAGGAGGAAGGGAGGAAAACAAGCAAAAACTAAATAAGCTTTAGTCCACTGCTGTCCAAAAGAACTTTCTGTGATGATGGTAATATTCTATATCTGCACTGTTCAATATGGTAGCCATTACCTACGTCACTTTTGAGCACTTGAAATGTGGCTATTGTGACTGAAGAACAGAATTAAAAATTTTACTTATACTTAATTTTACTTATACTTAATCATTTTAAATAGTCACATGTACCTAAGGACTATTGTATTTGACAGTGCAGCTGTTGTCAGCAGTTGTCACCTGAAACCTAGAAGGGGGTACTTTATTCAAGGGAACAATGGGAAACAGAGTTGCCTCTAGTTTAGAAAGTTTTAGCCACTGAATGAAAGACAAACGTATGGATAATTATAAGGGCAAGGTTACATACAGATTTGAGAATCATACAATATTAATAAAAACAGAGCCAAATAATTACTCCCTGAAAGAAAGAGTATGTAAAGTAAGAGAAGCAGACAGCCAATCTTGAGATTTGGGGACTTCCATGTTAATTTGTTAAGTTAACAAACATTAGTAGGTGGATCAGAAGTACAACAGCTAGAGAGATGGCAGGGAAACCAGAGAGTTATGACTTAAGATCAAGAAGATGAGAGTTAAAAATCCTACACGAGAATGAAGAAGACTTTCGGAATAATTAGTGCTTTAGCCAGAAAAGCCTTAAAAATAAAAGACTTGGATAACAATAATGACTTTCTCTTCATTTAACCAAGACAAATGTCTGTAAAAGATATGCCATATTATCATATTTTCTATATTTGTCACATATAAAGATGTTCACCTTTTATTACTTTGCCCAATTATCAACTAGTCCAGATATGTTTAGCTTCCACTGAACATTTGTCTAGAGATAGGGTCCTAGTGTTAAGCTTTTCAAAAAGTCTTTCATTAGATTGACATTTGTTCCCTTTTCTAATATGATGCATTATACTTCATCCTTCCTCATCCAAACCACTAAGAAAATATTCCACAAGCTTCTAAAAGTAAAAATATCAGTTTATATTGCACAAGAATACACTACAAAAAAGGAACATTTGAGGAACAAACTACCTTACCTCCCAACAGTCAGCTGAACTGACTATAGATTTGATGTAATCAGTTATCCGCTTTCCATGACTTAGCAATAGTTTTTTTTTTGTCATTGTTGTTTTAGTTTTGAGTTTGAAAAAAACCTGCCTGATAATATACAGACACAGAGTAATATATATATATCCATGCTAATCAGTACTGGCATAAGGAATACAAAATATTCCTTGGAGAACCTGTCTAAATACTTTATTTAGAAACTGACATGATCTTACTCTTTAGAATAATTAGAACAGGGGACGATCTGCAATTTTCAATTGTTAATTTTATTCTACAGTTCTCTCAGAATTTATGACATTTACAGTATGCTACCACTTATTATACTAAATTTTACCAACAAGAAGATTGGAATGGTATGTAGAAAAGAACACAGCACGAAATCTAGGAAAGAATACAGGGTATGAAGTTACAGAGACCTTGATTTAAGTCCTGGCTATTATATACATTAACTGAACCTCACTGAGCCTCTGCTATCTGACCTGTAAAACAGGGATAATGATATTTACCTTGAAAGATACTATAAAAACTAAATGAAATAATGTATTCTGGGTACCTAGACAGAGAACCCAACAATGTTAGACACCCAAACAGTTGTTCCACTCTCACTCCCAAGCATTTGAGGTCTCTTCTATGCTCTCCCCCTCCTCAAAAACAAGATTTATTTAAAACAGAATAATAGAATTTCTGTTACTTAATAGGACAATATATAGCATGTATAAAAAGTTTCAAAAGTAACAAAAACACTCTTCATTATCTCATTTGCTCCTCACAGAAGACAAAGGAGATAAGATAGTGCAGCATTATCCCACATTTAACAAGGAAAAAGGAAATAAGTCCAATAAGCTGGTATTATTTAAAGAGCTAATGGCACCAGCTCTGAAGTCAGAGAGATCTGCCAGAGTTGAATCCAGGCTTTGTCATAGTTTCCTCATTTGTAAAATGGGAATGATTCATCCTGAAGGATTAAAATGAGATTGATTGTTCATTCACTCAATCACTCATTCATTCTTCAATATGTATTAATTTATAAACATTTAGCACATATTAGGAATCAAACACTGTACTAGGTAGCAAGGTTGGAGTCTCAAGTGATACAGACACAATCACTGCCCTCATGGAATGTATAGTTAAGTGGGAGATAAGGCATTTATCACATAATCACACAGATACACGTAAAACTACAACCATGTTAAGTACTTCAGAGATGAGATAAACCATTTTATGAGACCATCATATTGGGTGGGAATGTAACTGGGTTAAGGAGATCATGGAAGTCTTCCTCAGCAAACAACACAAGAAGAGATCTGAAGAAATGATGAAGGGAGCAAAGAAGGAGTTTTGACCAACTCAAGAGGAGAGATACAAGGATACTGACATTACAGTTTCTTCTACAAATGGTCCACGAGAACACCCTACAGTGAAGCTCAAAGTTGACAAGTCCTACCCACAGGCTAAAAGAGAGACTATGCAGAGAAAAGAAAACTTTAAAATAAATTCTGTTATTGAGACCACCAGAATTAAAAAGAGGAGATAAAGCACAAAAACCTGTTATAAAAAAAGAACATTCAGGGAACAAAAGGATATTAAAACCATGTTTAAAAAATTAAAAACTTAATAAAAGAGTTGAACTATAAAGTCAAAAGAGGTCTCCCAGACAGTAGAGCATAATGGCAAAGAACAATAATAGAAAAAATAAATTTGAAGGACTAGGCCAGGAGTCCTTAATAATTAGAATTCCAGAATAATTAAGTCCAACATCTTAATAATTAGAATTTTAGAAAGAGAAAACAAAAGGGATGAATTAATTTAAGAATCAAAGGACATATTGATAATATTTCATAAGCTTTTAAAAAGAAAAAACACTAGATCAGATATGAAGAATGAAGAATCAGACGGTTTGCAGTTCTCAGTACCAACACAGGAAACAAGAAAACACAAAGAATTGTCTTCAACATTTCAATAAAAATGGTTTTTAACCTTTAATTCTATACCCAAGTATGAGCACAGAAAAATGACATCTTTATAACACAGTATCTCAAAAAACTTACCTCCCATGCCCAGTCTCTCAAGAAAGTACTGGAGGATGTATTCCACCAAAGAACAAAGTAAACCAAGAAAAAAGATGTGATACAGACAGCTGGAGATCCAACATAAGAGAGGCAAAGGAAGGTCCCAGAATAACTGCATTACACGGGATGCAGAGGGCAATTAATCCAGATTAGAGAAGAAACACAAGACATACTGAGGGCTGTCATCACTAAGATCCTATCAACTGTTAATCTAAGAATAGAATGTCCAAGAAATATAAGGAAAAAAATAATCAATTGCTTAATAAATCCCTGAGAAGGCAGGAGGGAATGAGATATGATCCAAAGCTGAAGTGAAACAGTCATTTTTAGAGAGTTATTGAGACTCCTTGGAAGAGTCTTGAACACAGATGAAGCCTGTAATGGGACAATAATGGAGTTCCCTTTTAATGGTTTCTCTTTTCTCTGTAAATTAGGAAGAAAGACCACTTGCTAAGTGTGAAAGAAAAGGGGTAAGTCAGATTTGAGAAGAAGGGAAAAAGTTGAAAAAATTGTTGAAAATAGTAGAGAAAGTCAATCAGGGAAATACAGTAGGATATCTGAGCAGTGTTGAGGGTCCATTTGATACTGGTTCCACATTAATTTATAATCATGAATCTGTTCTGTTGAAAAGTTTTCTTCAACAGTGCTTGGCTACTTAGATGCAGATATAGAGAGAGTGGTTCATCCAGAGCTGGGATTTCATTTCATTTCATTTCATTTATAGGCTAGTGTGTTATTTAAATAATGAACCATATACTCTAACCAGGATAAAGAAGAAAATGAGAAAGGAGAATATGCCCAAAGTAATCAGGATAATACCAAGCACTCAAAAAATAAAGAGATAGCTGCTATTACTACTAACCATGGTCCTCTGGCAGTAAGTGATTTCATTATTCTAATTTGTAATCATTTCTATGTGTCTCTCTCTTTGACTAGACTGAGCTCTTTGAGGATAAGAAGAGCGTCTTGTTCATTTTTGCTTCTTCCCAAAGCCTAGCATAGTAGCTACTACACTCTAAGTGACTATTAAATGTACATGATGAAATCAATGACTCAAATCTCCTGTTTCCAAACTACTCATATAAATATTTTTTAAAAAGATTCTACTTAAGGCATTATAACTTTAACAAAAATCCAGAAAATAGACCTCACCAAGACAGCTACTAAAGGGCCACTGTCAATTCAATGATAGAAACTTACAAGTAGCTAACAGCATGATTAATGGGAGTTTTCCAATACAGCAGACTATAGAATAAGCATGCGGAAGAAAATCAATTAACACATACAACATGAAAATCGAGAATACATTTTCCTATTTTTAAGGGACAGGAGGGACTCCTGCCTCTATTTTTGTTTTTAATCATTTCAGTACCCTCTAATGTTTCATGAAACGAGTAATCTGAAGCATAACCTACCCAATGATGATCAAATACCTAGGTGCATAAGGACTTCAAAGTAAGTTCAAAGATACATAATCTGATTGCTGGCTAGGCCCATTAACCTCCTCTTTGATTCTGGCAGGGGGTAATCCCCCAAATAATTCTGTACCTTTCCTGGTTTATAAAAGGCCATAGGGTTTTAGGAAAGAGATCTTTTTTGGCTGTGGATTCAATTTAAAAAACATAAAGATTTTATTTTTGCTGATGCTTAAACTAATACAGTGTTCATTTAAAAATATGCAAAGGGGAAAGTATATAGTTAACAGCTTTGTTGTAATAGCAGATAGTATATGGGGAATTACAAACTTAAATGTGAGCTGTATTAAAAATCTTTTTAAATAAAGGAGTTGTTTGAAACGGAGTATATATATTTTCCTAGAGAAACCAGGTTATACTGGGAGGCCAAGTCTCCAGTTGGTCCTTGTAGGTCTGAAGCACTGTGTAACACCTAATAAGATACTAAAATGTCTAAACTTTTATGTCCAACATTTTATGGGAAAATGTATGCAGAGTTCTCATCTGGGATGTCAAAACAATCCCTTGTCTCTCTTACCACCTGTATCCTAACCAGCAGAAGTCAGAACAGGATAGAAGCCAGGAAAAGGGGATTTCAGACAATAAGCAAAAAGGAAATAAAAAATTTTGCAATAGGATACTTCTTAGTTCAGTTTTACTCTCTTCATCACTCTGTTTTTCCCTAAAGTTTCCAGTAAATGTCCTGTCTCTACTTTCAAGGAAAGAACTCGTAGTTTCTGGACAGAGTTTATCTCTTTTCCAGAGGCACTGTAGAAAAAAATGAACACCCATTCCTGCTGCACCCCCTTCTCAACACCTCTGATTCATGAAGCAAGCAATTCAATGAAAGCAATGTGGTTGGACAGTCATTAAGAACAATACATTTGAGAGGGATGGGTTGAAAATAAAGATAGAATAATCAAAAGTTTGGGTCCTTGAGACAACAAGAAAGAATGAGATACAATTCAAAGCAGAACTTGTCTATCAGCAGTGAGGGCAAACCTGACAGCATGTTAAAAAAGTTTTCTGCTCTTCCACCCTTTGTCCTTTACTTGAGTTAAAGTTAAAGATACATATAGGTGTATAAACAGAGAAAGACCAAGATCAAATTTTGTCATACAAGAAACTGTAACCCTACATTTCAGGGTAGAGACATTTTCGTATAACTACGAGTCACATTTTCTCTTGTTTTACCCACAGGCACCTCATAAAATATTAATGCACAAGTACCTATCAATTAAGCATAAAATGATCAAATTTTAAAAAGCTAAGCTTTTAGAAAATAATCATATATTAATAACAACTATACAGTAAATATCTGCTGCTGCTAGGGAATAATACAATCTTTTACTATGATTTGGCTTTAAACATTTTCTTATACTAAAATTAATTCAGATTACATGACACAGAGGTCACCTAAACAATACCAAGTATATTCCAACAAAATGCGAGGTAGCCCGGCTGCTATTGTATCGACTCAATCCCATACACCCAACAGTCAACTCATGAGTTGTTTTGTCTTTAACAATACAATATTACCACAGATATTAAGGCTGTATTACCTTCATAATGTTAACTAAATCTGTTTGATAGTAGCGATCCTGGTGTGCATTTGCTGCCGCTAATGTAAGAAGATAATCATTCCTTGCATGGGTAGCTTTGGAATTACACTCAGATCGCCGGGCTTTTAACTAAAACATAGTAAGAGAAAAGAAAAAGTCAGTGCAAACTGATACTGTACTGAAAAAAAACATATGAGGATACCACTCTTAGCTGGCTCCCCAACAAGAGTAAAGATGACCATGTGGAGAAACATTTATATGCATATAAAAATTCTTCAACACCATTGAAGAATTAAATAAACAGTGACTAGAACTGTTTGACACAATAAGAGTGCTTTCAAATATTTGTTATTTACACTTTAGGAATTTCCAAAGCTTTTGACAGAACTTCATAATGTTTTGCTCATTTTATTCTGATGGGAAGATAAAGGTTCTCAAATTAAGTTAAGTCCCTTATCTTCAAAGACTTGGGTAAATCTGCTGGAGTTAGAAAATAGTTTGAAAAAAAATCAACACCCCCATATTGTGCCAAAAAAAAAGCATGCTAGTTGGGAGCCAGGCAGACAAAGATAGGTCACTAAGCTTATTTATCAGGTATTCTACAGCTTGAGGATCCCACAGGAAAAATTCACTTGCATCTGGCCCAGAATATCTGCTCAGAGGTATAAATCTGAGTGAAATGGATTTTATTGAGCTTTCTAAAGCCCATGGACTTTTTAAAGTCTCTTGGACTAAGTGCTGAAGACAACAGGCTACCTAAGCAGGTTAGGTATAGAAACATCTCTAAAGCAATCTTGAGAAGCAGGGAGTATCCAAAGTGCTGACACTTAGTTGAAAAACCCTCATGAACTGGGACGAAAAGTTCTTCCCTAATAACTTTAAAATGCTTCTCTAAATAGAAATCAGATGGAAATAATTGAACTGCACCCTCAAAAGGCCCAATTCTTTTTTTTTTAAGCTAAGGTTTCTCAATTGTGAAATACAGTTTTCAAAAACTCACCTTTACACTTGCCTTCTGTAAACTGATTCTTGATTGAAAAAGACTAAGTTTAGATCTATAATAAAAATAGAAAAGTATGTCAATAAAATTATCAAATTACATAATAAAATGATTAAATATTATAATTACTAAATTTTTTAAAAAGTGACCTTTCCCCATGACACTATTCTAAAAGAGAACTAAATAAATGGAAAACCGAAAGCAATTATTATTTACCTTTATTTTACTACAGGAAGAATTTAATATTATGGTGAAACAGAAAATAGTGGGATTAATAAAATAAAAATATCCTGAATGACAAAAATACAATTTGATGAATCCAATATGTTGGTATCTCCTAATAAACAAGAGTCATCAAACTACAGGTTATTCCCAGTATCATACAATTGCACATACTTTAGTTTCCGCAAGGAAGTTTAAAGAAGCCCATGGATAACCAACCTAAGGAGACAAAGATTAGCAGGCTTTCAGGGCCATGTGCCATGAATGTGCCAATGCCAGGAATGCAATCTACTGTATGATACTGACCAGGCTCTACAAAGAACTTAATTCCATCACATCTCCCATTAAAAGTTCTTCTTGTTTGGGTGCCTGCCTATGTGCTCCCTCCACTCTTAACATATCTATAGTATTCAGAACATAGAAATAAAGGCCTTGGACTTTCTGCCCTAATATGATTTTGTTCTATTTAATCTTCTCTTTTCTGGTGTCTTTATTTCCCTCAATCCCTCTCAGCTTGGGAGGGGAACCATAATCTAACAATCAGTAATTAAAATATCCTGGCTTTATGCAAACAACTAGAGATAACCATAAGGAGAAAAATGCTAAGGAACAACCAATATTCCCCACAACCAGTAATTTCTGAAGCTGCAATGTTTGTCTTGACTGCAGTGTCATGGTGATTGCCATGGGAAAATTCAATGAATGTGCTGGAAGCTATGCCATAATATGAAATAAAGTTGCAGACCATTTGGTATTGGAAGACAGAGCAAGCCAGTCTCTGCAGAGCAAATGTGAGGACAGAAAAAGCAGCCTCTCAACTTTCTAACAAGAGAGAAACATTCAAGGACGTACATACAAACATGCATTCTAACTACTCCACTACTAAAAAAAAAGCTGGGTCTAAGAGACTCCTTTTATTTTTCGACCTTGCCATATTCGTATTTGATGGGGGTTTTCTTTGTTTTTATTAATCAGATTCTTATTCATTTTGATCTAGAAAAGCAAACGCCACAGACTTTAAAATTTGAGAGCGCCTTTTCAGGGTTAAGAAAGACTGTGTTTGGGGTATACTCATTTCGACTTTTTTGTAGCCATTATCTAAATAGTCTGAGTTGCATCTGGATTTTCCAATATAGGGATTCAAGTCTCTGATTTCTGCTTCATTTTCTAATCCTCATACAATCCTTCTGTGGTAATAAAGAAGGTACTAGTAATAGGTAAAATAATACAGTTCCTGTCCTCAAAGATTATTATCTAGAGCAAATAAAATATATACAATGAACCATACTACATACTCCTCTTGCTCACCTACCTTCCAAATGTTAATCTTCCTTAGGCTTCCAAACTCAACTTCTCATCTCATTTTATATATGATTTCTTTCATCCCTTTAACTATCATCTGATATGCAACTGACCCCCAAAGCAAGATCTTCAGGCCCAAATTCTCATCTGAGAGTCAGATATATAACCCTCTACCAAATATATTCACCCCATGGTCCCACATATTTATCAGAACATACATATTCAAAGTGGAACTCAGCCATCCCTTCAAACTGTATCCTTCCTTCTATGCTCTCTCCTAATGTACACATCTCTTATCTGTCAAATCATCTATCAAAACTATTGGGTTGGCCAAAATGTTTGGTTGGGTTTTTCCGTAACATCTTACGGAAAAACCCGAAGGAACTTTTTGGTCAACCAAATATATACAGCCCAGTTTTCATTTCTCTTCCTGATCTTCCTTCTCATCTCTACTTAGAAACACCATTCTTCAGAACTGTGTCCAAACATCCCTTTTTTCTATAAAGGTTTCCTTTTTCATTAGGCAAAATTAATCTATTTTCTATGTTTACATAACAGTGTTTTCACACAACTACTAAAATAAATTAATTACTAGGTGAGTGACTTTCGGTACTTAACTTCTTTAAGTTTACTGTGAATAAACAAATCATAAATTTACTTTAAAACACATTTGTTTTTAATACTAGGCTTTAAACTTCTTGAGGGCAAAACTTATCTACCTTATCTCTGTATCCATAGTACCCGATATAGTCATTCAATAAACACTTAGTGAGTGAATGAAGATAAAGAGGCATTTCTCTCTCTGTTGTAGAATTAATTTTCCAGAAAAGTTACACATTGAATTAAATGTCTAATTTGCTGTATCCTCTTTGAATCTGGGCTATATTAGAAGGCAGTGTCTTGCTATCAGCACCTGTGAATTGGACCCTGTCAAATCCACACTTCTCAGGAACAGCCCCACAATTGTCCTCCTTTTCACCCTGTGGACCCTGGCTAAAATAGGTATTTATATATGCTCTACAAATCTGTCTATTTTCTGTTCTAGAATCCCTGAGCATTTTAAAAAACAAGTTCTTAAGAACCATGAAAGGATATTCCTAACGGAGAGCACCTAATCTAAAAACTTCAGGTCTAACTGGGAAGATGGGTTCACTGACTATGAAAGTACAGGAAATATTTGTATGCTTATAAAAATAAAATAATAAAGATAATAAACTAAGTTAGGGAAATATTAAATATGTTTTCCAGTAACATTAAGCACTTTATGAGTATTCATTTATCATCCCTTGGGACAAAATAAACTTTCCAGTCCCTAAATTTTCACAAGATGCTTATGAGATTGCTTAATTTCCGGCAGATAAAAAAGTATATTAGAAAGACAACCCTGACTCCTTCCTAGTCTGTACAAGTGTTCATAGCCTTTCTGATTTCATGACTAGGAGTTCAAACTCCTACATTTTCAATCAGTGAGCTCACCGAATGGGAGTCTCACCTTTCCTCAGCGACATCTTCAGAATCCCATTCTATAACACAGGTTTATTTTTTCTTAAAAAATTTTAACCTTTCCTCAAGTTGTCATTGCAAAAATCTCTACTGCTAGCTTTGCATTTCTTTCTGTTATAAACTGCCAGTTCCTTCTTTTCCTAATTATTCTCAAAATAAAGGACTTTTAATTTACATATATTGAAAGTAAAATTCACACACAGTTCCTAAAGCATACATTAAAAATTATATACGTTAGAACTTCATATAAGAGAAATTCTGGGGCAGGGTATCTATACTGAGGTCAGTGGTCTTATCCACTTGATGCGTCCATAGTCCTTCAAAGGCATACTAAGGATCAAGGATTTTCGACTACAACTGATTTACTCTAGCATGAGAAAATGGAGGCTCTACACACCATAGCAACTTTAACCAGACTTCTGCTAAGCTTCCAATACCACGTTCATTTGTCTTCTTTCCTTTTCAAAATTCAATTTAATGTGAAAACTGACTGATCAAATATTCCCATTTTGCTTATATTAATTTAAATAAAAATCAACTAATATAAAAGAAAATTTGATCTAAAGTATGTAACATTTATAGGTCCAATGAAACCAATATAACCTAAGAATGACACTATGCCCTGTATTAACAGAAAACAAAGTACTGGCAAAAATAACATTTATTTGCGTAATCACTTTTTCAGAAATGCTAAAACACATACTTTGCCTCGATGTCAGCTTTCTCTCGTACTGCATGAGCCATCTGTTCAGTCTCAAAGTACTTCTTTTTGCCTTTAGCTAAATCTTTCACTGTCTCTTGCAATTCAGTTTGGATCTTTGTCAACTGGTCCACACACTGTAAAATACAAAGTGCAATTATTATGATTTTAGTCTTCAGGCTTACAGAAAATGAGTTTGTCCTAAGAACTATGCACTATGCCCTCAGGATGGAAACCCAGGAGAAGAATCAGCACTTTTAGTACCGTTCAAATTGCAAACTGAAATACAGTGAACAGCTGGTACTCCCATCTCAAGTAATGTATTGAATAGTGTCACAGTTTGCTTAACAACTCTGCTTTGAGAAATAACCTCTGAGTGCTGCTGATAACTGACATTAAGCTAAGGCATAAGAAGAGCAACAGTGAAAATGCTCTTACTGTTGGAGCATAGCAATAAAGGCAAAAGATTAAAGCAATTCTGTAATCTTCATAATATTAATAAAGTTCCTCTATATGTTTGGGGAACTGATGGTACAAAGGGTACTGAAGGGTTCACTTCTGGGAAAGGAGGACTGAAATCTGAGAAGTCTGGCCATGGAGCAACTAAGCCCATGCGCCACAGCTACTGAGCCTGCACTCTAGAGCCCGCCAGTCACAACTACTGAGCCCAGGTGCTACAACTACTGAAGCCCACGTGCCTAGAGCCTGTGGTCCTCAACAAGTGAAACCACCCCAGTGAGAAGCCAGCACACTGCAACGAAGAGTAGCCCCCACTCCACACAACTAGAGAAAGTCCAAGTGCAGAAATGAAGACCCAATGCAGCCAAAAATATAAATAAATAAGAAATCTGAGAAGTCTGACAGGATAAGCCCAAGATGAAGGAGAGAAGCAAGAAACCTGGGTACCAAATAACAATTATTACTCAAAACTATCCCCAACTCATCTCTTTGGATACACATACAGATTCTAGGAGAAGAGACAGACATAATAACTCAAAGAAATATTTAACAAATAAACTCTTATAACACAATGGGGCCAAAGTAATACTGCTTTGGGACCCTTCTGGATATCCAAAGCGGGAATTATTTTCCCCAGTTTGAAACAAACAACTGAGAAGTTTCATCAGTCTGAGGCCAGTTCAGGGCAGCCCCCATTAAAACTTCTGAGCCTGGAATAGCATCGTCAGTGCATGGTGGAGACTGAAAAAACACAGCAAAGTAGGAAGAGACATTGGTAAGTAAGGGACTATTTTACCAGGGTGAGCAGTGTGGAATAGAACAAGGACATCAGAAAAGCAAGGATAAAGCACAAATAAACTTAGACATGTGACATATAGGCTAGAGTTTCACTACTTTACAGGAAGTGAGAGATCTGGAAGGTTCCCTATGGGTACATTTACTGAGCACTTAATAAGTGTCAGGCTGTGAATAAAGGGTAAAACAAGACAAAACAAAAAAACACCTCTTTCCCTGCTGCATGAAAACTGGACCCTTAACTTCCAAGGTCTGTGTTTCAACAGAAACCTGACTAATACACAATGTCAACTGGGTTATTCAGCAACATTATATATAAATATGAATTTACCTGATGGGTAAATTGCATCAACTTGGGAGAAATACAAATGAACTACAAATATTTGATGGAGAAGTCTTGGCTTTGGGCTTCTGTAAGTATGGTGATTCCTCTATCGGGACATGTCCCTTGCAGGGACCTTGGAAGCTCTGTCTATAGAGCTGTAATAAAAGGTTTTCCTCTCCTTTAGAGTCTGTGGCTACCCCTGCACATGTAGTCTCATTCCCTTGTCCCAGACATGTCACCTAGGGACCAAACAGAATAACTCTGATTAGCTATGTAGACTGAAGCATAAACTGGTGGGAGAACTAATTCTACTAATGCAGGATGCCGCCCTGCTGCTTAACTGTTGTTCCCTGTCCTAATGTCCTTCTAAGTAAACCTCATGCCAGGTGTGGCCTACGATACTCATGAGTCTGAATGTTTAGTTACATTTAAGAAGACTCCTTATGTGCACTGCACAAGTACAATATACTATGTCCAGCACTTTATAGGTATTACATCACATTTAGTCCTCAAAACAACTCTGTGATAAAAGTATTCACATTAGTCCAATTTTAAGATGAAGAAACAGACTTAAAGAGGTTAAACAACTTACCCAAAGTCAAACAGTGAATTTACCATGTAATCCATTATAGTATGTACCCTAGTTTTGTGATAATCATGTTTTTAAGGTTTCACACAGATTTACTTTATCTTAAAATAGTAAGCTTTAAAAGAATTGACATATAACTCACATACCCCAGTGGTTTTTAGGATATTCATGAAGTTGTACAACCATTACCTCTGTCTCATTCCATAACATTTTCATCACCCTAAAAAGAAACCCCATACCCATTAGCAGTCACTCCCATTTCTACCTACCCCCTAGTCCCTGGCAACCACTAATCTACTTTCTGTCTTAATAAATTTCCTATTCCAGACATTTTGTTTAAATGGAATCATATAACAAATAGCCTTATGTGTAAGGCTATGTATAATAGTCTTATAGTAATAGTAAGATAATAAGATAATAAGTAATAATAATAGTAAGATGTATAATCTTACTTTTTTCACTTTTGCATAATGTTTTCAGGGTTCATCTATGTTGTATCATGTACTAATTCTTCATGCCTTTTTACAGCTGAATAATGTGTCATTATATAGACATACTAAAATAGTAAGTTTTATCTTGTGAAAAATCTTTAATTTTTAATAGTCCTTATCATAAACAAATCTCTTATTTACTAAATAATACCGTGACAACCTGACACTCCCATAGAGAAGTGCTCAACATCCCAATAATGCCATGTTTGCATGTGTGAAGAGCTGAAAGAATGCTCCATGGCTAAAATTAGATATTAATAACTAGGAAGTGGAGCATGGTCTGAAAAAACACAACTGTGTGTAATGGGCAAATGGGATGGATTATTTAAACGAGGAGTCAGGTGTAAGGTATCTACATCCAAAATGTTCATCCAAAACAATGAAACTTGGCCTCAGAAAACTAATCAATAAAGGGAAGCCTAAGAGTCCCAGGGTGATATTAAGCACTGAAAGGGTCTGCTAATTTGAATATTTTGAGAGGAAACGAAACACAGTAGGTCAAAGGTTTTCCTGAGGACTGCAAACCATGTGGATAGGATCTCAGTATATTCATACAAAGTGAACACCATGGGTACCTGTACATGAGCACATATGCATGCACACATGCGTGTGCACACACACACACACATACACACAGAGAAACACAAACACATAGTCACTCACTCCTTATATCCCTACCCTTTAAAGGACATTTCTCCTTAGTCTCGGGTAACCAAACGTCTTACAGAGATAAGTACTTAATTCATTTTCATTTATAAAAGTTTATTGAGACGGCTTAAAGATGGCGGAAGAGTAAGACGCGGAGATCTCCTTCCTCCTCACAGAGACATCAGAAATACATCTACACGTGGAACTTCTCCTATAGAACACCCACCGAACGCTGGCAGAAGACCTCAGACCTCCAAAAAGGCAAGAAACTCCCCACATATCTGGGTAGGGCAAAAGAAAAAAGAATAAACAGGGACAAAAGAATAGGGACGGGACCTACGCCAGTGGGAGGGAGCCGTGAAGGAGGAAAGACTCCCACACACTAGAGGCCCCTTCGCGGGCGGAGACTGCGGGCGCCGGAGGGGGAAGCTCCGGAGCCGCAGAGGACAGCTCAGCCACAGGGGTGCGGAGGGCAAAGCGGAGAGATTCCCGCAGAGGATCGGTGCCGACCGGCACTCACCAGCCCGAGAGGCTTGTCTGCTCGCCCGCCGGGGTGGGCGGGGCCGGGAGCTGAGGCTCGGGCTTCAGTCGGATCCCAGGGAAAGGTCTGGAGTTGGCAGAGTGAAGACAGCTTGAAGGGGGCTAGTGCGCCACGGCTGGCCGGGAGGGAGTTCGGGAGAAGTCTGGAGCTGCCGAAGAGGCAAGAGACCTTTTCCTCCCTCTTTGCTGCCTGGGCGCGAGGAGAGGGGATTAAGTGCGCCGCTTAAAGGAGCCCCAGAAGCGGGCGCGGAGCTGCCGAAGAGACAAGAGACTTTTTCTTGCCTCTTTGCTTCCTCGGGTGTGAGGTGAGGGGATTAAGAGCACCGCGTAGAGGAACTCCAGAAACGGGCGCGAGCCGCGGCTGTCGGCACGGACAGTAGAGACGGGTGTCGGACGCTAAGGTTGCTGCTGCCACCACCAAGAGGCCTGTGTGTGAGCACAGGTCACTCTCCACACCCGTGCAGTCCGCCACTGCCGGGGTCCCGGGATCCAGGGACAGCTTCCCCGGGAGAACGCACGGCGCGCCTTGGGCCTGTGCAGCGTCACGTCGGCCTCTGCCGCCGCGGACTCGCCCCGTCCCCGTGCCACTCCCTCCCCTCAGCCTGAGTGAGCTGGAGCCCCCGAATCAACTGCTCCTTTAACATCGTCCTGTCTGAGCGAAGGGCAGTCGCCCTCGGACAACCTACATGCAGAGGCGGGACCAAGTCCAAAGCTGAACCCCAGGAGCTGTGCGAACAGAGAGGAGAGGGGGAGGTCTCTCCCAGCAGCCTCAGAAGCGGCGGATTAAAGCTCCACAATCAACTTTAAGTGCCCTGCATCTGTTGAAAACCTGAATAGACAACGAATCATCCCAAGTTGAGGAGGTGGACTTTGGGAGCAAGATATACTATTATTTTCCCCTTTTTTTTCTTTTTGTGAGTGTGTATGTGTGTGCTGCTGTGTGAGATTTTGTCTGTATAACTTTGCTTTCACCATTTGTCCTAGGGTTAGACCGACCCATTTTTCTGTTTTTTTTTTTTTTTTTTTTTTTTGCGGTATGCGGGCCTCTCACTGCTGTGGCCCCTCCCGTCACGGAGCACAGGCTCCGGACGCGCAGGCTCGGCGGCCACGGCTCATGGGCCCAGCCGCTCCGCGGCACGTGGGATCTTCCCGGACCGGGGCACGAACCCGTGTCCCCCGCATCGGCAGGCGGATTCTCAACCACTGCGCCACCAGGGAAGCCCTTTTTTTTTTTTTTTTTAAAGGAAATTTTTCTTCTTAATAATTATTTTTTATTTTAATAACTATACTTTATACTACTCTGTCTTTTCCCTTTCTTTCTTCCTTTCTTCCTTCCTTTCTTCCCTCCTTTCTTCCTTCCTTCCCCCCTTCTTTCCTCCCTTCCTCTGCACCTTCCTTCCTTCCTTTCTTGCTTCCTTCCTTCATTTCTTCCTTCCTTCCCTCCCTCCCTCCTTCCTTCCTTCTCTTTCCTTTCTATTTATTCTACCTTTTATTTTGAGCCGTGTGGATTAAAGGTTCTTGGTGCCCCAGCCAGGCACCAGGGCGGTGTCCCTGAGGTGGGAGAACCAACCTCAAGACACTAGTCCACAAGAGACCTCCCAGCTCCACGTAATATCAGACGGCGAAAATCTCCCAGAGATCTCCATCTCAACACCAAGACCCAGCTTCACTCAAGGACCAGGAAAGAACAGTGCTGGACACCCTATCCCCACCAAAGAGCAAGACAGGTCTACAGCCCCATCCATTAGCAGAGAGGCTGCCTAAAATCATAATAAGGTTACCAACATCCCCAAACACACCACCAGACGAGGACCTGCCCACCAGAAAGACAAGATCTAGCCTCATCCACCAGAACAGAGGCACTAGTCCCCCCAACCAGGGAATCTACTCAACCCACTGAACCAACCTTAGCCACTGGGGACAGCCACCAAAAACAACAGGAACTACGAACCTGCAGCGTGCAAAAAGGAGATCCCAAACACAGTAAGATAAGCGAAATGAGAAGACAGAAAAACACACAACAGATGAAGGAGCAAGATAAAAACACACCAGACCTAACAGATGAAGAGGTAATAGCCAATCTACCTGAAAGAGAATTTAGAATAATGATGGTGAAGATGATGCAAAATCTTGGAAATAGAATAGACAATTTGCAAGAAACAGTTAACAGGGACCTAGAAGAAATAAAGAGGAAGCAAGAAACGATGAGCAACACAATAAATGAAATGAAAAATACTCTAGATGGGATCAATAGCAGAATAACTGAGGCAGAAGGATGGATAAGTGACCTGGAAGATAAAATAGTGGAAATAACTACTGCAGAGCAGAAGAAAGAAAAAAGAATGAAAAGAACTGAGGACAGTCTCAGAGACCTCTGGGACAACATTAAACGCACCAACATTCGAATTATAGGGGTCCCAGAAGAAGAAGAGAAAAAGAAAGGGACTGAGAAAATATTTGAAGAGATTATAGTGGAAAACTTCCCTAATATAGGAAAGGAAATAGTCAATCAAGTCCAGGAAGTGCAGCAAGTCCCATACAGGATAAACCCAAGGAGAAACACGCCAAGACACATAATAATCAAACTGTCAAAAATTAAATACAAAGAAAACATATTAAAAGCAGCAAGGGAAAAACAAATAACACACAAGGGAATCCCCATAAGATTAACATCTGATCTTTCAGCAGAAACTCTACAAGCCAGAAGGGAGTGGCAGGACATATTTAAAGTGATGAAGGAAAAAAACCTACAACCAAGATTACTCTACCCAGCAAGGATCTCATTCAGATTTGATGGAGAAATTAAAACCTTTACAGACAAGCAAAAGCTGAGAGAGTTCAGCACCACCAAACCAGCTCTACAACAAATCCTAAAGGAACTTCTCTAGGCAAGAAACACAAGAGAAGGAAAAGACCTACAAGAACAACCCGAAACAATTAAGTAAATGGTAATAGGAACATACATATCGATAATTACCTTAAATGTAAATGGATTAAATGCTCCCACCAAAAGACACAGACTGGCTGAATGGATACAAAAACAAGACCCATATATATGCTGTCTACAAGAGACCCACTTCAGACCTAGGGACACATACAGACTGAAAGTAAGGGGATGGAAAAAGATATTCCATGCAAATGGAAACCAGAAGAAAGCTGGAGTAGCAATGCTCATATCAGACAAAATAGACTTTAAAATAAAGACTATTACAAGAGACAAAGAAGGACACTACATAATGATCAAGGGATCGATCCATGAAGAAGATATAACAATTGTAAATATTTATGCACCCAACATAGGAGCACCTCAATACATAAGGCAAATACTAACAGCCTTAAAAGGGGAAATCGACAGTAACACAATTATAATGGGGGACTTTAACACCCCACTTTCACCAATGGACAGATCATCCAAAATGAAAATAAATAAGGAAACACAAGCTTTAAATGATACATTACACAAGATGGACTTAATTGATATTTATAGGACATTCCATCCAAAAACAACAGAATACACATTTTTCTCAAGTGCTCATGGAACATTCTCCAGGATTGATCATATATTGGGTCACAAATCTGGCCTTGGCAAATTTAAGAAAATTGAAATTGTATCAAGTATCTTTTTCCGACCACAATGCTATGAGACTAGATATCAATTACAGGAAAAGATCTGTAAAAAATACAAACACATGGAGGCTAAACAATACACTACTTAATAATGAAGTGATCACTGAAGAAATCAAAGAGGAAATCAAAAAATACTTAGAAACAAATGACAATGGAGACACAACGACCCAAAACCTATGGGATACAGCAAAAGCAGTTCTAAGAGGCAAGTTTATAGCAATACAATCATACCTTAAGAAACAGGAAACATCTCGAATAAACAACCTAACTTTGCACTTAAAGCAATTAGAGAAAGAAGAACAAAAAAACCCCAAATTTAGCAGAAGGAAAGAAATCATAAAGATCAGATCAGAAATAAATGAAAAAGAAGTGAAGGAAACAATAGCAAAGATCAATAAAACTAAAAGCTGGTTCTTTGAGAAGATAAATAAAATTGATAAACCATTAGCCAGACTCATCAAGAATAAAAGGGAGAAGACTCAAATCAATAGAATTAGAAATGAAAAAGGAGATGTAACAACTGACACTGCAGAAATACAAAAGATTATTAGAGATTACTACAAGCAACTGTATGCCAATAAAATGGACAACCTGGAAGAAATGGACAAATTCTTAGAAATGCACAACCTGCCGAGACTGAACCAGGAAGAAATAGAAAATATGAACAGACCAATCACAAGCACTGAAATTGAAACTGTGATTAAAAATCTTCCAGCAAAGAAAAGCCCAGGACCAGATGGCTTCACAGGCGAATTCTATCAAACATTTAGAGAAGAGCTAACACCTATCCTTCTCAAACTCTTCCAACAGATAGCAGAGGGAGGAACACTCCCAAACTCATTCTAGGAGGCCAACATCACCCTGATACCAAAACCAGACAAAGACGTCACAAAGAAAGAAAACTACAGGCCAATATCACTGATGAACATAGATGCAAATATCCTCAACAAAATACTAGCAAACATAATCCAACAGCACATTAAAAGGATCATACACCATGATCAAGTGGGGTTTATCCCAGGAATGCAAGGATTCTTCAATATACGCAAATCAATCAACGTGATACACCATATCAACAAACTGAAGGAGAAAAACCATATGATCATCTCAATAGATGCAGAGAAAGCTTTTGAAAAAATTCAACACCCATTTATGATAAAAACCCTGCAGAAAGTAGGCATAGAGGGAACTTTTCTCAACATAATAAAGGCCATATATGACAAACCCACAGCCAGCATCATTCTCAATGGTGAAAAACTGAAACCATTTCCACTAAGATCAGGAACAAGACAAGTTTGCCCACTCTCACCACTATTATTCAACATAGTTTTGGAAGTTCTAGCCACAGCAATCAGAGAAGAAAAAGAAATAAAAGGAATCCAAATAGGAAAAGAAGAAGTAAAGCTGTCACTGTTTGCAGATGACATGATACTATACATAGAGAATCCTAAGGATGCTACCAGAAAACTACTAGAGCTAATCAATGAATTTGGTAAAGTTGCAGGATACAAAATTAATGCACAGAAATCTCTGGCATTCTTATACACTAATGATGAAAAATCTGAGAGTGAAATTAAGAAAACACTCCCATTTACCATTGCAACAAAAAGAATAAAATATCTAGGAATAAACCTACCTAAGGAGACAAAAGACTTGTATGCAGAAAACTATAAGACACTGATGAAAGAAAGTAAAGATGATATAAATAGGTGGAGAAATAGACCATGTTCTTGGATTGGAAGAATCAACATTGTGAAAATGACTCTACTACCCAAAGCAATCTACCGATTCAATGCAATCCCTATCAAATTACCACTGGCATTTTTTACAGAACTAGAACAAAAAATTTCACAATTTGTATGGAAACACAAAAGACCCCGAATAGCCAAAGCAATCTTGAGAACGAGAAATGGAGCTGGAGGAATTAGGCTCCCTGACTTCAGACTTTACTACAAGGCTACAGTAATCAAGACAATATGGTACTGGCACAAAAACAGAAATATAGATCAATGGAACAGGATAGAGAGCCCAGAGATAAACCCACACACATATGGTCACCTTATCTTTGATAAAGGAGGGAAGGATATACAGTGGAGAAAAGACAGCCTCTTCAATAAGTGGTGCTGGGAAAACTGGACAGCTACATGTAAAAGTATGAAATTAGAACAATCCCTAACACCACACACAAAAATAAACTCAAAATGGGTTAAAGACCTAAATGTAAGGCCAGACACTATCAAACTCTTAGAGGAAAACATAGGCAGAACACTATACGACATAAATCACAGCAAGATCCTTTTTGACCCATCTCCTAGAGAAATGGAAATAAAAACACAAATAAACAAATGGGACCTAATGAAACTTAAAAGCTTTTGCACAGCAAAGGATACCATAAACAAGACCAAAAGACAACCCTCAGAATGGGAGAAAATATTTGCAAATGAAGCAACTGACAAAGGATTAATTTCCAAAATTTATAAGCAACTCATGCAGCTCAATAACAAAAAAAACAAACAACCCAATCCAAAAATGGGCAGAAGAACTAAATAGACATTTCTCCAAAGAAGATATACAGATTGCTAACAAACACATGAAAGAATGCTCAACCTCATTAATCATTAGAGAAATGCAAATCAAAACTACAATGAGATATCATCTCACACCGGTCAGATTGGCCATCATCAAAAACTCTAGAAACAATAAATGCTGGAGAGGGTGTGGAGAAAAGGGAACCCTCTTGCACTGCTGGTGGGAATGTAAATTGATACAGCCGCTATGAAGAACAGTATGGAGGTTCCTTAAAAAACTACAAATAGACCTACCATACGACCCAGCAATCCCACTACTGGGCATATGCCCTGAGAAAACCATAATTCAGAAAGACTCATGTACCAAAATGTTCATTGCAGCTCTATTTACAATAGCCAGGACATGGAAGCAACCTAAGTGTCCATCAACAGATGAATGGATAAAGAAGATGTGGCACATATATACAATGGAATATTACTCAGCCATAAAAAGAAATGAAACTGAGTTATTTATAATGAGGTGGATGGACCTGGAGTCTGTCATACAGAGTGAAGTAAGTCAGAAGGAGAAAAACAAATACCGTATGCTAACACATATATATGGACTCTAAGGGCAAAAAATGTCATGAAGAGATTAGTGGTAGGACGGGAATAAAACACAGACTTACTCGAGCATGGACTTGAGGATATGGGGAGGGGGAAGGGTGGGCTGTGACGAAGTGAGAGAGTGGCAGGGACATATATACACTATCAAATGTAAATTAGATAGCTAGTGGGAAGCTGCTGCATAGCACAGGGAGATCACCTCTGTGCTTTGTGACCACCTAGAGGGGTGGGATAGGGAGGGTGGGAGAGAGGGTGATGCAAGAGGGAAGAGATATGGGAACATATGTATATGTATAACTGATTCAGTTTGTTGTAAAGGAAAAACTAACACACTATTGTAAAACAATTATACTCCAATAAAGATGTTAAAAAAAAAAAAAAAGCCCCTTATGTTTGTGCCTCAAAAAAAAAAAAAAAAAGTTTATTAAATTAAATTACTTTCTATATGTGCCACAATATCAGATGAATTTTGTGACAGTTCATATCTTTAAAAGGATTTCTCAAAACTCTTAAGAAAACTGGTTGGGCTTCCCTGGTGGCGCAGTGGTTGAGAGTCCGCCTGACAATGCAGGGGACGCGGGTTCGTGCCCCAGTCCGGGAAGATCCCACATGCCGCGGAGCAGCTGGGCCCGTGAGCCACGGCCACTGAGCCTGTGCGTCCGGAGCCTGTGCTCCGCAACCGGAGAGGCCACAACAGTGAGAGGCCTGCGTACCGCAAGAAAAAAAAAAAAAGAAAACTGGTTGATTCTATTCCTACTTGCTTTTTCCCTTTACATAAGTTTCTAAGATACTGTTTATCAAACAGTATTAGAGATAGCCTGTGTGCACACTGAAGAGATTTCTTGTGATCCTTTCTTCCCTAGCATTCATTAAAACGACAACGAAATGTTTCCATCACCCAGGTGAACTGTTTCAAGTCAGGGTAAGCTGTGTTCTTCCTCAAAGGAAAATGCCTGCACATAACAAAATATCAAAAATATTTATTAAATAAAAGTCATCAAACTTAATTTGCAAAGGAACAGGATTTCCTTTCCAACTTTTAAAATAAGTTTCTTCTGTAGAAATCCAATTTTCTGAGGTGGATTAAGTCATATACTTAAAAACAAGCTTAATAATAACTATGTTAAGAAAAGCCTTGATGTGATATATGCCCAGCTCTTTCCCAAGAGTTATCAGCACTGAGCACACAGAGAAATGAATGTGTAAGTGTACATTAGGGTTATGCGATCATACAAAATGACAAACTTGGATATTAAAATTCAGGATCCTAGTGAAGAAATTAAAAGTATGATTCCTGAGTATGACAGATACTAGGATAGATAGACTTGCTAATAACTTGAAGACAGGAATAAAAATAAAAGTAATTTGGACCAATACATTGAAGGCCTACAAACTAGTACATCCTCTGACCCAGTAGTCCTGTCCTGGAAATTCATCCTAAGAAAATAACTTTTGGGACTTCCCTGGTGGTCCAGTGGTTAAGACTCTGCTTCAGCTGCAGGGGGTGCAGGTTCACTCCCTGGTTAGGGAACTAAGATCCCACATGCTGTACTGTGCGGCCAAAAAGAAAAAAAAAAAAATTTTTTTTTAAAGTTAACTTTTATTATCTTAGTGGTAATAAAACAGAGGAATGACTAAATAAAGCAGAGTAAATGAAAAATTTATTCAGAAGTAAAAAATAATAAACATAAAGCTTGTATAGAAACAGTAACAATTAATTAGGAAATAGAGGATGCAGAAAACAGGATATTCTAAAACAAATTATCCATGTGTTAATTACTACCGTAAAAACTAATTAGGTAAAGGAGTAGGGAACATCTATAAAGAGTCTACTGAGGTGAAGAAGTTGTATATATTTTTCTGTAAGCTTATTTAAATATTAAACTCCAAGTATTTTTAAAGGATTGAATACGATTTGGAATTAGGAAGTAGTATATTCAAGTTCCTGCTCAATAATTTATTACCTAAGTCTCTCTAACATTCTTAGCCTCAGTTTCATCATTTGAAAAATAATATTTACATATCTAACAGGTTGTCATGAAAATCAAATGAGACTATAATGGATATGGTAGCAGTTTACAAACTCTAAAGTATCATACAAATGTGAATCCCAATTATTTCAAGGAAGGTAAACTCTAGTATAAATGAGAACGATATGGAGAAAAGCATAGCTAGTTTAATATAAGAACGACAAATGTTAACTAGACTTATTGAGGTGATCATTTTGCAATATACACAAATATCAACGACAAATGTTAACTAGACTTATTGAGGTAATCATTTTGCAATATACACAAATATCAACGACAAATGTTAACTAGACTTATTGAGGTAATCATTTTGCAATATACACAAATATCAAATGATTACATTGTATATACCTGAAACTAATATGTCAATTTTAACTCAATTTAAAAAAAAAGAATAGATTAAATTTTAAAAAGCCATAGATTATTGTGGCTCTTGTTTTGATTTATAAGCAAATGTCAGCATATAGAAAGTGATTTACAAAAAGTCATGATATAATTCTCATTATAATCTTCACAACGGTCATACGCTTTATAATTGTATCTGAAATTATCCCCAAGTTTTATAAACGAAAACTGATGAAGTAGAGAAAATTTTAAAAAGAACATGACCATTAAAATGTTATAGAGGGGGGATTTTCTTGGTGGTCCAGTGGTTAAGACTTCACCTTCCAATGCGGGGGGTGCTGGTTTGATCCCTGGAGGGGGAGCTAAGATCCCACATGCCTCGTGGCCAAAAAACCAAAACACAAAACAAAAGCAATATTGTAACAAATTCAACAAAGACTTCAAAAATAATTTACAGAGGGGTTAAAATCCAAATATATAAACAATTCATACAGCTCAATATCAAAAAAGCAAACAACCCAATTACAAAAATGGACAGAAGATGTGAACAGACAATTTTCCAAAGAAGATATACAGACGGCCAACAGGCATATGAAAAGATATTCAAAATCACTAGTCATCAGAAAAATGCAAATCAAAACCACAATGCGATATGACTTCACACCTGTTAGAACAACTATCAACAAAAATACCACAAATAACAAATGTTGGCAAGGATGTGGAGAAAAGGGAACCCTGTACTCTGTTGTTGGGAATGTAAACTGGTGCAGCCACTGTGGCAAACAGTATAAAGGTTCCTCAAAAAGCTAAAAATAGAACTACCACATGACCCAGCAATTCTACTCTTGGGTATATGTTCAAAGAAAATGAAAACACTAATTCAAAAAGATACATGCACCTCAATGTTCATAGTAGCATTATCTACAATAGCCAAGATATGGAAGTAACCTAAGTGTCCATCAACAGATGAATGGGTAAAAAAGATGGGGTGTATATATATATGTATGTACGTGTGTGTGTGTATATATATATATATACATACACACACACACACACACACACACACACACACACAATGGAATACTACTCAGCCATTAAAAAGAATGAAAATTTGCCATTTGCAACAATATGGATGGACTTAGAGGGTATTATGCTTAGTGAAATGTCAGACAGAGAAAGACAAAAACTGTATGTTAACATTTACATGTACGATCTAAAAAATAAAACGAACTAGTGAATACAACAAAAAAGAAACAGACTCACAGATATAAAGAACAAACTACTGGTTACCAGTGGGGAGAGAGAAGGGGGCAGGGGCAAGAGAGGGGGTATGGAATTATGAGGTACAAACAACAATGTATAAAATAAATAAGCTACAGGATATATTGTACAGTGTAGGGAATATAGCCAGTACTTTATAATAACTCTAAATGGAATATAATCTAGAAAAATTTTGAATCATTATGTTGTACACCTCAAACTAACATAATATTATAAATTTTATATATATTATAGAATTTTATATTATAAATATTATACCTCAATTAAAAAATGTTACTGAGGGAGAATTTTAAGTCAAAATTGGTTGTGAACATGACAGAACAAGTTGTTTTAGACTATCTTCTTATAGTCTAGAAACTGTAAAAGTTAGACAAAAGAGATTTTTAGAAATAGCCAGCATTAAACAACAGCAATACATGCTGGACTTAAGGGACTGTGATATTTGGAAGAACAGAGCACAGCTAGGTAAGCTCTACATTCACCTTGACTTTTCTTCTTAGGGCAATAGTTGAGTCATGGCACAGAGATGTAGGATATAAACACAAAGTGGTTTTTTACTAGACTGTGGAAACAGAGGTTGGAGTTTGTGGATGCCCAAAGAGCAGGAACTTGAGAGGCTAGACCTGGAAAAAAGGGTACTACAGAGAAGCAAATCCAAAAATCTGCATGCAATTTCCCTGAGTCATCAGTTGACTTCTAAATGGCATGTGTGTAGTGAAATTCCAAGAAATTCAGGAAAGAACAGTAGCTGAAAGGCTAATGAAATGAGCAGTGAACAGAGGGATCAGAGAAGCTACACGATGTTGAGAAGACAAAGGTTGGAGTTCAAGTCTTGTCAAAGTAGAAAGCCTTTGGTAAGCACCCCATACTTTCAGGTAAGACCCCAGGAATAAGGACATAAGTGAAAAAGACCAGATTAAAAAGCCTAAAACCAGACCCTAACACAATCAAGATGATCTGATAGTATTCTACCTGCCTGCTAGAAAACTTAACTCTCTTTGGCAATAGAAAACATCTTCCAGAGCCTCTATAATTTTTATCCACAATGTCCAGGACTGTGAGGCCTACTAAACCAGTAGACCCAAATAACCAAAAACAAACAAAGAAACAGTAAATGATAAAAAGAGACCTATAGTGATTCAGATAGTGGAATTATGAAACAGAGATTAGGAGTGACACATTTAAGAGGATAAAGAAAAAACATGGAGAATTGCACCAGAAACATGGACTCCATTTTTTTAGATCAAATAAAAATTTCAGAACTGAAAAATATACTGAGATTCCAAAAGATAAGTTTTAAAAGCAAATTAAAAATAGCAGAATAGCATAGTAGAACTATATACAATAGGCAAGACACAAAAACAACCCAAGTGCCCATCAACAGACAATTGGGTTAAGAAGATATGGCATGTACAGGGAACTTTATTCAATACTCTATAATGACCTATATGGGAACAGAATCTAAAAAAGAGTGGTTATATGTGTATGTATAACTGACTCACTTTGCTGTACAGCAGAAACTAAGACAATATTGTAAATCAACTATATTCCAATAAAAAAAGTTTTTTTAAAGATGTGGTATACACACACATGATGAAATATAATTAAGCCATAAAAAGGAATGAAATATTGCCATTTGCAGCAACATGGATGGACCTAGAGAATACCATCCTAAGTGAAGTAAGCCAGACAGAGAAAGACAAATATTGTATGATTTCACTTATACGTAGAATCCAAAAAAATAATACAAATGAATCTATATACAAAAAGAAACAGACTCACAGATATAGAAAGCAAACTTAGGGTTACCAAAGAGAAAAGGGAGGGGAGAAGGGATAAATTAGGAGTATGGGATTAACAGATACAAAGTACTATATATAAAATGGTTGAGTAACAAGGATTTACTGGATAGCATAGGGAACTATATTCAATATCTTGTAATAACTCATAATGGAAAATAATCTGAAAAAATATAAAACTGAATCACTTTGCTGTATACCTGAAACTAACAAAATATTGTAAATCAACTGTACTTCAATCAATTAATCAATCAAAACAAATTAAAAGAAAAAAAAGAAATAGAACAGAGTGTAAATTAGCTGCAAGATATCAGTGGAAAACATTCAGACTGAAGTGCAGAGAGAAAAAAGGATATTAATATAGAAAATGCAGAAAAAGTACAAAAGACATGGACAGAGTCAAAAGGCCTAACAGCACAAAAGTCATAACAGGGAGGTAAATAGAATTATACTATTAAAACATTTTTATATTGTTCATGAGGTGGTAAAATACTAATTCACATTAGACTTTAATAAGTTAATTTAGAGTAAAGTTTGGAGAGCAGTAAAAGTGCCAATTCATGGTAAATTATAGTAAGTCAGAAAGGCATACTGGAATCTCTAAGTTAATTACTAAAAGAATAACAATATTATAAAATTAAAAAGCTAATAGTGGAGGAAAATTGATAACAAAAAGTGTAACATTACTCAATGTTACTAATCACCAGGGAAATTGCAAATCAAAACCACAATGAGCTATTACCTCACACCTGTTAGAATGGTTATTACCAAAAAAACAAATGACAACAAACATTGACAAGGTTGTAGGGAAACTGGAACTGTTGTGCACTGTTGGTGGGAATGCAAAATGGTGCAGCTGTTATGGAAAACAGTATGGCGGTTCCTCAAAAAATTAAGAAAGAACTACCGTATGATCCAGCAATCCTACTTCTAGGTATTTATCCAAAAGAAGTAAAATCAGGATCTCAAAGAGATATTAGCATTTCCATGTTCACTGCAGCACTATTCACAAAAGTTAAAATATGAAAACAACCAAAATGTGCATCAATGCATGAATGTATTAAAAAATGTGGTATATATACACAATGGAATATTATTCAGCGTTAAAAAAGAAGGAAATCCTATGCATGCATCCATGCAACAACACTGATGAACCTGGAGGACATTATGCTAAGTGAAATAAGTCAGTCACAAAAGGACAAATATTGCATGATCCCACTTACATGAAATATCTAAAATAATCAAACTCATGGATGCAAAGAATAGAATTGTGGCTGTCAGGGATTGGAAAAAAAGGAAGGAGGGAGCTGTCAAACAACAGGTATAAAATTTCAGTTATACAAAATGAGCAAGTTCTAGAGATCATCTGTACAAAAATACTGTATTGTACACTTTAAAAATCTGTTAAGAGGGTAAATCTCATGTTAAATGTTCTTATCACACTAAAATAAAAAAGAAGAAAATAAAATACAAGATTATCCAAATATAGGCAAAAAAAAAAGAAGCGTGGGGAGGAAGGGTTGGAGTACAGGAAGAAAAATAGATGATTTCTGATCCTATGTGGAGTCAATTTGTTGTAAAGTTTGGGAAGTACAACTGGAGAAGCCAATAGTTGTGGCTATGTGTTGCTTTTCTTGCTCCATTGGGAACCTATCTCAATTTTCCTTTGGCGAATCATCTTTTCCCATTTTTAGTCCATGTAGTTTGCATGAAGACTGTAACCTCTGTAACCCAAAATAAGTTGATGAGCCTTAATTCTGGTAGTTTTGTTAGAACTTTGGGGAAAGTGGAAAATGTAGGATTGCTAGCTTTGATATTTGTAAATCTGGCACTTCGGGGGGCACCACGTAGAGAGAGTTGCTAAAGAATGAAGCCACTGGGGAAAGCAGAGCTAATGGATGGGAAGAAAGACCTGAATTCTAATGTCATTATCTGAGGACCTGGATCCACCCCTGCCTGGATTCCATCCATGCTGAAACGTTTAGTTATACATTCTCTTCTTGGCTTAAGCCAGTTTGAAGTAAGTTTCTGTCATTCGTAATTTCAGAGTCCTGACAGGTATGCTCAATATGTACTTAGTGTTTAACAACTGCTTAAACAAACACCATTATTATCAGCTATAATATAAATTAATTCACAGATATGAGGACTTGTCAAAGCTCACCAAACATTCTCAACATTCTTTGCCCAGGAATGTTAGTTACATTCAGGTCAGAGAAGAGCACAAATGGTTTTAACTCTTTCAAAATATTCTGATATTGGGACTTCTCTGGTGGTCCAGTTGTTAAGACTCTGCCCTTCCAATGTAGGGTGTGTGGGTCTGATCCCTGGCTGGGGAACTAAATCCCACACACCACATGGTGCAACCAAAAAAAAAAAAAAAAAAATTTCTATACTGAGAAATGTAGAACTTCCAATAATTCAATTACATTTGGTGAATGCACTGGCTATTTGAAACATCGTATTTCCTCCCAGTTACGAAGGAGTAGTATCAACTCCCTACCTCTGTCTCCACCCTCTCTCTGCAGGCACTGATGGACACACACACAATGCTTTTCCTTCCATTAGAAAGCAATGTTCAGTCAGTGGTCTCATAGTTTATTTGCTATGTTTTGAAAGAGATAATTTTGAGCAAAGATAAAATGGAGGCATTCTTATACAAATGTTAAAACCCACTGATATTATGTGAGTGCTTGAAAGAGATACATTTAACATATTGATTTCATGCTACTAAAATCATCTTTGGCAAACAAGGAAGATCAGTTTTTTTTGTTTTTGTTTGTAAAAAATTAGTGATACTCCAAAGGACAATTAGAATCAAAACAATGGATGGCTTCCGAAATGTTATTTCCTTAAATAATCACTTTAATATTTTCGAAAGTATTAATACTTCCATAAGAAAAATTTAATTGCTTATTAGGCATCATGATAATCTCTAATTTTGTAAAACTGTGTCCTTTCCTAAAAGGACACAATTCAATCACCTACTTTCAATAGCAAGCTTTTCATAAAAATCACATTTAATAATGATTTTTTCTATGAATTTAAAAATTCTGTACAAAGAAACAGATCTATTTTAAAACTTTTATGTAACCTATATAGCTAAACTTTAAAGTAAACCATTTTTGGTAATAAGTTTGCTATATATGGTCAAGATATGGTAACAGGGAAGAGCCAATTTTGACTCCATGTTGGATCTGTTTCTTTGATTTTAACCTTTGCTTTTCGTTGCTTTTGTTATTATAATCATATATAATGGCCTGCCTCAGGGAACCCTGCCCCTCTGCCAGAAAGTTAAACTAAAGTGCCTTTGTTCAGCTCACAGGGAGACTATCTGACCCGGCCCACCTGTGAATGGCTTCAGAAAAGAAGAAATTAACCCATCCCCTCCCCAATGCTGACCAAGACAGGCAAAACTAACAGCCTTTTTACTTTACTTCCTCACCTCCTCCCCCTTTCTGTTCTATAAAAGAAAGTGGTATCCAGACCCTGATAAGATGGTTATTTTGAGACATTAGTCGGCCACCTTCTGAGTCTGCCGGCTTTCCAAACAAAAGTCGCCATTCCTTGCCTTAACACCTCGCCTCCCAATTTACTGGCCTGTAGTGTTTGTAGCCAGCAGAGCAAGTTTAGACTCAGTAACAATGTGTCAACTTCCTTTAAATTATTATGCAAAATGGGTCAAGTTGAAACTAAGACCAATTTTCTCAAGACTTAGTGAGATTAACAACATTGTAACTATTTTAATATACATCAAACTAAGTAAATCTATTTACTTGAGTTAAGCTGAAAAATATTTGTAAGAAGTGTTTACTGAGCTTTCAGAATGTCCACAGATTCAAATTACACTCACCTTTGTCAGTTAATAAAATACAGTAGTTAGAAAGAACATGTTGAAATCAGAAAATCCATGTTAAAATCAGAAGCATTTGGACCATATAGAAAAACTCAAAGTGTACAAAGCAATTTAACATAATCTTGCAGATTATAAATGTAGCCGTGAGATATTAAAATGCATACAAGAAAAGAACAAATAGAAACGATACCCTTTTTAGTTGCTGTTCTTTTAGGCTTTTCACTGTCCTTGCAGGCTCAGAAATGAAGTTTTTATAGTTTTCACATATATTGATCCGAGACTGGGCTACCTGCATTGTTCCCTCGAGAAAAGACTTCCAAACAGGATACATGCTCCTAAATTCAAAGAGGGACAGAAAAGTATTAGGCAGAGGAAAGGAAGAATAAGTTGCCTAACCTTTTGCTCACTGGCTAGCACTGACAAACAAAATGAATGTTTTCTTTAGAGTTTAAAGTGTATTTATATTGGTTCATAGGTAATAGTATTTTTAGTATATATAACAAGTAGAAACTTCGAATACACTCTATTCCTCCATAGTTTGACAATGGGCTATTTTGATTCATTAGCTATTCTTGATACTGGAGTAAAGTGATACAAGGATTACAATTCTAGACAAAGCTAACACTATAAAAATTAGTGAATAATTCAGACTTTCCAGGCCTTTCACTGTTTCAGGAGTGTCATTATGAATATCAAGTTTCACTATTTCATTATGCTATTTTCCTGATTTTACAGATGAGGTAACTGAGGCTCAGATAGATTTAGAGCAGCAGTCCCCAACCTTTTTGGCACCAGGGACTGGTTTCATGGAAGACAATTTTTCCACAGACGGGGGGCGGGAGGGCGGAATATGGTTTAGACGGTAATGCAAGCAATGGTTCAGGTGGTAATGTGAGCGATGGAGAGCAGCAGATGAAGCTATACTAGCTCACCCGCCTGCCGCTCACCTCCTGCTGTGCGGCCTGGTGATTGGGGGGGCACGGACCGCTGATTTAGAGGATCACTCTAGATCACAATAGTGTGGCAGTACTGAGATACAGATGAATACCTCTAAAGTACATTTTCTTTCAACTATATTATATTGCTCTCTTACATAAACTGATGTGGCTGAAAAAAAATCATGAACAACTGCTTATGTTCTTGAGAAGTCTATTTGTTAGAGAAAAGAAGTCTATGGTATCATTGCTCCACATCAGTTTCTCTGTTGTAATAATGCTTAGCCAGCATCACGTTGTGGCCTGGAGTCATTCTAAGCATGTCCCATCACCTTTGCTTGATAAATGTGCTCTCAGAAATCTTTTGGTAAAGTCAAAGAGTCATTCATCCTCTGCTTTCTGTAGCCAACTTCCTTTTCAAACCTTCTCTTCTGCTTTGCTAAATGCCTTAGTCAGTCCCAATATGCTCCTAAACTAGTTATAAACATATTTTATAACTTTACCATAACAATGAATGGTACCTTGTTAAAGAGATACTTGCACTGATAGATTATAATATCCATCTCCTAAGATTTCCCTTCTTGTGTCACATGGATTTCCTACTATAGCAATGTATGGGACCATGGTGCTACATAAAATGCTAGCTGTGGGTCAATGGATGACAGTGTGAAAACAAGAAAAAGAAAATTTGCCTGGGTCTCCATCCTACTTGGAACTAAAAAAAACCCTTGAAATTGTACTTCTCAACTAAGGGAATAAATAGTGTATAATGGATTCGTAGTTTGTAATACACCAAATACATCAGTTTCGATGGAAATATTCACTTATTTAAGCAGAGGTATATTACTTTCCCTTTGGAAAAAAGACTCAGTGTGTTGTGCCAGCAAAAACTGTCAGCATAAAAGGAATGATGGGCTTAAGATGAGCAAAATGAATCGAGATAATAAATGTTAACTAAACCTATTGTGGTAATCATTTCATCAATATATGTAAATCAAACCATCATGTTATACACCTCAAACTTATACAGTGATGTATGTCAATTATTTTTCAATAAAACTGGAAAAAAACCCCAGCAAAATTAATGTCCTCCATGACCTTACTGCATGACTACCAATGGAATCTAGAATGTAAACTCACCACAGAAGCTCCTAAGCAGTCCAGATAATGATTTTCTCAGAGAATGCACCGCGAGAGAAAAGTTCAGTACTATGTTTTGCAATTATTCATTTATACTTAAAATACATTTTTAAATCATAATGAAAATGAGCAAGGACAATTATGAATTGTAATCCAAAGGAAGGAAGGAATAAAGGAAAGCAGGAAGGACAGAGGAGGGGAATAAGGAGGAAACTATGCTCGCCCCTTAGGTAGCACCCTTTTCCTTTTACCTCTTCATCTAGTTGACTGATGCTCATCCTTCAAACCTCAACTTAAATGTAACTTCCTCAGGGAAGTCTCAGGATCACCACCAAGCCAATGCACAGACTCAATCAAGTCCCTCCCTGTTATTTGTTCACATGGTTCTAGCACTATTCCTTCAATTATAAATATTTTTATGTTAATTGTTAATGTCTGTCCCTCTCACTATAGTAAAAATTTCATGAAGGGTATATATCTTTCTCACAATTGTATTGCTATTTCTAGGGCCTAGCACATGGCCTAACCATTAGAAAGGTTATAATCAGTATGTGTTGAATGAAAAAAAATGAATGAATGGATGAATGTATAAATTATGAGGACTGTACAATAAAAAGAAAAATCTTTTCATTACAGAGTTTAAAAAGAGATCTTTAGAGACTAGCAGACAAATAAATAGCAGGCAGGGCTTCCCTGGCGGCGCAGTGGGTGAGAGTCTGCCTGCCGATGCAGGGGACACAGGTTCGTGCCCCGGTCTGGGAAGATCCCACATGCCGCGGAGCGGCAATGCCCGTGAGCCATGGCAGCTGAGCCTGTGCATACGGAGCCTGTGCTCCGCAACGGGAGAGGCCACAACAGTGAGAGGCCCGCGTACCGCAAAAAAAAAAAAAATAAAAATAATAAATAAGTAAATAATAAATAAATAAATAGCAGGCAAACATTCACAACAATGACACACCATGAAACTCACGAAATTCAGTTACCAGTCAGTCAGAAGACCTGGGTTCAAGTTCTAGTTTAACCAATATAATGGTATGTAGCACATCTCACTATACTTTCCTCAACTGGCAAATGGAAAAATAACAAAAATACCAGCACCATGCACCTCACAGGGCTATTTTAACAATTAAATGAAAATGATATGAAAATTCTTGCCACACAGATTCTTTTAAATGAATAAATAGTAATAGTCACAGAATTGTAGAAGAAATAGAAGTACTTCTTGTTAACACAATAGTAGTAGTTCCAATGGCAGTGGTGTTTTTCATTCCAATTGGGAAAAAATAATAATGGGTTATAGAGTGATTTTCTAAAAATTTTATTTCACTAGGCTTCATATATATAATTTTGAAACATAAGGAAATGTATCAAGCATTTATGGTATTTTTTTTATTCTGCTCAGGTCAGGAAATGAGGCTCAAAATTATATAAGAAAAAAAGAGGGCTTCCCTGGTGGCGCAGTGGTTGAGAGTCTGCCTGCCAATGCAGGGGACACGGGTTCGTGCCCCGGTCTGGGAGGATCCCACGTGCCGCGGAGCGGCTGGGCCCGTGAGCCATGGCCGCTGAGCCTGCGCGTCCGGAGCCTGTGCTCTGCAACGGGAGGGGCCACAGCAGTGAGAGGCCCGCGTACCAAAAAAAAAAAAAAAAATTCTTTTAAGAACCTATCTCATGCTAGGCACTATGTCATGTATTTTACAACTGTCATATCATTTAATCCTCATGACAACTTTGTAAAGTAGGCATTATCCACATTTTGCAGAGGAGAAAAAGTAAGGCTTGGAGAGGTTGTGAAATTTTTCTACAGCTATTCACCAGGAAATAGTACTCTAATGGTCATAACCTAAACTTTGCCATTATCAATAACTACACCTCTGCTCTAATACCAATTTAATCATCTAATCTCTGACCAACACCTCTTGTTTCCACTCACTCCCTTTAGGATTCTCACTTCAACAATTACTCAACCCTATCAGAGCCCACAATCCAATTCATTCTACCTCCTTTCCACTGTCTTTCACTCCCTCTCATAAACTCTGTTTACAGCTACTTACCCAGCCTAGATTTCATGGTCCACCATTATGATCACCCTCTAACATACACCCTAGCTGTGCACGGGCTTTCTCTAGTTGTGGCGAGCGGGGGCTACTCTTTGTTGCGGTGTGCGGGCTTCTCCTTGCAGTGGCTTCTCTTGTTGCAGAGCTTGGACTCTAGGCACGCGGGCTTCAGTAGTTGTGGCACGTGGGCTTCAGTAGTTGTAGCACATGGGCTCAGTAGTTGTGGCATGTGGGCTCTAGAGTGCAGGCTCAGTAGTTGTGACACAGGCTTAGTTGTTCCATGGCATGTGGGATCTTCCCAGACCAGGGATCAAACCTATGTCCCCTGCCTTTGCAGGTGGATTCCCATCCACTGTGCCACCAGGGAAGTCCTCTTTCAATCATTATAATCTACAAATTCCAAACTTGGTTAAATCCAAAATTCTGTTTATACCATACAATGTCTGTGCAACAGAACGTTGCTGGAGTAAACAATAATCATGCTGCCTAGTCTCACTTTCAACTGATGTCAAATAATCCCTTAGTGCCCCACAGCAATCCTACTATATTCCACTAATCCACTTATTTGCTCACTCTTCTAGATAATTATTTCCCACCTTTTCCTCTCATCTCAAACCTCTAATATGACCACACTTTCAGCTGATAATGAAGTATGAAGACAATGTCCACATGCTCCCTCCACATCTACCTATCTCCCTGCTTTTGCACGCATACACTGTGTCATCCCTCTTTTTACTCCAATGAATTAACCTGTGCTCTGAAGGCCAACCCTTCACATCTGTATATAACAACTCTAACTCAACAGCAATCCAGTAATTGTGCTTTCTCTTACAATATCAACTTTTCCCTCTCTACTGGATCATACTCATATAATGTCTCTCATCTTAAAAAAAAAAAAAAAAAAATGCCCTTCACCAACCCTCCATTTCTCTCCAGCTACCACTCCAATGTCTGCTCCCTTTAACAGCAAAACTCCTCAAAAGAAATGTCTGAAATTACTGTTTCCACTTCTCCTCCTGGTCACTCTTGATTCAATTCAAATAAGGTTTTAACATCCACCATTCTGAAATTACTTGTCAAGGTCATCAAAGATCTCCCTGTGGCTAATTCCAATAGTCAATTCAAGCTTTGGATCTATTATTCAGGCTATCAGCAGTACTGACCTAGTTTATCCTTCTTGAAATGCTGTCTTCACTTGGCTTCTAGGATAGCTCTCTCTCTTGGTCTAGCCTTATCTCACTAGCCACAATTTAGGCTCCTTTGCTAGTTCCTCTTCATCTCATTGCCCCGTAAATGCTAGAGTGTCCCCACGGTCAGCTTCTTCTCTTCACACTCACTCTTCAGATAAGCTCATGCAATCTCATGGCTTTTAAATACTGTCACTATGCTGACTATTCCTGAATTTTTAATTCAGACATCTTCTCTAACCCCTCAGTTGCGTATTTAACATATCCAACTTGGATATTTAGTAGGTATCTTAAAACTAACATGTCCAAAAACAAATTCTTGATTTCCCTAAAATCTGTTCTGTTAATCTATTCCATCTCCTTGACAGCTACTCAAACCTCTAGTTGTTCAAGCCAAAACCCCTAGAATCATCGATTCCTCCTTTTTTTCTCATATTCCACATCTGATTCACCAAGAAATACTGTTCACTAGACTTTAAAAATATAATGGAATCTGATTACTGTCTATCTCTTCCACTGCTACTACCCTGGTTTCAGCCACCACTATCTCATGCCCGGATTACTATAATAGTCTAAATGACCTCTCTCTGATTTTGCTCTTGTCTCCCTAAAGTCTAGGCTCTACACAGTATATCCACTGCAGTGACAACCACTTCTTGGTACTCTGTTTTCTTTTTACTATGCTTACTGTCCTTGTCACCAAATGACAATGTTTAATTACTCATATGCTTATTGTTTTGTTTTCTTTCACTAGAATGAAGACTCCATGCAGCAGAAGCTTTGTTTTATTCACTCTTGTATCCTCAGCACCTAGAACAGGGTCTGGCACAGCAGGCACTCATTCAATATATATTTACAGCAGGAAGGAGAGGAGGGAATGATGGAGACTAGATTCAAACCCAGATCTGTCTGGCTCCCAAACCTCTGCTCTTTTGCTGACATAAGATTGTTCTTGGTCCAGCATTACTATTAAAGAATTTTTAAAAAGAGTCTCTTCACTCTAAAAAAGGTGTATACTAAGTTCTTTGTGTATGTCTTACACAATTTGTGCCTTATATCTCCTGTACCGTTATTATTTTTTATTAAAATGACTCACATTTTAAACTAAAATATATGTATCTTACTACTTCATATTCCACTCTAATTGAAAAATAAAACTTGCCATAATAATTAAGTTTTAATTAGTAAAATTCAAAAATATTGATCCATATACCACCTAAAATCACGCTGTGAACTATTTCTCATATGATCATTACACTGGAAAACAGAAAACCTTATCAGGGAAAATTTTTATTAAGAAATAAACCAACAAATTTATCTTGATTGTAGTGGTGGTCACACGAATCTACATATGTGATAAAACACCACAGAACTTAATATGCATACACCTACATACACACAAATAAGTACAAGTAAAACTGGTGAATTCTAAATTAGATTGGTGGACTGTATCAATATCAATTTCCTGGTTGTGATGCTGCATTATAGTTACGCAAGATATTACTACTGGGGGAACTGGGTGAAGAGTATAAGATCGCTCTTTGTATTATTTTTTAAAACTGCACATGAATCTATAATTTTTTTTGTAAGTAAAAACAAGAGTTTAACAAAAATCACAGATCTACCCTTGGCCTGGAATACAGCACCACACATCAAGAAGACTCTAGAAAACGTGACAAGTTAAATTCATAATCTAAGATTAACTTACATAGTGATTGATAACAGGAGAAAAGTATGGCTTTAATAAATAAGTGTTCAGGGCTTCCCTGGTGGCACAGTGGTTGAGAGTCCGCCTGCCGATGCAGGGGACGCGGGTTCGTGCCCCGGTCCTGGAAGATCCCACATGCCGTGGAGCGGCTGGGCCCGTGAGCCATGGCCCCTGAGCCTGCGTGTCCGGAGCCTGTGCTCCACAATGGGAGAGGCCACAGCAGTGAGAGGCCCATGTACCACAAAAAGATAAAAATAAAAATAAATAAATAAATAAGTGTTCATGTATTGCTGTTTTTGGTAGTAGGAAGGGAGACTATCCTCAGCCTAGGTAACAGAAGTAAAGGCAGGGAGAATGACTGATATTCAGTCCAGTTGAGGTGTGATAAGAACTGCAGTACAACTGCAGCTTAAGGTGCCCAAGGGTTGGGGAACCAAGCATGAAAGAAGGAGAAATGGCCAGAAAGGAGGAAAGAAAGGTAATTTGGGGTCAGGATTCTTCCTGGCTTTTGATATCATGAAAAATTTTTTTAAATTTCATACTATTAGCAAGGAGAAACAATAGAAGATTTTTAAATAAGGGGTGAGAGTAGGCCTATTTTACAAAGACATACAGACGTACAGGTTGGTGGTACTGTGGCAATGAAATTGTGAAGGGGAGAGGTCACAGAGAAGCAGCTACTTAACATTCCTAAGAGAAGATGAGGTCTGAAAAGAAGTCACAGTTGGAGGCAGCTGACTTGTTGGTTCCCAAGCTGAAGAGTTAATAAAAACACAGATCATTACTAGTTTATAGCCAATATTTAAAGATAGAAATATAGATAAGATTACTTAAAACAGTCACAAGAGAGCTGAGGGAACTCCAAGAAATATTTACATAGAAAGGACTTGCTATGGTCTGAATGTTTGTGGTCCCCTGAAATTCATATTTGGAAATCCTAATCCCCAAAGGTGATGATGGTATTAGGAGGTGAGGCTTTGCAGAGGTGAAGGCAGAATAGTGCCCTTATAAAAGAGACCCCACAGAGCTCCCAAACCCCTTCTACCAAGTAAAGGCACAGCTAAAAGTTGAAAAGTCTGCAACTCAGAAGAGGGACTTCACCAGAACCTGACCATGCCGGCATCTTTGTCTTGGACTTCAGTCTCAAGAACTGTGAGAAATAAATTTCTCACACTTATAAGCTACCCAGTCTGTGGTATTTTGTTATAGCAGCCTGAAAAGACTAAGACAGGACTGAAAAACCTGTCCTCAAAGATTTAAATAAAAAAGGTCTTAGAGAAAGTATTATTACAGAAGTCTAGTTTCCAGGCAAATAGGGGTGGGTTTAATGCCATTAAATGGTGCATGTATCATCAGACTGGCAAAAATTTTCAAAGACTGACCATGTGCCCTGTTGGTAAAAAATAAAAAGAAATGGGTAATTTCAAATCAAATTTGAAGACATGTAAAATATACTAAGACAGAGTTTATGAAGGTTAATTTATAGTTTCACATTTTAAATGTATAAACCCTTTGACCCAGCATGTTCCCCTCTAAGAATTAACCCTATAGATATACTTTCACAATGCACAAAGATATAACTATGTGCATACATGAGTTATCCACTGCAGCACTATTTGCAATAGTAATAAACTAACTACCAACAGAGAAATGGATAACAAAACTATGACTTACCCACACTATGGCACTAACATAGCTATTAAAAAGAAGAGGGGACCTGAACAAACCGACTTGAAGGGACATCTAAAATAGACTCCTTAGAAAAGGGAACTCTCATACACTGTGAGTGGGAATGTAAACTGGGCAGTCACTATGGAAAACAGTATAGAGGTTCCTTAAAAAAACTAAAAATAGAGTTACTATATGATCCAGCAATCCCACTCCTGGGAATATATCTGGAAAAGATGAAAACTTAATTCAAAAAGATACATGCACTCCAATGTTTGCAGTGGTACTATTTATAATAGCCAAGACATGGAAGCAACCTAAGTGTCTATCAACAGATAAGTGGATAAAGAAGATGTGATTGATACACACACACACATACACACACACACACACACACAATGGAATGTTACTCAGCCATTAAAAAGGATGAAATATTGCCATTTGCAGCAGAATGGATGGACCTAGAGATTATCATACAGAGTGAAGTAAGCCAGACAAAGACAAATACTACATGATATCACTTATATGTGGAATCCAAAAAATAATACAGATGAACTTATTTACAAAACAGAAACAGATTCATAGACAGAGAAAACAGACTTCTGGTTACCGAAGGGGAAAGAGGAGGGGGAGGGATAAATTAAGAGTATGGGATTAACAGATACATACCACTATGTATAGCACAGGGAACTACATTCAATATCTAGTAATAACCTATAATGGAAAAGAATCTGAAAAAAATATATGTATGTGTAACTGAAGAATCACTTTGCTGTACACCTGAAATTAACATAACATTGTAAATCAAGCATATTTAAATAAAAATAAATAATAAAGTGAAATAGACTCCTTAGGTGTGTGTATGGAAGGTGTATGTGTGGAGGGAATTATAAAAGCATATGTATATAATAATTCTAGTTCTGTTAAAAACAGCACAACTGTTTATGCTCATGTATGCACTACACAGGAAAAATATGGAAGAAAAGACCACATACTTCTAACAGCAATTACTCTAGTAGAAATGTGAATGGAAGATGCTTGGCAAAGAGGATGAGGTACACTTTATACTCTGTTACACATTCAATAAGCATGTATTATTTGGGTAAGAATTTTAAAATTAACAATACAAACACAAAAAAAGTTAAAGGGAAATTTTAATTGACTAGAGCTGAAATAAACTCCTAATAAACAAACAAACAAAAAATGGCAACTGCCATTCTCACCCTCAATCCTGATCTACTGTCTTTTTTCACTATGGCACCACCATCCTCTCAGTTGCCTAAGTTAAAAAACCTGGGAGTCATTCTACAACCCTTCCTCTCCCTCCCTCTACTTTGTCCTTCAGTCAGTAAATATTTATCAAATGCTTTCTATGTTCCAAGAGCTATTTTAGATACTTAGAAAACTACTTTATAGTTTGACAGTTACAGAAAACTGTTTGTAGTCTGTCTTAGAACAAATCTGACAAACACAAAAACAAAACTGCCAAATCAATAGCAAGTCCTCTAGCTTCCGTTTTCTAAATATCTCTGAAATCTGCCCCACAACCTAATTTCTACTATAATTTTCATAGTTCAAATAAGAAATGATGAGGGATTAAATTCCTGCAATTCATTCTTTCTGAATTCTTCCTCATACCCCTTTAGTCTACCTTCATATGCCTTTAGACCACCTTCATACAGTTACTAAAGTATGTTGAACTTGTCATTCCTCTTACGGAAATTCTTTGATGCTTCTGTTATCGTCTGAATAAAAAAGAAACTGTGATATGCAAAGTCCTTCATGATGCCTATCTAGGTATCCTCCAGGTCTACCACTCCTCTTACCCTCCAACCCATACACACTTCACTGCTACCTAACATTCATATTTTCTCATGCCTCCCTGCATTTAAGGTGTTACTTCTGCTTAGAATTCCTTCTGCCCATCACTGACAAACTCCTGCACATCCTTTAAGACTCAGCTCTAGAAGCTTAGGTTTTCCTCTACAGTCCCAATGCACCTCTACTACTAGCCAATATCGCAACTGTTTATAGTGGCTATCTCCTTTAAGCTCCTTATCAACAGGCACCATACCTTCTACTCTCTTTAATCCTGAAGCCTACTTTAACAACTAGCATGTAAGTAGATATTTCACATCTGTCTCATAAATAAAGAATGAATGAGGGATTCCCCTAATGGAGCAGTAGTTAAGAATCCACCTGCCAGGGGCTTCCCTGGTGGTGCAGTGGTTGAGAATCCGCCTGCCAATGCAGGGGACACGGGTTCGTGCCCCGGTCCGGGAAGATCCCACGTGCCGCGGAGCGGCTGGGCCCGTGAGCCATGGCCGCTGAGCCTGCATGCCCGGAGCCTGTGCTCCACAACGGGAGAGGCCACAACAGTGAGAGGCCTGCGTACCACAAAAAAAAAAAAAAAAATCCACCTGCCAATGCAGGGGACAGGGGTTCGACCATGGGAAGATCCCACATGCAGCGGAGCGACTAAGCCCGTGTGCCACAACTACTGAGCCTGCGCTCTAGAGCCCACAAGCCACAACTACTGAGCCCGCATGCGACAACTACTGAAGCCCATGCGCCTAGAGCCCATGCTCCACAACGAGAAGCCACCGCAGTGAGAAGACCGCACACCACAACGAAGAGTAGCCCCCACTCACCGCAACTAGAGAAAGCCTGTGCGCAGCAACAAAGACCCAATGCAGCCAAAAATAAATAAATTAATTAATTAATAAAAAAAGAAAGAAAGAATGAATGAATGAGTGTTTAAACAGCTGTGTGACTTTGAGTAAAGCATACAACCCGAGACTTGGTTTCCTCGTATATAAAAAGGGGATAATCATATGTACCTCACGGGTTTGATTATCACATTTTGATAATCATGGGAGATAAAGTTCCTAGCATAGAATCTGATATACAGTAAATATTTAGTAAAAGTTGGCTTAACATACTTTTAAAAATTAGGTTGCATAAGCTAGCCTGGGAGCAGAACCTTATCCTTCTTTGGTAACCTGCATCCTGAATTTCAAACAAACTTGGAATAGAACCTATCTGTAAGTTGGAGTCCTTCTTTACTCTCTAGCAACCAATCTCTTCCTTGGTCAGGCTTTCCTCATGCCAGCAATACTGAACATATCATTCTCACTTTCACCTCAAGGCTTTGCTCTGCTTGTCTCTTTCGCCTAGGGTTTCATCTCCTCACTTTTCTCCCCACAGCTGAACTTTGTAGATACTGAAAAGTCCACAAGAAAATTCCTATATTTATTTCCTGTTTTGCTTTATTAATCCATATTGCAACTACAGATGTATTATTTATAGCTATCATGTCACCTTCCAAGTTATCAGTCAGTCTTGCAACTGTGAAGAACTATTAAGGTTTCTTGTGTATCCTGCAGTTTTCCATCTCCATTAAGAAATTACCTGATGATCCAGCAACATGATTTCATATTCAGATTCCAAACCACATACTTCAATACTGAGTTCTTAATTACCCTGGATTCTCTGCTATTGTTTCATGAGTAATAATTAGTCTTAACTTCAACCAGACTGCAAGCTCTGAAATCCTATCTTTGACTTCTGGTTTCCTCAATACTAAGGACAGTCTTGAGCACAAAAGCTAACAAGTACTTCCAAATTAACTGCAAAAAAGACACCAAACTCTAAACAAAATTATAAATATTTTAAAGATATCTGTATGAAGACACAATTTATATTCCATTGTTGTCTACCTTCTTTAAAATTTGTATGTGGGATATTGACTAATCAATTTCTAGATACCTTGTGGGCATGTCTGTATACCATATATATGTGTATATATACATATGTATATATAAATATATATAACTTAGAAACTTTTCCCCTAGGCTCACAGAATCCTACCTTTCCAAATGTAGGATTTGTTTCAGAAGAATCAATGATCATCACAGAAATTACAATCTTGTTTCATTATTGTTGTGATAATGTGTTTCATCTATAGGTCACTGAGGAAACAATTTGTGTTCCATTGTCATCTATCTGCTTTAAATTCCTTATGTGGGTATCAATTGAACAAAATGGAATCTTGGCTTAAGACATATGACAATGATCTATTTCATATACATTATATATGTTGTATAACATTAACACTGTTTGATAATTTTGACATTATATCTAAAAACACAGCAGAGGAAAGAAGCAATTTTTTAAAAAACTGGAATCTATGTTGTATATATGTGACATGGCTCTGTGTGAAACCAGTTTTAAAGAAAATGGGCAAGAGCTACTTATTAAGTTACCTGTAATCATTCCGATCATCAGCTTTTATTCCAGGCCAATCTCTCTTCAGATATTGACTAGCCAACTTCTGGATACCCTGTTAAAAAATACATATATAATATAATAAAATATAATATAAATTATAAAATAAGTATTGTGCTATAAAGGAAGCTCTTTTCCTTAAAATACATTACTTAGCAAATCCCATCTTTCCATATATAAATTTAATTCAGAAGTAAATAACCAATGATAAATGGTAGAACACCATAACTTGTTTCATTATTTTCAAAGTCTTCTCTTGTCCTCATTTTTAGGAAAAAGGTGAGCATAAAGATGAGAAAATTGAAACTTAATTGAAATGCTTTCCACTTCACCAAACTATGTGACCAGCCATAAAGACAAACTACCCCGGTATATCACAGGGAACACAGCTGTCCACCTCCACAGAGCTCTGATTACTCAGCTTGACATGTCAATTTTCCATCATTCCTCGGCTGCAGCATATACTGCATTTCTGAATCCCAGCAGTCAAACTCATATACCAGGAAAGACTACAACACATTCAATTTGGAGCAGACAGATAAACACTGGCTTGTAAAATTAATGGACAAACCTTGTTGCTTGCTATTCCATACTAGTAATTTTCAAGACAGACTTTAAGAGTTTTTTTCTTTTTAAATAATACCATGGCACAAATCACTTAAAATGAAAAAAGTAGTTTCACAAAGAAATACTCACTTATTGTTATCCATACAAACATGAACCTGGACAAAACAGAGTATCCATAATAGGTACAGGATTTTATTGGCAAAGTTAAGCTACTCACTCTGAATATACAGCATACTACTTTTAGAAGGAAACATATGTGGTTCCCTAACACTGTAACAGGGTCCAATGTAATGGATCAGAAATCATTAACTTTGGGATATTCATCTCTATACATGCAACTTTTAAAAGAACAAATAAAATGCTGAGATGAAGAACAATCACATTAATTGACTGCCTACTTTAAGCAGAAGCTGCCCAAGTAAAATCAGTGGTGCATTCTATACATGGTACCTTTCTACTAAGGTCTGCTGCCAAATCAGTTTGGTTTAATTAAATCCATTGTTGAATGTTTCTGTTTACCATTATTTCAATGAGCCCAAAGGGTAGCAGGTACTACAGAGAAGCTCCTTTGAATCTCGAGTTCCTTTTGAATTTGGCAATAGTTTGGTTTCACTATTTTCAGGTCCTATGTATTCTGAAAACTCACATATAACCGCATATCCACAATACTTCTTCCACTTACATAACTTGCACTTTGGGGAATACAATTACTAAGTCTTCCCTGAATACGTACAGAATTTTTTTTCACTTCTGTACCTTGTTCACACCGTTCTTTATTTGTATGAAATCTCTTCCTACCACTCCCATTCCTACCAGCTGAGTTCTTGCTGCCCCTCCTTTAAACTGATTTTTAAATTTCTGAACACAAAATATTCAAAAGTATATAAAGAAAAATGTGGAAAGTTTAAATGCCTAAGTGTTTGGTTTCATTTCATTAAAAGAGAATAGTTTATCATTCTTTCTGTATTTATTAGCTTGAATTCTTTTTTAAAGAACTATCCCTCCTGGACTGTTTGGGTATGCTGAGGTACAGTTCTTAGAGGAAAGGCAAGATAAATACTTGACTGTCCAGTTTTGGTCCAAAAGTGAACAATGAATTTTTAAAGTAACATTATGAACTCACATATTTTGAATAATGGATGCGTTTCAATCTATTGCAGTCACAATTCTCTTGATGCTCCAAATGCTACATCTGTGGTCAGTGGGAGTTCCTCCAAGTTGGCTCCCCATATCATGACCCCAATAGACTTTAATAATTTCTTTGTTTTCTTTTACAGTTCCTATTCCAGATCTGCAGTAAGCTAGTTTTCCAAGGAATTCTGATTACTTTCAGAGAAACCATATTTAGAGACCACAATCTAGGTACTTCCTTATCCTTTTGGTCTTACTTTGTATCTTTCTCTAAGAGGGCTTTCCTAATCACTGTATACAAAGTAGCTCACTCTTTACCCAGTTGCTCTCTCTCACATCAGCCTACTGTATTAATAATCCTTATACACTGTTACTGTCTGGTTTAAATACGCTTTGCCTATTTGCTGACTATAAGCTCCATCAGGTACAGATCTTGTCTTTTTTCTTTCTTTTCGTTTTTTTAATCACTATGTCTCCAGGCTATAGCAAAGAGCCTAGTATTTAGCTGATCCCAATAATATTCCCTGATTGCACGAATAAATGCCACCTACTTTATTCCATTTCTAATGTATAACACTCAAACTCCTTTTGTGTTTTTGCCATTCTGAGTTAGAATGTTTAGATCAAAATTTCCCTAATTTTCATATACTCAAATAACAAAACATATATCAGATTTCTAAGATTATGACCAGATGGTTTTTATACAATAAATAAATAAGTTCCTTAAGTAAAATTATAGTCAAGTTTGACCATCTCCATTACTGAAAGGGAACATATGTGTAGATACTCTGAAGCAATGAAGTAAGTTTATTCCACATTTAGAAGGCAGTACATATTAATTTTTATGAAGATTCAAGTAAGTTAAGATCCCTGAATTCAAAGAACTCATAATATGTAGACAGGAATAAGAAGCATACAGCATAAAATGGGAGGCAATGGATGGGTTGCTGCCAAATAAGTGGCAATATGTGATACAAGTACCCAGAGGAGGAAAGGATCATCTGATATTTTCTTAACAAATTTACATCTCAATAATATGATAGTGACTTTTTCAGTTTAATAACTGCTAAAGTGGTTGCAGAACAATTTTTACAGAACATGGGATATGATAGGAGCCTCAGATTATGAGAAGGACTAAGAGGGCAGAATGACAGCACTGTAAATTTATATAAAACAAATGAACTTACTAACAAGCATCTCAACACACTTATTTCTCTTAATTCTGTCAGTCCTTGTTATAACTACAGAGAAATTGGACGCTTAGAACATAAAAAACTTACTTAAAGTCACAGTTAAGTATGAATTAGAATCTAGTTAAGTTTGAATTAGAATCCCTAGTTATCATTCTAAATCTTTGCCTACAAAATCACTGTAGATTTTATATAATTCTTTAAAATTTCTTGAAATTATTTCAACTTGTTATTTTTGTGCCTTATAAGTTACAATAGCAATTTCTAGAGCTCTAAACCACAATGTTGAACTGTACTAAATTGAATGGAGTGCTTCAGAGATGAGATGAGGGATTCATGAAATAGACAAACAGTGAGATCTTTAGATGAAAGACTTTATTCAAGTTAGTTCAGAGAGACAGGAATCATGGCTTCTGTGTGCTCCATGCAGCTGTTCAAGATCTAATCTGCATGGATGCTCAAGAAATACTCCATGGCCCTTATAAGAAAGGTCCTAAATAACATTTCATGCTTCTGAAAGCATTCTATACTTAATTGGTTTACCTTTTACATTATGCTTAAAGCTACACCTTATGAATAAAAGGTTTACTTGTACAGAAAATTAAATCTACCACAAGTAAATGGCTAAGGAAGATAAATCCGTGGCTGGTAATTTAAAAAAAAAATTTTTTTTTAAATCACTTCCCTGGCCCACAACATTACTTTACATTACATTACTCTTTAAAACTGATGCATTAGATATAATATTTATATTTACATGAGTATCACTAATACATAATGTTGATTTGATTTCCAATACAATTTACTCTGGAGCAGTGGTTTCCATAAAAATGTACTATCAATATACTCTTTGCAACCTCCAATAATATCCCATTCCAACTTTAAAAAAAGCCATCAGTGTTTGATGTAAGACTTGCTTTGTTTCACCTCTCAATAACACTTGCTATATTGCTCTAACAAGTGAAGCAACACAAAGAAAGACACTGTTCAATAGACACTGGGAAATGGACTGATGGCTTAACCTTTTGCCCATTTACCACAGAAAGCTGAGCAGAAGTGTGCCCCATGGATCTCACACAGGTTTTTCTGTATCCATTTTTCACCGCTAACATACAGAGAAACTAATATTTAAATTTTATAAGGATATGACATCAGATGGCACTTCAAAATTATAGGAAGCCATGTTACATAATATATTATACCTTTTTGTCATGAAATTTCCAACATTATGTAAATGACTTTTAAAAATTAAAGTCCACTGCATAAGTTGGATACTTCTCAAACTGATGTAAATTATACAATGATTATAAATTATACAATGTCTTAACTATTCTAAAATTACTTTAATAGTAACAGAGAACTTCACATCCCCCCTTACGCAAAGTTTTGAAACATTTTTCATTGTCTTGTACAGCACATAATTGAAGTTAAGGTAAAAAAAAATCAATATATTATTTTAAATTATATAATAAATTCTTTACTTACTTTTCTATTCATTTCATGATAAAATGAGGTATTAATCTCATGTTACATATTAAACATGTATTTAGATATTTTTAGATTTTTCCTTTTATCAAAAATAAAAATTAATTTTGTTTAAATTTAATTATGTAAGAAAAAACAAGTTCTAATGACATATTAAATGACCTATTTGATTTGAGGACCAAACAGAATAAAAAAGAGATGAAATTTAACACTCATTCATGATAAAAACTCTCAAGAAACTAGTAGCAGAAGAAAACTTCCTTAACCTAATAAAGGGTATATACAAAAAGCCTACAGTTAATGGGACTTCCCTGTTGGTCCAGTGGTTAGGTATCTGCCTTCCAGTGCAGGGGACGCAGGTTCAATCCCTGGAGGGGGAACTAAGATCCCACACACTGCGTGGCAACTGAGCCCACGTGCTCTGGAGCTGATGTGCCACAACTAGAGACCCCATGTGCCACAACTACTGAGCCCCTGTGCTCTGGAGCCTGCCTGCCACTAAGGAGAAGTCCGCAAGCTGCAACAAAGAGCCTGCGTGCCACAATAAAAGATCCCGCGTGCTGCAACTAAGACCCGCTGCAGCCAAATAAATAAATTTTAAAAATAATAAATGATTACATTAAAAAAAAAAGTCTAGAGTTAACATACTTCTAATGGAAAGTGAATGCTTTCCCCCTAAGACTGGGTATAAGGCAAGGATGTCCTCTCTCACCAGTCCTTTACAACATTGTATTTGTAATCCCACTTAGTACAAAAAGGCAAGAAAAAGAAGTAAAAGGTATACAAATTGGAGAGGAAGAAATAAAACTACTTCCATTCACAGATGACATGATTGTCTATGTAGAAAACCCCAAAGAATCTACAAAAACAACAACAACAAAAAACCCTCCTGGAACTAATAATTAAGTTTATTAGCAAGGTTGCAAGATACAGGGTCAAAATATAAAACTCAATTGTTCTCCTATGCACCTGTAATAAACAATTGGAATTTGAAACTTTAAAAAAAAATTAGGATAGCATTGGGGGGAAAATGAAATACTCAGGTATAAATCTAACAAAATATTAATATGTGTGAGAACTGTATGTGGAAAACTCCAAAACACTGATGAAAAAAATCCAAGAAAACCTCATGTTAATGGATTAGAAGAGTTCACATTGTTAAGATGTCAATTATTCTGAATTTCATCTATACATTCATTGCAATTCAAATCAAAATTCCAGAAAGCTTTTTTGTAGATATCAAAAGACTGAGTTTAAAATGTATATGGAAAGGTAAAGGTACTAAAATGGCCAAAATCATTCTGAAAAACAAGAACAAAGTCAGAGAACTCACATTATGAGTTCAAGGCTAATTACTATACTATAATGTTACAGTGTAGTACTGGCAAAAGAATGGACATATAGCTCAATGGAACAGAAGAGAGCCCCCAAATAGATCTATACAAATATAGTAAATTGATTTTTCACAAAGCACAAAGGCAATTAGATGGAGAAAGAATAGTCTGTATCAATAAATGGTGCAGGAACAATTGGATAACCATATGCCAAAAAATGAACATTAACACTTATCTCATAACTTACACAAAAATTAACCCAGAACAGTTCATAGACCTAAATGTAAAGTACATAAAGGTTCTTGCCCCGGTCCAGGAAGATCCCACATGCCGTGGAGCGGCTGGGCCCGTGAGCCATGGCCGCTGAGCCTGCGCGTCCGGAGCCTGTGCTCCGCAACGGGAGAGGCCACAACAGTGAGAGGCCCATGTACCGCAAAAAAAAAAAAAAAAAAGATAAGCTGAACTTTATTAGAATTAAATTCTTTCCTTTAGGAAAGACACTGTTAAGAGAATGAAGAAAAAAAAAAAAAAACAAGCTGCAGACTAGGAAAAATACACACATATCACATATCTGATAAAGGACTTGTATCCAGAATACATACAGAGCTCTTAAAACTCAACAGTAAAGAGAAAACCAACCCAATTTTTTAAATGAGCAAAAGATCTGAACACACACTTCATCAAGAAGATGTAGGGCTTCCCTGGTGGCTCAGTGGTTGAGTCTGCCTGCCGATGCAGCGGACACGGGTTCGTGTCCTGGTCCGGGGGGATCCCACATGCCACGGAGCGGCTGGGCCCGTGAGCCATGGCCGCTGAGCCTGCGCGTCCGGAGCCTGTGCTCCGCAATGGGAGAGGCCACAACAGTGAGAGGCCCGCGTACCACAAAAAAAAAAAAAAAAAAAAAAAAAAAAAAGTAAGGATGACAAATAAGCATATGAAAAATGCTGAACATCACTTGTCATTATGGAAATGCAGATTAAAACAACGAGATACCACTACATACCTATTAGAATAGCTCTTTGAGCTATTCCAAAAAAATACTACACTATCAAATGTTAGTGAGAATGTAGAGCCACAGGACACGCCTGTGCTGGTGGAAATGTAAAATGGTACAACCACTCTGGAAAACAATTTGGACATTTCTTATAAAATTAAACACAGACTTCCCATATGACTCAGCAATAGCACTCCTAAGTATTTAGCCAACTGATGTGAAAACTTATGTCCACAAAACCCTGCATACAAATGTTTCTAGCAGCTTTATTCATGAAAGTGGAAGCAGCCAAGATGTCCCTCAATAGGTGAACAGTTAAACAAAATATGGTACATCATTAGAATAGAGTACTATTCAGTAATAAAATCTATTAATTTACACAACTTTCTTTTTTGGCCGTGCCACATGGCAGGCAGGATCTTAGTTCCCTAACCAGGGACTGAACCCACACCCACTGCAGTGGAAGTGTAGAGTCTTAACCACTGAACCGCCAGGGAAGTCCTGGATAAATCTTAAATTCATTTTGCCAAGTGGAAAAGAGCCAAATCCAAGAGTTATGTACCTTGTGAAATAAAAGAAAATATTTATGTGTTGGTCTCTGTTCCTGGCACAGAGCTCATAAAACTTTTGTAAATAGAGGTGCTAGGAGAATTTTGTTCTAGCATTTAGTCTTTGACCCCAGTTCATGACACAGAGTTCCTAAGTCCCAATTATTTTCCTGGGTGATAGCAGGGTCTTTTGTTCTAATGAGGTGACTCTTTTGGTGGGCTCCTGGATGAGGGCTGGTCACCAGAAAGACCAAGCCATATTCTTGGAATTTCTAACCCTGTTTCTTAATTTCCAGAGAGGAGAAAGGGGCTAGACATGGAGTTAATAACTGATCACACCCACATGATGAAGCCTCCATAAAAACCCCAGTAGTATGGGGTACAGAGCTTCCAGGCTGGTGAACACTTAGAGGTGGTGGGAGAGTGGCACATCCAGAGAAGGCATGGAAGCCCTACACCCCTTCCTACATACTTGTCCTATACATCTCTTCCATCTGGCTGTTTCTGAGTTATATTCCCACTTAGAAGACTATTGCAGGAGAGGATTCTGGGAAGATGGCAAAGTAGAAAGCACCAGGATTCTGTTTCCCAGCACAGACAACAGATCCATTGACAGAATCTGTCTCACATAACTATTTTGGAACTCTGAAGTCTTTTTTTTTTTTGGCGGTACATGGGCCTCTCACTGTTGTGGCCTCCCCCATTGCAGAGCACAGGCTCCGGACGCGCAGGCTCAGCGGCCACGGCCCACGGGCCCAGGCGCTCCGCGGCATGTGGGATCCTCCCGGACTGGGGCATGAACCCGCGTCCCCTGCATTGGCAGGCGGACTCTCAACCACTGCGCCACCAGGGAAGCCCTGAAGTCTTTCTAAAGGTTGTAACTTCCGGAGAAAGGCTTGGATGTTAAATAAAGTTAATTTCAACTAATTTCTGCACTTAGCTCAGTAGCAGTTACCCCCCACCTCCCAGCCCAGTGGCAGGCAGCCATGAACTTGTTCCTGTAGCAGCCTGCATGCAACTTGCAGGAGACACCGTGGGCAATAAGGGCCCGTCCTCCAAATATCAGGGATCTGTGCTCTGATCACTGATTGCTGCTTCTGATCAAGGATGTGGAGACATAAAGGTGCAGACACAGAGGTAGATGGCCATTGTTGAACCCCTATTCACCAATGAAGAAAAGTGAACAAAGGCTAAGGAACCTTTGGGCCACCAACAAGTGGACCAATATATGCACTGTGGGAGTCCTAGAAGGAGAATAGAGAAAGGGACAGTGAGATTATACAAATAATTGTCAAAAATGTCCCCAACTTGACAAAAGACAAGAATATAAACAGCCAAGAAGCACAACAAATTCTAAGTAGGATGAACTCAAAGACCCACATTGAGACACATAATCAATGTGTCAAAAGCTAAAGACAAAAAGAGAATCTTGAAAGCAGCAAGAGAAAAGCAAATAGCCACATACAAGGTATCTTCAATAAGATTATCAGCGGAGTTTTCAACAGAAATTTAGGAGGGCAGAAAACAGTGGGTCCATATATTCAAAGTGCTAAAAGAAAAAAAAAACTGTCAATTGAAAATACTATATGCAGCAAAACTGTCCTTCAAAAGTGAGGGAGATATTAAAATATGCTCAGATAAACAAAAGCTGATGGAGTTCCTGACTACTAGACCAGCCCTGTAAGAAATGCTCAAGGGAATCCCGAAGGTGAAATGAAAGGACACTAGACAGTAACTGAAGCAGTATGAAGAAATAAAGATCTCACTAATGGTAAATATATAGGCAACTATAAAAGCCAGTATTATCATAACAGTGGTTTGTAACTCCACTTTCTGTTTTCTACTTGGTTTAAGAGACTATACATTTCTTTAAAAAATTGTTAGTCTAAAAGCTAGTGTTACTGTAAATTTGTTTTGTAACTCCACATATTGTTTTTTATATAATATGAAATTAATGCATCGAAAAAATTTTAGTTTATGTTTTTGGATACATAATATAAAAAAACTTAATTCTGTCCTATCAATAAATGAAAAGGTAGGGATGAAGCTGTAAAGGAGCAGAGTTTTTGTAATGCTTCTGAAGTTAAGCTGGTATAAATTCAAATTAGAGTTTTACAACTTTAGAATGTTAAATATAACCACAAAGAATATACACAAAAGGAAAAAGAAAATTAAAACGTTCCACTACGAAAACTCAACTAAACACACGAGACAATAATACAAAATGACAAAGAAGTCAGTACATTCTTACTTTAAATGCAAATAGATTAAGTCTCCAATCGAAAGACAGAGAGATTAGCAGAATAGATTAAAAATCATGATCCAACTATATGCTGTCTACAAGAGACTCTTTAGATCCAAAGAAGACTATTGCAGCAGTATTCTGGCAGAGATGATGAGGGTTTGAACTGTGGTGGAGACACTGGAGATAGAGAGAACCAGACTGATTTATAAAGGTATCTGGCAGGTTAAAACTGACATGATTGGTAATGGTCTAGCTATGGAAGAGATAAGAAGGAAGGAGACAACAAAGATGACCCTTTGGATTTTGGCTTTATACAAATGGACAGATGATGGTATGTCCCCCAGGGATGAATACACTGGTAGACTATTTAATTGCAGAAAGGGTTGTTGGATTATAATACAAATGATATTAGGTTTAGCAGAAGTATAAGAGAAGGTACTATCTCTCCTAAAGTGAGAAATGTCAGGAAAACCTATGTAAACTTAAGTACATTGGAACTGGATCTGAAAGAGCAAATAGGAATTTGAGCAACTGAGAAAGGAAGAGGGCATTCCAGGGTTTGGCATAACTTAGGTGAAAAAAATTCGTGATGAAAAAATAGTAGGGAAAATGTGGGAGAAGGGTTGGTGGGGTAAATTTTTTACTTCTAAGCATCCAACTTGTTCTTTGAAGTTTACACTTACACTTATATAGTGAATTCTTCTTTAGTGCTCAGGAATTAACTACTCTCAAAGAAGTTTTCCATGAAGTTATTCTTGTTCTTTAAGAAAGACCCTCCAATGTCTTTCTTTTACTCAATTCAGAGTAAAAGCACCGTTACTACCATTCAGCTTAAAACAGAATCATAAAAACACATTTAAAAAGATGTTTCGGGGGCTTCCCTGGTGGCGCAGTGGTTGAGAATCCGCCTGCCGATGCAGGGGACACGGGTTCGTGCCCCGGTCCGGGAAGATCCCACATGCCGCAGAGCGGCTGGACCCGTGAGCCATGGCCGCTGAGCCTGCTCGTCCGGAGCCTGTGCTCCGCAACGGGAGAGGCCACAACAGTGAGAGGCCCGCGTACCGCAAACAAACAAACAAACAAAAAGATGTTTCGTTGGAGAGTTATGGTCCTAATAATAACTGGAATAAGTTAATTTACTGTGCTTACACAAAACTCAGTGTTTCCCTTAATATACAAAAGAGGTATAAAAGGTATCTGCCCGAAATATTCTTAGTTCTCCACTGAATGCTGCTATTACTACAGTTTAATAAGAGAAAGTATGTGCAAAAATCCTGTTGGACTTAAACACAGAGAACATGTTAAATGTCCAGTTTATATAATGCTGTTGCCAATAGGAGTGTATAACTTGGAAGTTTGTTTAGTAAAATGTATCTTCCTTTTAGGAGGCAAGGCCAAATCTACCTGATGTTAAATGCCAGTTATTTAACAATTTTCAAGTTCACTTCAACCATTTCCCCCCACTCCAGATAGTCTTGTTTATGCCTACAGAGTTCTTCCATTTACTCCCAAAGCAATTTATATGCAAGCTTTAATCAACAGAAAACCCTACTGACTAAAAGGCTTACCTCTCCTATTTCAATAGTTTTTACTTCATTTTCCATTTTTCAGTAGATTGTTTAAACCACGAAATGGTGGTTATACTTTTATGAATGTTTTTTCTTTCCCCCACATTTTGAGAATTTTTCTTTTCACATTGCTGGAAGCTTTTAGTAAGAAAAACAAGTTTTTTACTGTGTGTTACAGTTATCTTCCAATAAAGATTAATATTATTTGTTGTCAAAAAACAAATTTGGGGGATTTATTTTATAATATTTAAAATATTATCAACTGGAAAACAAATGACACAGATTTTTAGAGCAAAATATACTAATTCTGGCTTATTTTGAATATTAAAGAGTCACTAGACATCATTAAAATTGTGGTTTTTTTCCATTTTTTAAATTAAAGTTAGATTTCAAGGCTTGGATTAGCTGATATCTATTTGTAAGCTTCTGACTGAAGGGTTTTATTGAGGGGAAAAACAACCTAGTTGCTGTTGTTTTAAACAGTAAGAAAAGTGTTATTTAGTCAGCATGATTGAACTGTCCACTTGATCTCAAAGACAGCTGTAAAAGCAGTTCCTTTTTCAAGCAGAAACTGGAATGTAGCAAATCAGCAAGCAATTTCATGAGCTGGACCCTTAGTTATCTTAAAATAGAGGGGGACATTCCAGAAGAAACAGACAAAATGTGACTGAAATTCAAGGCAAATGAGAGCCATTCTACCTCATTTCTCTTGTTGAATGGAAAACATAACTAGTCATTAGAGTTAATATTTGAGTACTTACTATTTGCACTCAACTAACATTTAAAGCCACCACCTATGCAGTAGATGCAACGGAAGTTTTAAAAGGCTAAGTAATTTGTGTAAGATCATGTAGCTAGTTAAGCCTGGGTTCAAAACCAGGTCTTATTTCAAAGTTTAAAACACTTTCTGAGCACTCAACTCACTCTGATGTAACCACAGACTATCTCAAACCACTATATATTTTGGCTAAGTGATGTCTGTAAGTTCTTTAAAGGACAGGGCTATAAAAATCTAGCACAGCTCAGTCTTTGCTCAGTAAATAAATGCTGAACCAAATCATTAACCATTTTGGTGAACAAATAAACACATACATTTTTAAATTAATAGAGTTTTTTTTTAAGAGCAATTTTAGGTTTACAGAAAAACTGAGCAAAAAGTAGAGTTCCCATATACTCCCTGGACTGTCCTAATATTAACATCTTGCATTAGTATAATACATGTGTTACAACTGATGAACAACATATTGACACATTATTAACTGAAGGCCACAGTTTACATTAGGATTCACCGTTTATGTTGTACAGTTCTATGAGTTTTGACAGATGCACAATGTTATGTATCCACCATTGCATTATCATAATAATAATTTCACTGCTTTTAAAACTACCCTGTGAGCCACCTACTCATCTTCCCTTCATCCTCCTCCCTCCCAACCTCTGGCAAACACCAAAATTTTTACCATCTCTATAGTTTTGCTTTTCCAGAATGTCATATATTTGGAATCACAGAGCTTTGTAGCCTTTTCAGATCAGCTTCTTCCAGTTTACAAGATGCATTTAAGTGTCTGCTATGTCTTTTGGTGGCTTGATAGCTCAGTTCCTTTTATCACTGACTTCTATTCCATTGTCTAGATATACCACAAGTTGTTTATACATTCACCTATTAAAGGACATCTTATTTGCTACCAAGTTTTGGCAATTATGAACAAAGCTGCTACAGACATTGATGTACAAGTTTTTGTGTGAACTTAAGTTATGAACACATTTGGGCAAATATCAAGATGTGCAACTACTTGATTATGTGATAAGACTGTGCTTAGCTTCCAAAAGTGGCTATACCATTTTCCATTCCCACTAGCAATGGGAATCCATTGCTCCACATCCTAGACAGCATTTGGTGTTGTCATTATTTTGGATTTTAGCCAAACAGGTGTGTAGTGGTATCTCACTGACAATTCCTTAATGACATATGATGTTGAACATCTTTCATATGCTTATTTGCTCCATGTATATCTTTTCTGTTGAAGTGTCTGTTCAAGTCTTTGACCTACTTTATTCTTTTTTTAAATTACTTTTGGCTGTGTTGAGTCTTTGTTGCTGCGTGCGGGTTTTCTCTAGTTATGGCGAGCAGGGGCTACTCTTCATTGCGGTGCACAGGCTTCTCATTGCAGTGGCTTCTCTTGATGTGGAGCACGGGCTCTAGGCACGCAGACTTCAGTAGCTGTGGAATGTAGGCTCAATAGTTGTGGCTTGCAGGCTCTAGAGCACAAGCTCGGTAGTTGTGGCTCACGGGCTTAGCTGCTCCACACAGCATGTGGGATATTCCCGGACCAGGACTCAAACCCGTGTCCTGTGCACTGGCAGGTGGATTCTTAACCACTGTGCCACCAGGGAAGTCCCTGACCTTTTAAATTGGGTCATTTATTTATTTATTTATTGTTGAGTTTTAAGATGTATTTGTATAATTTGGATTCAAGTGCTTTATCAGATACATGTTTTTTTTGGTACGCGGGCCTCTCACTGCTGTGGCCTCTCCTGTTGCGGAGCACAGGCTCTGGACACGCAGGCCCAGTGGCCGTGGCTCACAGGCCCAGCTGCTCCACAGCATGTAGGATCCTCCCGGACTGGGGCACGAACCCGTGTCCCCTGCATCGGCAGGCGGACTCTCAATCACTGCACCACCAGGGAAGCCCCAGATACATGTTTTGCAGATACTTTCTTTCAGTCTGTCTTTTCATTCTCTTAACAGCATCCTTCTCAGAGAAGATGTTTTTAATTTAACATCTATATCTTTAACAATGAGTCTTCATTAACTAAGGTTAAGGAATCTTTAGTCTTTAGGAATCAGATTAGTGAAAAAGGAAAAAACTAAGGCTCCAATGTTAGTTCTGACAATGGATTAAGTATGAAAATATGCACAGGTGGTATTTCACTCTAAAGCAGTGTAACTGATTGTGAAGAATTATACATAATCTAACTTTGAATAATAAACATAGAACTCTGAATTGAACTCTTCATAAAATGAGCAAGTTTTAGGGTAAATCATTTTCATAATTTAGCTGTTTTGAAAGTTTCAGTCACCATCATGCTCTCTTAAAATATGGATAATCTATAATGGTATCTCATTTCTACAAAAATAATTTTTTATCCCTAATGCTTCTAACAATACCAGTAAAGAATAATTTTCACAAATTCAATTAATAAATCTTTGTTACAAAGTAACATGTTATCTTCTGTTTTTTAAATGATCCTTTATCAAACGAAGGGTTTATTACAGTTATGTACAAAGTGCTATTAAGTAACAGAGAGCAAAAACCACTGGACAGATTTGAGAGAGGAGACAAGCAGAGCCAGGGAAAAGTTTCACAGAAAAAGTCATGTTTGAGCTGGGCCTTGAAGGAGGAAATATAAAGAACTTCCCAGTGACCAAGGAGAGGGGAAAAGATATGCATAAAAAAAAATGTCAAGTATAAAAATCTGAAGGAATTGGGGAGTCAGATAATATTGAGTTTAAACCCTGGTTTCATTACTCTCCAGGAGTACAATGCTAAACAAGTCACATCTCCTCTCTAACAGTTAATTTCCTTATTTGTAAAGTGGAGGTAAATTCATGATTTACAGGGCATGTAAAGTTTAAGTAAAGCTATTTTAATAAGCATTCAATAAGTGTTAAATTACCCACTGAAATTTAAAGGAGAGAACAATAATCAGATCTTTATTTTAGAATGATGATCATGGTGCTGATATGGGAGATTCATTATAAAGAGAAAGAGAAAGCAGGGTCATCCAATTAAGAAGCTACCATATGCTCTAAGCAGTGGAAAGAGAAAAGAATAAGAGATGCTCCAAAGCAAAACTAAGGCCTGGGAACTAACCACAGGTTGAAGGGAGAAGAAATTGAAATCAAGATGGATTACCATTAAGAATTTCTTAATACTGATCATAAATTTAAAAATCTAAAAGCTACTCTACCCATTAGGTATGATACAAATACTGTATGATTCCACTTAAATGAGATAGATTCACACAGACAGAAAATAAAATGGTGGTTTTCAGTAGCTGGAGGGAGGAGGGAATGGACACTTGTTGTTTAATGGATATAGAGCTTTAGTTTTACAAGATGAAAAAATTCTGGAGACTGTAAAACAATGTACACTTAACATTACTGAACTGTATATTTTAAAATGGTTAAGATGACAAATTTTATGTGTATTTTAACAGAGTGAAAAATAACTGTAAAAAAATTTTTTTAATAAAAAACATCACACACAAACTAAGGAGAGAGTCTGAGCTTTTCTTTCCATAAAGCACGAGTTCAGTCTTTCATACAATTTCATGTATGGCAGGTACTAAAGTCTCTTCCAACATAGTTGCCTCCTCCAATCAAGGATAGCAACACATCTCTCTCTCTCTCCCTCTCTCTCTCTCTCACACACACACACACACACACACACACACACACACACACACACAAATATATAAAGGGAAGGCAGAAGTTTGATAAGAGGTATGTTAAAGGGAAGTTCTGTTTGTTAATTTAAAAATGGAAGAAAAACATAGGCTGAGAGAAGGAGCCAATGTTAAAAAGAGGGACTGAAAACCAGGAGAAAATGGCTAACCGTTATAAAAATAAGGTTAACATAGCTGGAAAGGGTTAGGGTCAAGATGAAAGGTTGATTAGAAAGATGAACACTCTTTCAAACAAGGAAGGGAGGATAACAAGTATCCAGATAAACTTAAAAGGAGAGGAAGGTAACAAAATTAAGATAATTTACTATTTTAATTAGCATGAGACCTTTCAAAATGAACTAGTACAGTTTAGAGTAGGGATCCCAAAACTTTTTTGACTGCACCAATCTATCAGTAAAAAAAAAAAAAGTATATGTATATTTAGTTTTAAATAATACCTCAATGCTTTGTATTTACGTATTATATCGATTATAAAACATAACAAAAACACAACTTTAAGGGGATGAGATAAATATTCAATAATTAACTTTCCAATCTGATAGTCTCATATGTTATATACCAATAACTACTATCTCAAGACAGGTACAAGTTTAAAGCTCCTCATTATAAAAGTGGTTATAAATCCATTATTAAATGGTCTTCCAGGTAATCACAAGTTATTTTTGGCTTGCTTTTTTCAGGTTGTTTGAGCTATCATCATTTTTATATTATACTTAAGCTGATGAAGTGTTTTTAAAAGAAATGTTATCTCTGCTCTTTTCTTGGTGTTTGCTTGTTCTTGCATTATTAGAATTATCTTCAATGAATTTTCATATTATTCCCAGTGATATTTTAAAGCTATTTGTACAGTTTGTGAGATAGTTTAATTTAGAGAATATCATCAGTAAATCCACTTAGATGAAAACTGCTGTACAGTGCAACATACAAAGGCAAACAGTGAGAGTTTTTAAAGAACCCCTTAATGTATATATAACCATCTTGTACACCCCTAATAATGTGAACAACCTATTCTAGAGATCACTGATTTAGATCATGGGCTTTGGTCTCAGATTTGACATGTATTATACATGTGAACTCCGGCAAATTACTTGATCTCAGCTTCAGTCTCATAATCTGTAAAATTAGGTAGGTGAATACATACTTCAGTAGGTGAATGGCTAAACAAACTGCGGCACATCCAGACAACGGAATATTATTGAGCACTAAAAAGAAATGAGCTATCAAGTCAAGAAAAGACACGGAGGAACCTTAAACAGATATCACCATGGGGAAGAAGCCAATCTGAAAGGCTACATACTGTGTGATTCCAACTATATGACATTCTGAAAAAAGGAAAACTATGGAGACAGTAAAAAGATCAGTGGTTCCCAGGGGTTAGGAGGGAAGGAAGGGAAAATAGGTGGAGCACAGATGATTTTTAGGGCACTGAAACTATTCTGTGTGATAGTATGATGCTGGATACACGTCACTATACATTTGTTAAAATCCATAGACTGTGTAACATGAAGAATGTAAACTATGGACTTTGGGTGATTATGATGTGTCAATGGAGGTTCATTGGCTGTAATAAATGTACCACTCTTGTGTGGGATGTTGATAGTAGGGGGAGGCAATGCACGTGTAGGAGCAGAGGGTATACGGGAACTCTGAACTTAACTGCTCAAAATTACTGTGAACCTAAAATTGCTGAAAATTAAAGTCTATTTAAAAATTAAGCATACCACCTACCTCAAAAAATAGATTGTTGCAATAATCAAATGAAATAGCACATAAAAAGTACCTGATGTGTATACTACAGGTACTCAATAATGTCTCTTAGCAGTATTCAATCTTTCATTCATTCAATAAATATTTAATGAGAACTAGGAGAAGTGACGGTTGTCACAACCACATAAATTTTGTCCTCAAATAACTCTGGCAAGTAATTTTTAAAAAAATGCTAACTAATTCACTGATCACTTCTCTAATATTGAGACTTTTCTTATATAGTATGATTATAGGGTCAATCAGTTACAAGTTAATTCTAACATGAAAATTTAATTCAGTTGGTCTTATGTACAAGAAATATCAACATTATGTCAAATGTAAGTTTAAAAAAAAGAAAAACAAAAATTTCCCATCACAGGCTGAATATAGATGATTAATAAAATTAGTCAACATAGCAATGTGTGCATTATTAGGACAGAAGCTTCCTAAATGAGTTATGGGGTTCATTATCAAGGAAAATGAAGGGAGTAGGACTGATTAGCATTTCAAGACCTTAGATATTTCTTCTTCTTTTGCTGACTTTACATAACGCTTAATTTATAATTTATAGAAGAATGAATACAAATCATTTTGAAGTATCTTTTAAAATTCCCACATCCCTAATTAATATTCATGACGATAATTTCACAAAGCAGTTTCAAAACTATGCCAGAGCTGGCATGGAAATATAGTTGTGCCAGTGGAAGAGGCAGGAAATTTCTCTCTCCCCCAAATGGAAGATTTAAGTTCAACACAAACATTTCCTAAAGGTTTCATAATATTTTAATCAAATTATTCATTACTCAGAAATAACACTATGAAGAAATAGATAATCATGTTACACAAAGGCCGAGTTCATTTGTTCTGGACAGGTGGCCAGACTGCAGCTCTGTGTCAGCAGCCCAAACCCGCCCACAATAGCCCTAAAGACGATTATGCAAATGCCAGCCAACCCAGCTATTTTCCCAGGAACAGGAGAAGGGCTCCTAGTAGAAGCTATAATTGTTCTGCAGTCATGTGGAAAAACAAGCAGGTTTTTTTTTTTTTTTGCTGGAGGCAGAGTGCTTTCACTAAGGGTACCACCACAATATGCATGAGATATAAAAACACACACACACACAAACACACGTCATGAAAAGACATGGAAGAGCCTTAAGTGCATATTCCTAAGGGAAAGAAGCCAATCTGGAAAGGCTACATACTGTATGTATGGGGTGGCGAACGCAATTGGGAGGGTTGTATATGTCTGTTTGTGTTTGATGTCTATTTCTCAGATGGCATACACAGCTTATTCCATCCTCTTCTCCAACCTCTCGTGGCTGAACAGCTCTGCCTTCTTATTAATACCAAATCTCCTCTGTTGGTTACACCTTCCCTTATCAGTAAGATATATACAGAAATGTATTAACTTTTGACCACTGCATCTTATAGATATGAGATAAATATTGTCTGGCAAAGCTGAATAAGAACTATTCTTACTCCATATACTTGAAGTATTTTTCTTTTTCATCCAGGGGCATAATGAAACAGGCTGAAGACAGAAACCCATCAGATCTGAAATACAACACTGACAAGGGAACACTGTTCCCTAGCATTTATTAACTAACACTATGTTATCAAAATTTGGGGTGGGGGTTGTTTTTTATTTTAAATAAAGTCATCAGATTCCTTAGTTTCTAAATGAGTGTTTTAAAGTTGCCTGCTCTGACACCTGATCTTACAATTATCTCTGGAATTAATGTTATTTCAAATATTACTGCTGTTGAATTTTTTACTCTACAGGATTCAAAAACAGTATTTTTTTTTTAACCTCTCTTGCCCTACTCATTCCTCAATTCCCTCCTGCGTAAGACAAAGAGACATTACCTGTTTGATTCAGTAAAAGGCATAAGATGGTCCTACTTTATCTACATGGAACTCAACAGTTTCTAGAACTCATGTTATACTAGAAAATGTGAGCAAGTCCTTCTGCCCTAAATTCATTTAAGGGAGGATTTTTCTCAAATGCTTGGAAACAGAGATTATGATATTCTTCATAGATGTCAAATATATTATTTTAAAATAAGACATTACAAAATTTTTAATGTTTAATTAAGAATATGGGGGTAAGGACAAATTAAGGGTATGTGATTAACAGATACAAACTACTGTATATAAAATAAACTGCAATGTCCTATTGTATAGCACAGGGAACTCTATTCAATATCCTGTGATAAACCATAACAAAAAAGAATATGAAAAAGAATATACATATATAACTGAATCACTCTGCTATACACCAGAAACTAACACAACATTGTAAACCAACTATACTTCAATAATAAATAAATAAATAGATAGATAGATAAGTAAAATAGATACTGCACAGCACAGGGAATTATACCCATTACCTTGTAATAACCTATAATGGAATATACTATGCAAAAATACTGAATCACTATGCTGTACATCTGAAACTAACACAATATTGTAAATCAACTATACTTCAATAAAAAGAAAATACATGTACTGTTAAGATTAAACCAACCATAAGTAGATAACTTCTTTAACCTCAGTAGTGTTACTAACATAAGATTTAGTTAATATAAACTCTACTGTCGGGCTTCCCTGGTGGTGCAGTGGTTAAGAATCCGCCTGCCAATGCAGGGGACACAGGTTCGAGCCCTGATCTGGGAAGATCCCACATGCCGCAGAGCAACTAAGCCCATGCACCACAACTACTGAGCCTGTGCTCTACAGCCCGCGAGCCACAACTACTGAAGCCCGTGCGCCTAGAGCCCATGCTCTGCAGTGAGAAGCCACCGCAATGAGAAGCCCGTGCACTGCAACGAACAGTAGCCCCTGCTCACTGCAACTAGAGAAAGCCCGCACGCAGCAACGAAGACCCAACACAGCCACAAATAAATAAAATAAGTAAATTTTAAAAAATATGTTAAACTCTGTCCATGAAACAAGTTAACATTCAAAACTCTTAAAAATGATTTAGCTCCAGCTTTGAAATAATCCAGTTTTCTTCTAGTAAACCTTCACAAAGTATTTTACTTATGTCTCTTATAGCACTTATCATATCCTTTAATTCATTCATTCATTCATTCATTTATTCATCCATTCATTCCTTGACCCTAAATTTAAACAGGTAAGTCACAGTTTCTACTCTCAAGGAACTGACACTCTAGTGAGGGAAGTATCTGATTCTTTAAAAACGTTTTCAATACATTCTGATGTAGGTATAGAGTAGACACCCAAGTTAAGTATGGCAGACTCTATTTACTATTCAAAAATATTCCCTACCACTCTACCAGGATGGCTAAAGTTAAAAACAAACAAACAAACAAGCAAATAGTTAATACCAAGTGTTAGTGAGAATGTGGAGAAATTGGAACCCTCACACATTACTAGTAAAATGTAAAATGGTGCAGCCACTTTGGAAGACAGTTTGGCAGTTCCTAAAAATGTTAAACACAGAGTTACCAAATGGCCCATCAATTCCATTCCTAACTGCATACTCAAGAGAAATGAAAACATATTTCACTTAAAAACTTGCACATGAATGTTCATAGCAGTCTGTTTCATAACAGCCCAGAAATGAAAACAATCCAAATGTCCTCAACAGATGAATGGATAAATAAAATGTGATATATACATAGCTATATCTATTCAATGGGTTATTACTTACCAATAAAAAGGAATAAAGTACTGATACATGTACCACATGAATGAACCATGAAAACAGTATGTTAGGCAAAAGAAGCCTGTTACAAAATACCACATATTATACAATTCTATTTATATAAAATGTCTGGAATAGGTAAATCCATACAGATAGAAAGTAAACTGGTGGTTGCCAAGGGCTGGAGAGACTGATGGGGAAACAGGGAGTGACTGCTAATGAGTACAGGGCTCCTTTTTGGGGTGATAAAAATGTTCTAAAATTGCTTGTGGTGATGGTTGCACAACTCTGAATATACCAAACACCACTGAACTGTACTTTAAAAGGGTGAATTGTATAGTATGTGAATTATATCTCAGTAAGGCTGTTATTAAACAAATATATACAGGGGGATGGTTTTCCCCCACCTCTAAGAGAGTATTACACTTTCCCATCCCAATGACATCAGGCTTGGCCATGTGACTGCCTTGGCCGATAAAATGTGAGTAGAAATGATGCATTACACTTCCTCCAAGCAGAAGCTTTAAGAATTAGGACATGGTTTGCCATACCCTCTTTTCCATTTACAAATATTCCAGATAGAGGCTATCTCATCAGACTGAATCCCAGAATAAAGATGTGACAATGTGGGAGTGAGCTATAGCCAACCTGCAACAGATTTATAAAGTAAGCAAAATATAAACCTTTGTTATTATAAGCCATTGAGATTTTAGGTTGGTTTGCCACCACAGAGTCTTGCTTAAAGTGTATATTATAACTTTTATGTATTGTTGTAATATGAAACCATAATAATAAGATATTTTAAAAATTATTTATTTTACCTTATCTTTTTATTTTCAATTTTGTGCACGCTCACAATATGCATAATGTATTAGTACAGGGTAGACATTTAAAAAGTTTGGAAACCATTTCCCTTGACTGCTGAGGACCTATACCTAATCTATTATTCTCTCAGACTCCTGGCATAAATTGCCCAGTGTCATTCTGTTTCTGACAGTGGCACCAAAGGGTACAGTAGGGGCTTAATAAATATGCCTCAACTGAAAAAATATCCTTCCAGGTGTCAAAAACAATACATTAGGATCAGGTCAGGAACATAAAATTCAAACTAACAGGCTAGTTATGAGTAGCATTAAATAAACCAAGAGGCTAAGCGGCAACCAGACCAGGGAGATGTCTACACAGAAGAAAACAATTAGTACAGGTTCCCTCCATAATTTGCACAAAGGGTAATTAATAACCAGAATGGTTAAAATTTAAAAGACCCAAAATATCAAGAGTTGGCAAAGATATGGAACAACTGGAACACCCATAAGCTGCTGGTGGGAGTTCAGATTGTGTAACAACTCTGAAAAACTGTTTGGCCATATCTACTAACAGTAAAGAGATGCATACCCTATGACCCAGTAATTCCTCTCCTAGATATATACCCAACCAAAATGTATACAAACTTTCATTTTGCCATAAACTGGAAACAAACCAAGGATCTGTCAACAGAAAAGATAAATGAATTGTGGTAATTTATTTAATGGAATACTTCTCATCAATGAGAATAAATGAAGCTTACTTGTAGTACACAATACATAAGAATCTTACAAATATAATGTTGACCTAAAGAAGCCAAACCAAAGAGTACTTACTGTATGATTCCACTTAAATAAGTTCACAAACAAGCAAAACAAACCTAGCCATTAAAATCAAGTTAGTAATTACCTTTTGGGAGGGGTCAGTGATAGGAATGAGCAAAAGGAGACTTCTGGAGGGCTAAAATCTTCTAGTTCTTCATCTGGGTAGTGGCTGACTAAGGTACATCAGTTTCACACTCATGATTGTACAAATATATATGTATACAGATCTCAATAAAAAATAATGTTTAAAAAATAAACACACTTCTAAATAACCAATTGATCCAAGGAAAAATCACAATGGAAGTCAGAAAAGACTTTCAACTGGCATATAAAAAGTCTACAGCAAGCATTATACTTAATGATGAAAGATTAAAAGGTCTTCTTTTGAGACCAGGAACAAGACAAGGATGCTTCAATTCCCACCTTCCTTCAACACTGGGGACCAATGACAGTAAGATAAAGCTAGAAAAAGAAATCAAAATTACAGGCAGTCCTCAATCTGCATGGTTCCAACACACATAACTTTCAGTTACTGCAGTTTGGATTACCACTCCCGCAACAACACAGTTTGAATTTTAGTTACCATGGTACATTAAATGTGAGTAACTATATCAGGTACAGGCTTCGCTGCTAGCTCTTTGGACCACAAACCACTGCAAATAACAGATGCATATCAAGATCAGTGACTTCTTTGAAACTATGTCAGTGATTGATCACTGTGCATCTATTATCCAGTTCACACACAGACAGTAAAGATGTAACTATGTTGCCTCTTTCTCTTACAGTGATAAAGCCACATGACACTTTATAAAAATGTATAATCAAAAGAAGGAATTAGGGCTTCCCTGGTGGCGCAGTGGTTGAGAGTCCGCCTGCCAATGCAGGGGACGCGGGTTTGTGCCCTGGTCCGGGAAGATCCCACATGCTGCGGAGCGGCTAGGCCCGTGAGCCATGGCTGCTGAGCCTGCGCGTCCAGAGCCTGTGCTCCGCAATGGGGGGCACCACAGCAGTGAGAGGCCTGTGTACTGCAAAAAAAAGAAGGAATTAGCTAACAAGGATGAAAGTGCAGCAAAGAAATAAAAAGTGTTAATGCTGGAAGTGAAATTCTAACCAGATGTCAATGAGTTGCAGAAAAAATGGCTGACTGTGGGAATGTTGATACTGCTGCCATTTTAAAAGAGATTCTAGATATGCAGTCACAGGGAGAAGGGGAACATACTGATGTAAAATGAAGAAAGCTAGTGTGAAGAAAAGAATGGAGTTATCCCAGAGGAATGCTGCTGACAAAAAAATTTCACATTACAGGAACTCTCAGACTTCATGACACTGCAGCTTCAAAGGACAAATGCTGGAAGCTAATTCAAATACAGAAAAGAGCATAACAATTCACCAAGGCATATGACAAGAAAAAAGGCAATCACTGATCCTTGGGTGGAGCTCCCAGTTTCTGGTTCTACATGTAAGAAGCTTGTAAGTTACCCACTCTGCCCTAACATCAAGTAAAAAGCTAAAGAGACGAAAAGTCAACAGCTCTTTAGATTCTTTTCCCATGTAGGTTGTTACAGAGTATTAAGTAGAGTTCCCTGTGCTACACAGTAGGTCCCTATTAGTCATCTATTTTATATACAGTATTGTGTATGTGTCAATCCCATCTCCCATTTATTCCTCACCCCTTTCCCCCCTGGTAACTGTAAGATTGTTTGCTACATCTGTAACTCTTCCTGTTTTGTAAATAAGTTCATTTGTACCATTTTTTAAGATTCTACATGTAAGTGATATCATACAATATTTGTCCTTCTCTGTCTGACTTACTTCACTCAGTATGACAATCTCTAGGTCCATCCATGTTGCTGCAAATGGCATTCCTTCATTCTTTTTTATGGCTGAGTAATAATCACATCTTCTTTAGCCATTCCTCTGTCGATGGACATTTAGGCTGCTTCCATGTCCTGGCTATTGTAAATAGTGTTGCAATGAACATTGGGGTGCATGTATCTTTTCGAAATATAGTTTTCTCTGGGTATATGCCCAGGAGTGGGCTTGCTGGTTCATATGGTAGCTCTACTTTTAGTTTTTTAAGTAACCTCATACTGTTCTCCATAGTGGCTGTACAAATTTACATTCCCACCAACAGTGTAGGAGGGTCAAACTGAGAATTTAAAACAACTATGATTAATATGTCATGGGCTCTAATGGATAAAGTAGATAGCAGGCAAGAACAAGTGGGTATCATAAGTAGAAAGATGGAAATCTTAAGAAACAAACAGGGCTTCCCTGGTGGCGCAGTGGTTGAGAATCCGCCTGCCTATGCGGGGGACGCGGGTTCGTGCCCCGGTCCGGGAGGATCCCACGTGCCGCGGAGTGGCTGGGCCCGTGAGCCATGCTGGGCCCGTGAGCCATGGCCGCTGAGCCTGCGCGTCTGGAGCCTGTGCTCCGCGCAACGGGAGAGGCCACAGCGGTGAGAGGCCCGCGTACCACAAAACAAAACAAAACAAAACAAAACAAAACAAAACAAAGAAACAAACAAAAATGCCAGAGATTTAAAAACACTGTAACAGAAATTAAGAATGCTTTGATGGGCTTACTTGTAGACCACACATGGCTGAGTAAAGAATCTCTTGAGCTTGAGGATATATCAGACGAAAAGGGGAAAACTGAAAAGCAAAGAGAACAACGACAGAAAATAACAAAACAATATACAAGGACTGTGGGATAACTACAAAAGATGTAACATATGCATAATGGAAATGACAGAAGGAAAAGAAAGAAAGAAACAGAAGAAATATTTGAAACAATAATGACTGAGAATTTCCCCAAATCAATGTTAGAACCAAACCACAGATCCAGGAAGCCCAGAGAACAGCAAGCAGGATAAATAACAGAAAAACTATACCTAGTCATATCATTTTCAAGCTACAGGAAATCAAAGATAAAGAAAAAAATCATGAAAGAAGTCAAAGGAAAGAAATACTTAACCTACAGAGGGATGAGGGTAAGAATCAAACCAATTTCTCCTCAGAAATCACATGAGCAACAAGAGTAAAGTATTTAAAGTGTTGAGAGAAAAAAAAAAGTCAACCTAAAATTCTATAATCTGCAACATTATCCTTCAAAAGTGAAGGAGAAATAAAAACTTTCTCTGACAAACAAAAGTGAAGGGAATTTGTTGCCAGTAGACCTGCCTGGTTAGAAATGTTTTAAAAGAAGTTATTCAGAGAGAAGGAAAATGATATAGGTCAAAAACTCAGATCTACATAAACAAAGGAAGACCATCAAAGCAGGAATAAATAAAGGTAAAATAAAATCTTTTATTTTTCTTATTCTTAATTGACCTAACATATAACAGTTTGTTCAAAATAATAATAGCAACCATGTATTCTATTATGCATACTTATGTATATATCTTATATGTATGTATATATATTAAGTATGCTTTTATATAAGAAGTGAATGACAGCAATGGCGGGGAAGAATTAGGATTATTTTGTTATTATAAGGTACTCACATTACCCATTAAGTGGTAAAATGGTTTTTGGAAGCAGACTTAGATTTGGTTATAAATGTATACTGCAAACTCTAGGGCAAACACTAAAATACTTTAAAAAGAGGAATATAACTAATATGCTAAGGAAGGAGAGAAAACAGAATAATATAAAAGGATCAATCAAAACCACAAAAGGCAGAAAAAAATAGAATACTAAAAAGGCAACAAAGAACAGGTAAACAAATAGAAAAGAGTAACCAATATGGTAGATATAAATTTGACCATATCAATATCAATATTCACCTTGAACATTAATGGTTTAAAGGCATCAAATAAAAGACAGACAGTCAAAGCAGATCAATAAATAAGATCCAACAATATGTTGTGTACAAGAAACCCACTTTAGATATAAAGACACTTACTGGTTAAAAGTAAATGGATGGAAGAACACCAGAATCACAACTAACTGCTGAACAATCATTGATAAGAAGACACTGGAACTCACCAAAAAAGATACCCCACATCCAAAGACAAAGGAGAAGCCACAATGAGACAGTAGGAGGGGTGCAATCACAATAAAATCAAATCCCATAATTGCTGGGTGGGTGACTCACAAACTGGAGAACACTTATACCACAGAAGTTCACCTACTGGAGTGAAGGTTCTGAGCCCCACATCAGGCTTCCCAATCTGGGGGTCTGGCAACAGGAGGAGGAATTTCTAGAGAATCAGACTTTGAAGGCTAGTGGGATTTGACTGCAGGACTTCAAAAGAACTGGGGGAAACAGAGACTCCACTCTTGGAGGGCACGCACAAAGTAGTGTGCTCATCGGGACGAAGGGGAAGGAGCAGTGACCCCATAGGAGACTGAACCAGACCTACTTGCTACTGTTGGAGGGTCTTCTGCAGAGGCGGGCGGTGGCTGTGTATCACTGGGAAGACAAGTACACTGGCAGCAGAAGTTCTGGGAAGTACTCCTTGGCATGAGTGATCCCAGAGCCTGCCATTAGCCCCACCAAAGAGCCTGGGTAGGCTTCAGTGTTGGGTCGCCTCAGGCCAAACAACCAACAGGAAGGGAACAAAGCCCCACCCATCAACAGACAAGTGGATTAAAGTTTTACTGAGCTCTGCCCACCAAAGCATCAGCCAGCTCTACCCACCACCAGTCCCTCCCATCAGGAACCTTGCACAAGCCTCTTAGATACCCTCATCCACCAGAGGGTAGACAGTAGAAGCAAGAAGAACTACAAACCTGCAGCCTGTGGAACAAAAACCACATTAATAGAAAAATAGACAAGATGAAAAGGCAGAGGGCTATGTACCAGATGAAGGAACAAAATAAAACCCCAGAAAAACAACTAAACGAAGTGGAGATAGGCAACCTTCCAGAAAAAGAATTCAGAATAACGATAGTGAAGATGATCCAGGACCTCGGAAAAAGAATGGAGTCAAAGATCAAGAAGATGCAAGAAATGTTTAACAGAGATCTAAAAGAATTAAAGAACAAACAAACAGAGATGAACACCACAATAACTGAAATGAAAACTACACTAGAAGGAATCAATAGCAGAATAACTGAGGCAGAAGAATGGATAAGTAACGTGGAAGACAGAATGGTGGAATTCACTGCTGCAGAACAGAATAAAGAAAAAAGAATGAAAAGAAATGAAGACAGCCTAAGAGACCTCTGGGACAACATTAAATGCAACAACATTCACATCATAGGGGTCCCAAAAGAAGAGGAAAGGACCCGAGAAAATATTTGAAGAGATTATAGTCAAAAACTTCCCTAACATGGGAAAGGAAATAGCCACCCAAGTCCAGGAAGTGCAGAGAGTCCCATACAGGATAAACCCAAGGAGAAACAGGCTGAGAAACATAGTAATCAAATTGGCAAAAATTAAAGACAAAGAAAAATTATTGAAAGTAGCAAGGGAAAAACGACAAATAACATACAAAGGAACTCCCGTAAGGTTAACAGCTGATTTCTCAGCAGGAAATCTACAAACCAGAAGGGAGTGGCATGATATACTTAAAGTGATGAAAGGGAAGAACCTACAACCAAGATTACTCTACCTGACAAGGATCTCATTCAGATTCCATGGAGAAATCAAAAGCTTTACAGACAAGCAAAAGCTAAGAGAATTCAGCACCACCAAATCAGCTCTACAACAAATGCTAAAGGAACTCCTCTAAGTGAGAAACACAAGACAAGAAAAGGACCTACAAAAACAAACCCAAAACAATTAAGAAAATGGTCATAGGAACATACATATTGATAATTACCTTAAATGTGAATGGACTAAATGCTCCAACCAAGAGACACAGGCTTGCTGAATGGATACAAAAACAAGACCCATATATATGCTGTCTACAAGAGACACATTTCAGACCTAGGGAAACATTCAGACTGAAAGAAAGGGGAAGGAAAAAGATATTCCATGCAAATGGAAATCAAAAGAAAGCTGGAGTAGCAATACTCATATTAGATAAAATAGACTTTAAAATAAAGAATGTTACAATAGACAAGGAAGGACACTATATAATGATCAAGGCATCAATCCAAGAAGGAGATATAACAATTATAAATATATATGCACCCAACATAGGAGCACCTCAATACATAAGGCAACTGCTAACAACTATAAAAGAGGAAATCCACAGTAACACAATAATAGTGGGGGACTTTAACACCTCACTTACACCAATGGACTTATCATCCAAACAGAAAATTAATAAGGAAAAACAAGCTTTAAATGACACAATAGAAAAGATAGATTTAATTGATATTTATAGGACATTCCATCCAAAAACCGCAGATTACACTTTGTTCTCAAGTGCGCACGGAACATTCTCCAGGATAGATCACATCTTGGGTCACAAATCAAGCCTCAGTAAATATAAGAAAATTAAAATCATATCAAGCATCTTTTCTGACCACAATGTTATGAGATTAGAAATAAATTACAGGGAAAAAAAGTAAAAAACACAAACACATGGAGGCTAAACAATACGTTACTAACTAACCAAGAGATTGCTGAAGAAATCAAAGAGGAAATCAAAAAATACCTAGAGACAAATGACAATGAAAAACCTATGGGATGCAGCCAAAGCAGTTCTAAGAGGGAAGTTTATAGCTATATAAGCCTACCTCAAAAAACAAGAAAACCTCAAATAAACAATCTAACTTTACACCTAAAGGAACTAGAGAAAGAAGAACAAACAAAACTCAGTCAGCAGAAGGAAAGAAATCATAAAGATCAGAGCAGAAATAAATGAAATAGAAACAAAGAAAACAATAGCAAAGATCAATAAAACTAAAAGCTGGTTCTTTGAGAAGATAAACAAAATTGATAAAGCATTAGCCAAGAGTCATCAACAAAAAGAGGAGGACTCAAATCAATTAAATTACAAATGAAAAAGGAGAAATCATAACTGACACTGCAGAAATACAAAGGATTATAAGAGATTACTACAAATAACTATATGTTAATAAAGTGGACAACCTGGAAGAAATGGACAAATTCTTAGAAAGGTATAACCTTCCAATACTGAACCAGAAAGAAATAGAAAATATGAACAGACCAATCACAAGTAATGAAATTGAAACTGTGATTAAAAATCTTCCAACAGGTTCTCCCAGGTGGCGCAGTGGTTGAGAGTCCACCTGCCAATGCAGGGGACGCGGGTTCGTGCCTCGGTCTGGGAAGATCCCACATGCTGCAGAGCGGCTAGGCCTGTGAGCCATGGCCGCTAAGCCTGCGCGTCCAGAGCCTGTGCTCTGCAACGGGAATGGCCACAACAGTGAGAGACCCGCGTACCGCAAAAAAAAAAAAAAATCTTCCAACAAACAAAAGTCCAGGACCAGACGGCTGCACAGGTGAATTCTATCAAACATTTAGAGACGAGCTAACACCCATCCTTCTCAAACTCTTCCAAAAATTTGCAGAGGAAGGAACACTCCCAAACTCATTCTATGAGGTCACCATCACCCTGATACTAAAACCAGATAAAGATACTACAAAAAAGGAAAATTACAGACCAATATCACTGATGAATATGGATGCAAAAATCCTCAACAAAATACTAGCAAACAGAATCCAACAACACATTAAAAGGATCATACACCATGATCAAGTGGGATTTATCCCAGAGATGCAAGGATTCTTCAATATAAACAAATCAATCAATGTGATACACCATATTAACAAATTGAAGAAGAAAACCATATGATCATCTCAATAGATGCAGAAAAAGCTTCTGACAAAATTCAACACCCATTTATGATAAAAACTCTCCAGAAAGTGGGCATAGAGGGAACCTACCTCAACATAATAAAGGCCATATAAGACAAACCTACAGCAAACATCATTCTCAATGGTGAAAAACTGAAAGCATTTCCTCTAAGATCAGGAACAAGACAAGGATGTCCACTCTTGCCACTATTATTCAACATAGTTTTGGAAGTCCTAGCCACGGTAATCAGAGAAGAAAAAGAAAATAAAAGGAATACAAATTAGAAAAGAAGTAAAACTGTTACTGTTTGCAGATGACATGATACTATACATAGAGAATCCTAAAGATGCCACCAGAAAACTACTAGAGCTAATAAATGAATTTGGTAAAGTTGCAGGATACAAAATTAATGCACAGAAATCTCTTGCATTCCTATATACTAATGATGAAAAACCTGAAAGAGAAATTAAGGAAACACTCCCATTTACCACTGCAACAAAAAGAATAAAATACCTAGGAATGAATACACCTACCTAGGGAGACAAAAGACCTGTATGCAGAAAAGTATAAGACACTGCTGAAAGAAACTAAAGATGATACCAACAGAGGGAGAGATATTCCATGTTTTTGGATTGGAAGAATCAACATTGTGAAAATGACTATACTACCCAAAGCAATCTACAGATTCAATTCAATCCCTATGGAATTACCAACAGCATTTTTTACAGAACTAGAACAAAAAATGTTAAAATTTGTATGGAGACACAAATGATGCCAAATAGCCAAAGCAGTCTTGAGGGAAAAAAAACAGAGTTGGAGGAATCAGACTCCATGACTTCAGACTATACTACAAAGCTACAGTAATCAAGACAATATGGTACTGGCACAAAAATAGAAATACAGATCAATGGAACAGGATAGAAAGCCCAGAGATAAACCCACGCACCTATGGTCAACTAATCTATGAGAAAGGAGGCAAGGATATACAATGGAGAAAAGACCTCTTCAACAAGTGGTGCTGTGAAAACTGGACAGCTACATGTAAAACAATGAAATTAGAACACTCCCTAACCCCATACACAAAGATGAACGCAAAATGGATTAGAGACCTAAACGTAAGACCGGACACTACAAAACTCTTGGAGGAAAACACAGGAAGAACACTCTGACATAAATCACAGCAAGATTTTTTTGGATCTACCTCCTAGAGTAATGCAAATAAAAACAAAAATAAATGGGACCTAATGAAACTTCAAAGCTTTTGCAAAGCAAAGGAAACTACAAACAAGACGAAAAGACAACCCTCAGAATGGGAAAAACTATTTGCAAACGAATCAACGGAGAAAGGATTAATCTCCAAAATATATAAACAGCTCATGCAGCTCAATATTAAAAAAACAAACAACCCAATCAAAAAATGGGCAGAAGGGTTTCCTTGCTGGCGCAGTGGTTGAGAGTCTGCCTGCCGATGCAGGGGACACGGGTTCGTGCCCCGGTCCAGGAAGATCCCACATGCCGCAGAGCAGCTGGGCCCGTGAGCCATGGCCACTAAGCCTGTGCGTCCAGAGCCTGTGTTCCGCAACGGGAGAGGCCAGAACAGTGAGAGGCCCGCGTACCACAAAAAAAAAAAAAAAAAAAAGGCAGAAGACCTAAATAGACATTTCTCCAAAGAGGTCATACAGATGGCCAAGAAGCACATGAAAAGCTTCTCAACATCACTAATTATTATTATTATTATTATTTTTTGTGGTATGAGGGCCTCTCACTGTCATGGCCTCTCCCATTGCGGAGCACAGGCTCCGGACACGCAGGCTCAGCAGCCATGGCTCACGGGCCCAGCCACTCCGCGGCATGTGAGATCTTCCCGGACCGGGGCATGAACCCGTGACCCCTGCATCGGCAGGTGGATTCTCAACCACTGCGCCACCAGGGAAGCCCAACATCACTAATTATTAGAGAAATGCAAATCAAAACTACAATGAGGTATCACCTCATACCAGTTAAAATGGGCATTCAGAAAATCTACAAATAACAAATGCTGGAGAGTGTGTGGAGAAAAGGGAACCCTCTTGCACTGCTGGTGGGAATGTAAATTGATATAGCCATTGTGGAGAACAGTATGGAGGTTCCTTAGAAAAGTAAAAATAGAATTACCATATGACCCAGCAATCCCACTACTGGGCATATACCCTGAGAAAACCATAATTCAAAAAGAGTCATGTACCAAAATGTTTATTGCAGCTCTATTTACAATAGCCAGGACATGGAAGCAACCTAAGTGTCCATCAACAGATGAATGGATAAAGAAGATGTGGCACATATATACAATGGAATATTACTCAGCCATAAAAAGAAACGAAATTGAGTTATTTGTAGTGAGGTGGATGGACCTAGAGTCTGTCATACAGAGTGAAGTCAGAAAGAGAAAAACAAATATCATATGCTAACATATATATATGGAATCTAAGAAGAAGAAAAAAAAAAGGTCATGAAGTACCTAGGGGTAAGACAGGAATAAAGACACAGACCTACTAGAGCATGGACTTGAGGATACGGGGAGGGGGAAGGGTAAACTGTGACAAAGTGAGAGAGTGGCATGGACATATTTAGACTACCAAATGTAGGGTGGATAGCTAGTGGGAAGCAGCCACATGGCACAGGGAGATGTGACCACCTAGAGGGGTGGGATAGGGAGGGTGGGAGGGAGGGAGATGGAAGAGGGAAGAGATATGGGAGCATATGTATATGTATAACTGATTCACTTTGTTGTAAAGCAGAAACTAACACACCATTGTAAAGCAATTATACTCCAATAAAGATGTTTTTTAAAAAGAAAAATAACAAACAAACAAACAAAAAGAATTCATGTTCAAACAGAACAGCTTCTTTGACTACAGTGTAGTTAAATTAGAACTCAACAATAAAAACATGGAATAACAAAACCAAAAAAAAAAAAAAGTTGTGGTACATATATACAATGGAATATTACTCAGCCATAAAAAGGAACGAAATTGGGTCATTTGTAGAGACATGGATGGACCCTGAGACTGTCATACAGAGAGAAGTAAGTCAGAAAGAGAAAAACAAATATCGTGTATTAACGCATGTATGTGGAACCTAGAAAAATGGTACTGGTAAGCTGGTTTGCAGGGTAGAAATAGAGACACAGATGTAGAGAACAAACGTATGGACAGCAAGGGGGGAAAGCAGCTGGGGGTGTGGGTGGTAGTGTGATGAATTGGGAGATTGGGATTGACATGTATACACTGATGTGTATAAAATGCATGACTAATAAGAACCTGCTGTATAAAAAAAAATAAAATAAAATTTAGAAAAAACAAACAGTAAATGGATGGAGAAAAATACACCATGCTAACACTAATCAAAAGAAAGTAGGGGGCCTTCCCTGGTGGTGCAGTGGTTGGGAGTCTGCCTGCTGATGCAGGGGACATGGGTTCGTGCCCCAGTCCAGGAGGATCCCACGTGCCGTGGAGCAGCTGGGCCCGTGAGCCATGGCCACTGGGCCTGCGCGTCCAGAGCCTGTGCTCTGCGACGGGAAAGGCCACAACAGTGAGAGGCCCACATACGCAAAAAAAGAAAAAAGAAAAGAAAAGAAAGCAGGGGCTGCCCTCGTGGCACAATGGTTAAGAATCTGCCTGCCAAGTGGAAGCTAACACACCATTGTGGGGCAATTGTACTCCAATAAAGATGTTAAAAAAAAAAAAAAGAATCCGCCTGCCAATGCAGGGGACATGGGTTCAAGCCCTGGTCCGGGAAGATCCCACATGCCATGGAGCAACTAAGCCCGTGCGCCACAACTCCTCAGCCCGCGAGCCACAACTACTGAAGCCCATGCACCACAACTACCAAAGCCCACACACCTAGAGGCCATGCTCCGCAACAAGAGAAGCCACTGCAATGAGAAGCCTGTGCACCACAACAAAGAGTAGTCCCTGCTCTCAGCAACTAGAGAAAACCTGCGTGCAGCAGCAAAGACCCAATGCAGCCAAAAATTAAATGAATAAATTTTTTAAAAAAGAAAGCAGGAGTAGCTACATTCATTTCAGACAGAGCAAACTTAAAAGCAAGGAAAGTTATCAGGGATAAATAAGAGCATTGAATAATACAAGGGTCAGTTCTTCATGAAGACGTAACAACTCTTAATATGCATATGGCTAACAACAGAACATTAAACTACATGAGACAAAAACTAATAGAACTTCAAGGAGAAACAGATGCATCCACTATCATACTTGGAGACTCCAACACCCCTCTATCAGAAATGGACAGATCCAGCAGGCAGAATATCAGTAAGGACATAGCAGAACTCAATAACACCGTCAACTGGATAATTGACATCTACAGACTACTTCCTAGAAGAACAGCAGAATACACATTCTTCTCATGTTCATATGGAACATTCACCAACATAGACCACACTATGGACCATAAAACATAGCTTAAAATATTTAAAAGAACAGAAATTATACAATGTCTGCTCTCAGACCACAATGAAAATATGCATTTAATACTGTAAATTCCCCTGTAAGCACTGTTATCACTGTATCCCACAAATTTTAGTAAGTAGTTTTCATTTTCATTTAGTTTAACTATTTTAAAATTTCTCTTGAGACTTCTCTTGAGGTTCTTTTTTGACCCATGTGTTATTTATTTATTTACTTATTTTTAATTTAAAAATTTTTTTGTTTATTTTCTTTATTTTTTTGGCTGCATTAGGTCTTAGTTGCAGCATTCAGGGTCTTCGTTGAGGCATGTGGGATCTTTCATTGCGGCATGGGCTCTCCATTGTTGTATGTGGGCTTCTCTCTAGTTGTGGAGCGTGGGCCTTCCCTCTCTAGTTGTGGCACGTGGGCTCTGTAGTTGTGGCAAGTGGGCTCCAGAGTGCATGGACTCTAGTTTGTGGCACACAGGTTCTCCCGTCAAGGCATGCAAGCTCAGTAGTTGTGGTGCACGGGCTTAGTTACCCTATGGCATGTGGGATCCTAGTTCACTGACCAGGGATTGAACCTGTGTCCCCTGCATTGGAAGGTGGATTCTTTACCACTGGACCACCAGGGAAGTCCTGACCCATGTGTTATCTAGAAGTGTGTTATTTAATTTCCATGTATTTTAGGATGGACCTAGAGAATATCATACTATGTGAGGTAAGTTAGGGAAAGAAAAATACCATATGACATCACTTATATGTGGAATCTAAAATATGACAAAAATGAACTTATCTACAAAACAGAAGCAGACTCACAGACACAGAGAACAGACTTGTGGTTGCCAAGGGGGTGAGGGGATATGGAGGGATGAACTGGGAGTTTGGGATTAGCAGATGCAAACTATTATACATAGAATGGACAAACAACAAGGTCCTGCTGTATAGCACAGGGATCTATATTCAATATCCTGTGATAAACCATAATGGAAAAAAATATGAAAAAAATGTATATATAACTGAATCACTTTGCTGTACAGCAGAAATTAACATAACATTGTAAATCAACTATTTTACTTCAACAAATTACAAAAATTAAAAAAATATCTAAAATCAATAACATAAGTTTCACCTTAGGAAACTAGAAAAATAAAGCAAATTAAATCTAAAGGAAGTAGAAGAAAAGAAATAATAAGACTTAGAAAAGAAATCAATGAAGCTGAGGGACTTCCCGGGTGGTCCAGTGGTTAAGACTCCATGCTTCCAGTGTAGGGGGCATGGGTTCAATCCCTGGTCAGGGAACTAATATCCCACAGGCCACATGGTGCAGCCAAAAAAAAAAAAAAGAAATCAATGAAATCGAAAACAGGAAATCAACAGAGAATATCAATAAAACTAAAAGCTGGTTCTTTGAAAAGATCAATAAAATTGATAAGCCTCTAGCCAGGCTAAGAGGAAACAGAGAAGATACAAATTACTAATATAGGATATGAAAGAGGAGAATAGCACTACAGATCCTATGGACATAAAAAAGATAATAGAGGAATACCATGAATAACTCTATGCCCATAAATTTGATAACCTAGAAGAAATGGACTAATTCCTTGAAAGACAAAATGTCCCCAAAAACTCAAACAAGAAGAAAGAAACAATCTGAAGAGGCCTATACCTGGATATAGATATATCTATAATATGTTTGTTGTCAATAGCATATTGTTGGGTCTTATTTATTGATCTAATCTGACATCTCTTTTAATTCATAATTTAAATCATTAATGTTCAACTGATTAATAATTAATAATGATTCATTATTAATGAATTATAATTATTATAATATAATTATAATAATTAATAATGAATCAATAATTAATAACCTTCCAAAACAGAAAGCACCAGGTCCAGATGGGTTCACCGTTGAATTCCACCAAACACTTAAGGAAGAAATTATACCAATTCTCTACAATCTCTTTCAGAGGACAGAAGCAGAATGAATACTTCCTAACTTATTCTATGAGACCAGCATTATCCTAATACCAAAATTAGACGAAGACATTACAAGAAAGCTACACATCAATATATCTCATGAGCATAGATGCAAAAATCCTCAACAAAATTTTAGCAAATTGAACCCAGTGATGTATAAAATACACCATGACCAAGTGGGATTTATCCCAGGTATGCAAGGCTGATTCAACATTTGAAAATCAATTAATGTAATCCATCACATTAACAGGCCCAAAAGAAAAAAGTCACATGATCTTATCAATAGATGCGGGAAAAGTATCTGACAAAACCAAACACCCATTTATGATAAACTCAGTGAACTATAGATAGGGAGGAACTCCCTCAACTTGATAAAGACTATCTACAAAATCCCTACAGCTAATATCATACCTAATGGTGAGTGACTTGAAGCTTTCCTGCTAAGATCAGTAACAAGCAAGGATGTCCCCTCTCACTACTCCTTTTTGACATCATACTGGAAGTTCTAGCTAATGTAATAAGACAAGGAAATAAAAGGTATATAGATTGGGAGGGAAGAAATAAAACTGTGTTTTGTTTGTAGATGACATGATCGTCTATATAGAAAATCCTAAAGAATCAACAGAAAAAACCTCTGGAACTAACAAGTGATTGTAGTGAGGTTGCAGGATACCAAGTTTTTTTTTTTTTTTTTTTGGCTGCATTGGGTCTTCATTGCTGCACCCGGGCTTTCTCTAGTTGTGGTGAGTGGGGGCTACTCTTCGTTGCTGTGCATGGGCTTCTCATTGCGGTGGCTTCTCTTGTTGCAGAGCACGGGCTCTAGGCATGCAGGCTTCAGTAGCTGAAGGATGTGGGCTCAGTAGTTGCAGTGCGCAGGTTCTAGGGAACACGAGCTTGAGTAGTTGTGGGTTGCAGGTTCTAGAGCGCAGGCTCAGTAGTTGTGGTGCATGGGCTTAGCTGCTCTGTGGCATGTGGGATCTTCCTGGACCAGGGCTCAAACCCATGTCCCCTGCACTGGTAGGCAGATTCTTAACCTCTGCACCACCAGGGAAATCCCAGGATACAAAGTTAATATACAAAAGTCCTCTGCTTTCCTACAAACCAGCAATGAAAAGTGGAACTTAAAATCACAATACCATTTACATTATTTTAAAAATGAAATTCTTAGATATAAATTTAACGAAACATATACGAGATCTCTATTAGGTACAGTACAAAACTCTTTGCATCACAGATTAAATCATTAAAAGCCTCTATTAAGTAATGAATGCAAATATTATTAGTTTTCATAAGCAGGTATTTATCGCTCCATCTACTTTTCTGGGCAACCTGCCAAGTAATATATCATTTTAAATTTCTATTTCTTTTTTTTAAAAAAAAATTTATTTATTTTATTTATTTATTTTTGGCTGCATTGGGTCTTTGTCGCTGTGTGCAGGCTTTCTCTAGTTGTGGTGAGCGGGGGCCACTCCCCGCTGCAGTGCATGGGCTTCTCATCGCAGTGGCCTCTCCTGTTGCGAAGCATGGGCTCTAGGCACACAGGCTTCAGCGGTTGTGGCACACAGGCTTAGCATTTGTGGCTCGCGGGCTCAGTTGCTCCATGGCATGTGGGATCTTCCCGGACCAGGGCTCGAACCCGTGGTCCCCTGCGTTGGCAGGCGGATTCTTAACCACTGCGCCACCAGGGAAGCCCAATATTTCTATTTTTTTAATTGTTCCTTCTTATCTTGGTTACCAGATCCACTGACCATTTATGCAATTAAAGGAATTAATCAGTTAAATTACATACAACTTTTATTGTTCTCTTAATCAACAGTACACAGTATAGATAGATAAAATAATATTTTCAGATTAGAAAAAAACTATTTCTGTATTTTAAAATCAAACAATTCAGAGACTGCTAGCTTTACTTTTGTTCTCCTCTCCTTCAAGGCATACAGTCTACTCTTAAATTAGATGTTACCATTTGACTGAGTTTTGGCAAATGGGATGTAAGAAGAAATAATGCATGCTACATTCAGGTCTGGCCCATCAAGACCTCCCTTGTACAATCTGTTTCCCTCCTTCCCCTTCTGCTAGCTAGATGCGGAGCATCCAGCAGAGGACTTGAGGCCCTAAGAATCTTAGAGCCTTGGACTTCCCTGGTGGTGCAGTGGTTAGGAATCCACCTGCCAATGCAGGGGACACGGGTTTGAGCCTTGGTCCAGGAAGATCCCACATGCCGTGGAATAACTAAGCCCGGGAAGATCCCACATGCCGTGGAGTAACTAAGCCCATGTGCCACAACTACTGAGTCTGTGCTCTAGAGCCTGTGAGCCACAACTACTGAGCCCGTGTGCCACAACTACTGAAGCCTGTGCTCTAGAGCCCACGAGCCACAACTACTGAAGCCCGTGAGCCTACAGCCCATGCTCCACAACAAGAGAAGCCACCATAATGAGAAGCCTGAGCACTGCAAAGAGTAGCCCCCACTTGCTGCAACTAGAGAAAGCCCCCGCACAGTAACGAAGACCCAAAGCGGCAATCAATCAATCAAAAAGAATCTTAGAGCATCAACACTAATGAAGCCTGGATCACATGAAGGCCATTCACCAAACTCCTTCGATAAAGTGTTAAGTAAGTGACAATCGGTTTCTTCTTGTTAAGCCTCAGAGATTTGGGGGTTGTTGGTTAAACCAATAGCCTATCCTGATGAACACAGAACAATAACCAGTGAGAGTCTGTATTTGTAACTCTGTTTGCAAGTTTGTGATTACTGATACATTCAGAGCCTGCCACTATCCTATATATCACCTCTGTATGATTCAAAGGGACCATTCTAGTAGATGAATTAGTTAAAGGTGCCCTCTCTGGGAGGACACAACTGCACAGGAAACAGCTTGGCAAGGCAACCATTATCTCTGTGTGAAGGAAAGGGGGCCTTTCCTCAAGGGACTATGCCAAGGCATTCAGTGCGACGAGGAAAGCCAAGACTGGTTTTCAGTTTCCATTGGAACCCTAGCTTAGCAAGGGCACAAACTGTACAACAGTTCTAGAAGGCCCTGGACATACTTCTCTACCATTCTTCTTCCTACAATAGGACTACAATGCTCCTTAAGTTTCTATGACATTTTATATATCAACTATAATTCAGTGAAACAGGCACATATTAATTTTTCTGCATATATGTAAGGTCATTTTTTAGGTAGACAACCATAAAAATAATTCTTAAAAGATTTAAAATAAAACTCATTTAAATTTAGGCAGTGAATCATTCTTTCATTCCAATAAAGTTCAAAAACAAGCTAAGATTGTTTTTTTAAAAAATTAAAAGTAAATATTAACTTTCTCATCCCATTAAGTAAAATTCATTGCAAGCAGAGTACAGACATACTTTTCACTGTTATTAACTTTAAATTACCCCAAGTTCCAGTTTTCCTGACATTTAGTAAAATTAAGCCCAGGGTAACTACTGCAGAGGATGGTAGAAGAAATCCCAGCCTAGCCAAGATGTTTGAGCTATAGCACTACTTGCTCAGGAAAATCAGTAACTTTTTAGGACCTCAGGTTGCTCATCTGAAAAGTAAAAGGGTTATAATGGATATTTCCAATGTGCACCCCTGTTACACATTTCCTCAAGTCCAACCAATGGAGATTCAACCAAAGGGATACAATTGTTGTGAGAATTAAAATGAGCCTATGGGGCTTCCCTGGTGGCGCAGTGGTTGAGAGTCCGCCTGCCGATGCAGGAGACACGGGTTCGTGCCCTGGTCCGGGAGGATCCCACATGCCGCGGAGCGACTGAGCCCGTGAGCCATGGCCGCTGGGCCTGTGCGTCCGGAGACTGTGCTCCGCAGCGGGAGAGGCCGCAACAGTGAGAGGCCCGCATACCGCAAAAAACAAAAAAAAACAAAAAAAAACAAAAAAATAAAAATAAAATAAAATGAGCCTATGAAATGCCTAGTACAGTGACTAGGACACAGCAGATGCTGAATAAATATCATTTTACTCTAAAGCTCAACCACAGAATTCTAGGACTATTGACTCTATTAATACTGTTGAATTCATTAACTAAAAAAAATTTTTTAGTAATGAACTTCACAAAAAATATTTCCAAAGTCACTTCCAAATCTTATTTCCAAAATTCTACCAACCTTTAATAAAAGAATTCAAACTCTGTCTTTTAGAGACTAAAGCACAAATGTGCTTGAGATATACATTAAAATTAGGCAAATGGTGCATAACTAATGTATATAAAACAATGCACATATTATAAACAAAAATAATTCATTATTTTTCTAGTATGTTATATAAAAAACTCTAAAACGAAAGACGGGAAGGAAAGTAAAAAAGACCTCTTGCCTGAATGCCTGCAATAAGTTTTGAAAAGCCCCTATGAAATGATTTTAAAAGGAAAAACAAGCAATAAAAAAATTACGTGAATAGCCAAAGGCACTGCAAATAGTTATAAACATGGCATTGTGCATAAACACCAGTATTCAGAGAAATAAAACTTAAAGTTAGATACTATTTTTGATCCAGCTTGCCAAAAATAAATTAATGACTGGCAATATCCACTCCTGGAAAGGGTGAGATGCACCAGATCCTCCTACAAATCGTTAGTAGAAACATAAATTGCTATAGCATTTTAAAGAATTTTACCTATTAGAAAAAAATTGTTCTACCTATTAATATTTATTTTAAAATTTAGGGGCTTCCCTGGTGGCACAGTGGTTAAGAATCTGCCTGCCAATGAAGGGGACATGGGTTCGAGCCCTGATCCGGGAGATCCCACATGCTGCGGAGCAACTAAGCCTGTGCACCACAAATACTGAACCTGCGCTCTAGAGCCCGTGAGTCACAACTACTGGGCCCACGTGCCACAACTACTGAAGCCTGTGTGTGCCTAGGGCCTGTGCTCCACAACAAGAGAAGCCACCGCAACAGGAAGCCCGTGCACCGCATCGAAGACTAGCCCCCTGCTCGCCTCAACTAGAGAAAGCCTGCGTGCAGCAACAAAGACCCAATGCAGCCAAAAATAAATAAATATTTTAAAAAATAAATAAATAAGTAAAAATTTAATGCAGATATGCTTTGTTACAGGAATGCCTTTTCAAAATTATTAAAATAAAAGAACAAGTATAATGAGATAAAAAAGGATGTTCATTACAGTATTGTTTTTCAACAGCTTACATTAATCAGATGCAGATCAATGTGGATGTTAAATAATCCACAGCAATAATGTGTACTATGATGATGCCAATAAAACTGAGATTTTGTTTTTTATAAATTTTTTTAAAGTTATTTTATTTATTATTTTTGGTTGCATTGGGTCTCTGTTGCTGCATGCAGGCTTTCTCTAGTTGTGGAGAGCAGAGGCTACTCTTCATTGTGGTGTGCGGGCTTCTCATTGCAGTGGCTTCTCCTGTTGCAGAGCATGGGCTCTAGAGCGCAGGCTCAGTAGTTGTGGCACATGGGCTTAGTTGCTCCACAGCATGTGGGATCTTCCCGGGCCAGGGCTCGAACCTGTGTCCCTGCATTGGCAGGTGGATTCTTAACCACTGCGCCACCAGGGAAGCCCAAAACTGCCATCTTTAAGTATTCACTTGAGGAAAATATCAATGATAAAAATACTATTAAATATGAAAGACAAGGTATAGAATAAACTTAAGTATGATCCTACTTTTTATAAAGGATTAAAAAAATCCCTACATATTAACTGAGCACACATAAAAGGAAAAGATTCACGCCAAACATAAGGGGGTAAATTTGAAAAGAAACAAAAGAAGACAATTGATTTTACTGTATATACCTCTGTACTATTTGAATTGTTGAAACCATGATTAATTTTTTAATTAAAAAAATTTTTCTATGAAACAGTAAAAACGTCTGATACACACTCAAATAATAGGAGAAAAAAGTTGTTAGCTTCATTGTTTTTATTGTACCTTATCCAAGGTTATACAAAAAGAATATGATCATTCATAATACCAAGTGGCATGATATCTACTTGAATTTATATTCTGAATAAACATAACTAGAAGAGGAAACAGAGCATAAGCAATCTTCTTATACTCTGCCTTGGATTCATATCTTCGGATAGAACAAAAAATACCAGCTACTGACAGTACCTATTCACTGCCAAGGTAACATAAAAAGTCCTGAAATAAAGCATTAAGCCATGATGTAACATAAACACATCCATAAAACTGTTCCATGATTTCTAGTGGCAAATACTTATGTTCTTTGTTCCACAAATAGAAATAGAATTCCCTTTTCTTTTCACTTGACATCAGTGGGATACCAACAAGTACTTTCTAAGACTATGATTATCAAAATGCCATAAAATGCACAGACTTTTTTTTTTGGTCACGCCACACAGCATGCACGATGAGTTCCCGGACCAGGGATTGAACCTGTGCCCCCTGCAGTGGCAGTGTGGAATCTTAACCACTGGACTGATAGGGAAGTCTCACACTGACTTTTTTACAATGTGCAAAGCACTGTATCCCTCAGAATTCACTATTTGCTGAATGACTGTATATACAAATGATGCTGAGCCAATGACTCTGTCATCTCATTTCAGCTTAGCAGCAACTGTGAGTTATTTATTAACCCCCCAATGTAGAGGACCAAATGGTTTAAATAACTTATTTGGAGTGATTGTGTTAAATGGCAGAGCCAGAATTAGAACTCCAGTGGTCTTATTCTGTTATTTCTTTACATACTACATATAAACTGTGAAAATATGCGCTATTTCCAAAAGTGAAAAAAAATCACAGAAGATGAGGAGGTACAGGAAAACGGAATAGAGAGAAGTAGAAAAACCTAACAATGGTAGCAAGTCAAACTGCAAAGAAGTAAAGAATTGACCCAAAGCATTTGAGGCACAGCTAGAGCAGCAGCATATATCTGTGTATCCTGTTTAGTAACTGTAGTTCCTTTCCTCAGAGGATCTCTTACCTCATGCCATGGACATGCATCTCAGCACATGTAGACCCAAATTTTACCTCTGATCTCCTTTTACCCAGGGTTCTTGATGGCCTAGTATTTTTTTTTTAATTTTAGAATTTTATTTTATTTATTTATTTTTTATACAGTAGGTTCTTATTAGTTATCTATTTTATACATATTAGTGTATATATGTCAATCCCAATCTCCCAGTTCATCCCACCGCTACCACCCCCTGCTGCAAGAATCAATTTCTAGTGATACCATAGTTCAATGCATTCAGGAACTGGCTAATGATACAGAAAATAATTCACAGAACACACAAACCTAGCAATGTGTTTTTATTGACCCTTTATAAATGCAAAGATAACATGGCAATTACATTTGAATAGGATGATGTTATGAAGGAAGAATTTTTTTTTCAGCTTAATTGCCAATCTTAAATAACTTCGAGCTGTATAAACTTATGAAAGATTATATATTCAGCAAATGTGATTTGGAGTTTAAATATTGTGTAATAGTATTTTCTGATGGTGCAACTGTCATGACAGGAATATTCTGGACAGTTTAAGGATTAAGGAGTTTACCAGATTAAGGAGTTTACTCCAGAGTGTAAGTAAATGCACTCCTTCCTTCATCCAGAAACTCTTGCCATGATTTTAAATAAGTCACCTGTCTACACAATATGCTTACTGATGTACTATAATTGTGGATTAAAGGTTAATGCAACATAGTAGAGAGTATCCTCACTGAGTGATAATATGGAAACTGATCATATACTACAGGTTCCATGGTATCAAGAGGAAATGTTCTGTCAAAAATGAAAAATTAGGGCTTCCCTGGTGGCGCAGTGGTTGAGAATCCGCCTGCCGATGCAGGGGATACGGGTTCGTACCCTGGTCCGGGAAGATCCCACATGCCGCGGAGCAACTAAGCCCGTGAGCCATGGCCGCTAGGCCTGCACGTCTGGAGCCTGTGCTCCACAACGGGAGAGGCCACAACAGTGAGAGGCCCGCATACCACAAAAAAAAAAAGAAAAAAAAAAAGAAAAAAAAAACAAAAACAAAAAATGAAAAATTAAATGAATTCTTAGTGTTTCTACAAGATAAAAAATGTTTGGTCCCAATATTTTAAAGGTGTGAATTAGACAGCCAGACTTATCTGTCTTACATATTTGTTATTTTTAATGATCTTCATACTTCATGTAAGGAAGGCATACAAATGTTTCTCAATGGCCAATAAGATCAAAGCAAACAAGGAAGTTAGTAGACTGAATGAGATACTTATAACATGTTCCATAATATAATAATAATTTTCAATGAAGTAGGTAATATCAGATATTGTACATTTGTTGAGAGATTATCTCTACACACCTTACAAATCTGTTTTGTTTTGTTTTGTTTTGTTTTTTGTACCTGGGAAGGCCCCGCAAGGTCCTGCTCAGTTTTTTCTGTTTGTTTTTTTGTTTTAACTAATTTTTATTAGAGTATGGTTGCTTTACAAGGTTGTGTTAGCCTCCACTACTCAATAAAATGAATCAGCCATACACATACAGATATCCCCTCCCTTTTGTACTCCCTCTCATTTAGGTTACCACAGTGCATTAGGTAGAGTTCCCTGTGCTCTACAGTACGTTCCCATCAGTTGTCTGTTTTATACAAAATATCTATAAAGTATATGTGTCAACCCCTCTCTCCCAATTCCTCCCTCCCCACCCCTTCCCCCCTTGGTATCCATACATTTGTTCTCTACATCTATGTCTCTATTTCTGCTTTGCAAATAAGATCATCTATATCATTTTTCTAGGTTCCACATATATCCATTATTATATGATATTTGCTTTTCTCTGACTTACTTTACTCTGTATGACACTCTCTAGGTCCATTCACATCTCTACAAATGACCCAATTTCATTCCTTTTTATGGCTGAGTAATACTCCATTGCATATATGTACAACATCTTCTTTATCCATTCCTCTGTTAATGGACATTTAGGTTGCTTCCATGTCCTGGCTACTGTACATAGTGCTGCTATAAACATTGGGGTGCATGTGTATTTTTGAATTATGGTTTTCTCTGGGCATATGACCAGTAGTGAGATTGCTGGGTCATATGGTAGTTCTATTTTTAGTTTTTTAAGGAACCTCCATACTGTTTTCTACAGTGGCTATATCAATTTACATTCCCACCAACAGTGCAGGAGGGTTCCCTTTTCTCCACACCCTCTCCAGCATTTGTTGTTTGCAGATTTTTTGATGATGGTGATTCTGACTGGTGTGAGGTCTATACCTCATTGTAGTTTTGATTTGCATGTCTCTAATAATTAGTGATGTTGAGCATCTTTTCATGTGTGTGCTACCCATCTGTATATCTTCTTTGGAGAAATGTTTATTTAGGTCTTCTGCCCATTTCTTGATTGGGTTGTTTGGGTTTTCTTATACTGAGTTGTATGAACTGCTTGTATATTTTGGAGATTAATCCTTTGTCAGTTACTTCATTTGCAAATATTTTCTCTCATTCTGAGGGTTGTCTTTTTGTCTTGTTTATGGTTTCCTTTGCTGTGCAAAGGCTTTTAAGTTTCATTAGGTCCCATTTGTTTATTTTTGTTTTTTCATTACTCTAGGAGGTGGGTCAAAAAAGATGTTGCTGTGATTTATGTCAAAGAGTGTTCAGGCTATGTTTTCCTCTAAGTTTTACAGTGTCTGGTCTTATAGTTAAGTCTTTAATCCATTTGAGTTTATCTTTGTGTATGGTGTTAGGGACTGTTCTAATTTCATTCTTTTATATGTAGCTGTCTAGTTTTCCCAGCATCACTATTGAAGAGGCTGTCTTTTCTCCATTGTATATTCTTGCCTGCTTTGTCATAGATTAGGTGACCATAGGTGCATGGGTTTATCTCTGGGCTTTCTATCCTGTTCCATCGATCTATATTTCTGTTTTTGTGCCAGTACCATATTGTCTTGATTACTGTAGCTTTTTGTACTACAAAATACAGTACAGGGAGCCTCATTCCTCCAGCTCCATTTTTCTTTCTCAACATTGCCTTGGCTATTTGGCTTCTTTTGTGTTTCCATACAAATTGTAAAATTTTTTGTTCTAGTTCTGTGAAAACTGCCATTGGTAATTTGATAGGGATTGCATTGAATTGCATTGAATCTGTAGATTGCTTTGGGTAGTATAGTCATTTTCACAAAATTGATTCTTCCAATCCAAGAACATGGTATATCTCTCCATCTGTTTCTGTCATCTTTGATTTCTTTCATCAGTGTTTTATATGTTTTCTGAGTACAGGTCTTTTGCCTTCTTAGGTAGGTTTATTCCTAGGTATTTTATTCTTTTTGTTGCAATGGTAAATGCAACTGTTTCCTTAATTTCTCTTTCTGCCCTTTTGCTGTTAGTGTATAGAAATGTAAGAGATTTCTGTGAATTAATTTTGTATTCAACTTTATCAAATTCATTGATTAGCTCTAGTAGTTTTCTGGTGGTATCTTTAGGATTTTCTATGTTTAGTATCATGTCATCTGCAAACAGTGACCATTTTTCTTCTTTTCTAGTTTGTATTCCTTTTATTTCTTTTTCTTCTCTTACTGCCATGGCTAGGACTTCCAAAACTATGTTGAGTAATAGTGGCGAGAGTGGACACCCTTGTCTTGTTCCTGATCTTAGAGGAAATGCTTTCAATTTTTCACTATTGAGAATAATGTTTGCTGTGGTTTTATCATATATGGTCTTTATTATGTTGAGGTAGATTCCCTCTGTGCCCACTTTCTGGAGAGTTTTTATCATAAATGGGTGTTGAATTTTGTCGAAAGCTTTTTCTGCATCTATTGAGGTTATCATATGGTTTTTATCCTTCAATTTGTTAATACAGTGTATCACATTGATTGATTTGCATATATTGAAGAATCCTTGCATCCCTGAGATAAATCCCACTTGATCATGGTATATGATCCTTTTAATGTGTTGTTGCATTCTGTTTGCTGGTGTTTTGTTGAGGATTTTTGCGTCTATGTTCATCAGTGATATTGGCCTGTAGTTTTCTTCTTTTGTGATATTTTTGTCTGGTTTGGGTATCAGGGTGATGGTAGCCTTGCATGGAATGAGTTTGGGAGTGTTCCATCCTCTGCAATTTTTTGGAAAAATTCGAGAAGGACTGGTGTTAGCTCTTCGCTAAATGTTTAATACAATTCACCTGTAAAGCCATCTGGTCCTGGACTTTTGTTTGCTGAAAGAGTTTTAATCAGTTTCAATTTCATTACTTGTGCTTGGTCTGTTCATATTTTCTATTTCTTCTTGGTTCAGTTTTGGAAGGCTGTACTTTTCTAAGAATTTGTCCATTTCATCCAGGTTGTCCATTTTATTAGCATATAGCTGCTTGTAGTACTCTCTTATGATCCTTTGTGTTTCTATGGTGTCAGCTGTAATTTCTCCTTTTCCATTTCTAATTTTACTGATTTGAGTCCTCTCCCTTTTTTTCTTGATGAGTCTGGCTAAAGGTTTATCAATTCTGTTTATTTTCTCAAAGAACCAGCTTTTTTTTTTTTTTTTTTTTTTTTTGTGGTACGCGGGCCTCTCACTGCTGTGGCCTCTCCCGTTGCGGAGCACAGGCTCCGGACACGCAGGCCCAGCGGCCATGGCCCACGGGCCCAGCCGCTCCGCGGCATGTGGGATCCTCCCGGACCGGGGCACGAACCCGTGTCCCCTGCATCGGCAGGCGGACTCTCAACCACTGCGCCACCAGGGAAGCCCCCAAAGAACCAGCTTTTAGTTTTACTTATTTTTGCTACTGTTTTCTTCATTTCTATTTCATTTATTTCTGCTCTGATCTTTATGATTTCTTTCCTTCTACTAACTTTGGGTTTTGTTTGTTCTTCTTTCTCTAGTTGCTTTAGGTGTAACGTTAGGTTGTTTATTTTAGATGTTTCTTGTTTCTTGAGGTAGGATTGTATTACTATAAACTTCCCTCTTAGAACTGATTTTGCTGCATCCCATAGGCTTTGGTCCATTGTGTTTTCATTGTCATTTGTTTCTAGGTATGATTTGATTTCCTCTTTAATTTCTTCAGTGATCCCTTGGTTATTTAGTAGAGTATTATTTAGGCGCCATGTGTTTTTATTTCTTTTACAGGTTTTTTCCTATAATTGATTTCTAATCTCACAGCGCTGTGGTCAGAAAAGATGTTTGCTATGATTGCAATTTTCTTAAATTTACCAAGGCTTGATTTGTGACCCAAGATGTGATCTATCCTGGAGAATGTTCCATGAGCACTTGAGAAGAAAGTGTATTCTGCTACTTTCGGGTAGTATGTCCTATAAATATCAATTAAGTCTATTTGGTCCATTGTGTCATTTAAATTTTGAACACACCTTACAAATTTGATGAAACATTTTCAATCTTCTTTTCCCATCAAAAGAAGATCCATATACAGGATATTTATAACTCCAGAATCCATTTCTTTAATTGAGAGAGAATTTAAATTTAACTATAACTCTACAGGACAAATTGTTGGAACTGACTACTAATGAAAAATATATTCTGTAAATAAAAAACCATTTGCTTCATCTTAGAAAAAAAGTTAGAAATGAATATCCCGAGTTAGCTGAAATTTCTTTTAAATCTCTTCTCCCATTCTCATCAACACACCTCTGTGAGTCTGGTTTCTCTACACTGAATGTTGTTAAAATAAAACATAGGAATAGTTTAGATATACATTATCTCTTGTGAGTAGCACTGATGTCAATCCAACCTAGATTAGATAAATTTACAGCAAGAAGCAAATTTATTTGACACATTAAAATTTTTATTGATATATACAATGTTAGAGTGTATACAGACATTTAAAAAATGGGTTGCAATTCCACTCAACTTTTTGTTTAGTTAGTAGAACTGTAGAATGACAAAAAAAATATGACTGTTTATAGCAACTCTATATTAATAGGCTAGAAGATACTTTCCAGTAACAACATTTCTAGTATTTCTAATTCTTTTCTTTTCCCTTATGTATGACTGTTTTAATTATACTTATTGAAATGTAATTATCTGTTTAATCTAAAATTTTTAAGCTTATATTTTGTCTTTTTAAATTTCATTTTCCAGGGACTTCCCTGGTGGTCCAGTGGTTAAGACTCCGTGCTGCCCATGCAGCGGGCACAGGTGCAGTTCCTGTTCGGGGAACTAATATCCTTCATGCCATGTGATGTGGCCAAAAGATTTTTTTTTTAAAGACTATTAAAATGAATAAATTGGGATTCCCTGGTGGTGCAGTGGTTGATAGTCCACCTGCCGATGCAGGGAACACGGGTTTGTGCCCCAGTCTGGGAAGATCCCACATGCCGTGGAGCGGCTGGGCCCGTGAGCCATGGCCGCTGAGCCTGCGCATCCAGAGCCTGTGCTCCGCAATGGGAGAGGCCACAACAGTGAGAGGCCCGCGTATCACAAAAAAATAAAAAATAAATTATCATTAAAAAATAAATTTTGTTTTCCTAGTAATTTACTTTTATTGTACTTTACAAAAGTGTCCATGCACAAATTATTAAAGAAAAAAAATCCTCACAACAGGTAGTTCAAGAAGCTTAGCAATATCACACAGGCTGGCAAATTACAACCTACTACCTGTTCTTCTAAATAAAGCTCGGAACACAATCACATGTATTTGTTTACCAACCATCTACAGCTACTCTCACTCTACAACAGCAAAACTGGGCAATTGTGGCAGAGAGCATATGGCCCTCAAAGCCTAAAATATTTACTCTCTGGTCCTTTGAAAAACAAAACACAAAAACGTTTGCCAACACTTGCTCTAGATGGCTGAACATAATGTTGAGAAGGCTTCTCTATTTTTCTGTCCCAATCATTCAACAAGCAAAGACATTACTGGAGCTCAGGACCATTAAGATGATTAAACATTCCTACCTGCAGACACAGGGCCAGAAGAATTAAGTTTAGATACTACTTAGGCATCACCACTGACAGAGAATGAAGGGCATGTAAAACCCCTCTACAAGGTGTCTGTCTCTTGGTATCCTAAAACTCTAATTTGCGTGTCTGATTTTTCTTTATCTGATCCAGATAGAAGAATAAGCACTAAATCTGGAAGACCTCAAAGAATCTTCAACCCAGACAAACAAGAGTTCCAACTACAGGAGTGCATTTGTGTGTGGATCAGAGGGAAAAATGACCTTCTTCTGTTAAAATTTTTATCTAACTGCACTTTGAACACTTTCAAAAAATGATATCCTATATAGATTTCAAGAAGCAACAATGAAAACAATAGAAAAGATCATTTTAGTTTGATGTGCTTTGGATTTTATTTGTTACTTGGAATCCAATTCTAAAATAACAAGTCAATCTATAATAGTTATCCAATTCAATGTCCAAGGTTCAATTATTTTAAAATAATAAAATTATTTTTGTAAAAGTTATGCCCAGAGTAGGTCATTATATTCTTCTATAGGCTGGAAATGCAAAGTCTATAAAATAGAAGGATATCCTGTTATTCTGAGAACAATGCCTCACTATTACATACCACTTGAATAATTTCCTATTATGATTTTTTGAATTCTATTATAATATACAACACATATATAATGAATATAATTCTTGAAAGTTGCTGAAAAATATGTTAGGATTTGTTTTTAAACTTTCAACTTTAGAAGAACAGTGCCCAGAATATCTTGAGCATTGATATCATAGAGTCAATATATCAACGAATATTTGAGTTCTTCCTTTCAAGAAGTTACAAGCCATAAGGAAATATGATATACAATTCTTGGCTAAAAACAGTTCATAAGCCAGTTGAGATCTTCTACGTAGTTTAAAAACAAGAAATGCTTTTAATGTCTAATGGTATGGAGAACTTATCTTCAAAACTTGTATCAGCAATCATATCCTAAAGTATTGGAAACTATAGGGTAAAAATGCTATAATTATATAAGCCAAAAATATTTAAGAAAATTGACTTACATGACTACAAAAAATCCAAACCAAAAAAAAAGCAAATCTAATTTTGAGCATTAATAATGAGAAGTCTTAGTAACAGAATTAACTGCAGTGAGTTCAGTCCAAAATTAAAATAAAGTATATAAATAGAAAATAAAAAGTATTAAAACATCAACTCTGAACAAAACAAAAAAGGGAAAAAAATAGATCTTTCAAAAACAAAGCACACTTGAGGTATTTAGAGGGAAGTGTCCTAATGTCTGCAATTTACTTTGAAACACACCAAAAATAAAATGGAATACTAAATGATACAATGATCAAAATATGGATGGATATGTGATAAAGCAAGTATACTAAATGTTAATGGTAGAATGTAGGTGGTGGGTATATGGGTATTAACTGTTATACTCTTTCAACTTTGCTGTATGTTTAGATGTATTAATAATAAAAGGGAACAATATAAAGCATATTAACATTTTAATATCCTTTCAGTATATTAGTTGAACAATTTAGTGACTACAATATACTTGGCTACAAAGAAAGATTTGGAATGAGCCCAATTTTATTCACAAGTACAGATTAAATGATTTGAATTGAAAACACAGAAATAGAGAATTAGTTAACAGCACACAAAGAATAATGGAAAATTAAATAGAAGAAAGGGGGGGGGTCTCATTAATTTTGCACTGATCATTTTTAAGGAGTCAGAGAAAATATTTTAAAAATCAGAGAAGGTACTTAGGTACCTAACATACAGGCTTTTAGAATCCTCAGAATTCCAGAACTGTTCCAAACGTAAAAGTCAATGTTATCTAAAAAAAAAAAAAAAAAAAGCAAAGAAACAGTTGCTCTCTCCCTGAAACCCACAATAGATTAAAAACCTATTCTAAAATGCTCAGTTTCCCTGCTCTTATTTTCAGTATAGTTCTAATCTCACTGCACTACAACTGGAGTCTTATTCTATGCACGAGCACGCACGCACATGGACAGTGTCTTATTTATCTCAGACTCTCCAGCCATTTATTCTGCTAGGAAGTGTCTATCCCTAAGAAAGCATACTCTAATAAGAAATAAAGACAAATGACCACCCTACATGGTATTACTATTGTTATCATCATCATCATACTATTTTATAGATCAGTAAACTGAAGCACTGAGTGGTTAAGTAAACCGTTCAAGGTTATACAGCTAATAAGTGACAGAGGGGGAATTCAAACCATATTCTTAACCATCAGGCTATACTCTTCATTTAGAAAATTCTTATCCTCCAGAGACCCATTTTTAGCAAATAGTCAAGATTTCTAATTCACAAAATCTAAAAACACTGAAAATAGGCCCTAGTTCTTAAGAACTGAGCCAAACAGGACAAAGGGAACCTCACTTTAAGAACTGGAGTATCTTATTCCAACAGTAATTGACAGTGAATGCCTTATCCACAGTCTTCTCTCATCATTCGCTATTAGTATGTATTGTTTCTGCTTATAATCTTGATGAACACAACTGTGATTTGGAAACCACTTGATTTTGCCTTATACTATACTCATTTACATATCTGTTTTATCCTACATGATTATAAATCCTTTGAGGATAAGAATCAAGTTTTACTTACATTTGCAGCTACCCTGAAAAACTGATTTAAGAAACCACTTGCTCATATGCAAAAATTCACCAAGTTCTAATGTTTAAGTCACTAAAAAATTATTTAAACTAATAACTGTTCATTAAAATAACAGTTAATAACATTAACAGCAGTTCAATAAAAACGAATACTCCCTGAATCAATGTTTAGTTTACATTTATTAGTGCATGAAGACGAAGAGTATAATTCTGCTAAATTATACACATATAATACTACTAAATTATATATATATAACTCTGCTAAATTACATACATATAATACTCTAAAAATCAAAGGCAAGTATCATTAAATGGATGTAAAAGTTTAATCCTACTATGAGAAATAAAGTTTTTGCAAACTATTTAAATGTAAACTTCATTAAATGATTAATTTCTGAGAATATAAAGCAGTAATTTATACCACATGAGCCACTTGTAGCTCTCAATTATTAGTCAAAAGACATGCTTCTATTTCCCTCTACTAATACCACTTTCTCAGCTTAAGAATAACATTTTATTGATTCTTACTCTGAATTGTAATTTCTAACACAGCACACATGAAAAAAGCATTCTTCATGCATCAGATGTTATTTAAGCACGTATAATGTGCCAGATATTGTACTAAGTGCTAGAAATAAATCACAAGGGAGATATAATCCTGTATTTAAGGACTCTATAGGTGGGGAAGTGAGGTGTGAGTGCTATCATGGAATGCTTCCTGGACAGTGTTATGGTTCCCTCTTTTAAAGTAAAAGCATTAGATCACCTCCTGCTTTCTCAGAAAATCCATAAAGCAAACCAACTTAGAGAATTAGAAAGAGCAACTATTTATGCTGGAGTAATGGCAGTTTATAAAAGTAAATTTCTGTTCATTATTTTTTCCCATACATCACATTGAAAGCTTGGATGGCATTTCACCCAATTTGTAAATTCTTTGGGACCAGCTGATTTAAAACATAGGCTATACTGCTTATTCAAAAGTCACTCTGCAGGTTGTAGAGAGTGCATCAAAGAGACAGGCAGTCCTACTACAGAACAACGGATACTCAGATACAACAAACAACAGACCTATGTAATTGTTGATTGTAAATGACATAACATGCACATTAAAAGGAAAGATAAAAATTGATTTCAGATATGAATCCCAAATTCGAACTCAGCTGATGATTTAAAGTGCTGAAGTTTCTCTCACGTGGGCAATACTATGAAGCAGTGCTCTACTGAGGAGCATTAGATATGCATTTATTTGACGATGAATAATGATTCTCCTTCGCAAAACTAGGTGAGCTAGTTTCATTTGTTTATGGGTCTATTTCTCCATTAGACTAAGACTTACTCAAAGACAGCAACCATGTCCTTTTTACTTTTAGGGGGAATGTAACAACACAGAAATTAAATTCCATCACAAAGTAACCAGTGCTCTGAAGAACATAGGGGCAGGTCAGGAATAAAGACACAGACATAGAGAATGGACTGGAGGACACGGGGAGGGGGAAGGGTAAGCTGGGACGAAGTGAGAGTGGCAGGGACATATATACACTACCAAATGTAAAATAGATAGCTAGAGGGAAGCAGCAGCACAGCACAGGGAGATCAGCTTGATGATTTGTGACCACCTAGAGGGGTGGGATAGTGAGGGTGGGAAGGAGATGACAGAGGGAGGGAATATGGGGATATATGTATACGTATAGCTGATTCACTTTGTTATACAGCAAAAACTAACACACCATTGTAAAGCAATTATACTCCAATAAAGATGTTTAAAAAAAAGTAACCAGTGCTATATTATTCCTATTAATAACTACAAGTGAAAAAAATATTTCATTTTGCAGAGACTGCTTCTCTTTTTTCAGGTTTTATAATATCCTAGAAGGCATGCCCCCTCCTTTTTAGTTCTAAAGCTTAAACTATGTATAATATCAAATAAATTATCTACCTATATATACCATTTTTTAAATTCCACTTTTATAACATATTTGCAAATAGTTTTTTTAAAATTTATTTATTACTTTTGGCTGCATTGGATCTTCATTGCTGTGCACAGGCTTTCTCTAGTTGCGGCGAGTTGGGGCTACTCTTCATTGTGCTGCACGGGCTTCTCATTGCAGTGGCTTCTCTTGTTGTGGAGCACGGGCTCTAAGCACGCCAGCTTCAGTAGTTGTGGCTCGCGGACTCTACAGCACAGGCTCAGTAGTTGTGGCACAGGGGCTTAGTTGCTCCGCGGCATGTTGGATCTTCCCGGACCAGGGCTCGAACCCCTGTCCCCTGCACTGGCAGGCAGATTCTTAACCACTGCACCACCAGAGGAGCCCACAAATAGTCTTTATTTTATCTTCCCCCAGCCCAATTAAAATGTTACTTTCCATTACCAATATAAAAAACTTGTATCTGAAAAGGAAATATTCTAATTTCTAATTTTATTAATGATATCCTCACCACCTAACAGCACCTGCCACATGGTAGGTCCTCAGTGTTAGTCAAACTACACTATTAATAAATACTGTTTAGAAAAGGGATTGAATGGAGAAGCTGCACAAGTATGCGTTTGATCCCTGCACTGTCAAGAATGCATTTGATCCCTGCAGTGTTTCAATATTTACTAAGCAATGTCACAACCTCTCCCAAAAAATTATCTGTAATCAAACATGAGCACAAAACCATCATGTCCAGAACTATGTCATCTCCTTCCACTGAAGATAGATAATAGGTTTGATTTTCTCTATGACTAGTCATCATAAATGGGATAGATGATACCCTTTCAATTACATTAGTTTTTACTAGCAGTCCCTACATTTGAGGGGCTCTCTTAAATAAAAATCAACTACTAACTATTGGTTCTGAATGATCTATTTAAAGCTATTAATAAACAAGAATGGATATCTAATCATTCTGATTCTCTAGACATAACTCTAAAGTTCCTGAACCTCCCATGAGAAATTTTTGGTACCTACTGGTTTTAGCTATTCAATGATCCCAAAGGAATAGAATGATATAAATTGGTTCTATACTCTGGCCCCTGGCTGAAAATAAGAAATTCAAACAAATACTAAAATTATACAGAACTCAGAACTTTCGGAAAAGGTTGGTACATTTAAGAGACCATCATTTTTTATTTGTCTAGATTATAAAAAAGTAAATTGTGAGTTACACAAGAAAATCTGTAAACACCAATTGAAACTGACCTCTGTAAGTACATACAGAAATAGTGAGAGAGGAAAGAAAACACAGGCTTTTGGTCAGACACCAACATTCAGACTGTGTGAGGGTTGCCCTTTCTGAGCCTTGGTGTCTTTATTTTAAAAGTAGGTAGGGCTTCCCTGGTGGCGCAGTGGTTGAGAGTCCGCCTGCTGTTGCAGGGGATATGGGTTCGTGCCCCGGTCCGGGAAGATCCCACATGCCATGGAGTGGCTAGGCCCGTGAGCCATGGCCGCTGAGCCTGCGCGTCCAGAGCCTGTGCTCCACAACAGGAGAGGCCACGACAATGAGAGGCCCGTGTACCACAAAAAAGAAAAAAAAAAGTAGGTATAATAGCCAGTATCTTACAGTGTTTATTATAAGAATTTAAATAAAATAATTATGTCTAACATATACTTAGTACTCCCAAAACTATGGTTATCATAAGAGGGAGAAGATCCTCTTTTCAATCATATTTATACACGTAGCTACATCAAGAGGCTCAAATTAATATTTGAATAGGAAAATTATAGTTGGTTACTGTATCCATTTCCCAGGGCTGCTGTAACAAAGTACCACAAACTAAGTGGCTTAAAACAAGAGAAACGTATTTTTCCACAGTTCTGGTGATTAGAAGTCTGAAATAAAGGTGTCAGCAGGCTTGGTTCCTTTCTGGAGGCTCTGAAGGAGAATCCATTCCATGTCTCTCTACTAGCTTTAAATCAGAGCTTCCCAAATAATGTACTGCACCCCCACAGCTATACCAGGGATGATAATCCCTCAGCCTTTCAGTGAGCTAAGAGGGGCATGAGACACTGAGCCACCAGGACCGCCAATTAATTCTGCATTCTTTAAAAGTTTTGCAACATTTTTTCTAATGTTGTAAAACCAGTCAGGCTTATGCCATAGCAACTTGGCATTAAGACCTGAGGTTATTACTGCATAAAGGGTTCTAAAGATCAGGCGTTACATAGTATACTACATATACCAATATTCAGTTTAAAATGGACAATCTCAGATGTAACATCTCAATGTAACACTGGTATAACTGGATGTCATCATAATCTGCCCCTCAATCACCTAAAAATCAAACTGACTAGATTCTTGACTTTAAGACTACTAATACAAAACATGATAAAAAGTTATACACACAACTTACAATACATGAGGTGCCCACTCTTGCCATTTCTATTCAACATAGTGCTGAAAGTACTAGCAAGAGCAATCAGACAAGAATAAATAAAAGGCATCCTAATCAGAAAGGAAAAAGTAAAATTATCTGTTTACAAATACATAATTTCATATGCAAAAAACCCTAAAGACTTTATTTTAAAAAACCCATTAGAATAAATGAATTTAGTAAAGTTGCAGAATATAAAAATCAGCATACAAAAAACAGTTGTGCTTCTTTATAACAACACTCTATACAAAGAGGAAATCAAGAAAGCAGTCTCATTTATGCTAGCATCAAACAATATTCCTGGGACTTTCCTGGTGGCTCAGTAGTTAGGAATCCGCCTGCCAATGCAGGGGACATGGGTTTGAGCCCTGGTCTGGAAAGATCCCACATGCTGTGGAGCAACAAAGCCCATGTGCCACAACTACTGAGCCTGCGATCTAGAGCTCATGAGCCACAACTACTGAGCCCACGTGCCTAGAGCCCTGCTCCACAACAAGAGAAGCTACTGCAATGAGAAGCCCGTGCACCACAACGAAGAGTAGCCCCCACTGGCCACAACTAGAGAAAGCCCACATGCAACAATGAAGACCCAATGCAGCCAAAAATAAACAAATAAAATGCAGTAACAAAGACCCAACACAGCCAAAAAGAAAGAAAGAAAAAAAGTTTAAAAAATATTCCTATTTTAACAAGCAAAGCAAATTGTATATTGTCCTGGTATACTCACTGTCCTTACTAAAAAGCTTTTTTAAAAAACTAGGTGGAATATACCCTGATCAAATATGATATAACACCACTCAAAGCCTAGCTCTAACCTCTGTGTCTGTATTACTGAAAAAGGCGTTAATAATTTTTTGATATATTCATTAAATGAATGCAAATGTAAGCACTAGTTAAAGTTAAACCTCAAGGAAAATAATACATGTACAAGGAGACTTTTAACCAAAAATCTAATTATACCAAATCTAGCAGTTCAGGAAGTTGAGGCACTATTCATGTCTTAATTTGTGCACATTTCTTACTACTCTCTGTCACTAGTAAATTCAAACATAAAATCCCAAGAACTCATGATTTATTTTGAGACATCCTGATCTTTCTAATACCAAGGGTATGGAAAAACACCCAGGATAGCACTGTTTTGTTTTTCCTGTGCTCCTACTCAAAGGCAATGAGGGAATACATTCCAGTCAGAAAGGTTTCCAGGAGAAATGGGCAACAATATATCATACAATGCCAGAGCAAAAGGGAGCCATAAATACTATCTAAGAAAGACTTTAGGGCTTCCCTGGTGTCGCAGTGGTTAAGAATCCACCTGCCAATGCAAGGGACATGGGTTCAAGCCCTGGTCAGGGAAGATCCCACATGCTGCGGAGCAACTAAGCCCGTGCGTCACAACTACTGAACCTGCGCTCTAGAGCCCACGAGCCACAACTACTGAGCCCATGTGCCACAACTACTGAAGCCCACGTGCCTAGAGCCCATGCTAGCACCACAAGAGAAGCCACTGCAATGAGAAGCCTGCACACTGCAATGAAGAGTAGCCCCCGCTCTCTGCAACTAGAGAAAGCCCATGCCCAGCAACGAAGACCCAATGAAGCCAAAAATAAATAAATAAAATTAATTAATTTTTTTTAAAAAGAAAGACTTAAAGTGAAGATCATACAATAAATTCATGCTCTGATGCAATGTTTGCCCATCCCACTCAAAATATATATAAATGAGAAATTTAAAAATTAAAGGAGAAAACCAGTAAGACAAAGATGGGCATCAAAATGAGGTAATCATCTCCCTGGACCAGAAAGCGAAGCTATGATCAGGGTTGAAGTCAGAAGCACATTAGACTCTAGGTTAAAAAGAAGAAAATGGGAGGAGGATTCTGGAAAAATCATGGATTAGGAAGCACCAGGAATCAGTCTCCCTACCTACACAACAACTGCTCTGGTAGAATCTATCTGCTGTAACTATTTTGGAACTCTGAAGACCTTGAAGGTTAGCAACTTCCAGGGGAAGATGTGGATGGGTAAATTGCAGGGTTTTTTCCAGTCAATTTCAATTCTTCACACAGTAGCAGCTATCCATCCTTTACTCCTGGCACATGGCAGGCAGCTCAGCTTGTGTTACATGTTCCTGAAGCACCTTGCACATAACTTTCAAGAACCAGGATAGGCAAAAAAGGCACTGTACTCTAAATATCAGTGATCTCTGTTCTGACTGCTGATTGCCGCTTCTGATCATAGAGATGCAGACAAAGAGGCAGGCAGCCATTCTTGTTTAAGTAACCTATCCCCTCCCCCACTGCTGAAAGCACCTCCACCTCCAGATGAAGTGATTTTGAGGGAATTTAAAGGACTAGCACCCTTTTCCCTCCTGTCATTTTTCACTTTTTCCCTTTAAGGAGCCAGACATTAAAGACTAGAAAATTCAAAAACTACTACATATAAAGGGAAAATTAGAAAGTGACCACGCACGTACAGAGAAAGGCTCAGAAAAAACCTGCGAAGGACTTAAGTTTATACCTCAGGCTGATACTTGGCACAGAGACAAACTATAGCAATCAAAAAGCAAAAACAACAAAAAACACCAAACCCTTTGGAAAGGGGAGAATCTGATTTCTAGAGTCACCACATTATTAGATTCAAATATCTAGCGTTCAACAACAACAACAAAAAAGATCACAAGGCACACAAAGACACAAGAAAGTATGGTTCATTCAGAGGAAAAATAAATAAATCAACTGACACCGTCCCTAAAAAAGAACTTACGGCAGACAAACTAGACAAAGACTTTAAGGATGCTCAAAGAACTACAGGAAGATGTGGAGAAAGTCAAGAAAACAATATGTGAACAAAATGGAAATATCAATAAAGAAATGGAAAAATCTAAAAAAGAAACCAAACTTTTTATAGCTGTAAAGTGCAATAACTGAAATGAAAATTTCACTAAAGGAATTCAATGGCAAATTTGGGCAGGCAGAAGAATCAGTGAACTTGAAGACAGGACAATGAAAACTTTCAAGTCTGAGGACAAGAAAGAAAAAAGGATTGAAGAAAAGCAAACAGAGCCTAAGGAAAGCATGTGATACTATCAAGCAGACTAATTATGCATTGTGGGAATCCCAGAAGGAGAAGAGAGAAAAGGGCAGAGAGAACACTTGAAGAAATAATGCCTGACAAAAGAAATAAAAGCAAAAACAAATAGGACCTAATTAAACATAATAGCTTTTGCACAGCAAAGGAAACCACGGACAAAACAAAAAGACAACCTACTGAATGGGAAAAAATATTTCCAAATGATGCAACTGATGAGTGGTTAATATCCAAAATATAAAAACTGCTCACATAACTCAATATCAAAAAAACAAACAACCCAATCAAAAAATGAGCAGAAGACTTGAATAGACATTTTTCCTAAGAAGACATACAAATAGCTAACAGGCACATGAAAAAATGCTCAACATTGCTAACTATTAGAGAAATGCAAATCAAAAACACAATGAGGTATCACCTCACACCTGTTAGAATGGCTATCATTAAAAGTCTACAAATAACTAATGTTGGAGAGAATGTGGAGAAAAGAGAGCCCTTCTACACTCACTGTTGGTGGGAATGTAAATTGGTCCAGCCACTATGGAAAACAGTATGAAGGTTCCTTAAAAAACTAAAAATAGAACTACCATGATCCAACAATTCCACTCTTGCGTCTGTATCAGGAAAAAAGGAAAACACTAATTCAAAAAGATACATGCATCCCAATGTTCATAGCAGCACTATTTACAACAGCCATGATGACATGGAAGCAACCCAAGTGCCCATCAACAGACAACTGGGTTAAGAAGATGTGAGATACACACACAGACACAGTGGAATATTAACTCAGCCATAAAAAAGAATGAAATACTGCCATTTGCAGCAATGTGGACATAACTAGAAAATATAATGCTTAGTGAAATGTCAGACAGAGAAAGACAAATACTATATGATATCAATTATATGTAGAATCTAAAAAATAATACAAATAGATGTATATGCAAAACAGAAAGACTCACAGATATAGAAAACAAACTTGTGGTTACCAAAAGGAAGAGGAAAGGAAGGAGGAACAAATTAGGGGTATGAAATTAACAGATACAAACTACTATACATAAAATAGAGAAGCAACAAGGATTTACTATACAGCACAGGGAATTATACCTAATATCTTGTAATAACCTATAATGGAATATAATATGCAAAACACTGAATCACTATGCTATATGTATACCTGAAACTAATACAATATTGTAAATCAACTGTACTTCAACAACAACAAAAATAAATAAATAAATTTTTAAAAGTATATTTTGCATATAATTCCTCAATTATATATGGGAGCAGAGCCAAATAACAAGCAAGATAATAAAACTAAATATAACAAAGTTTCAAAAGAGAAGACAAACTAGCAAATCTACATGCCCAAGAATACTAACATTTACTCATATCCACCAGTGCTTCTTTCAACAGTTTTTAAAACTTTAAAAATCAAACTATGTAAATCAAGTATTTTGAGGAAAAAAATCAGACTGCTTTTCTCCCAAAATTTATTTCTAACCATTGTTGCAAGCTAAGGAGCTCAAAAATAAAATAAAATAATTTAAAAACATAAGTATCAACACGAACACAGAAAACAACCCTCAACTTTCTCTCAAGATAGTTATCCTTATTGTTTTATAGGACAAGACTGGCAAAATAGAAAATTCCAAGTATATAGTCCACCATTTAAAATAATTTTACCAATGCTTCTTTAATAGCAATGGCCAGAAAGCTAGGTGTACACAGCTAAGATAAGTTACATTTTAAACTTCTCTGCTGATGAAATTTACCAAAAATAACCCTGCCACATATACACAACACTAACGTCTTGGATAGTATTCCCAACTCTTCATAAGTTTATTTCTTAAAAGAATAAAAATAGCAAAAAGTTGCATTTGAGGTGGGGCTGTGGTGATAACCACAGGCTTTTTGACAGGGTGCCTGTGTTTGCTCTGTGTTTGTCCTCAGACAAGGAGCCACCCTTAAAGTCCACAATCTTTTCCTGCTCTTTTCTCTCCAGCCACAGTAACCTTTTGTATCCTTCCTTCACTAGCAGCATTCTGCCAAAGACTACAGTAAGTATATTAATACAGAGAACTTGCCTTTAGCAATTTCAGTTTGAGTACTGCAAATGATTTTACCAATACCTCAGTGGTTAGCTAACTACAGTCAAAAGCCAGACTAAATTTTACACTAATACTTAAGGTTGTTTAGTGACTCATATGGCTTCTGTGTTTTCAGAGATTCATTTGCTCTGTTTGTATAAATAGATATGCAATACATCTATTATTTTTGAATAATACATTTATTATCTATTATTTTTGGAATTTCACAAACCATTAATAAACATTAATACATAAAACATTAATACTCTTGTAGGAAACTGAAAGTACCAAGAAACTTGAAAAAGTTCAGGCCTCAAATCTCTTCAAGTGTAAATATGGATACATAGTACTATTTCCTTTCTTTCTTCCTAAAAATGTATTACAACTTTAGTGTGCATGTACTTGAGGTACTATTTTTCAAGCTGCTGTCATCTGATCAATCCCACTTAAATTGTTTTCCTTTATGATATATATATATATTTTTTGTGCTAGGCAGGCCTCTCACTGCTGTGGCCTCTCCCGCCGCAGAGCACAGGCTCCGGATGCGCAGGCCCAGCGGCCGTGGCTCACGGGCCCAGCCGCTCCGCGGCATGTGGGATCCTCCCGGACCGGGGCACGAACCCGTGTCCCCTGCATCAGCAGGCGGACTCTCAACCACTGCGCCACCAGGGAAGCCCTATGATATTTTTTTATTGGGACAGCTCATCTGTATGATCTCTAAATCTTACAAATAATACTCAACCTTTTTGGCCCATCAATTCTTTGTGTAGAGGATGACAACATATACCACAAGTAATAATTCTATAAAGGTCATTCTTTTCAGTTGACTATAATGCCACATCAGTGGCTTTGAAGAGAAAGAATTTTTAACTTATTTTTTAAATTTTGTTATTCTTTAATTTTATTATGTTTTTGGCCGTGCTGTGCGTCTTATGGGATTTTAGTTCCCCAACCAGGAATCGAACCCAGGCACTCGTCAGTGAAAGTGCAGAGTCCTAACCACTGCACCGCCAGGGAATTCCCCGAAGAGAAAGAATTTAATATATTTAATTGGAAGACAATATACAACCATAGAATACAAGTCCTGTAAGTGCTAGAACTTTTTTTTCTTCTTTTTTGGACAGTGCTATATCCACAGTACCTAGAAGAGTGCTCAAAATATTTTCTCAACACATGAAATGTGGTATATCTTAAAATAAACTACTTTTAAAATAATACTTTTATTTAAAAAATTAAGTGGAGTAAGTCCTGCTAGAGCATAGATTCCATTCATCTTATGGTCTAACTAAGGAAACATCAATATTCACACGATTAAGCTCCTGACAGAGACGAACCAAAATATTAAAATACTTAAAAGAATGTTAAATATTAATATTAGACACCAAAAAGAAACCAAAACAAAACTACTACTTTTTTTTTTTTTTTTTTGCAGTACGCGGGCCTCTCACTGTTGTGGCCTCTCCTGTTGTGGAGCACAGGCTCCGGACGCGCAGGCCCAGTGGCCGTGGCCCACGGGCCCAGCCGCTCCCGCGGCATGCGGGATCCTCCCAGACCCGGGCATGAACGCGCATCCCCCGCATGGGCAGGCGGACCCCCAACCACTGCACCACCAGGGAAGCCCACAACTACTATATTTTTAAAGACTGTTTTAAAATTGGTAAAATTGATAGAGGAAATTAAAAATTCAAAGCGGCTGTTCACATAAATTGTGATTCCATTTCTTTTAAAGCTATTTAAATAGTCTTGACTATTTAGATGATGTACCAACAACAAATAATAGCCAAAACTATGGAACGTCCCAAAAAGGAAGCTTATACTAGTGTCATTATCAAACATTATCCATTAGACAGTTGGTAACATAAATGTTTCACATACTTTCAGTTTAACAACTAGCAGACTCTCTGAAGGAAACTCCCACAATGACAAATGTTCTAATTTTCAGTTGATTTTTATTTATTTATTTATTTATTTATTTTTTATTTATTTTTTTTTTTGGTGATACGCGGGCCTCTCACCGTTGTGGCCTCTCCCGCTGCGGAGCACAGGCTCCGGACGCGCAGGCTCAGCGGCCATGGCTCACGGGTCCAGCCGCTCTGCGGCACGTGGGATCTTCCCGGACCGGGGCACGAACCCGCGTCCCCTGCATCGGCAGGCGGACTCTCAACCACTGCGCCACCAGGGAAGCCCTCAGTTGATTTTTAAATGTGTATAAATGTAAGTTAAGAATATACAGGCTTTGACATTTTTAAAACTTTAATAACTTAAACTAAAATGAATAAGTTAAAATTAAACCAAATTCTCAAATGTTTAATTTTTCTTTAATTATGCCTCGCCAAATACTTTTAATGTAACAAATCTTCTTTTTTTAGAGAACCAAAAAAACCAATGAAACAGAAATGGCTCGAGATAATTTTGAAAACTGATAAATGATAAAAATCTACTATCACTGTTAAAGATTCAATCAAGCTTGAAAATGGCAATATTGGTGATGTGTTCTAAGCTATCAGTTTCGCCAAAACAAACCATAAAATCTTATTAGGTCCAACACATCACCTACTATGTAGTATTTTTGCTAAAAATTTTACCTAGATCTAATCATGAAGAAAAAAATCCTGGACAATTTGAAAAAAACTTCCTACAAGACAAATGACCAGATGAGTAAAATAGGTGAGAGAAATTAAACGGCGCAAACTTCCAGTTACAAAATAAATGAGTCATGGGCATGAAATGTACAGTTGGGGAATACAGTCAATAATAATGTAATTTTTTAAGAAAGAAAAATGACCAGATTTTTCAGAAAGTCAATGTCATGAAAAACAAAAAAGGTGAAAGAAATATTCTAAATAAAAATCAAGAGACACCAAACACAATGTGTAAACCTTAACTGGATCTTGGAAAACCAGCTATAAAAGACATTTTAGGAATAAATGAGGAAATATGAATACAAACTACATATTAAATGATATTATAGAATTATTATTCATTATCTTGGATATGATAATGACATTAGTTATTTTGGAAAATGATCTTGTTCTCAGAAGATGCAAAGTAAAGTAAGTGGATGAAAAGTCTCATGATAGCTATAACTTACTTTCAAACTGTCCAGCTTAGAAAAAAAAGTGTAGCTACATAATGTAAATGGGCAAAATGTTAATAACTGGTTAATATAGAGGAAACTGGCCATTCTTCAGTATATTATTCTGTCAACTTTTCCACAGATTTGAAGTTTTTTTCAAATAAAAAGTTAGAGGAAATGTCATTAGGTCAAAATTTCTCTTCATATTTCAATTCAATTCAGTAAAAATTACAAAATCTAAAGTTGGCTAACATATGGAAATTTCATTTTGTAAACCTCTATGGCTTAAGGTAATAACTGATATTGATTCTTATTATAGATACATTCTAGATAACTTGGGTTATAAAGAAAATTTCCATAAAGTTGATCCTATTACATGAATTTCTAGTACAAAATCTGAGCTGTGGTTGTAAGCTTTTACAAAGACTTTTAAAGACAGCTTGGGCTTCCCCAGTGGCGCAGTGGTTAAGAATCTGCCTGCCAATGCAGGGGACACGGGTTTGAGCCCTGGTCTGGGAAGATCCCACATGCCACGGAGCAACTAAACTTGTGCACCACAACTACTAAGCCTGCGCTCTAGAGCTCGCAAGCCACAACTACTGAGCCCGTGTGCCACAGCTACTGAAGCCCACTCGTCTAGAGCCTGTGCGCCACAACAAGGGAAGCCACTGCAGTGAGAAGGCCATGAACCACAACGAGGAGTATCCCCCACTCACCACAACTAGAGAAAGCCTGCGCACAGCAATGAAGACCCAACGCAGCCAAAAAAAAAGAGACAGCTAAAAAAAAACCTGGCACAATAAAAAGGTTAAGTAGTTACCCTAATGAAATGGTAAACGTTCTCGTATTGGCAGAGTTTTTACAGTGCTTTTCCAAAGGGAAGAAGGTCCTCCAACTACCTTACCTTATACCCTTTCCCAGAAAAATGGGACTTGGATTATCTAATATTATATGCAAAGGTCCCCATAATTAATTCATCACTCCCTTTCTAAAATGGAAATCCATTATCTAGCAAAGCTAGGTTACAAAAATTTGCAAAAAAAAAAGGAAAACTATCACAATAAGAACACGAAGGACCATCTTATACGTGTACACGTAGATTGGGAACTATTTTCATATTTCTTTTACGTGTAAACATAGACTGGGAAGTCTTCATTTCTGGAGACCAGATGCACTGGTCTCCAGAACTAGCTGAGAAGAAGGGAAGAAATAATGGTTATCATTCTCCGTTCAAAAATGAAGGAAAAAAGGTCAGAGAAGTCAAGTAATCTTCCCATTATCATTAATTGGTTGTATTTCAGACTGAAAACGCCTCTCCTTGAATTAGTATCCCACTTTTTGTCCATAAATTGAAAAATATGTAGTTAGTGGCTACGGCAATAAATACAAAAAAGGCAATTAGATATCTTTTCCCATACCAAAAAAAAAGCTCAATATGGATATATTACATTATAGATATATATATATAAAATATAATGAATATTTCACTTTGCAACACATTCCTCAGTCTACAAAAGAAAGAAGCCATTAGGAGTATCCTTTCTTTAATGCCCCTGTGCAAGTTTCAACTTTTTTTCAATGAAATTTCTACAGAGCCTGGGGGGAAAAAGGAACATAGCTCATCAATTCTATTAACAAAATACATTTAAAAAAAATATTTTAAGATCTCTGAAATCAGGATGCATCTAACCATTGACAACATCCCTTAACTGATGTCAGGATACAACAGAATTTGGTGGCTTGAGGAAACAACGAACTCCTACACATTTCTAACAACAAACATTTAAGTACTATCTTATCATTGTCAGAAAACCTTCCATTGACACCATCTGCTAAGATCAAGAAACTTTTCTGCATGAAAACTTAGAAAGTGGTATCAGCAAAGAGGAAAAATTCCTGGAGGAAATACTGGGAGACTCTGTCAAGAAATGCTGCTTTCTAATGCACTAAGTGGTAGAGAGGTAATACAGTGTGGAAAAACAAGGAAATTAAAGGCTCTGAATCTAAAAGTTATTCAGGGGCTTCCCTGGTGGTGCAGTGGTTAAGAATCCGCCTGCCAATGCAGGGAACACGGGTTTGATTCCTGGTCTGGGAAGATCCCACATGCTGCAGAGCAACTAAGCCCATGTGCCACAACTACAGAGCCTGTGCTCTAGAGCCCACGAGCCACAACTACTGAAGCCCACAAGCCACAACTACTGAAGCTCGCATGCCTAGAGCTCATGCTCCACAACAAGAGAAGCCACTGCAATGAGAAGCCCACGCGCTGCAATGAAGAGCAGCCCCCGCTCGCCACAACTAGAGAAAGCCTGCACGCAGCAACAAGGACCCAACACAGCCAAAAATAATAAATAAATAAAATAAATAAACTTAAAAGAAAAATAAATTGAAAAATTAACTGGGAAAACACTGAAAAATATCATCTAAAAGGCAAATATGACAAATAACAAGAAGAGTCAGCAAACTGGCTCTCCATAAATGTACTCAACTGTCCAAAGCAGAGAGACAAAGAAATAACTCTACTTTATGAATATGAAATTTTGAAATATCTACTATTAGCTACCTTACACAGTTTGCATACATTATTATATAGAATTATATAAACACAACCAGATATAATTTACCTGACAGACATTTAAATAAATTTTTCAAGAGTAAATCTGACTGCTTTGTAAAATATAATTCAACTGCACCGTGTGTATACGTATATACACATAAATACATCTATCTATACATGTAACATACATGTGTGTGTGTTTAACAGAAGAGATAGAAGTCTAAGTAGATCATTTAGAGTTAGAAAAGTAGCTGGGCTTCTCTGGTAGTGCAGTGGTTAAGAATCCTCCTGCCAATGCAGGGGACACGGGTTCAAGCCCTGGTCTGGGAAGATCCCACCTGCCACGGAGCAACTAAGCCTGTGTGCCACAACTATTGAGCCTGCGCTCTACAGCCCGCAAGCCACAACTACCGAAGCCCTCATGCCACAACTACTGAAACCCGTGCGCCTAGAACCCGTGCTCTGCAACAAGAGAAGCCACCACCATGAGAAGCCCACACACTGCAAGGAAGAGTAGCCCCCACTCACCGCAACTAATGAAGGCCCACGCAGCAAGGAAGACCCCACGCAGCCAAGGAAGGAAGGAAGGAAGGAAGAAATAACAAAAAATAAAGTTCCCTTTAAAAAAAGAAGGAGAAAAGTAGCAAAGGCACTAAAATAGTGACAAATTATATTGGAAAGAGTAGACTGGAAAGGAATGGCTTAAGAAGCTAATTTCTCATTTAATTAAGTAGTAATCAAGCACTAATGTCTAGAGTTGATAAATCAAGAATCAATTATATGCACATTATTTAAAAATATGGAAAAGATCACCAAAAGAACCAAAACAGGATCCATTTTAAATCTTTTCTCTGAGGAAAAAGACTGGCATTACATCAGAGGACTGCTACTTTTCATACAATTTAATGTACTATTTTATCTTTTTAATCATGAACCAGTCCTATTTACTTGATTATTAAAACTTTACAATATATTACAAAAGAATGTATCATGCAAAAATTTTCACTTTGTATTAAAAAATTTTTTTTATTTTTATTTTTGCCCACGTGGCTTTAGGGATCTCAGTTCCCCGACCAGGGATCGAACCCGGGCCCTCGGCAGTGAAAGCACAGAGTCCTAACCACTAGACCACCAGGTAATTCCCTGTATTAAATTTTAAAAGCAGATCATATACTCTGATCCCAATGGAAGCATATCTATAAAGGGACTATATGAAAACATATCTGTAAACAGCATAGTAACTCCCTATTTTAAAGGTTTATTGAGAGAATTAAACCAGATAATATATGTAAAATTATCCGCAAAGTGCCTGGTACAATGCAGGGATTAAATCAATATTAGCTATCAATACTAGTATCTATTATATCTGCAAAGAATAAAGGTCCAGCACTAAAATTAGAACTAATGCTATTCATTATGTAAAGCACCTGATATATAATAAGCACTCACTAACTAACAGCTGAATTAATGAATTACTGAGTCTAAGTTTCAAAAATAGATAATTCCTTTTCTAAGACTATAAAACAAAACAAAGGCAGACAGCTACCTGGTAAACTACAAAGAAATCAGAATAAAACTAAAATCAAAACCTAACAAAGTACAAATAAAATCATTCCCCAATTTTATTATTTATATTGATAATAACAATACCAGCAGCAGCAACACAAATTACACTGATAACAGGGGTTATCATGTACAGCATTTCCTGGGTGTTAATTTTTCCTTCTAGTGCTCTCCTGTATTTTAAAATTTTGTAACAAATACTACTTTTATGATTTTTTTTGGGGGGGGATCTATTTTATTTTATTTAATTTATTATTATTATTTTTTTGTGGTACACGGGCCTCTCACTGTTGTGGCCTCCCCCATTGCGGAGCACAGGCTCCGGACGCACAGGCTCAGTGGCCATGGCTCACGGGCCCAGCTCCTCCGCGGCATGTGAGATCTTCCCGGACCGGGGCACGAACCTGTGTCCCCTTCATCGGCAGGAGGATTCTCAACCACTGTGCCACCAGGGAAGCCCATGGGGATCAATTTTAGAATTCTACTCCACATGGAAAGTAACTGCTTACAAGGGCCAAAATTTCCAAATTATGTTAAACTGTTTTTGTATAAGGATGGGTAGTTATTAATTCTTACATACTCACAAAATGATATATCAACATAATTTTTCCTTGGTACATTTAGCTATCTGAGAGCAAATAAGATTCTAATTAAAATAAGTGCTTATGGGACTTCCCCAGTGGTCCAGTGGGTAAGACTCCACGGTCCCAATGCAGGGGGCCCAGGTTCGATCCCTGGTCGGGGAACTAGATCCCTCATGCCTGCCACAACAGAGAGTTCACATGCCATAACTAAGAAGTCTGCATGCCGCAACCAAGAAGTCTGCATGCCACAACTAAGAGTCCACATGCTGCAACTAAGAAGTGCGTATGTCACAACTAAGAAGTCCACATGCTGCAACTAAGATCCTGTATGCCGTAACTAAGAACCAGTGCAGAATGAATGAATGAATGAATAAATAAATATTTTTTTAAAAATAAAATAAATGCTTAAATTTCCCTGTAAATAGCACCATATCATCTACTGAAAGCATGCCATTCTCTATCAACAGGGACCTAATGAGAAATAAATACCTGATTGAACAAAAATAATTAGCCTTTCATAAAACTGCAGAGTATGGGATATATAAGGGAGAATAAATATATATACTTGTAAAATGTATTCAGTATTACTTAAACTTGTAAATACTTTACAAATATTGTGAATATTATCTTCTCCCAGAATGTTCACAACCTTCTTTGTAGTAAGAAGCAAATTAGCTCTTCATTTGAAGATTCAAATGGAGTAAAAGGAGGATCAAAGTGAGAGAACCAAAAATAAGAAAAGGAGGATACAGAGATGCCAACACTTCTCTCCAACAACCATATCTGCCCTTAAGCCAAAAAAGAGGTATTCTAGGATGGGGACCTCCACTTCCAAGCTTACCTGTGCATACTCTCTTTCAATAGCAGCCTTCTTCTGACTGAATGTCCTAAAAACACAAATAAAAATTCGTTACCAAACATATAACAATAATTTTATGTAAAGTTATCAATACACCCTCACATACTGCTTGGTAAGCTGTGTTGACGGAAGGCACAATATGTCATTCACCTTATGTGCCTAAGAATACTGCTGGCACCACAGACCCTGGAGTTAAGACAATCCACATTCAAATCCTAGCTCCACCACTTACTAGCTGTATGACCTTGGTCAAGTCACTTGACTTCTCTGTGCCTCAGTTTCCTTCTTGGTAAAATGGATATAGAAATAGTATCTACCTCATAGGGATAGTGTAAAATTTAGTTAATGACAATATATAAAGTGCTTATAATAGTGACCAGCACAGAGTAAAAGACAGATGTGTGTGTGTGTGCATGTGTTAGCTACTGTTATCACAATGGCTAGTGCATAGTAGGTAGTAAAAATGTTTCCTGAATATAATAATAAACATCGAGGGACTATAGAAAACAAGGTGAAAATCAAAATTTGATCAGCTTCTCAACATGAAATAGTCAAATCATTTCCTTCATTCCATTCTTTTACAAGAGTCACAAAACAAAGTGCAAGGCCACCACATGTTATGGTATAATAAGAGCACCCTTTCTACACATGTATTATATTTCACAGATTCTACAGTTAATACTTTTCACATTTTAACATTTATTATATTGGTATTCATCTTTTAAATGATTGGCAGACAACTACTGAGGCCACGTGCCACAACTACTGAAGCCTGCGCACCTAGAGCCCGTGCTCCGCCACAAGAGAAGCCACCGCAATGAGAAGCCCACACACCGCAACGAAGAGTAGCCCCCAATCACCGCAACTAGGGAAAGCCCACACACAGCAACAAAGACCCAACGCAGCCAATAAATAAGTAAATGTTCCTTTAAAAATAAATAAACAAATAAATAATGATTGGCAGTATTTTCTTCTATCTTAACAGTATATGAAATAACAGTGTACCTTACAAACCACAGGCAAGGTAGAGTCAATGAAATATGATAACATTAACAATCTACTTTGAGTAGTCTGAGTTTAAAGACTTTTCTGTGAGGTGTCAGGTATCTGTGCTCTTAAAAGCACTTCATTAAGGCAGAGATACCACAGTAAAAAGTGAAAAATATAAAGAAAGAGCTGGAATAGAAAAAAGGCAATAAACCAAAACTCCCCATTTTAATAATTATTTAAATTTACCAACATGACTATTCACTTCTTCTATAAGAAATTAAAGCATTTAAAATTGTACTACATTTGTTTGGGATGGATAACTATTATTTAGCTTTAAAAAGGAAGGAATTTCTGACATGCTACAACATGAATAAACTTTGAGGACGTTACGCTGAGTGAAATAAGTTGGCCACAAGAGGACAAATACTGTATGATTCCATTTACATAAGGTACTTAGAGCAGTCAAAATCATATAGACACAAAGGAGAATGAATGGTGGTTGCCAGGGAGTGGGAAGAGGGGATCAGAGGAGTTATTATTTAATAGGTATAGAGTTTCAGTTTTGCAAGATGTAAAGAGCTCTGAAGATGGTTGGTAGTGGCAGCAAAACAAAATGAATGTACTTAATAGCACTAAATTGTACACTTAAAAATGATTAAGATAGTAAAGCTTATATGTATTTTACCACAATTTAAAAAACAAACAAAAAAAGAGTTGAACAAGACTCTTTTCCTTATGGGGTTTGGTGCATTATAAAGCGCTTAACACAGTCCTTTAAAATACAATTCGTCTACTCTCCTTAAGAGAAAACATATAAACTATATATTATATATGCATATATGTAAAGCACACTATATACATGCATTTGTATACTGTATTATATATATATTTGGTGTATGTGTATATATATGTAAATTATGTGTCTGCATATACATATATATAATAGTAATGTAAGTTTTCTCTGGACAGTGGGATTACTGGCTTTCACTTTATTCTTTTGATTTTGCTTGCTATATTTTCTGATGTTTTAGTAAAATATACATTATGTTTGAAAAAATAAAGTCCTTATTTTAAGTAAATAAATACACTTATAAACATATGCAAAACGACACCCATGTTGTTTTACTAAAATTGGACTGAGAAATTATTATGACTTGTGTTACTAAATATATCTCCCCAGGCAAACAAGACTAATTAAAATGAACTCGGTTAAACTTTAATCACTAAAAATCTGAAAACTTACCTGTATTTTGAAGGAGGTGGTATTTTTAATATTTTACAAAAGATGAAAGGAAATATTTCAGCTATTTATTTAGAACCCTTTTAACCTTAGTTGTATCTCATCTTGAAATAAGAATGTTCAAGTGAAGTCTGCAAGAAAAGAGGAACTAACTCTTTTACTCTGAACATGCATATCAACTAATTTTAACATTGTCAAAAAAAAATTGTCAGTGCAATTTTTAGTTGTTGTTAAACAATTACATTTCTTCTTCTAAATAAAGAAAACAAATACAAGATCACAACTGCTCAAAATTTACATCATCAATATTAGGAAATCTATTTATTATAAACCACAGCAAGAGAACAGAGCAAAAAAATAACCTTCATATAAGATATAAAGGCATTTGTTAAAATTCAACATCAGTTTCTCTTTTAAAATATTAATGGGTGCTATAATTAAACAGATGGACAAAAACAAGTGCTGGCAAGGATGTAGAGAAATGAGCATTCTCATAGAGTGCTTTTGGGAATGTAACACAGTACAGCTGCTTCAGAAAATAGTCTGAGAGTTCCTCAAAAGGTTAAACATAGAGTTACATAGAATTACCATAAGACCCAGCAATTATATTCCTGGGTACATACCCATGAAAACTTAAAACTTAAAACTTAAAACATATGTCTACACAAAAACCTGTAAATGAATATTCATAGCAGCATTACTCATCATAGCCAAAAAGTGACAACAACCCATCAACTGATGAAAGGATAAGCAAGATGTGCTACATTCATATGATGGTGTATCACTCAACCATAAAAAGGAACAAAGTACTGATATATGCTACAATATGGATGAAACTTGAAAACATCAGGCTAAGTGAAAGAAGCCAGACATAAAATCCCACATATTATATGATTCCATTTATACAAGATGTCCAGAATAGGCAAGTCCATAAAGACAGAAAGTAGATTATCAGTTGCCAAGGTTTGAGGAGCTGAGAGATAAGTTTGCCATTATTCCAGAAGTATTTTTCTTTTATTTAGGTAAGTTGATTATAAAGTTCAAATGGAAAAATGAACACTTAAGAATTGTTACAGGGGCTTCTCTGGTGGCGCAGTCATTAAGAATCTGCCTGCCAATGCAGGGAACACAGGTTCGAGCCTGGTCCGGGAAGATCCCACTTGCCACGGAGCAACTGAGCCCGTGCGCCACAACTGCTGAGCCTGCGCTCTAGAGCCCGAGAGCCACAACTACTGAGCTCGTGTGCCACAACTACTGAAGCCCGTACGCCTAGAGCCCATGCTCTGCAACAAGAGAGGACACCACAATGAGAGGCCCGTGCACTGCAGTGAGGAGTGGCCCCCACTCGCCGCAACCAGAGAAAGACCCCATGCACAGTAACAAAGACCCAATGCAGCCAAAGATAAATAAACATAAATATTTTTTAAAGAAGAATTGTTATAAACATTCTGAAAAAGAATAATGTTAAAAATTAACACCTACCCTCACCAGATAGTAAAAATTAAGTTTAAAAGCAACAGTAATTAAAACAGCTCGGTAATGAAATAAGCAAACAGAGATTATGAAACATAAGTCAGAAATACACCCAAATATACCCAAATACCAAATATCAATATAATAAATAAAAATTTAGTAACTAAAAAAGATGGCATTTTGATTCAAAGGGGAAAAGATCGATTATTTAGTAAATTGCAACTTTATAGGAAGATGCAATGGTTAGTAAACAAAAAAGTTACAGAATAATATATATAGTATATTACTATCTTTTCATATAAAAATGTTTACATGTATATGCTGGATTATGATCATTAGGACACTTCTCAGTTACCATAGTCCATCAGATATAGAACTGTACCATTCAAAAATGCTACTGTGGTCCCCTTAGAAATCACTGTGATAGAATTCCCTGAAATATTTAACATGAAACTGGTCTCACAATGGTTCCTTATGAAGAAAGGAATTGGTCGTAATGGTAAAAGAAAGACCTTTTACTGATTTCTTGTTTGTATTGTTTGAATCTATACCATGTGTACATGTATGTATTTTTCACTGAGGTAAAATTTATATGACATAAAATTAAGCATTTTAAAGTACCCAATTCAACAGCATTTAGTACATTTACAGTGTGTACAACCACCACCTCTCCCTACTTTCAAAACTTTTTGATCATTCCAGAAGAATACTTCATACCCATTAAGTAAGTAATCATTCTCCATTCCCACTCCCCTTACCCTTGGCAACAACTAAGCTAATTTTCTGTCTCCATAGACTTGTCTATTCTGGATATTTTGTATAAAAGGAATCATGTAATATGTAATCTTTTGTGTCTGGCTTCTTTTGCTTAGCATGTTTTCAAGATTCATCCAAGTTGTAGAATGTATCAATACTTTGCTCCTTTTTATGGCTGAATAATACTGCATGTGTGGATATACTACAATTCATCCATTCATCCACCAATGGACATTTGAGTTGTTTCTACATCTTCAATAGTATGAATAATGCTGCTATGAAGATTCATTTATGAATTTCTACGTAGAACTAAGTTTTAAGTTCTTTTGAGTATATACTTAAAAGTAGAAATGCTGGGTCATATGATAATTCTATGCTTAACTTTTTGAAGAACCATCAAACTATTTTTCGTAACAGCTGTGCCATTTTACATTTCCACTGCATATTTTTAAAAACTTAATAGTTAGGGGCTTCCCTGGTGGCGCGGTGGTTGAGAGTCCGCCTGCTGATGCGGGGGACACGGGTTCGTGCCCCGGTCCGGGAGGATCCCACATGCTGCGGGGCAGCTGGGCACATGAGCCATGGCCGCTGGGCCTGCGCGTCCGGAGCCTGTGCTCCGCAACAGGAGAGGCCGCAACAGTGAGAGGCCCACGTACCACAAAAGAAAAAAAAAAAAAAAATTTAATAGTTAAATGGAACAAACTAACCTTTCAAAATATATTCTATTACATTCAGAAGAATCCTATATGGCCACTAAAAAGAATGTGGTAATTCTGTATGTGCTGGTATAGAAAGATAGCCTCAATTAACTCATGCAATAAACATTAACTGACTGGTTATTGTGGGAAAGACACTGTATATACGTACTGATGATATAGCACTGAATAACACAGACACCAAATAGGACTAACAGATAGTAAATAAATCATTATACAAAGAAATATTTAATAATAAATGGGATAATTATAAGCACTATGAAGGAAGCTACAATATATTACCAAATATTTTTTAAAAGCTTCAGAAGAATATGTAAAGCAAGATCTCATTTTATCTTAAAAATATTAATATATACCTCTATGTAATACAGGTATCTGTATAAATTCTGTATACCTGGAAAATACATATCAGGGGGGCCACTCAAAGAATATATCCAAATTTTTATTGTTAAAAGAAGGGGATGTGAGATTCTTTATTTTCTATTCTATGTTTTTTTCTAATAATTATTTAATATTTCTATAATTAGAAAAAAAATTAAAGATAAAAAAGCACTAATTTTCAATCAACTCATATAAATTCCACATGATATAGAAAGGAATAAGAATAAATCCATGCAACAATTCTTTAATAAAAATCTAATGTTCTAAATAATTTTCCTAAAATAAATCTGATCAAGCCACTTTCCTGTTAACATTTCTGAAATGGCTCTTCATCACTCCTGGAAAAAAATCTAAATTCCTTTAACATGACAGATGAGGTTACTTACTATCCAGACTTGACTGCTAGTGTGGCTTCATGTCTATAAATTCCTCCATTCACATCCTAGGCTAGAGCTAAGTATAGTAAAAGGACCTAGGCTCCTGCTTTCACACTCTAGCAAACGTGGTTCTTTCTGCTTGGAATTCCTTTCCCCTATTACTTGACCTAAATCTCTTATCCTTCAAAACTTAGCTTAAACATGACCTCTCCTGAGAAATCTTCCTGAATTCCACTTGTGATTTAAACACCCTCTCTGTGGTCCTCCAGCATCTTATAACATAGCATGTGCTTCAAGTACTGTAATTGTCTGTGAATTGACTATGGAGTTCCCTGGGAGCAATGAGTGTGCTTTGTATTTACATGTGTAGCACAGTGCCTGAAAACGGTAGTAGTTCAATAAACGTTTACTGAATGAATGAAAGAACAGACAAACTCAATAATCAGGTTTCAGACTCTTCATAAGTTTCAGTTAAACTGCTAAGTTACGTTAGCTCCTGGGATAGGCAGAACCAAGATCACAGTCTATATCCATATGAACCAATTAAGTTTCTTGACCTTGGTCACAGATTATATCAGTTAACACAAATATTTTGTGAGCTTTAAAAACCAAGGAAGGGGACTTCCCTGGTGGTCCAGTGGGTAAGACTCCATGCTCCCAATGCACAGGGCCTGGTTTTGATCCCTGGTCAGGAACTAGATCCCACATGGCATGGCTCAACTAAGAGCCCACTTGCCGCAACTAAAAGAGCCCACATGCTGCAACTAAGACCCGGTGCAGCCAAATAAATACATAAATATATGTATTTTTTAAAAAGGGGCTTCCCTGGTGGCGCAGTGGTTAAGAATCCGCCTGCCAATGAAGGGGACATGGGTTCGAGCCCTGGCCCGGGAAGATCCCACATGCCACGGAGCAACTAAGCCTGTGCGCCACAACTACTGAAGCCCCCGTGCCTAGAGCCCGTGCTCTGCAACAACAGAAGCCATCGCAGTGAGAAGCCCGTGCACCGAAACGCAGAGTAGCCCCAGCTCACCGCAACCAGAGAAAGCCCACGCACAGCAACAAAGACCCAACGCAGCCAAAAATAATAAAAATAAAAAATAAATTTAAAAAGAAAAATACAAAATTAAATTTTGATAGAGGCTGGGTTACTTGAGTGTATGTATTTGTCAAAACTTAGTAATTGTATACCTAAGATTTATATTTCATTGTATATAAATTTTACCTCAAAATAAGAAACTATATGAAATACTGAACTCTAATGATCTGCATGCTGAATTATTTAGGGAAAAGCCTGGTAATGTGTACAATTACTTTGAAATAAATTTTAAAAATAAGGTGGATAGTTGATGGCTAGAGGATGGGTAAATGCATAGATAAGTGACAATGCAAGTACACCGTACAGTACAGTATTAACAGTAGAATTTAGGTTTGGGTGATGGGTGTTTACTGTAAAATTCTTTCAACCTAGTTGTATGTTTGAAATTTTCATTAAAAAGTCACAAAAATATTTAGAAACTTAATGAAAGAAAAATAAAAAACAACCAAGGAAGGTATAAAGGTGTGTAATAAAGGTTTAGCCTTGCCCAAAGAGAGTTCTGGCCTTTGCCCTTGGCTTTGGGAGGTAATCTCTAAACCTTTGGAATGTCATGCCTGATAAGAGTGTTTTTGTTTACCTGGGACCCTTAGGCCATGCCAGATAGAAAATGCTAACAACAATGTGATTTATTGGGGGTAGGTGGTGGGGGTGCATATGGTGTCAGCTCAACTTCTGAAGGAGCTGGAGACTAAGGTCAGCCACATGGGCAGTCAATCTATTTAACTGAACAAATACACCTCTTCCCTTGGCTAATTTTAAAATATATCCTTTCACTATAATAAACCATAATTTTAAGTAAATTTTCAGTGAGTTCTTCTAGCAAATTATCAAATCCAAGGTTAGTCTTGGGGACCACAATCTTGCAAGTCATGTCAGAAGTGAGGGTGGTCTTGGAAGCCTCCAAACTTGCAGTTGGTATCTGGAGTGACAGTTGTCTTGGGAATTCCCTAACTCTGTAATTCATCACCAGGATAAGCAGAACACCAAAGAACATTCAAATTATTAATGGTGGTAGTGGAGATGGGATATCAAACCCATAATGATGAATATTAAAAATAAACACAACCACCAGAATGGCTAAAATTAAAAATACTGATAATTATAAATATCAGTGAGGGTACAGAGCAATGAAACTCTAACATGTAGTCCACAGGAATGTAAAATGGTACAACCACCTGGGGAAAAAAATCTGGTATTTCTTATGTAACTAAACATACATCTATCTTGACATAAATTCTAATACTAGGCATTTACCAAGAGAAATGATAACAAATCTCCACAAAAACACTTGACAAAAATATTCACAGCACTTTTATTCATAAATAGCCAAAAACAGGAAACAGTCCCAGTGCCTGCCAGTGGGATAACAGATCAACAAACAGTGACATATTCTTACAGTGGAATAAAACTCAGCAATAAAAACAAATGAACTCTAAGATGACCACCACATTTTTACTACTCTGAGTTCGCGACCTCTTATTTTACAAATGACACTGTTTAAAAATAACTAATATCAGATATAAAAAATAATCTGTTAGCACAGATAGCAAACTGGGGTAAGGGTACTAGTACTCATATTATCAGGACACTGACAACTCTTTCATAAGGATACCTTTATAATTTTGCCCTGGAATACAACAGCTGTTTTTAGAGGTGTTATTAACACAAATATGGCAATAGCATTAAAATGATGACATGAGAATACAAAAAAAAAAATTTTTAAACAAGGCAAGTAGATCAAACAACTGAAGCTATACAAGTCTGACAGAGAGAAAATTACTTGGCTCTTAATAAAAAATATTAATTCACCAACAACATTCATTGAGTATCTTCTGAATTTCAGGTGTTCTACTAAGTATGCACTGGGAATATAAAAATGAGCGAGGCATGGACTCTGTTCTCAAGGGATTCACTAGCATAAGGTATAATCAAATGATGCCAAGACCCACAAACGCTACAGGCATAGAATGAAAAGTAGAAAGTGTTCGTTCTTATTAATTAGGTAACGTTGGGCAAGTTAATTTGCCTTACCATGCTTCAGTTTCCTATCAATTAAATAAGAATACAAAGAACATCTACCTCATAGAATTATGAGTACATATTGATAAAGCACTTAGAACAGCCTTGGCACATAGTAAATACTAGAAAAGTATTTGTTAGCTAAGTGAAAATATCACATCTACAGTTTATAATTATGAAATTTAATCCAGTTAAAATATTTTGACTAACTGAATAGGTAAAGCACTAACAAAAAATTACATTTTAAGTACTTCTGGTATTAGATAACAGAGCAAAGTCAGAATCTCCCTTCTCTCAGAAATTACCCAAAAGCAACAAACAGAATAAAAAACATAAATGCAAACATGATCTCCAATACAACTAGGAAACATAAGAAATGTAAGTGCAAGACAGGCCTAAGGAGAGACAATTAAATTGGAGAAGGAGTAAATATAAGGCATGAGGTTCCAAAACTCAAAGGGGTGGGGGGGAGTACATTTCTTCAACTGCAGCTTTCTGAGGTATAAAATTTAAACCACATTCGCAACAACAAAAACAGGGGACATGGGCTGGTAGAGGGAGCTTTGTTTGCTGCTCAGTTTGAAGAAACAGAGGAGAAAGTACTAAATTAGAAATCACACAATCTACGCTGGCAGAAATTAGGCTGCTTGGTGTGGCAAAAAAAAAAAAAATAGTGAGACAGCCTGCACTATGAACAGCCCTGTAGCAGCCATCTTCTCTGGCTGAGGAGAAAGAAAATGAATTCATACACTCAACCCTGTTCATAAAGAAAATTACTGTAAATTTGAAGAGTGTAGCTACCCTAAGATACCTACTTCTGGTATCCTAAAAAGTTGTACAGGAAAAACCCTCTTCATTCAAAAATAACCCCAAAAGGAGGAAGAATAGATCTATGCAAATACAAAATTTTTAAAAGAAGAAAAAACAGCACAGGAAAAACAGAGTAGCTGAAGGACCCTCATGAGAAAAATGCTGCCATGGAGCAGATGAATTTTTAAAACTTAAAAACAAAAAATGAACAAACAAACAAAAACCCTAATGAAGCAAATACCACTTCCAGATAGAATTATAGAATGTCAAAGTCACAAGAAAATAGCAGTGGTGAAGTGGGCATCTTGCCTTGTTCTTTTTGGGGGAAAGCTTTTAGTCTTTCACCACTGAGTATAATGTTCACTTGTACGCTTTTATTGTGCCCTTTATCATGTTAAGGAAGTTTCCTTGGGGCGGGTGGAATTCCCTGGTGGAGCAGTGGTTAAGACTCCTCCAAGCCCCCAAGGCAGGGGGCCCGGGTTTGATTCCTGGTCAGGGAACTAGATCCCACAGGCATGCTGCAACTAAGAGTTCATATCCTACAACTAAGGAGCTCACCTGCCACAACTAAGACACAGAGCAACCAACTAAATAAGTAAATATTTTAAAAAAACAAATAAAAAAACAGGATTATTAAAGAAGTTTCCTTCAATTCCTAGTTCGAGTGTTTTCATCATGAAAGTGTTGAATTTTGTCCCCTTCATGCTATTAATGGGGTTTTTTCCCCCTTCATTCTATTAATATGGTATATTTCATTCCTTGATTTTCTTATGTTGAACTTTTGCATTCCTAGAATGAACTTCACTTTGTCATAGTGTAAAATCCTTTTAATGTGTTGTTGGATTCAGTACTAGTATTTTGTTGAGGATTTTTGTATCAATGTTCATAAGGGATACTGATCTGTAGCTTCTTGTGGTATCTTTGTCTGACTTTGGTTATCAAGGTAATAAGGACATCATAGAATGAGTTAGGAGTGTTTCCTCATTTTCTATTTTTTTGAAGATTCTGAAAAGTATTGATGTTAGTTCTTCTTTAACCATAAGGTAAAATTCAACCGTGAATTTTAATCCTAGACTTGTCTTTGTTGGAAGATTTTTTGATTACTAATTTAATCTCTTTACTTATCAAAAGTCTGTTGAGCATTTCTATTTCTTTTTGATTCAGTTTTAGTAATTTGTGTGTTTCTGGGAATTTTTCCATTTCGTCTAGGTTATCCAATTTGTTGGTGTACAACTGCTCATAGTACTCTCCTATAATCCTTTTTATTTCAGTAGAACAGGATGTAATGTCCCCACTTTCACTTCTGATTTTATTTATTGTCATCTTTCTTCTCTATTTCTTACACTAGCTAAAGGTTTGTCAATGTGTTGATCTCTTCAAAGAACCCACTTTGGTTTCATTGATTCTATTGTCTTTCTATTCTGTTTTGTTTATCTCTAATATAATCTTTATTATTTTCTTCCTTCTGCTAGCTTTGGTTTCGGCTTGCTCTTTTTCTAGTTCCTTAGGTGTAAAGTTAGGTTAATATGAGAGCTTTCTTCATTTCTAATGTAAGTGTTTAAAGCTATAAATTTCCCAAGCAGTTTCACTGCATACCATAAATTTTGTTATGTTGTGTTTTTGTTTTCATTCCTCTCAAAGTATTTTCTAATTTTCCTAGTGATTTCTTTTAACCCACTCATTGTTTAAGATTATATTGTTTAGTTTCCACATATTTGCAAATTTTTCAGTTTTCCTTCTGTTGATTTCTATAGCGTCATTCCATGTGGTCAGAAAAGATATTTTGCATGATGTCGGTATTTTTTAATGTATTGATAGTTGTTTATCCCCCAACTTATGGTCTATCCTTGAGATATGTGCACTTGAGAAAAATGTATATTCTGCTTTGTTGGGTGGAGTGTTCTGTATACGTCTGTTGGTTTACAGTATTTTTCAATGGAATTGATAGTCCAGACACCAACTCAAACATCTACAGCCAAATGATTATCAACAAGGATGCCAAGACCATTAGAGGCGGAATAGTCTCTTCAACAAATGGTGCCAGGACAACTGAATCTGCACACACAAAAGAAAGAAGTTGGACCCCTATCTCATTCCAAACATAAAACTTAAAATGGATCAAAGACTTAAATGTAATAGCTAAAACTATAAAACTCTTAAATGAAAGCATAGGAATATGTCTTCTTGACCTTGAATTTGGCAACAGATTATTAAATGGAACACCAAAAACACAATCAACAGAAGAATATGTAAAATGAACTTCATCAAAATTAAAAAGTTTGTGCATCAAAGGAACTTATAAAGAATATGAAAAGACAAAGAATGGAATAATATTTGCAAATCATATATCTAATAAGAGTATAATAACCAGAATACACAAAGAACTCTTACAAATCTACAACAGAGACAAGCAGTCCAATTTTAAAATGGGCAAAAGTATTAAACAGACATTTGTCCGAAGAATATATACAACTAGCTAATAACCATATGACAAGATGTCCAACAACATTAGTTGTTAGGGAAATGCAAATCAAAACCACAATGAGATATCACTTCATGCCCAGGATGACTATAACATAAACAAACAAAAACGAAATGGAAAAGAGCAAATATTGACCATGATGTGGAGAAACAAGAACCCCTATACACCGCTGGTAAAAATGTAAAATGGTACACCTGTTGTGCACAACTGTTGTGCTCAGTACTTCCTCAAAAAGCTGAACCCCTATACACCGCTGGTAAGAATGTAAAATGGTACACCTGTTGTGCAAAACTGTTGTGCTCCGTACTTCCTCAAAAAGCTAAACATAAAATTACTATATACTGGGCTTCCCTGGTGGCGCAGTGGTTGAGAATCCGCCTGCCGATGCAGGAGACACGGGTTCGTGCCCTGGTCCGGGAAGATCCCACATGCCGCGGAGCAACTAAGCCCGTGAGCCATGGCCGCTGGGCCTGCGCGTCCGGAGCCTGTGCTCCGCAATGGGAGAGGCCACAACAGTGAGAGGCCCGCATACCGCAAAAAAAAAAAAAAAAAAAAAAAAAAAATTACTATATACTGCAATAATTCCACTCCTCAGTATACACTCAAAAAACTGAAAATAGATGTTAAAACAAAAACTTGTACACAAAAGTTCATGGCAGCATTACTCATAACAGCCGAAAAGTGGAAATGACCCAAATGTCCATCAAGAGATCAACAGATAAACAAAATATGGTATATCCATAAAATGAAATATTATTCATCCATAAAAAGTAATAAATACATAAATTACAACACAGATGAACCTCAAAAACACTATGCTAAGTGAAAGTAGTCAGTCACAAAAGGCCACTGTGTTAGTATGGTTCTCCAGAGAAACAGAACCAGTACCATGTGTAGATGTATAAAAAGACATTTATTTTAAGGAATTTGCTCATGGAATTATAGAGATGTTAAGTCTAAATTTTGCAGGATGGGATAATAGGGTGAAGACCTAGAGAAAAGCTGATGCTGCAATTTAAGTTGAAGACCATCAGACTGGAGACCTAGGAAAAAGATGATAATGCAGTTCAAGTCCAAAGGCCATCTCCTGCAGAATTCCCTCTTACTCAGGAGACCAGTCTTTTGTTCTAGTCAGGTCTTCAACTGACTAGATAAGGCCCACCCATATTATGGAGAGCAATCTGCTTTACTTAAAATCTACTGATTTAAATGCTAACCTCATATAAAAACACCCTCAGAGAACCATTCAGAATAATGTTTGACACAAATCTGGGCACCATAGCCCAGCCAACACATAAAATTAACCTTTACAGCCTCATACAGTATGATTCAACTTATATGAAATGTCCAGAGTAGGCAAATCAATAGAAATAGAAAGCAGATTAGTCATTGTCAGGGACTTAGGGGAGGGGTAACATGGTGAATGACAGCTTAATTAGTTGCTTTGGGGGTTGATAAAAATGGTTTAGAATTAGATAGTGGTGATGGTTGTATAGCACTGTGAATGTACTGGAAGCCACTGAATTGTACATTTAAAAATGGTTAAAACAGTAAACTTTATGTTAATTTTACTTCAATTTTAATTTTTAAAAAATTATTGATGTTTTCTGTGAATATACGTGGGCCCAAAAGTGAGAGTGAATGTCAGCATATAAATTGTCAGGTATCATAGAACAGGGTCACCTGGTGTATCAATGGGTCTTAAAAACAGATGCAAGAGGTGAACCCCAGAATTCCTATGCGCTACAGAAGCAGTATGCAGCCAGAAAAAAAGATGACTATACGGATCAAGGAAGTACAAGGTCAGCCATGGGAAATCCACAGGAAGTGCAAAGAACCCACAAACATGCTCCAAAAATTTGGCAATCTAGATAAAATGGACAAATTCCTTGAAGGAGACAAATAGAAAATATGAGAAGCCCTACAACAATTTAAAAAGTGGAATTTGTAATTAAAGACTCGTCTCTCAAGAAACAAAAACAAAACTCCAGGCCCAGATGGCTTCATTGGTTAATTCTATCAAACGTTCCAGAAAGAAAGAATACCACCATACATAAACTCTTCCAGAAAGCAGAGAAAAAAGGGAACATTTACCAACTCATTTTATGAGACCAATATCACCACTACACTAAAACTTGAAAAAACATCACCAAAAACCAACAACAACCAGCATCAAAAAAATCCTACAGCCAATATCCCTACAAACATAGATGTGAACGCCCTTAACAAATATTAGCAAATCAAATCCAGCATTATATAAAAAGGATAATACATAATGACCAAATGGGGTTTATCTGAGCATGGTTCAACACTGAAAAATTAATCAATGTAACTCACCACAGAATAAAGGAGAAAAGCCAGATGATCATTCCATAGATGCAGAAAAAATATTTGACAAAATTCAACATTATGAACTTAACCAAGGAGGTGAAAGATGAATCCTGAAAACTTAAGATATTCATGCAAGAAACTGAAGATACAAATAAATGGAAAGAAAGCTTATGTTCATGGATGGGAGGAATTAATATTGTTAAAATGTCCATACTACACAAAGCCTATAAATTCAATGCAAATCAAAATTCCAATGGCATTTTTCACAGAAATAGAAAAAACAACCCCAAAATTCATATGGAAACTAAAAAGACCCTGAATAGCCAAAGCAATTCTGACAAAGAACAAAACTTAGAGGTATCACATGTCCTGATTTCAAACTATATTACAAAGCCACAGTAATCAAAACAGGATGGTACTGGCATTAAAAAAGATATATAAACCAATGGAACAGAACAGACAGCCCAGAAATAAACCCATACATAATCAGTCAACTAATATTTGACAAAGGAGACAAGAATACACAGTAAGGAAAGGATAGTCTCTTCAATAAATGGTGCTGGAAAAACTGAATATCCACATACAAGAGAATAAAATTGGATGGGAACAACCTAAATGTCCATCAACAGACAAATGGATAAAGAAGACATGGTACACATATACAATGTAATACTACTCAGCCATAAAAAAGAATGAAATAATGCTGTTTGCAGCAACATGGATGCATCTAGAGATTATCATACTAAGTGAAGTAAGTTAGAAACAGAAAGACAAATATCGTATGATATCACTTACATGTGGAATCTAAAATATGGCACAAATGAACCTACCTACAAAACAGAGGGACTTCCCTGGTGGTTCAGTGGTTGAGGCTCCATGTTCCCAATGCAGGGGGCCCGTTTTCGATTCCTGGTCAGGGAACTAGATCCCGCATGCCACAACTAAGAGCTCACATGCCACAACTGAAAGATCCCGCATGCTGCAACTAAAGATCCCGTGTGCTGCAACAAAGTTCCCACATGCTGCAACTAAGACCCAGCGCAGCCAAATAAATAAATATTAAAAACAAACAACAAAAAAAACAGAAACAGACTCACAGACATAGAGAACAGACTTGTGGTTGCCAAGACGGAGGGGGGTGGGGGAGGGAAGCACTGGGAGTTTGGATTAGCAGATGTAAACTATTATATATAGGATGGATAAACAACAAGCTCCTACTGTATAGCACATGGAACTATATTCAATATCCTGCAATAAACCATCATGGAAAAGAATATTTAAAAAGGAATGTCAAAAGAGTGAAATCAGACTCCTATCTTACATCACCCACAAAACTTGAAATGGCTGAAAAACTTAAAGGTAAGACCTGAAATCACAAAACTCCTAGAAGAAAACACAGGGCAAAAGCTCTTTGACACTGGTCTTGGCAACAATTTTTTGGATACGAGACAGAAGTACAAGCAACCAACACAAAAAGCAAAAAACAAAAAAACAAGTGGGACTACATCAAAACTAAAAAGCTTCTACACAGCAAAAGAAACAATCAACAAAATGAAAAGGTTAAGAATTGGGAGAAAATGTTTGCGAACCATATATTTGATAAGGCATTAATATTCAAAATATACAAGAAAATCATACAACAGCAAAAAATAATAATGCAATTAAAAATGGGTCAAAGACCTGAAAGGAAAGTTTTCCAAAGAAAACATACAAATGTCCAACAGATACAATAAAAGGTGCTCAGATCACCAATCAACAAGGAAATGCAAATCAAAACCACAATGAGATATTACTTCATGCCTGCTAAAATGGTTACTACCAAAAAGAAAAGAAATAAGTGTTGGCCAATGTGGAGAAAAGGGAACCCCTGTGCACTGCCGATGGGAATGTAAACTGGTATGGCCATTATGGAATACAGTATGGAGGTTTTTCAAAAAACTCAAAACTACTGTATGATTCATATGATCCCACTTCTGAATATATATCTGAAGGAAAAGAAATCACTATCTCAAAGAGATATCTGTAGGCTCATATTCATTCACCATAGCATTATCCACAATAGCCAAAACATGTAAGCAACCTAAGTGTTCATTAACAGATGAAAGAATAAAGAAAATGTGAGAGATAGATAGATAGGGATTTGGATAGGTATACAGATATATAAAACTCATCCATAAAAAAGAAGGAAATCTTGCCATGTTTAACAACATGTATAGACCTTGAAGACATTGTGCTAAGTGAAATAAATCTGAGAAGACAAATACTGTATCATCTCACTTATATGTGGAATCCCAAAAAGCTGAAATCATAGAAACAGAGAGTAGAACAGAGGCTGCCAGGGGCTGGGGAAAATGGGGAGATGTTGGTCAAAGAGTACAAATAAGTAATAAGTTGTGGGGATCTAATGTACAGAATGGTGATTAATATTAACAATACTGTATTATATATTGGAAGTTGCTAAGAAAGTAGACCTTAAACATTCTCAACACACACACAAAAAAAGTCATTATGTGATGCAGTGGATGTCTTAAAACTCACCTTATCATGGTCATCATTTTGCAATACATACATGTATCAAATCATCACTGTTGTATAACTTAAACTTACACAATGTTATATGTCAATCATATCTCAATATGGCTGGAAAAAAACTAACAAACAAAATCCAATACCATGGCTTAAATAAAACCCTCAAGAAGCAAGGAATAAAAAACTCCATAGGCCTGGTTTAAGGGCATCTATGGAAAATCTACAGCTAAAACATATGCAACAATGAAAAAGGCTCAATGTTTTTTACCTAAGATTAGGAAGAAAGCAAGGAGATAGAAAGCAAGGATATCCACTCTTACCACTTCTATTCACTATAGTATTGGAAGTCCTAGAGAGTACAAAAGGGCAAGAAAAAGCACTGAGGCATAAAAACTGTTAAGGAAAAAGTAAAACTATTTTTACTTTCAGATGTCATGATCAGGTACAGGAAAATAGTAAGGAATCTACAAAAAAGCTACTAAAATAGTAAATAAATTTAGCAAGGTCACAGGATATAAGCTGATACTCAGCATTAATTTCCCTTCCATATCAGCAATAAACAACTAGAAAATGAATTTTTCAATGTTCCACTTACACACAAATCAAAAAAATATATATTTATGAATAAATTTTTTTAACATCTTTATTGGAGTATAACTGTTTTACAATAGTGTGTTAGTTTCTCCTTTACAACAAAGTGAATCAGTTATACATATACATATGTTCCCATATCTCTTCCCTCTTGCGTCACCCTCCCTCCCACCCTCCCTATCCCACCCCTTTAGGTGGTCACAAAGCACAGAGGTGATCTCCCTATGCTATGCGGCAGTTTCCCACTAGCTATCTAATTTACATTTGGTAGTGTGTATATGTCCCTGCCACTCTCTCACATCGTCACAGCTTACCCTTCCCCCTCCCCATATCCTCAAGTCCATGCTCTAGTAGCTCTGTGTTTTATTCCCGTCCTATCACTAATCTCTTCATGACATTTTTTTTCTTAGATTCCATATATATGTGTTAGCATACGGTATTTGTTTTTCTCCTTCTGACTTACTTCATTCTGTATGACAGACTCCAGGTCCATCCACCTCACTACAAATAACTCAGTTTCATCTCTTTTTATGGATGAGTAATATTCCATTGTATATATGTGCCACATCTTCTTTACCCATTCATCTGTTGATGGACACTTAGGTTGCTTCCATGTCCTGGCTATTGTAAATAGAGCTGCAATGAACATTTTGGTACATGACTCTTTTTGAATTATGGTTTTCTCAGGGTATATGCCCAGTAGTGGGATTGCTGGGTCGTATGGTAGTTCTACTTGTAGTTTTTTAAGGAACCTCCATACTGTTCTCCATAGTGGCTGTATCAATTTACATTCCCACCAGCAGTGCAAGAGTGTTCCCTTTTCTCCACACCCTCTCCAGCATTTATTGTTTCTAGAGTTTTTGATGATGGCCAATCTGACCGGTGTGAGATGATATCTCATTGTAGTTTTGATCTGCATTTCTCTAATGATTAATGATGTTGAGCATTCTTTCATGTGTTTGTTGGCAATCTGTATATCTTCTTTGGAGAAATGTCTATTTAGGTCTTCTGCCCATTTTTGGACTGGGTTGTTTGCTTGTTTGTTATTGAGCTGCATGAGTTGCTTATAAATTTTGGATATTAATCCTTTGTCAGCTGCTCCATTTGCAAATATTTTCTCCCATTCTGAGGGTTGTCTTTTGGTCTTATTTACGGTATCCTTTGCTATGCAAAAGCTTTTAAGTTTCATTAGGTCCCATTTGTTTATATATATATATATATATATTTATATATATATTTATATATATATATATATTTTTGCGGTTCATGGGCCTCTCAATGTTGTGGCCTCTTCCGTTGAGGAGCACAGGCTCCGGACGTGCAGGCTCAGCGGCCACGGCTTACGGGCCCAGCCACTCCGCGGCACGTGGGATCTTCCCGGACCGGGGCACGAACCCATGTGCCCTGCATCAGCAGGCAGACTCTCAACCACTGCGCCACCAGGGAAGCCCCCATTTGTTTATTTATTTTTTTTATTTCCATTTCTCTAGGAGATGGGTCAAAAAGGATCTTGCTGTGATTTATATCATAGAGTGTTCTCCCTATGTTTTCCTCTACGAGTTTGATAGTGTCTGGCCTTACATTTAGGTCTTTAACCCATTTTGAGTTTATTTTTGTGTGTGGCGTTAGGGAGTGTTCTAATTTCATACTTTGCAAGTAGCTGTCCAGTTTTCCCAGCACCACTTATTGAAGAGGCTGTCTTTTCTCCACTGTATATCCTTCCCTCCTTTATCAAAGATAAGGTGACCATATGTGTGTGGGTTTATCTCTGGGCTTTCTATCCTGTTCCATTGATCTATATTTCTGTTTTTGTGCCAGTACCATATTGTCTTGATTACTGTAGCCTTGTAGTATAGTCTGAAGTCAGGGAGCCTGATTCCTCCAGCTCCATTTTTCGTTCTCAAGATTGCTTTGGCTATTCGGGGTCTTTTGTGTTTCCATACAAATTGTGAAATTTTTTGTTCTAGTTCTGTAAAAAATGCCAGTGGTAATTTGATAGTGGTAATTTGATATATATATTTATGAATAAATTTAACAAAAGATATGGAATACCTGTATAGTGAAAACTACAAAACACCACAAAAAGAAATTAAATTATAATAGATTGGAAGACTCAATATTATTAAAATGACAGTTCTCCCCAAATTGTACTATAGATTCAATGCAATCCCAATTAAAATCCTAACAGGCTTTTTGAAGAAACTGACAAGTTAATGATAAAAACTTATACTGAAAAATTTTAAATCTAAAATAGCTAAAACAACTCTGAAGAAGTAGACCAAGATTGGAAGACTTACACTACCTGATTTCAAGACTTACTAAAAACCTATACTTATCAAAACCGTGGGGTAGTGGCTTAAGGATAGACATACAGCTCAATGAATCAAAATAGTGTCCATGAAGATGTGTGTGGAAATGGAACATTGAAAAAAATCCTTGAATCTCAAAAACACTGCACTAAAAAACAAATTACACAAAATAAAAGATGCCAAATACAAAATACCCACTGTATGATTCCATTTATATGAAATTCTAAGAAAGATAACTATAATGACAGAAAGTAGATCAGTAGCCCTCTAAGGCTGGGGCATTGAAGGGTACAAAGAAACATTTCAGGATGGTGGAGATGTTCTATATCTAAAGCAGTGGCCTTGATAACTCAACTGCTTACAAACTAAAAAGTATCAAATGACATACACTTTTAAATGGATGAGTTTTACTCTATGTAAATTATACCTCAATAAAATTGAGAAAAAAATAAAAATGATAAATAACAACTACTATCCTTTTAAGTATCACTACCTCAGAATCTGAAAAAGACTGACAAAAAATTTTTATCGTTGTTGAAAACTTAACCTACTTCCACTTTTATAAGATTTGATTAGACTTAGGTTAAGTATCATCTCTTCCAGAGATCATTGCCTGAATCTCTATGCTGGACCAAGTATCTGTCTTTCACACTCCTAAACCAAGTATCCCTCTTACTGCTAACTACGTTACACTGAAAATACCTACATTTATGTCTCTTACACATCTATACATCCCCAAGCATTAAGTTTGATGCCTGGAACATAGATGCTCAATTAAATTGAAATGAACCTATATAAAATCTGAACATAAAATATAGATTACTACCAAATGAAAAAAAATACGCTTTTCAAGAAAAAAGTTAAGAAATGCCCAAAAAGGAAAAGGGGCTTGTTAACATCATCATTCTTCATGTAATTTTAAATGTATGTAAATTTTAGATAGTCATAAAATCTAATTATAATAAGCCACACTTATCTGACATACTATTCCTTTAAGAATCCCGAGAATCAAGTAAACCCTCCTCCAAAGGTTCGTAAGTCTTTAAATTTTTGAAAAGTACTCCTATACCCTTTACTTTTGCAATACCTGAAACAAGGTGCCTAAGGTCCTAGTAAATACTACTGTTAAGACAAAATTGTAAAGAAATGTTTTCTGTTATTAAAACCTTTAAACAGCTCCCAAGGACTAGACAATCACACTTCCCCAGTGCGCAGAGAACTCAAATGCAAGCTATAACATGAGCACTAGGGGAGGGGGAAGGGTGGGCTGTGACGAAGTGAGAGAGTGGCAGGGACATATATACACTATCAAATGTAAATTAGATAGCTAGTGGGAAGCTGCTGCATAGCACAGGGAGATCACCTCTGTGCTTTGTGACCACCTAGAGGGGTGGGATAGGGAGGGTGGGAGAGAGGGTGATGCAAGAGGGAAGAGATATGGGAACATATGTATATGTATAACTGATTCCGTTTGTTGTAAAGGAAAAACTAACACACTATTGTAAAACAATTATACTCCAATAAAGATGTTAAAAAAAAATAATAAATAATAAATAAATAATTATACTATGAAAAATAAAAAATAAAAATAAAGTGGGTTTCTCGGAAAAAAAAAAAACAAACAAACAAAAAAAAAACATGAGCACTAGTAGCTAACAGTATAATTCCAGTCCAGCTCACTTGGCCTGCCACTTGGTATTCTTTACACCTGGTACAATTAAACAACACTCAAGGTATTACCACCTAATTCTCCTCTGCTAATCAGAAACGACAGTACAAACTTACTAACATAAAGCAAGAGAGCTAGAACACTAAATGGTGAAATACCAAATTATACAACACAGTTTCATTACATTTGAATAGAATACATTAATTTAGAAGCAGCCTAGCAATGGACTGAGCCACACTCTTGTGTGCAAATAATCCCCCCTGTTAGTAAAGCACTTCCAAGTTTTTCAAAGTCCTTTCCCATCTTATCCCATCGGCCCTTCACAACAACCCTGTGATGTAAGAAGAAAAGGTTATTTCCATTCCATAAATGAGGAAAATACAGATCAGAGCAATTAAAAGACACACAAAATTATTAATATGTAGCTCTGGTTAGGTAGGAGGAAAAACTGGGAAGAGATCCTAGAACCACTTTTATCTAAGACTTTTTTTCACAGTAAATAATATGTTGTAAAGATTGGTGATAAACATGAAGCCAAAGATAAAGAGAACACGGACAATGAAACAGGATAATAATCAATTTTGCATTCTCTCCCTACTTCATCGCCTTCCCTTCCACAGTCTACAGTATACCCTCCACATAAGACACCACCATTTGCCCCCACAATATATCAGATTCTTTATTCTTTGACCTCGCTTTCCCAGGGGAAGACCTCCAAAAGAAAGATACACTAGGGAAGCAGAAAGCGAACAAGTTAGAAGTCAGAAGACCTCAGTTTTTCTAACCCTGGCTTTGGGTTAAGTATTTTTACCTCTTTGAGCCTCAAGTTTTACATCTATAAAATTATATTGGGACTTCCCTGGTGGTCCAGTGGTTAAGACTCCACACTCCCAATGCAGGGGGCCCAGGTTCCATCCCTAGTCAGGGAACTAGATCCCGCACGCACAACTAAGAGCCCGCATGCTGCAACTAAAGATCCTGCATGCCGCAACTAAAAAGATCCCACATGCCTCAACAAAGATTCCGCAAGCCGCAGCTGAAGAAAAAGATCCTGCATGCTGCAACAAAGACCCGGCGCAGCCAAATAAATAAATAAATAAAGGAAACACAGCATTAAATTATTTTTAAAAAATCAGAATAAAAAGTGTAGTATAATTTTCATGGAATTTGTTGATACTTCCTTTATGAACTAATAATTATGTAATCAATTTTTGTGTTTGAAAAGAATATATTCTCCATATTAGGTAGCATCTAATGTATGTAACTTAGCTTATTAATTATGGAATTTAAATACTCTACATACCTTTTAAAATTTGCTTGCTGTTAAAAATCTCCCACTATGACTACAGATTTGTCAATTTCTCCCTACAATTTTATAATTTGTGCTTTCTTATGTTATTAAGTGAATAAATCTTCATGCTTATTAGTTCTTCCAGGTGGATTGTTCCATTTATCTTTAAGTATCTTTATTCCTACTAATGATTAGACTTCAATTCTACTTTATCTAATAATGGAATATCATTTTTAAAGTACTTTCTAGAATATTTTTATAGCTTTATATTCAATTTTGGTATCATTAGGTTTTTCACATGTGTCCCATGAATATGTACCAACCTAGACTTTTGATTTTTAGATTAAAAAAAGTCAAAGTTAAAAAAGAAACAACAAACTGGGAGAAAGTATTTGCAATAAGCAAAGCAAACAGCCTAAAATATTTAAAACTCCTACAAAACTCCTAATATTCAAACAGAAAATTAGGCCAAGGACATGGTACAGCGTGCATATTTATATACTCCCAAAATTCCTATGTTGGAATCTTAATATCCAATGTGAGGGTATTAGTCAGTGGGCCTTAGGTAGGAACTTAAGTATGAGGGTGGAGTTCTCACGAATGGAATTACTGCCCATATAAAAGAGGCTCCAAAGAGATCCCTAGCCCCTCAGCCTTGTGAGGACACAGCAAGAAGACGCCAGCTATAAACCAGGAAAAGGGCCCTCACGGGAGAACGCGACCATGCTGGTGGTGTCTTGATCTTGAATTTCCCAGCAACCGGGACTGTAAGCAATAAATTTTTGCTGTTTATATCTACCCAATCTGTGGCGTTTTGTTATAGCAGCCCAAATGGAGGAAGACAGGACAGATGATTAACAAAAAATGTAAAACAATGTGAAATAGTCCAATATGAAGGAAAAAACCTGACCTTGCTAACAACCAAAGAAATCCAGATTCAAACAATAAGACTATTCTGCCTATTTGAATGACCAATATTAGAACATTAGAATAATGATAATATACGCTGTTCCCACGTCTGGAAATAAGTAAATCTATATAGACAGTGGGGGAAAGGGGTAGGGGTAGGTAGTATGGCAACAAGTATAAACAATTATTTAAACAGTAGATAATGTTTGACCCATCAATTCTACTTCTACAAATTTATCCTAAAAAGATAGTTACATAAATATACAAGGATGTGAATAAGGACATCATCCACCATGCAACACTGAAAATTAGGTACTATAGTGCATATGAGGTCTTTATGTAAACAAAGGAAAATAAAACTTGAGTTTAACAACAATTTTAAAAACTAAATTTTAAAATTTATTAAATATTGTTTGGCCAACAATGTCTCATTCAGTAAGAAATATTTCTTCAGCATCTATATACCAGGCTGTAACATATACAATGATAAAAGATACAGTCTTGCTCTCAAAAAGCTCACAGACTAGAGGGGAAAACATACCAAAAAACCCAAAAACCAAAAAATCAAAACACAGAAGATTAACATACAATGTGATGAGTGCTCTAACGGTGGACAAGCATAGGACGTTATGGGAGCACACAGGCAGAGTCAAAAGCACAAGCTCCCCAAGCAAGCTAACCTGGCACCTCCTCAAGTCAATTTTGTTGTTTTTGAACGTCTGTTTAGAAAAGAGGCAGAATGATGCTGAAAAGAAGGGCAGTGAATAAGGGCCATTAGTTACAGAGCTCAGCCCTCTTCCCTATGCCAGCAACTTAGCTCTGGTGCCGAACCTGCATATCCTACTAAGTGAAACTTATTCCTAGACTTAATTTTACTCAATCTTTTTAAAAGGCAATTAAGTACATATCCCTTGGAATCTCTCTCTCTCTCTCTCTCTCTCTCTCTCACACACACACACACACACACACACACACACACACCAAAAAGAGTATCCAATTCTGCTTATTTCTCTCATATTTATCCCAGAAAGGAATTCTGGTAAATGCAATTTTCTCCCTTACCTCATATTTCAAGTACTATTCTGTTATGTCCCACTTAGCTAGACAGTCCATTATTTCAACTTTGTACAGAGGAAGGACACCTAAAAAGTAACGAGTAGAGGGGTGCAGAAAAGGCTTCCGAGATTAAAGCATTCTAAATATATAACTTTAATAAAATATTTAAAAATTAAAAGTTGTGATCTTGGACTAATTAATGAATCTCTCTGGGCTTAGGTTCTCTCACCTATATGAAGTGAATTATAATACCTACCTCTTGAGTAGCTGAGATTTAAATGAAATAAACTTTTAAGCATTTTAAAAACATAAAAGCAACCTGTAAAGCTTAATGAAGTCTTAACAAAGTATTAGTAACTTTTAAGGGCCAAAAAATGTCTACATCCTTAGGTATGTATACAAAAATACTACAGCATTATCTAAAATAAAATTTTGGAAGTTCTAACAATGAATTAGTTAAGTACTAGATAGGTAAATAATAAAACATCACTGTAAACAACCGTTAAAATTTGTAACAGTGGTCCTCCAACTTTAACATTCATGAGAATCACCTAAAAGGGCTTGCTGGGTCCCACTCCCAGAGTTTCTGATTCAGTAGGTTTGGGATGCCAACTAAAACTTATCACTTGCCTTCTGCCTCTACAAGGATTAGGTCACTAGTCACTTCAGTTGCTGACCTTCACACACCCTGAAAAGAGTTCAGGGTGGAGATAAGGAATGAGGCACTCTGTTCTCTGGGAAAAACTGGCAGAACAGGCCTTCAGATAGTTAGATAATTTCAGGAGAAGATTTTATAAGCCCAATTTCTTGCATCTTCTTATATCTAGAAAAGCACTAAAATCATTAACAGAGACATCTGCCTCTTGTGACTAGCAGCAACCTTCTTATGACTAGCAGTAACCTTCTGCCAAAATGTGTGCTTGATTGCACACACATATCCTCCTTCACAAAAATCACACACCTCTCCACTTACCTCTTCAGAGCAGCTCCTCAGAGCTATCTGAGAGGCTATCTCCCGGACTGTAATCCTAATTTTGCCCAAAATAAAACAATTCACAAATCTCATGCTGTGCATTTTTTTTCGGTCAACAAGGATAAAGCCAGAGAAACTGCACTTCTAACAAGTTCCCAGTTGGTACTGATACTACTAGTCTAGGAAACGCACTTGGAGGATCAGAGAATTATAAAACTATTCATCCTTCCTTGTTCCACCAAAAACAAAAATAGTAATTAAATCATTTTTATATATAAATGTAGTTTTACAAATCACATACAAATAAAAGGGAGAAAAACACTTAATAACAAGCCAGATCACCACCTTCTTACTCATCCAACAATACTGTGTTAAAAGTAAAATAAACGTGAAAAGTTACCCATTATTTTGCTGACATTTTCCTTTTTTTGGCTGCACTGCACCACATGCAGGATCTTAGTTCCCCAACCAGGGATCGAAACCGCGCCCCCTGCAGTGGAGGCAGGGAGTCTTAACCACTGGACCTTCCCAAGGGAAGTCCCTTGCTGACATTTTCAACCTACAAATAATCTACTCAGTTATTCTACTCAGGCTGATTAACCAATTGATAATTTTATACATCTTAGAAATCCACCTCTCCTATAGTATCTCTTAGCCAAGGCAACATTTCCTAGAATGCCTAAGGTCAGGAAGAAGATCTGAAATGCATATTAAACAACTGCGATAACTCCTAGAACACCAGTTCTCATTTTTACTTACAAACGTGAATATCCACAATGCTTTTAAAAATATACATACCCAGATCGCTCCCCCAAATCAACCAACTCTGAATCTTAAGAGTAGGGCCAAGCATCTGTAATGTTGCAAAGTCCAAAGGGGATTCTTCCTTATACAATGCGTTGTTATCACCTACATTTGAATAAGCTGTGTTTAATTCTGGGAATTCAAAATATTTCAAAGAAGGCAATATCATCACATTGTGATGGCAATATTCAGAAATTTGGAAAAACTATGATCTTCCTCATCACATAACTATCTTTCCTCCTCTTCCTCCTCCTACTTCCCAACAACACAGGAGTTGGGGAGCACCACCTCTCAGACTGGTTAAACACAGTCTAAAATACAGCTGCTTTTTCTCTAGTTACATGTGTTGACCAACTGACTTATTTTAACTGGGCATCTTTAAACTTCTTTGCCTTTCAGCTTTTGATGTACTATAAATAAAGAGAAATAATGCTGTCAAAATGAGTTACCTTAAAACAGATAATTTTATCACAAAGAAACTGAAGTCCAAGTTTGTCATGGATAGGCCCTAAAATGAAGACAGTCACAAGAAACCTTCTAATGCATTTTAGCATAACAACCTTTAAGCAGTATTAGATCAATTCAGTAAAAACTGCATGATGATAGAAGATTACTATGTCCTCTTATTTTTCAAGTGTTGATCTCATGGCACACACACACAAAAGACCTGGGAAAGAAAGAGTTAAAATATCCCACCTAGGGACTTCCCTGGTGGTGCAGTGGTTAAGAATTTGCCTGCAAATGCGGGGGACACGGGTTTGATCCCTGGTCTGGGAAGATCCCACATGTCGCAGAGCAACTAAGCCCGTGCGCCACAACTACTGAGCCCATGCACCGCGACTACTGAGCCCACGCGCGGCAACTACTGAAGCCCATGTGCCTAGAGCCCATGCGCCACAACAAGAGAATCCGCCGCAATGAGAAGGCCGCACACCTCAACGAAGAGTAGCCCCTGCTTGCCGCAACTAGAGAAAGCCCACATGCAGCAACAAAGGCCCAATGAAGACAAAAATAAATTAATTAAAAAAAAAAATAGTGGCACCCTCTCGCCACAACTAGAGAAAGCCTACACACAGCAACAAAGACCCAAAGAAGCCAAAAATAAACAAAAAAATTTTTAAAAACCCACCTAAAGCTGCATTTTTAAGTAAAAAAAAAAAAAGCTTCCATTAGGATTTATCAATATTAACAAAGTTGCCAGAATCATTTTGTTGGGAGATCCATAATCAAGTTCACCTTTGAATACCATGACTCTAAATGTTTTCATCTATGATATATCATGCTTAAGACTCAATTTAAGATGCCAAGTTTTCTTTGCCAGGAAGAGTGGGAGACATTCATTAGTCAGATAATCTTTTATTAAAATGGAACACACATTCTTTTGAGATCATGGCAAAGAACAAATATCAAACATTTTAATCAAATGAAAACTTTTGTTATTTCTATAGGATGCAAATAAAAGCTAACATAATTTTTTACTATATTGTCTTTAAACATCATGAGTGCAAGATACATCTTATTCCTCATACTTGAATTACACTGTACATTTAAAAGATAGTACATCATAAACCTTTCAGTTTTCTGCCTGCCAGTTACATAAAATTAATCTCTGAGATCTTTTTCCTTGCTTTCTCCTTCCTTAAAACGATACTGATGTATAACATATAGGAGGTGTGAAGACTTAATTTTAATACATGTGTACTAATATATCAAGACTAGACCTAAATCAATGTCATAAGATGCTAAATTAACAAAAGAGGCCACTGTCAAAGCCATTTTTAAAATTTTAAGTTTTACAATTTGCTATTCTTCCATATTTATTATAAACTTAATGAAACTTTGAAAATCTAATTATTTTCCTGAAAGTAAATTTATGATTATTCTTTTCTCCTCAGAAAAATATTTGTCCTCATGCACACAGCTATACAAAATCAAACAACATAATTAGCTAATAGGCACCTATTTCCTACATAAAAAGCATTTCAATAACTTTTGTAACCTATTAGTTTCAAACATGTAAAGAATAATTTTTTTATTAAAGTGAGTTTACTAATATAAAGAATCATGAGATTATATACATTTCTACCACAGAGTATGAGCTGATTCTAAGCTATTTGTGGAGTATTTTTTATTTTAGGTACATTGCCAAAAGGTTAAAAATAAACATAATTAGGTGGCCAGAAAAAAACTTGCTGCATAGCAAGACTTTAGTTCTATTCAGAAATGGTATCCTTCACCCCAAGACCACAAAACTTCCTGGTCTTAACTTATAACAACAACCAAAAAAAAAAAAAAATAGATAAGGCATTTTTGACTATGGAAACATCTCAAAATACAACCTAAACCCCAGATATAATTATTGGAAGAGCCAAGAGATCTCTAAAAGTCCAGTTTTCACACAGTTCTTCAACAATCCTGCATCTGAAAAAAACATGAAACTCCAGGCAGTGGATCTTCTTCCATCCTGTACTAATCAGCCAGACTGAAAGATCTGCAAGGCACTGAATCTTACACCTCTTCTTTAGTATCTATTCTAAGTAGTAACTCTTGAAACAAGACACTCCCTCCCCAATATCTAGACATGATGGGCACTGAAAATGCTGTGCCCCAGTTATTTAAAATAATCCTGAAACACATCTGTCTTCTACTTTTAAGAAAACTCAGTACAGCTATCAAAACCAGGGAAAAGATGTTCCTATATTCAATGGATTCCTGCCAAAAGCTAATAAAGGTTGAGAAAATATCTATCTACATAGGTGCTCTCACTTCTTGGAAATATGATGATATTTCCCTTGATTTCAAATGATATATCATATACCAATAGTTTTCAATGGACAAAGAACTTAAACTTTAAAGTCAGGCATACACCTATCTTCAAACCCAGATGTTTAACTGCTTAGTACTCTGATCTTGGGCAAGTCACTTAACCAATCTGAGCCTTGGTCTCCTCATCTATAAAATGGGGATGATGATAGTGATGATGGTGACAATGACATAATGCACAGGTGCTGGGAGGCTCTGAGATATAATTAATGTTCAACAACAAGTGTTGGCAAGAATATGGAGAAATCAGAACAATACATTGCTTGTGGGAATATAAAATGGTGCAGTCCCTTTGGTAAACAGTCTGGCTTAAACATTTAAAGACAGAGTAAAGAGGGACTTCCCTGGCAGTCCAGTGGTTAAGACTCCACACTTCCACTGCAGGGGGAACAGGTTCAATCTCTGGTCAGGGAACTAAGATCCCGCATGCTGTGTGCCCAAATCAGTAAATAAATAAGTAAACAAACAAAAATAAAGATAGAGCTAAGACATTCCCCAGCAATTCCACATGTAGGCATACACCCAAAAGAAAGGAAAACACACGTACATGGAAAAAAACATGTACATGAATGGTCACAGAAGCATTATTCATAATAGCCAAAAGTGAAACAACCTGAATGTCCATCAACTGATAGATGGATAAATGAAACATGGTATATCCCAGAAATAAAAGCAAAACAAGTGGGGACTTCCCTGGTGGCACAGTGGTTAAGAATCCGCCTGCCAATGCAGGGGACATGGGTTTGAGCCCTGGTCTGGGAAGATCCCACATGCTACAGAGCAACTAAACCCGTGTGCCACAACTACTGAGCCTGTGCTCTAGAGCCCACGGGCCGCAACTACTGAGCCTGCGTGCCACAACTACTGAAGCCTGCGTGCCTAGAGCCCATAGTCCACAGCCAGAGAAGCCACCGCAATGAGAATCCTGCACACCACAACAAAGACGCAACACAGCCAAAAATAAAAATAAATAATTTTTTTTGAAAAAGAGTATATTCAGAATTATATTAAAAAAAAAAAAAAAACTGGGACCTAAACAAATCTATAAGCTTCTCACAGCAAAGGAAACCAAAAACAAAATAAAAAGACCACCTACAGAATGGGAGAAAATATTTGCAAATGATGTGACCGACAAGGGCTTAATTTCCAAAATATACAAACAGCTCATATAGCTCAACATCAAAAAAAACAAACAACCCAATCAAAAAATGGGCAGAAGAGCTGAACAGACATTTGTCCAAAGAAGACATACAGATGGCCAACAGGCACATGAAAAGATGCTCAACAACACTAATTATTAGAAAAATGCAAATCAAAACTACAAGGTATCACCTCACAATGGTCAGAATGGCCATCACCAAAAAGTCTACAAATAATAAATGCTGGAGAAGGTGTGGAGAAAAGGGAACCCTCCTACACTGTTGGTGGGAATGTAAATTGGTGCAGCCACTATGGAAAACTATATGGAGGTTCCACAAAAAAACAAAAAATAAAGCTACCATATGGTCCAGCAATCCCACTCCTGGGCATATATACAGAGAACACTCTTAATTTGAAAAGGTACATGCACTTCAGTGTTCACAGCAGCACTATTTACAATAGCCAAGTCATGAAAACAACCTAAATGTCCATCAGCAGATGAATGGATAAAGAAGATGTGGCATATAAATACAATGGAATATTACTCAGCCATAAAAAAGTATGAAATCATGCCATTTGCAGCAACATGGATGGACCTGGAGATTATCATACTAAGTGAAGTAAGTCAAACGGAGAAAGACAAATATCATATGATATCAGTTATATGTGGACTCTAAAAAATGATATGAATGAACTTTTTAAAAAATTAATTTATTTATTTATTATTTTTGGCTGTGTTGGGTTTTTGTTTCTGTGCAAGGGCTTTCTCTAGTTGCGGCGAGCGGGGGCCACTCTTCATCTTGGTGCATGGGCCTCTCACTATGGCGGCCTCTCTTGTTGTGGAGCACAGGCTCCAGACGCGCAGGCTCAGTAGCTGTGCCTCATGGGCCCAGTTGCTCCGCAGCATGTGGGATCTTCCCAGACCAGCGCTCGAACCTGTGTCCCCTGCATTGGCAGGCAGATTCTCAACCACTGCGCCACCTGGGAAGCCCCTGAATGAACTTATTTACAAAACAGAAACAGACTCACAGACATAGAAAACAGAGTTACCAAAGGGGAAGCGGGGGGCAGTGGGAGGGATAAAATAGGAGTGTAACAGATACACACTACTATATATAAAATAGATAAACAATAAGGTCCTACTGTATAGCACAGGGAACTATATTCAATAGTCAATATCCTGTAATAACCTGTAATGGAAAAGAATCTGAAAAGCATACACACACACGTGTGTGTGTACATATATGTAACTGAATCACTTTGCTGTACACCAGAAACTAACACAACACTGTAAAATCCAACTACACTTAGATTAAAAAAAAAAAATTGTCAAGCCAGAAATCATTACCCAGCAATTATACCCTCAAAATAAAGACTAAATAATGAAATTTTCACATAAAACTAAACTGTCACCAGCAGACCTGAACTTCAAGATACACTAAACGGAAATTCAAATCAAAACCACAATGAGATATCACGTCACACTTGTTAGAATGGCTGTCATCAAAAAGACAAGAGATAACAAGTGTTGGTAAGGATGTGGAGAAAAGGGAACCCTTGTGGACTGTTGGTGGGAATGTAAATTTGTATAGTTACTGTGGAAAACAGTGTGGAGGGGGCTTCCCTGGTGGCGCAGTGGTTGAGAATCCGCCTGCCGATGCAGGGGACATGGGTTCATGCCCCGGTCCAGGAAGATCCCACATTCCGCTGAGCGGCTGGGGCCGTAAGCCATGGCCGCTGAGCCTGCGCGTCCGGAGCCTGTGCTCCGCAACGGGAGAGGCCACAACAATGAGAGGGCCGCGTACAAAAAACAAAATAAAACAAAACAAAAAAACAGTGGGGAGGTTCCTCAAAAAATTAAAAGTAGAACTACCAAATGATCCAGCAATTCTACTTCTGGATATGTATCTGAAGGAAACAAAATCACTATCTCGAAGAGAAGCCTGCACCTTCATGTTCACTGCAGAATTACTGACAATAGCTAAGATATGGAAACAACCTAAGTTGTCTGTCAACAAATTAATGGATAAAGAATCACGGTGTATATATATACATATACACGAATGACATAAGAATTATATATACATATGTATATATATGAATGACACATATACAATGGAATATTATTGAGCCATGAGAAAGAAGGAAATCCTGCCATTTGCAAGAACATGGATGGAAGTTGAGGGCATTACGCTAAGAGAAATAAGTCAGACAGAGAAAGACAAATTATGTATGATCTCACTTATATGTGGAATCTAAAAAAGCCAAACGCACAGAAACAGAGTGTAGAATGGTAGTTGCCAGGGGCTGGAGGGTGGGGGAAATGGGGCGATGTTCATCAAAGTATACAAACTTTCATTATAGGAAAAGTTCTGGGATCCTAATGTACAGCCTGGTGATTATAGTTAACAGTACTGGATTGGATATTTGAAAGTTTCTAAGAGAGTAGATCTTAAAAGTTCTCACCACAAAAAAGAAATGGTAATTATGTGAGGTGATGGAGGTATTAAGTAAACTACTGTGGTAAACATTTCACAATACGTGTGTATCAAATCAACACATCTACACCTTAAACTTACACAATGTTACATGTCAATTATATCTCAGTAAAGCTGAAAAAATTATAAGAAAAAAAAAGATATGCTAAAGGAAGTTCTCCAGGATGAAAGGAAATGATTCAAGATAGAAACTCAAATCCCCAGAAAAGAATGGAAAGCACTGAAAATGGTAAATATCTGGGTAAATACAAAAGACTTTTAGAACTTTTGCCTTTTCCCTCTTAATTTACTTACAAACCATATATCAGTTTAAAAAAAAATTGTAACATTGTCTTGTGGGGTTTATAATGTATGTAGATATACTACAAATAGTCACTTTAGCATAAAGGAAAGAAGGGTAAATATGGACCTACATGGATATAACACTTCTACAATTTATCTGGAAGTGGTAAAATATTAACTGCACATAGACAGTAAATAATTAAGGATGTATACTGTAATCACCAAGGCAGCCACAAAAATTAATAATGCAAAGAAATATAGCTAAAAAGCCAACAGATCCAGATACATATGTTAGGAAAACATGAGAACTGTCATTCTTTATTTTTATTATTTTTTTTTTGCGGTATGTGGGCCTCTCACTGTTGTGGCCTCTCCCTTTGCAGAGCACAGGTCCGGACGCACAGGCTCAGCGGCCATGGCTCACGGGCCCAGCCGCTCTGCGGCATGTGGGATCTTGGACACACAGGCTTTCAGTTGAAACCCCAAAACTCAACACTCATTAAAGAAAGATGACATAATCGAAACTTCCTATGGTCATCCACAATGTCCAAATAATCAAAAATTATTAGATATTCAAATAAGCAGGAAATGTGACTCATAATCGGGGGGGAAAGCACCGCAACAAAGAGTAGCCCCCACTCGCTGCAACTAGAGAAAAGCCCATGTGCAGCAACAAAGACCCAATGCAGCCATAAATAAATTAATTAATTTTTAAAAAATTATCCAATCTGAAGAACACAGATTATTATCAAACAGTTTAACACACATGTAACTGGAGTCCAAAAAGGAAAGAGAGAATGGGGCAGAAAAAAATATTTGAAGAAATAATAGCCCCAAATTTCCCAGGTTTGTTGAAAAACATCACCTATGGATCCAAAAAGTTAAATGAACCCCCAAGAAAAATAATTACAAAGGTACTTACATTAGTCACATCACATTCAAATTGCAGAAAACCAATAAAAAGAAGGAAAAAAGCTATCAGAAAGGGGGGGAGGAGCACATTAGATAGAAGAGGACAAGACAAGTATATAAATAATAACTAACTTCTCATCGGAAACAATGAAGCCGGAGGATAATGGAGTGACCAACTGTCAATCCAGAATTCTATATCCAGCAAAAATTATCTTCCAAAAATGAGGGTGAAATAAAGACACTTTCAGGTAAGTGAAAGCTAAGAGAACTGTCACCAGCAGAACTGCACTAGAAATGCTGAAGGAAGTTCTTCAGCCAAAGCGAAAATGATACCAGATGGAAACTCAAACCTATGTATTGGTCTCAAGAAGGGAAGAGAGTCAAAATGGGTAAATATAAAAGTTTTTTTCCTTCTCTTAATCTGTTTAAAAGATAACTGTGTTTAAAGCAAAACTAATATTGTACTATGAGCACATATGCAGCACAAAGTCTGGGATGGAGTAATTAGAACTGGACTGTTGTAAGTGTCTTATGCGGCATGGTATAATATTAACTCAAGGTATACAATGTGTGATTAAAGATGCATAGTGTAACACCTAAAACAACCACTTGAAAAACAGAAAGATATAGCTAAAAATGCAAGAGAAGCAAATGGAATACCAAAAATATTCAATTAGGTCAATATAGCTGAGAAAATTAGTATATAAAACACCTCTAGAGTAAAACAGATGAAAGAATTCCCCATGGAGAAAGTTGGCTAATAATGCAAAATACATTTTACCATAGAAACAATATGTTAAATGATGACTTTGATATAAAACCTTTGAATAAAGTTAACGAAAATAAAATTTGAGCCTGGACACCAATCTAACCACCCAATATGTTTGCTTGTTTGGAGACAAAACAATCCCACAACACACAAAGAAAAGAACATAGTAATACACAGAGCCTGTTTCCCCAACTCTGAACAACAACCAGCTTGAGACCAATCATTTTATGAAGTTTGTGAATCAAGTATTCTTAATACTTGGTATATATTGGAAATAAACTGTAAAGTCTATTAATGATTAAAATAACTTTGCTAAAAACTAACTAAAAGCCAAAAATGACATTTTAGCATCAACTAATATAAATTTTTATAGTATGTTATCTTTAACAGACAAGCAATAAAATATTCACCAATACTGAATCATTTAATTTTAGTTTTAAGAGTAGATAATATTCACATAGTTCCAAATTCAAAACTTACCAAAAAGGGTATACAATAAAAAGTCTCTGCCTCTCGCCCCCTTCTCCAGCCACCAATGGGGGGAAAACAAATAACACTAAAATATAATCAAGGGATATACATTCCCAGTTGTTTCTTGTGGGACCACAGACATGGTAACACTTTACATAACACCAGAAATAACTTTCTTTTTGAATTGGGATTATTTCAAAGTTCACAAAACAGAAACCATCTGGATGACAAGACACTCATACATGAATGCCAAAAAGGAGATCAAATGGAATGTTAAAGCATGACCAAGGAATACTGTGAGGAAACAATAAAATGAAATAAAAATATCAGCTAAGATTCTATTAAGTTAGTCCTGACCAACACATGACAGGAAATCTGCAGCAATGGAACAAACTAGAGAGTTGCGTTTCTGTGCCTAGTTCCCAAATTAGTCACTGAAGAGCCAACAGCACAAACCAGACTTACTAACTCCTGCTTATGCATCAGATCATTCCTGAAGACTGACACCAACAAAACAGACAGCATCTGTGGGATTCAAATGAACATTTGAAGAATTTACAAAGAAAAACATCAACTTATCACCACAGGCCTCCTCAGGTAAAAGGCTTCATTCTCTATACTTTCATGACTGAATTGCCAATCCTCAACTTCTAGGAATAATTCTAGCTCTTATTTGTCCTTCCCTGCTTTCAGTTTAGCCGCTTTACTAATTATTAACTTTCACCTGAGAAGTAAAAGGAGTTCAGCAAAAATGAAACTACCTGGAGGGCCCTTAGACCATGATTTCCCCAAATTATCAGAAAACCAAAAGTGGCAAGATATTTAACCACTCCTGTATTCTTAACAGGAGAATCCTAAGAGGCCACTGGCCTACTGGCCCATTACCTATGGTAAATACAAAAACCTACTCCCGACCTAAGATGCTGAACTTAAAAGCAGTTGAAAGGAGGGGATACAAATGGTTTCTAAGGAGTCTCTTATTCCCAATCTGCTTGGGACAACTGGAATTCTAGCTATATCTTTCATAATCTAAAGTCAACATTTTTACACTTTTATGGGAAACACTAGGAGTAAATTAGAAATGGGTCCCTGTGGCAAACAGGGCAAAGAGTAACATGGAAAAGCCATATTACTGCAACCAATACCTATTTCTTACTGGTAAAGACCACATCTCCAAGAAGGTAATCACATTCCCAGCCTCCTTTACAGCTAGGCTGCAGGCACATATGAAGCAAACTCAGCCAATGAGATACAACGGAAAGTCTTCTGGGATAATTTCTGGTAGAAACTGTCTTCCCTAGTAGAAGGAAAGGAGGGGGGGTAAAGAGGGAAATTTTGCATGAGGAGAAATTGCACTTCCTTTCTCTTTTTCCACCTAATGTTGTATGAGAATAGCATGCTTGGAACTGTATATGCCATCCAGGAATCATAAGGAGAATCATTATCAACACACAGAAAGATGGAAGGTACCTAAGGCTGCTGAACTTAGTGAAAAAAATTCTTTGGTATTACTTGAACAGTTTATCTTTGAGGTTCATTACATTTTTTAACTCACAGGTTAACTCTTTACAGGATGAGTAAGTCAAAGACCATAATTTCTTTTTTTTTTTTTTTTTTTTTTAAATTTATTTATTTATTTATTTATTTTTAACATCTTTATTTGAGTATAACTGTTTTACAATAGTGGGTTAGTTTCTCCTTTACAACAAAGTGAATCAGTTATACATATACATATGTTCCCATAACTCTTCCCTCTTTTGTCACCCTCCCTCCCACCCTCCCTATCCCACCCCTCTAGGTGGTCACTAAGTACAGAGGTGAACTCCCTGTGCTATGCTGTAGCTTCCCACTAGCTATCTAATTTACATTTGGTAGTGTGTATATGTCCCTGCCATTCTCTCACATCGTCACAGCTTACCCTTCCCCCTCCCCATATCCTCAAGTCCATGCTCTAGTAGGTCTGTGTTTTATTCCCTCCTACCACTAATCTCTTCATGACATTTTTTTTTTTTTTTTAGATTCCATATATATGTGTTAGCATACGGTATTTGTTTTTGTCCTTCTGACTTACTTCACTCTGTATGACAGATTCCAGGTCTATCCACCTCATTACAAATAACTCAGTTTCATTTCTTTTTATGGCTGAGTAATATTCCATTGTATATATGTGCCACATCTTCCTTATCCATTCATCTGTTGATGGACACTTAGGTTGCTTCCATGTCCTGGCTATCGTAAATAGAGCTGCAATAAACATTTTGGTACATGACTCTTTTTGAATTATGGTTTTCTCAGGGTATATGCCCAGTAGTGGGATTGCTGGGTCATATGGTAGTTCTATTTGTAGTTTTTTAAGGAACCTCCATACTGTTCTCCATAGTGGCTGTATCATTTTACATTCCCACCAGCAGTGCAAGAGTGTTCCCTTTTCTCCACACCCTCTCCAGCATTTATTGTTTCTAGAGTTTTTGATGATGGCCAATCTGGCCGGTGTGAGATGATATCTCATTGTAGTTTTGATTTGCATTTCTCTAATGATTAATGATGTTGAGCATTCTTTCATGTGTTTGTTGGCTATCTGTATATCTTCTTTGGAGAAATGTCTATTTAGTTCTTCTGCCCATTTTTGGATTGGGCTGTTTGTTTTTTTGTTATTGAGCTGCATGAGTTGCTTATAAATTTTGGATATTAATCCTTTGTCAGTTGCTTCATTTGCAAATATTTTCTCCCATTCTGAGGGTTGTCTTTTGGTCTTGTTTATGGTATCCTTTGCTGTGCAAAAGCTTTTAAGTTTCATTAGATCCCATTTGTTTATTTTTGTTTTTATTTCCATTTCTCTAGGAGATGGGTCAAAAAGGATCTTGCTGTGATTGATGTCATAGAGTGTTCTGCCTATGTTTTCCTCTAAGAGTTTGATAGTGTCTGGCCTTACATTTAGGTCTTTAACCCATTTTGAGTTTATTTTTGTGTATGGTGTTAGGGAGTGTTCTAATTTCATACTTCTACAGGTAGCTGTCCAGTTTTCCCAGCACCACTTATTGAAGAGGCTGTCTTTTCTCCAATGTATATTCTTGCCTCCTTTATCAAAGATAAGGTGACCATATGTGTGTGGGTTTATCTCTGGGCTTTCTATCCTGTTCCATTGATCTATATTTCTGTTTTTGTGCCAGTACCATACTGTCTTGATTACTGTGGCCTTGTAGTATAGTCTGAAGTCAGGGAGCCTGATTCCTCCAGCTCCATTTTTCGTTCTCAAGATTGCTTTGGCTATTCGGGGTCTTTTGTGTTTCCATACAAATTGTGAGATTCTTTTTTCTAGTTCTGTAAAAAATGCCAGTGGCAATTTGATAGGGATTGCATTGAATCTGTATATTGCTTTGGGTAATACAGTCATTTTCACTATGTTGATTCTTCCAATCCAAGAACATGGTATATTTCTCCACCTATTTGTATCATCTTTAATTTCTTTCATCAGTGTCTTATAGTTTTCTTCATACAAGTCTTTTGTCTCCTTAGGTAGGTTTATTCCTAGATATTTTATTCTTTTTGTTGCAATGGTAAATGGGAGTGTTTTCTTAATTTCATTCTCAGATTTTTCATCATTAGTGTATAAGAATGCCAGAGATTTCTGTGCATTAACTTTGTATCCTGCTACTTTACCAAATTCATTGATTAGTTCTAGTAGTTTTCTGGTAGCATCCTTAGTATTCTCTATATATAGTATCATGTCATCTGCAAACAGTGACAGCTTTACTTCTTCTTTTCCTATTTGGATTCCTTTTATTTCTTTATTTTCTCTAATTGCTGTGGCTAGAACTTCCAAAACTATGTTGAATAAGAGTGGTGAGAGTGGGCAACCTTGTCTTGTTCCTGATCTTAGTGGAAATGGTTTCAGTTTTTCACCATTGAGAACAATGCTGGCTGTGGGTTTGTCATATATGGCCTTTATTATATTGAGGAAAGTTCCCTCTATGCCTACTTTCTGCAGGGTTTTTATCATAAATGGGTGTTGAATTTTGTCAAAAGCTTTCTCTGCATCTATTGAGATGATCATATGGTTTTTCTCCTTCAGTTTGTTGATATGGTGTATCACGTTGATTGATTTGCGTATATTGAAGAATCCTTGCATTCCTGGAATAAACCCCACTTGATCATGGTGTATGATCCTTTTAATGTGCTGTTGGATTCTGTTTGCTAGTATTTTGTTGAGGATTTTTGCATCTATGTTCATCAGTGATATTGGCCTATAGTTTTCTTTCTTTGTGACGTCTTTGTCTGGTTTTGGTATCAGGGTGATGGTGGCCTCGTAGAATGAGTTTGGGAGTGTTCCTACCTCTGCTATCTTTTGGAAGAGTTTCAGAAGGATAGGTGTTAGCTCTTCTCTAAATGTTTGATAGAATTCGCCTGTGAAGCCATCTGGTCCTGGGCTTTTGTTTGTTGGAAGATTTTTAATCACAGTTTCAATTTCAGTGCTTGTGATTGGCAAAGACCATAATTTCTGAACTGATGTTCTCAATTACTTAACAAAATTACAGTCCACATGCATTTGTTGAGCACCTACTATGTTCCACACACTACGCAAGAAAGCTTTTATGTGCATTACTTTAATTATCAAAATAGCCCCATAAGGTATTATAATTATCGTTATTTTACAGATAAGAAACATGAGGCTCACAAAAGTTTAAGTAACTCGTGGTAACTTGTGGCCAAATTCACATAATTAATAAAAATTAACAACTAGGATTCGTACCCAGGTTGTATATCTCTAAGCTGGTACTCATTCCAGTAGCTGTAATCAGCTACCCTACCACTCAGATCAACTCACCATCTCTCATATGTATATACTTGGGTGTGGCTAAAAAGACAAAATCAAGGAAAAGTGCACATAAAATTTCTTCAATACTTCTGTTCTTAACCCAAGTGGTGAGTAACTTTTATTATTACTCCTTAGTTTAATTCCATATGGCTCTGTTTAAAAAATTCTCCCTCTCAGGATTTACATCAAGTTCTAATTTGAAAGAATACTGGATTGAGAAACAATGATTGCTGAATGAATGAAAAAGACCAGGGTCCAGCACCTGACCTGCTACTTCCAATTTTCATCATATCCACTGACTGCAAGTCACATTAAGTTCCACTAAGAAAAAATGCTGCCATTTAAATTGATACAATACCCTATCACTTACTGATACAATTTTTATTTATACTTATTAAAAGAGCTCTTTTAAACTTGTTAGACTTTTTAAAAATATTTATTTATTTATTTGGCTGCGCCAGGTCTTCGTTGCAACATGCTGGATCTTTTAGTTGTGGTGTGCGAGATCTTTAGCGGTGGCATGCGGGATCTAGTTCCCTGACCAGGGATCAAACCCGGGCCCCCTGCATTGGCAGCATGGAGTCTTAGCCACTGGACCAATGGGGAAGTCCCCATTAATTAGATTCTTAGCATGTATTACTCTTGTGCACAATTTTTAAAAGGTAAATGAAATAAATTGTTGCATAAACTGGTCACACTCAGGCTCAAACTCTTCTGAATCACTTTTTTGAATCAGTCATTACTGTTTTTCCACACAGTATCATCCTCTGTGCCATCAAAAGCCTGGGTGGGGGGCTTCACTGGTGGCACAGTGGTTAAGAATCCACCTGCCAATGCAGGGGACACAGGTTCAAGCCCTGGTCCAGGAAGATCCCACATGCCGCAGAGCAACTAAACCATGTGCCACAGCTACTGAACCTGCGCTCTAGGGCCCACAAGCCACAACTACTGAGCCCACATGCCACAACTACTGAAGCCCTCGTGCCTAGAGCCCAAGCTCTGCAATAAGAGAAGCCACTGCAATGAGAAGCCCGTGCACCGCAACGAAGAGTAGCCCCGCTCGCTGCAACTAGAGAAAGCTGTGCGCAGCAATGAAGACCGAATGCGGCCAAAAATAATAAATAAATAAATAAATTTATTTTACAAAAGCCTGGGTGATCCAACATTTGTATTCAAACCATTATCTCTGGGATTTTCTTCCAAGCCTGCTGCTAACTACTCTGCAAGTTCTGTGCACAAAGAGACAAGGACAAACACATCACAACCAAAAGCAACTGTAAGATGTATCTGGATTTCAGAAATATAAGAATGTAAAAAAAAATGTGCTTCTCAGAATTAATAAAACACAATAACTTACTTTGTTACCTTTTATAAGACAACATCCTATAGCTACCAATGGTGAATATCTACCATGCTTGGCATTTCACCTATCTCATTTAATTTTTACAGAAAAGCAAAAAGGTAAGCATTAACCTTGTTTTATATACATGAAATATGAGGCTCAGAGAACCTTAGTAACTTGTCCTAGATTATCCAGCATTAGTGACAGAGCTGGGTTTCAATCTCTGGTCTATCTTCAAAGTCCTTATTCTTTTCACCACTTCAGTGTTTCTCAAAATTTAGGGCACATAAGAATTACCTCAGGTGATTCTTCCACAGAGTGGGAAAAATATTGCAAATACTGCATATATTTGCAAATCATATAGCTGATAAATCTTTAAAGAACTTTCACAACTCAATAAGAAAAAGACAAATAACCCAATTTAAAAATGGGCAGAGGATTTGAATAGACATTTCTCCAAAGAAGATATGCAAATAGCCATTAAGCACATGAAAAAATGCTCAACTTCATAAGCTATTAGGGAAATGCAAATCAAAGCCACAATATGATACCACTTCACACCTACTAGAATGGCTATAATCAAAAGACATACAATAACAAACACTGGTAAAAATGTTTAGAAACTGGAACGTTCATACATTATAGCTAGCAGGAATATAAAATGGTACAGTCACTTTGGAAAACAGTTTGAAAAGTTCCTCAGAAAGTTAAACATATCATTACCATATGACCCAACAATTCCACTACTAGGTATATATCTAAGATAAATGAAAACATTAAGTCCACAGAAAAATTTGCTCAAAGGAACATGATTCATAATAGCAAAGAAGTCCATCAACTGAGGAACAGGTTAATAAAATGTGGTATATCCATACAGTGGAATATTATTCTGCAATAAAAAAGGAATGAAGTATTGATGCTATAACATGGATGAAAGTTGAAAACATTATGCTAGTAAAAGCCAGTCACCAAAGACCACATTTTGTATGATTCCATTTATATAGATTCTGCTTCTACAGAGAGCAAAAGTAATAATTGCTTAAGGCTGGATAAGGTGATGGGAAGTGACTGTTAATAGGTAGTTTCCTGTAGGAGGGACAAAAATGTTCTAAAGTTAAAGTATCGTGATGGTTGTACAACCATATGAATATACAAAAAACTTTAAATGGGTTAATTGCATGGCAAGTGAATTAGATCTCAATAAACCTGTTTTTAAAAAAATCCTCTAGACCAGATTACCTCTAAGTTTCCCTTTTAGACATAAAGGTCTCTGAGACAATGAAAAAAAGTCTCAGAGCTTCCATCAACAGACTTCAGAATCCAATCCCCAGTGACTCCCATGAACCTACAGTTTAGAGAAGGCAACGTATAGCATAGCAATTCCTCACTTGAGGTCACTAGACCTCCAGATGTCTGCAAAGAAAGGACAAGTGCTTCTTGAGCCAGGTTAAATTTTTCAGAATATCTGTGAGAAACCACACATACCCTCAACCTGCTCTGAGGTAAAGTTTAAGTATCTTTGCTTTTGGCTGGACTCATGTTACTAGTTTTAAAATACTGACGCAAAGCTGACTGACAGCTCAGTATATGAAAAGTGAAAAACAAAACAAAAAATGTACTTTTTGATATGCAAAATGTTTCCAAAAATGGGAGCCATGATGAGTTCCTTGTTTAGAAGCTTGGGAAATACAGATATAGGGGAAAGTACACTAGTCTAGAAATTAGGAGAAATAACTGAAGAGTCCACCTCAATATGATTCACTTCCTATCAAATGTCTCGGTTTCCATTTTCATCTATAAAATCAGCAAACATCACAGTATCCCCCTGACTCTAAAATTATATGACTTTTCAATATTATATAATGACCTAAAAATGTCTGCTAAGAAGGTAATTCTTTATATTCTGCATCCCTGCAAAGAACTTTCTTTACTGACTCGAGTTAGCACATCATAAGAATAAACAAGAAATACATTATATTAATAAACAACACATAGGCTCTAGTATTTAGAAACTTACTTATAAGTAGCCCTAGAAAGCAAAGAGAGAATAAAAAATAATAAACTAAAAAGAAAGTAAAGTGTGCTAGTCTACTGCTGACAGCAAAAGCAACAGGAAACACTTCAGTATAAAAATCTCCCCAAAGCATGGAATGTCCCTGATTAACAACAAATGAGTTGTCTTTCCTTCTCCTACTTTACTCCAACACACCAGCTTCTACATGCACCCCTGGAACTCAGATGAACTGAAGAAAGGGAAGAGAGCAAAGGAAAAAAACTATATCATAATTGATCTCCTTTCAAAATTCCAGAAGATGAGAAGGGGGGAGGGGAGTGGGAACTAGCCATAACCCAGAATAAAATTTTCCTATTTACAGCTTAATGTGTTGCGGTCTTTTTTTTTTTTTTTAACTTTTTATAAAGTCAAAAAATTTCTCTCTGCTTACTTACTTCTTTATGTCAAGAATAAAAGGTATTTGCACTTTGGGGGGTGAATTTATACTAATTTAAATTGAGCATAACACTAGTGAGAAGGAGAGCTATTTGTGGGATTTGGGGGAGGAAGGTGGTGAGAGCCTCAAAAAAGGAAAAGCAGGCAAGATCCTTTACAACATAATACTTATAAAAATCCAAGTTCAGAGATTTCTAATGAATTTTTTAAAAGGTCATTCCACTTGCTAAGACAAATCAACAAAGCCAGACCACTTCCTCCTCAAGCAATTAAAGTTATGAGTATTGAGAGTAGAAAATTTTCAAATTCCAATTCAGTATTACCATTGGGGAAAGAAAAAGCAAATCAGAAACCTAAACTCATGTTTTAGGTGGTAATACAGTATTCTGCTCACAACTATATAGGAATGAAGGGATTCATCCCATTTATTTAATACAAAGAAAAACACACTGACTCCTTTAAAATAATAAAGAATCCATGAATCCTTGGAGCACCAACAGTCTCTGTATTTACATATTATATATAAATACAGATATACTCTACATCAAATAGCCACAGTACATTTTAAAGTGCCTATATGAATCAAATTAAAACACAAGCTCAGGGCTTGAGGGTCCGCCTGCCGATGCAGGGGACGCGGGTTCGTGCCCCGGTCCGGGAGGATCCCACATGCCGCGGAGCGGCTGGGCCCGTGAGCCATGGCCGCTGAGCCTGCGCGTCCGGAGCCTGTGCTCCGCAACAGGAGAGGCCACAACAGTGAGAGGCCCGCGTACCGCAAAAAACAAAAAAACAAAAAAAACCACAAAGCTCAACAGTGACCAGGGGACACGGGTTTGTGCCCCGGTCCGGGAAGATCCCACGTGCCGCGGAGCGGCTGGGCCCGTGAGCCACGGCCACTGGGCCTGCGTGTCTGGAGCCTGTGCTCCGCAACGGGAGAGGCCACAACAGTGAGGCCCGCGTACCGCAAAAAAAAAAAAAAAAAAAAAAAAAAAAATCTCACTTAGACACAGATAAGCTGCATTTAAATATAACCAGTTACATTCATTTAACAATTCTGCCAGCTGTTTACAAAGGGTACAAATATACAAAAATGAATAAGACTTAGCCTCTGACTTCAAGGAATTCACATGAGGGGGGAAGCCAGAGCATGTACAAAATCAAAATTCTTTGAGATCACAGAGAAGATCAAACTTGTAAACTTAGTGGTAACCAGAATTTGCAGGTGAAAATTAGGAGGGCACAAAGACATGAATGTCGATAACACAATTAGATAACCAGAAGTCGTAAGTGGCCAGGGCAGGGGGAATAAGGAGAAAGGATATGCATGGGCATGAAATGGTAATAACTAAGCCAGGAAATGAAGCTTGTAGCTTGTACCTAGGTTGCAAAGGGCCACATGTGCTATGACAAAGTGTTTGGTCTTTATCCAGAAGACCACAGAGAACCTGATACGTAATAAACAATGTTATTAGAGGGACCTCCCTGGTGGTGCAGTGGTTAAGAATCTGCCTGCTGGGTGGGAGGGAGAGAGATACAAGAGGGAAGAGATATGGGGACATATGTATATGTATAACTGATTCACTTTGTTATAAAGCAGAAACTGGTACACCACTGTAAAGCAATTATACTCTAATAAAGATGTTAAAAAAAAAAAAGAATCTGCCTGTCAGTACAGGGGACACGTTTAAGCATGTTTAAGGAAGATCCCACATGCCATGGAGCAACTAAGCCCGTGCACCACAACTACTGAGCCTGCGCTCTACAGCCCATGAGCCACAACTACTGAGCCCACACGCCACAACTACTGAAGCCCACGTGCCTAGAGCCCGTGCTCCACAATGAGAAGCTCGCACACCACAAAGAGTAGCCCCTGCTCACCACAACTAGAGAAAGCCCATGCGTAGCAACGAAGACCCAATGCAGCCAAAAATAATAATAAATTAATTTTTTTTAAAAAGAAAATAAATAAATAAACAATTATTAGAAAGTTAATTGGTAACAAAGTGGAAAACAGATTTAAAAGGAGAGATTGGGAGGTGGAAGATATGAGAACACTACAGTAATAATTAGGATATTACCACAACAACGCTAGTGAAATGTGATGAAGTCAGAAATAATACAAACAACTAAACAGTAGCAACAGGATCAACAATCTACATCAACTTAGCAGTGACGTGTCCATATAGCTGACCATAAGTCAAGGTACAAGCAACAGGGGAAACAGAGAATATGCAAAAAAGAGGTCTTTTGAATATAATCAAAAGGACTTAATGACTACTGACTATCCATACCCCACAGAGGATCTTTACTTACAAACGAATTTTGCTTTCCTAAACTACAAAAATATAAAATACCTTCGGTTCACTGAATAGATGTTAAAAGCTTAATTCATGGGCTTCCCTAGTGACGCAGTGGTTGAGAATCTGCCTGCCAATGCAGGGGACACAGGTTCGAGCCCTGGTCTGGGAAGATCCCACATGCCACGGAGCAACTGTGCCCGTGAGCCACAATTACTGAGCCTGCGCATCTGGAGCCTGCGCTCCGCAACAAGAGGCCGCGATGGTGAGGTCCGCGCACCGCGATGAAGAGTGGACCCCACTTGCCACAACTAGAGAAAGCCCTCGCACAGAAACGAAGACCCAACACAGCCATAAATTAATTAATTAATTAACTTAAAAAATAAATAAATAAAATTTAAAATAAATAAATTAAAAAAGCTTAATTCGTAACCATATGAAAAGTTTCAGGTGTCTTGCACAGGAATTATTTAAGTCTAAAAATTTCCCTGTGTCCACGAGAAAAACAAAGAAACAAATACAGAATTAAAATAGAGTAGTTTTCACCTGTAACTAACACAACTTTGTTAATCACCTATACGCCAATATAAAATAAAAAGTTAAAAAAAAAATAAGAGTAGTTTTCAGTCAGAAAACAATGATCTTGGTATATCCAAGTTTGGATGAGTCTAAATTAATATGCCTTAGTTAGAAACCCTGAAAAGATACGTAAATAGTAGAAATATTAATTTAATTTAGTATCTAAATTAAATATGGGGGGGAAAGGAACTCTAAGTAAAAATCTTTGGGCTACAAACAATTCAGCTATCCAAACACATATAATTTTATTATAATAACATATAGTTAATATTTTTCATGAAACCAACATGAGGTTGTGCACCACAGGAAAAAATAAGTAACTGATGAGGCTTACAGACCCAATTCCAATTTAATAAATGTATTAATAAAGGCAAATAATTGCAGCGACTGTTTCAACATGCAAATCGTTTTCCTTTACAAAGATGTTTGTTGAACTGTCAGTTTGTATTATAGGATTGTTAAAACAGTGGTGTTTCTTTCAATAAAATGAGTCATGATTACCTCTATAAAAAAAGACATTGACTTTCACAAGGCTGGCAAGACGTCTTATCTTTTAAATTCAAAGTTATCTTGAATAGGGATACAAGTAACTTTAATGATAAAATATGATAAACACATTTCCCACTAAATTTAATGTTCAAAGACAAAGTTATATTTATCATGTTGTAATAATCATCTGAGATTGACTGGCTCACCCCCAGATATTAACCATTAACCATGTGTGAGTTTAAAATTCCAAGGGAAATCGTAGGTCAATAAATGTAGAAAGGTCAATTTAGCAGAAAAATTATTTAAATAAGAATTTCTATTTCAGTGATTATAATCTGACTGATAAACTTGTAAGAACCGTGTTTTTTTCATAATAGTATGTGTAAGTTATAGGTTTCTCCACTAAAGGAAAAAAAGTTTGTATTGTGTTAATTCCAGTTATAATTTCTAGCTGAGTCAAAGCTCTAACAGCCTTAAAGCAGGAAATCCAAAAGGAAATTCCATCATCAGTTCCTGGGGCTTGGTAATGCAAAGGTTGTTTGAAATAGAGATACAGAAGTTCTCAAACTATTTACTATAACCTTACCTCATATCTTCAAGCAAATCACATTCTGCTTGATGTTTGGCTTGAAGTTTTGTCATCTGCTCAACTTGAATGTTTTTCAGTTCTTGTGTAACTTTCACCTAAAATATACCATATATTTGTGAGGCCTTACTGCAACTTTAACAACAAAAAAATTACTTAAGGAAATTACGAAATACTTGTCAGAATATATAACTCTTACTTGCCTCTCCCCTGAGGACCATAAACCCATTATTAGCCATATAATTTTCTTTACTGCAGATAATTAATGAAAAAACTAGCTAAAACAACCTGAAGCAGAGACTAAACGAAAGTACACGAGTATAAAAATTACAGATTAAAGAGGTGCAAAATAAACTGCCAGTCATTTCATTTCACGTACAAGCTCAATACATATCCAGATCTTTAGAAGAGTCTGTCTTCTATTTCTTCCAAAAAGGATACAAAGACATTAAAGCATCAGGAGAGGTGAGCAGAGTGTAGATGGGAGAAGTGGGCATAAGAATGCCTAACATCTCATGACCGAAACTTACACAGTCATGAAATTATAATCATGAATCAACTACATAAATTATTCCATAATGGCTACGAGAAGCACACTCTCAGGACGATGCCCTCGACTTGCTGGACAGCACATCAAATCACAATCTCTTTCTCACAAAGGAGAAAGCAAAAGTGACCTTCCAGCATATGCAGTGCTTTTAAGCCACCACAGCAAGCCGGTCCCCATGGCGTTTCCACTTCAAACAGCTAGAACAGTATATGCAAACCGGCCAGCACCTCGCCCGCCAGGCCGGGATCCAAGTTACAGTGGGCCTGGAACCCCCATCGCCGAAGCAGAGCTACCGGAAGGGTAAGTGTACGTGTGTGAAAGAAAAAGACTCACTTAACCGGAGAACCCGGGTTAAGAAAGAGAAAAAAGAGGGAGCAGACACGAACGAGTTAGGCATTCATTCAGCAAATGTTTGCCCACAAGGGGAGGACAGAACAGCCTCCTCCACCCAGAGGAGACACTCAGTAACCATCTGCAGGATTGAAAAGACAAGGACACAGCCTCAGTCCCTGGGAAAACTCGGAGGACACTGAAACAGTTCTGGAAGGGCGAAGCGGGGAAGCTGACAAGCCCGGAGCACCCGTCACTCCGTCACTCCCACCCGAAGCCCAGATCACAGCTCACACGCCAAGCACGGCCCGGTTCTCGCTCTCCTGGGGACAGACCCACCACCTTCCTCGCCCCCTAGTCGGAGGGGCGGGGCAGGAATGGGGAAGAGAAAGACAGGACCGTTCGATGCTTAATTTCTCGTTTTCCCTTGGGGTGGGGGTGACTATTGCGACTTCTCTTCGGTCGCCCCGTGGGAAAAGCGGGCCAAACATTAAGGCTAGGCTGGAAACAAATTCCCTGTAAATTTGCCAATGGGGGAGGGTGGCGACAAGCGGGCGGAGGGCTCAAACCTGGTGCAGACTAAACAATCACACAAGCAAAAGGCTCTGCAAGCTGCAGGGGCTCCCCCGCCTCCCCTCGGTGCAGCCCCGAGAAAGCACTTTGCAGAGAGCAGCACTGCCATGCGCGCTCGCTCTCTCGCTCTCTCTCTCACACACACGCACACCCGAAACTCTTATGAAATGTCTGGGGATGGGGGGGGTCTACCGCGCGGTGGAGGAGACGAGCCCTGGCCGCCCCTCCGACGCGAAGGCACCAAACACGCTAGACCCCCGCCAGGAGCCGGCGGCAACTCAGTGACAAGCCCGAGAAGACGGCGGTCACGGCCCCTTGCGCAAAGGGGGAGGGGGCGCAGTGGTCGCCCCAGCCGCGTTCCTTGTACGCATCCCCCCCAAAACCTCAAAGACCCCCAGCTGCATTCTCACCTTCCTCGGCGGCGGCTGCATGATGCTGAAGGGACATCAATCTTCCTCCGACGGCGGCGTAAGTGAGGAGGGGAGGAGGAGGGCCAAGAGGAGAAGGCCGCCCAGCGAGCGGGCGTGTGCTCGTGTGTGTAAGGAGAGCCTGAGAACGAGGACTCGCCCCGGAGGGAGCAAGGCCGGCGGATGGCAGGACAACCCGGGTCCGAGGGTGAGTATGAAGAGAAGGAGGAGAAGCGCCGAGAAGGCCTGGGCTCAGGCGGCCCTGGGGGTGTGTGAGGCAAGGAGGCGGAGACCGCGAGGGGGCGGGGGCCCGGGTGCGGGGGCGCAGGCTCTCCTACCTCGCCGAGAGGCTCTCGAGGAGCACCCCCGTCGTCCGGTTCCCTGCCCGCCGCGGCTATCCACCCGCCGCCAATTCCGCGGGTCCTCAGACGCGGCGCCCCCCGCCCCCACTCAGGCAGCCTGGCCCTCGCTGGGCCCAACACCCCCACCCGGCCGGAGGAGGTGGAAGGCGGCGCCGCACTCTCCGCTTGGGTTCCTCCACTCAGGCCACGGGAATTTCCGGCCCCAGCGCGTGGCGCAGCGCCCCGCTCCGGCGGCGGAGGGAATAGCTTAGGCCAGAGCTGGGTTCGAGGGGCCGGCCCTGGCTGCAGGGAGGGAGCGTGACCGCTGCGCGGAGCTCCGTATCGCGGCGGTGGACGGGAGGAGCTAACGGATCGGTCGGCGAATGAGGGGGTAAAAATGCTACCGCAGCACGAAAATCCCCCCGTTCTCTCCGAGAATGGCACGTTCCAAACGCCTCCTGTTGTCCCTCCCCCACAGTGGGAGCCAGCTGGGGGCTTCCCGCGCGCTTTCCCGCCAGCCGCGGCGCGCGCCCCCGGTTGGGGGCGCGCACGTGGGCGGGAGAGCGCTTTGCGCCGACGCACGCGCATAAGGCGCCCCCGCCTCCTGCCTCCTGCCGGAGTGGGGTGTGTGTGTGTCTGTGTGTGAAAATGAGGGGGACAGCATGTCTGTGGCAGGAGGAGAGTCCCGTTTTTTGCTTCTTGGCCCTCCAACACCCCTCTCCCCTCGGGCGGATGAGAGCCTGGCCGGTCTAGGCATTAAGGAGCAAGCGTGGACAAGTCCTTTCTCAGCGGCCGAGGGTGCCTGGCTTGGGGGAGGGCGTCTAGTTGCCCTGCAAAGAAAAAATCGCTTCACTGCTAAAGGGCGTCCACGTCAAAGAGTGTGGACTGCTAGAGGACCATGAGGTTGTTAAGGCCAGGATCCCCATTTCACAAATGGGAGACAGAGGAGTGGAGACCTTATGAAGATTACACAGCAGGACTAGAATATCTGGGTAACTAAGTGTTCTCTGGGTTATAGAGAAACAGGTGCCAATGACAATCATGAGGAAAAATAAAGGAGGCAGCAGGGGCAATAGAGGAAAGCTCTTGAATGGGAGTGAGGACCTCTTGGTGCCAGTCCACTCTGCCTGCCCTTGGCTGGCTGGATGAGCTCTGGCTTCCTCATCTCCCAGTGAGGATGTTCCGGGCGGCTCTCCCCACCCCAACTTCCTCGTCTATTCAGACCATCTGGGGCTAGGGATATCAGCCTCCCTTGAGGTCCTTCGAAGAATGAAAATACCTCTTGCAGAGCCATAGGGCTGTGTGAGCTGTGTGAAGGGTGAATTAGATCAACCAAGTTTTATCAGAAGTTGGGGTCTCAAACACCTATTCTCAGAAATATGGTCAGGCAAAAGAGGAAGGTGAGTGAAGCTTGGAGAGACCCAAATAAGTTGCCCAATGCCACTTGGCCAGAAATTGGGAAGATGGAACAACCTAGGTTGTTTACATTGTTAGCCTAGATTCTTGTATAGGAAGGTGGTAGAATCAGAGCTATGCTTGAGTCAGATTAATCTGTATAGGAATTAGGAGACCAGGCTTGCTATTCCTGAAGCCATTTCCTTGAAGCCATTCAAAAGTGCACCCTTTATCAGAGTCCTCAGTTACTATCAGGGAAGGCCTGAGGCAAGGGAACAGGTGGCTGGAGGCCCAGCTCCCTGACAGCTGTGGGGCTGGCAGCTGGAGGTAGCCAGGCTGAGCTCCAGTCTCAGTTCCACCACCAATTCACTGTGAGGTGTTGACCTAGTCAGTTCACCTCGTTCAACCTTTATTACCTCACTTGTAAAAATGGGGATCTAATACCAGCCTCACAGTCTTGTTGTATTAAATAGAATTTCTCCTACCATGTGGCCTGGCACATAGTGCTCAATAAATGCTTTCTAATTCATCCTTTATTCAAAAAATATTTGCTAAGGTCCTGCTTTGTGCCAAGCCTTGGGCCAGACACTGGGGACACAAGGATGAGCAAGAAAAAATCAGCCTGGGCCTTCACCATGGCTGAGTTCCAGACTAACCATTCCATAAATGACACCAGGCTAGTGGCAGGAAGGGGTAACAGTGCTTGCCCAGATGAGCCCTGCACACAAAAGGTGCTTAACAAAGATTTGCTGAATCCTAGTCCTTGGTGTAGCTAGTCTGGCCCAGAAATTATCCTCCCTTTACTGGAAGTGAGCACTGGGGGTATAAAGGTGCTGGATGTTGGGAGACTTGGGATCCAGCCTCTATCACTGGTCTGCTGGGCCTTCTCTGGGCCTTGGTCCCCAATTGCAGAGTAAGGTAAGTGAATGAGCCTGGAACTTAGTAGGCTCTTCACAGCTGAAGTCAAACCCTGGGGCTTTATTTTATGGATTTATTAGGGTACCCTCCACCTAATTTGCCATTATTCTGAAAACAGGAATGGCACTGACTTTCTGGAATGATTTCCTTTACAGGTGTTATATAAAGCTAATGGGCGGGACTTCCCTGGTGGCGCAGTGGTTAAGAATCTGCCTGCCAATGCAGGGGACATGGGTTCGATCACTGGTCCGGGAAGATTCCACATGCCGCGGAGCAACTAAGCCCATGCGCCACAACTACTGAGCCTGCGCTCTAGAGTCTGTGAGCCGCAACTACTAAAGCCCACGTGCCTAGAGCCCGTGCTCCGCAACAAGAGAAGCCACTGCAATGAGAAGCCCGTGTACCACAACGAAGAGTAGCTCCCACTCACCGCAACTAGAGAAAGCCCGTGCGCAGCAACAAAGACCCAATGCAGCCAAAAATAATAAATAAATAAAATAAAATAAAATGTATTAAAAAAAAAAAAAAAAAGAAAGCTAATGGGCGACACCAAATGGGCTTACCTGTTAACTGCTTTCTCAAAAAATGTGGTTTCTGGGACTTCCCTGGCAGAAGGCCTGGGTTCGATCCCCAGTCAGGGAACTAAATCCCACATGCATGCCGCAACTAAGAGTTTGCATGCCACAACTGAGAAGCCCACGTGCCGCAACTAAGGAGCTCTGGAGCCGCAACTAAGATCCAGTGCCGGGACTTACCTGGTGGTCCAGTGGTAAAGAATCTACCATCCAATGCAGGGGACGTGGGTTCGATCCCTGGTCAGGGAACTGAGATTCCCACATTGCCACAGGGCAACCAAGCCCGTGCGCCACAACTACTGAGCTCGAGTGCCTCAAAGAGAGAGCCTACATGCAGCAAACAGCAGATCCCATGCGCCACAACTAGAGAGAGAAAACCCACACGCTGCAGCTAGAGAGAAGCCCGCATGCCACAACGAAGAGCCCACACTCCAAGGACAGATCTCGCGTGCCTCAACAACGATCCCGCGTACCACAGCTGAGACCCGATGCAGCCAAAAAAAAAGGAAGACGACCCAGTGAAACCAAATAAATAAATTTTTTTAAAATGTGGTTTCTTTTAAAATGTGTTTAGTATTTACCAAGTGCCTTTTCCAACTTTTCCAAGCTAATCTTCACTGTAATCCTATGAGAGAGTATTGTTTTCTTCATTTTACAAATGGGGAACCAGAGGCTCAGTGAAGATAAGTGACTTGCCCTCAAGTGATGGATTTGGGACCAGAACCCAGTTCTTCTTCTGTTCACCTCTATGAGGAATGTTCAAAGGAATTGGGAGAGTTCACCCAGGAAAAAAGGAGACTCAGGAGGATACAATCTGTATGTTCCAAACTCCACAGGGATGGGGAAGGAGATTTCTGTGACATGTAAGCCTGACTAAAATGTACCCTTTGAACCAGGCTGGGGACTTCCAGAACCTTGCTCCTTCAGTGCAGGCAAGCACTGTGTTACCAGTAAGATCTCTTGAGATTCTTTGGGGGAAATGCCACAAAGCTTTCCTGTGGCCACAGAGCAGCATGCACTGTGGCCCCAGAGACCGAACTGAAACAGATCTCAGCTGCATCTAAGGAAGGAGGTTTTCCAGGCAGAGCTGCCCCTGGAGGGGGTGAGCTCCCCCATCCCTGGGTCTGTGCAAGCAGGTGCTGGCTCCCTTCCATCAAGGAGGCCACAGATGGGATTCTCACCCTGGGAAGGAATTGATAACAGCTACCATTTATTTCACCTCTTCCACATTTCAAGCGTTGAACTAGGCGTGTTATTTACACTGTTTCTACACCCTCACAACAACCCCTAATGATACATATGACCCATTTCACAGATTTCACAAACTGAGGCCCAGAAGTGAAATGACCTACCCAAGGTCACACAGCTGGGCCAGGAGAGCCAGGCCTGGCCCCTGGCTACCTCTGGCTCTGAAGCTATGCTCTCCCTCCAGCAGGCTTGCTGCTGTGAAGTCTCCTGGAAGTAATGTGATTCTAAGTTTAAGTCAGAGCCAGGACTGAAAGTTGGCCTGGAGCAGATATAAGAGCGGGCACTGGAAGACGAGCTATTCCAAAATTCCACAGGGCTCCCGGGAGAAACCTCAGGGAGGCAAAGTATGCAGCAGCACTTGAGCATGGCTAGAATGTGAACAGCACCCCACCCTACCCTGGTCCAGAATGGACACATGGAACAGGTTGGCACTCCATCCAAGGCTTTCTCCAGAGAAGATGGCCACCATCCCATCTGCCCATTCTGCACCAAGGCACCCTTACCCTTCCTGCAGCTGGGATTCAAAACCCCCTCTACTCCCTTTCCTGCTCTGTCATTATCCCCCACTCACATTGTCACGGGCTGCTCAGGAATACCTGTCAGCCCATCCAGATGCCAGCTGTCCCCTGCCTGAGCCCCACCACCCCAACCTGGGGATGATGCTGCAGACCATGCAGCCTGTGAACCCCACCCCCATTCACTTCCCTTCTACCTAGTCATCTTTCACCCTCCACCTCCATCCCCCACACACATAATTGGCCTTTGCTTCTGCCTGAGGTGATCTCTCAACACAGGCCTCTGGTCAGCCTGTTGTAGAAATGTGCCTGTCTCCTCCACTAGTCAGCTCTCCAGACAATCACAGCCCACTGGAGTGAGGCTTCAAGATCTGTGGCCACAAGAAGAGGGTAGAGGCTCTCCCTAGGCCACAAAGTGACTTTGTGGCAGAACTAGACCTTGGATTCCATCCAGCATCAACAAGCCCCTTATTCTGGCCTCAGTTGTAAGCAGGTCTTTAGGGTGAGACCCAGGCCCTGTACTCCAGCAACTCCCAATCTCGACACATGGACCAAAGGTTTAACAGTGAGTCCAGGTCATGCAGGGCAGCCCAGGAGAGTCGGGTAGCAGGGATCTACGGCCAGAGGTGAGTTCCCGAGAGGCAGGCACTGGGGCAGGGAATTAGGTGGTCAGCTGGTGCCCCTGTCAAGGAGTGTTACAGCTTGGATGGAGAGTCAGGAGACAGTCCCAGGGCTACAGTAGGAGCTAAGAGTCACATGATGTTGACATTAGGAGGCAGGAAACCACGGTTCTAGTCTATCTTTGCCAGGCACTTGCCGAGTGTGACCTTTGGCACATTGCAAATTTTGGCCTGTGTTCCTCCTAGGGGGGTGGGTGCAGTTTAAATGAAAGAACAGGTACGTGATCTCCAAAAGGCTGGGGAGCTATGTAGGCAAGTGACTACTCATCCTGGGATACATTAAGGAAGGCTGAATGACTGCCAAGTGGGATGCTGACCGAGGCTTCCCACTGGGAGCTGCACTGTGATTACAGTTCTGTGAAGCTAGGACCGATGGGTAAAACAGTCAGGTTTGGGTGGAGGGGTGACATCACAGGGATTTGGGGTCAGGCACACCTGGGTTAGATGTCCACCTCCTCCTCTGCCAAGCTTTGGGTTCTTGACCAAGTCCTGAAACCTCTTTTAAACCAAGTTCCCTTGTCCATAAAAGAGGAATAATTATTCTTTGCAGGGTTGTGATGGGAATTAAATGGGAATGTTTATATAAAATGCCTGCAATCATACTGCCTACAAATGTGAGTTTCCTCTGTGCGTACATGTGTTTTCCTTCACTTCCCTTCATTTTGTTCTGGTTTTGTTTGCAAATTAAAAAAAATAATAATAAAACACAAAAAGAGGAATTCCCGTGGGAGGAGGTTAAACACAGCTACAGTCCTGGTTTTGTCCTGACTCACCGTGAGGACCCGAGAAGTCCCTGCCCTCCCCTCAGCCTTCATTTCCTCATCTGTAGCACTGGGGCTTCCCAGCCTGGAAGGCATGGGACGCTACCCATCTGTGAGCCTCTTCCATGGAGAAGACCCTCCAGGCTGAGCTGGGGGATGGGGGTCAGGCAGAGACCAAGGGAGGGAGTTGGAGTTGTCGGGGAGGGACAGCAGGATGGGGAGGTGGCAGCTCTGTAACCACTGTGCGCTGACCTGTGGAGGGAGCAGGCCCTGCTCAGCTTAGGAAGCCTGTTGCTTATTCTCCCACAGCCTGCCCAGTTAATGCCCAAATAAAACATGCTTGCCTGCTCCCTGCTGGAGGGCAGTAGGCCAAAATGAGTGTCCTGGAGGGCTGGCAGATGCCCTGGCATTCTGCCTCCTCCCTGGGCACCCACCCTTCCCCTGTCTGCAACACATCCATCCACATACCACATCCTGTGGCCTGGGCGAGCTCAGCACCACTCTCAACAGAAGTTGACCCAGTGTAAGGAGAGAAGCTTCCCCAGGACCTGTACTCCCCCCCTCTGGGTTTCAGCCCTCCTAAATGGACACATCCAACCCCTAAACCCACCTGTCTTCACAGTCCAGCCTTGGCCCCAACATGGGATCTAATTCTTGCCATGCTGCTGCAGGCAGATCACGTGGCATCAGAATGCTGGGATCTGCTATCAGCTGCTATGGGAGGAAATTCCCTGGCTCAGGAAAGCTCTTCCAGCGGAAGGGAGCAGGTGGTGAGTCTCCTTGAAGAGACAGACACTGCCAACACTGTAGGCAGAGCCAATCCTGGGGTAAGAAGCATTAAATCCACCACCTCCACCTTCTCTCTGATGCTTGTCTACACTGGGCACAGTAATAATAATAGCTTATACTTTGTAATAGCTACTATGTGTCAACACTTCACATAAATAATTAATTTAATTCTCACAACAACTTTGGAGTAGGTAATATTATTAGCCCCATTTTAACCTACGCTTGCTAAGGGTAAAGCAAACTAAGATTTGTACCCAATTAATCAGGCTCCAGGGTCTGTGCTGTTATCTGATATGCAAATCTGCCACCAGAAAATGGTATTTCCTATAAAACTCAGTTCCAAATTTGGAATGTGGCAAGATGCTTGTCCTAGTATCCTAGAATCCAAGCATTTTCCAAGACTTGCCTGAGCTGAGAATCACCTAGGGGTACCTGTTTAAAACACAGTACCTTCATCCCCTCCTCTGAGGATTCAGTAATCTTCATGTGGGAAGACAGGCAGTGCCTGACATGTGGAAATTGCCCATAAATATTTGTTAAATGAATGAATGCCCCTTCCTTCTCTGAGCCTCTGCTCATCTCTAAAATGGGGTTACAGGGCTCCCCTGGTGGCGCAGTGGTTGAGAGTCCGCCTGCCGATGCAGGGGACACAGGTTCGTGCCCTGGTCCGGGAAAATCCCACATGCCACGGAGCGGCTGGGCCCGTGAGCCATGGCCACTGAGCCTGCGCGTCCGGAGCCTGTGCTCCACAATGGGAGAGGCCACAACAGTGAGAGGCCCGCGTACCGCAAAAAAATAAATTAATAAATTAAATGGGGTTACAGTTACCCACTCAGCCCCATCTCCAAATGTGGCTGTGTGTTGAGTCACTGTGTGTATCTGCACAAGCTTTGCTTAGGTGTGAGGAGCTGTTTACAATCTCACACCCCTGGCTCCTAATGACAGCTGTAATAATAATAGCTAACATTTCTTACATGCTTATGGAGTACCAGGCACAGCTCTGAGGACTTTGACTATGTTAACGCATTGATTCTCACAACACCAATTATCCTGACTTTCAGGAAGGGGAAACTGAGGCTCAGAAAGGTTAAGTAACTTCCCCATGATCACACAATTAGAAGCAGGATTGGAACTCCAGTGTCCATATGGTTAACCACTCTGTCATAGTTTCTGGACTCACCAAGCCCCTCCTCTTGAGAACTGGGCTGCCAAACTTTCATTGAGCAAATGGTTACTGCACCTGTAGTATTCAAGGAGGGGAGAATGAAAAATTGAATTAACAGGAGCTATAGGAGTTCCCTAGTGGTGCAGTGGTTAAGAATCCGCCTGCCAATGCAGGGGACATGGGTTCAAGCCCTGGTCCGGGAAGATCCCACATGCCACAGAGCAACTAAGCCCATGCACCACAACTACTGAGCCTGGGAGCTGGCGAGCCACACCTACTGAGCCCACATGCCACAACTACTGAAGCCCGTGAGCCTAGAGCCGGCAAGCCACAGCTACTGAGCCCACGTGCCACAACTACCGAAACCCACAAGCCTAGAGCCCATTCTCTGCCACAAAGAGAAGCCACCACAATGAGAAGCCCATGCACCGCAATGAAGAATAACTCCAGCTCACTGCAACTAGAGAAAGCCTGTGCAGCCAAAAAATAAATAAATAAATATTTTTAAAAACAGGAGCTATAGATGGAGAAAAAAGATCTAGAATTACTTCACTATTGCTTGAGCCTGAGTAAGAAATTCCAAAGCACAGAATCAAAGTGCTATGGTAGTTCCAGGTGCAGAAGCTGCCTCTGTCTAAAAGAAGGGAACTGGAAGGCTGCACCAGAAGTGGGCCTTGAAGCATGGGAGGTGGACACTCCCAGGAAAGGAACAGTGAGAGAGGGCAAAACTGCAGGCTGGATGGGCCTGAGCCATGTTTAGGAAGAGCTTGAATAGTGAATCCTGGGAAATGAGCCTTTGAAGGTGAACTGTGGCCTTTGGTGGGTGTCCCACTTTGATGTTTGCTTTAAATTTTGAAAACTGATACCCCTTTATGGTGTTTGACACACTCTATAATAGGCATGTGTATTGCCTGTCTCACCCTTCCTATCAATGCTCCCCATCCCCATAGATCTCTGGGAGGAGATCTTATTTGTCACTGTATCCCCAGCACCTAGGACAAGGCATCCTGGATGGATGGATTTGAAGGCCTGAAGACCACGAGGTTTACCAGCAGTGGAACATTAAGTATGGACAGCCAGGTAACAGAATAGAAGGCCCAGTACAGCACCCTAAGGGAGGGTACGCCTGAGGGCCTACTCAGGCCTATCCTCTGTTTATGTTGAGCCCTCCGTTCTCACACTATGCACTGGGCTAGTGACTTCACTGCCATTCCACCCAGGAGGAGGCTTATGAGTGCATGGACCACACGGAGAGGCTAGGTGGGTCTGAAGCACAAGGCACCTTGGGCTGGGTCACATTAACTCCAGTGCCTTTCCTCCCTGTATATTGGGCACTCAGCTTGGGGTCTCTGTTAAGAGCCTGGGTCAAGCTCTAAGTCAGACGAACCAGTTTGAATTTTGGCTCTGCTGCTTTCTAGCTATGTGGTCTTAACTACATAATCTGGATACTGCTTTTCTCACATTGGCCCTGTGACCCCAGGCGCAGCTCTCACTTTCTCTGAGCCTCAGGCACTGTGTAGGTTGGGATGGTTACCCCTGAGACCCCTGTGGCTCTGTCATTCTCTAGGTCACCAGACAGTGCTTTCTAGATGGTAGCAATATGAATGTAAAGGTGAAGTTTGGTCTTTTCTCTCTGGGGCAGTAGGAAAAACCTCCAACCCAGCACTGATCACAGAGAAATGACTGGGTCAAGGCCAATTAATATCTGTCTTCCAGATATTGCATCTGGGTGACAATATTTCAGGCATATCTGGGGATTGTTATTCTCTATTTGCCCCTCAACCCAGACCCGCAGCCCTGCAGGAGGTTGATCCCTGTGGGCTGCATCACAAGGCCCCCTTGCCAACTGGCTTCCACATGGGTTTGGACAATGAGAAACAACAGGAGACTGGAGGATGAGAGGAGAGAGTGGTTGGGCTATTTCTCCCTCTGCTCCTTCCCCACTCCCTCCTTGATCCCATTTCTGCCAGGCAGCCCTACCTCTCATCCGGCTCTGGTGATGTGATTCCTGCCCCTGCTTTCAGCCCTAGTCTCTGGGTGGGTGCCTCACCATCTTTTGTTTGTTCCCTTAACCTGCCCACACCTCAGTACAGCAGTCCCTTCATTAAGTCTCTTCCTTTGAACCGTTACAGGTGAATTGCTTCCTGCTGGCTCCTGACTAATACAGGACCCTCCAGTATTATGCTAAGTGAAATGAGTCGTACAGAGAAAGACAAATACTGTGTGATATCACTTATACGTGGAATCTAAAAAGTATAACAAAATGGTAAAAATAACAAAAAAGGAACAGACTCACATACGTAGAGAACAAACTAGTGGTTACCAGTGAGGAGAGGGGATGGGGAGGAGCAATATAGGGATAAGGAGTAAGAGATACAAACTATTATGTATAAAATAAGCTACAAGGATGGAATATCACCAATATTTTATAATGACTATAAATGGAGTATAACATTTAAAAATTGTGAATCACTATATCGTATACCTGTAACATATAATATTGTACATCAGCTATACTTCAGTTTTAAAAAAATGAAATAGACTACCAAAAAAATATGGGACCCTCCACCTAGATCTGCCTATTTGGCTCAGTCAGATCAAAACTTTCCCCAGAACAAAGACCCAAGCAGCCTGACCCAGGAACAGCCCTCCCATTCACCTGCTCTAGGGCAGACACGTGCAATGTGGCTTCTTTGAGGGCCCCAAGGTCAGATTCTGACCATCACTCCTAAATGTACTCTTTTTTTTTTTTTTTTTTTTTTTTTTTTCGTTATGCGGGCCTCTCACTGTTGTGGCCTCTCCCGTTGCGGAGCACAGGCTCCGGACGCACAGGCTCAGCGGCCATGGCTCACGGGCTTAGTTGCTCCGCGGCATGTGGGATCTTCCCGGACCAGGGCACGAACCCGTGTCTCCTGCATCGGCAGGCGGATTCTCAACCACTGCGCCACCAGGGAAGCCCCTAAATGTACTCTTGTGGGAAGGGTCAGATGGGACAGGGGCACCTGCAGCAAGGCAACAGTGATTAGAACAGTGAACCAATACCACAGAACAAGACATGCCTCAAGGCAGGGCATGGCCATGCCACCACTCAGGCAGGGTGAGAAGTCAAGAACCTGCTCTGCTCAGAGAAGGCTCCCTGGAGGGCTGGGCAGGGCCTCATGCAGAATCACAGGGTGCTGGAAAGGCAGGGAGGAGAGGGAGGAAAAGCTTATCTCAAGAGAGATTTGAGCAAAGGCTTGGCAGAAGGAAGTGAGATCCCTGAGGGGCAGGGATTTGGTGGGCCACACAGTGATCAGTGGAAGGTGCCCCTTGGCTTCCCTGGACTTGGTGCCTGACGCAGCCCTAGCCTGGAAAAGGGTTCCCACCTGAGGACAGGCCTCCTACATTCCCTCCCAAGATCTCTCACCTCTCCCAGGATTGAAGAGCCAGTCACCCCAACTGTTTCACTTCCCTTGCTAACCGCACCTGCCCAGACCACAGCCATAGCAGGGCCCAGGTTTCAATTCTCATTTCCTCCACACCTCTATAGGCTCCTAAAAAGTTTCAATTCCTCACCAGGGGTTGGGCCTGACACTGACCTAGTTACCCTCAATCCTCTGCCAACATTCCTGCCTCTCCCCCAACCCAGCTGTCTCCTATCCTCTGCCCTCCTAAGCAGCTAGAGCAAGCCTTCTTTTTTTTTTTTTTTTTTTTTTTTTTTTTTTTTTTTTTTTTTTTTGTGGTATGCGGGCCTCTCACTGCTGTGGCCTCTCCCGTTGCAGAGCACAGGCTCCGGACGCACAGGCTCAGTGGCCATGGCTCATGGGCCCAGCCGCTCTGCGGCATGTGGAATCTTCCCAGACCAGGGCACGGACCCGTGTCCCCTGCATCGGCAGGCGGACTCTCAACCACTGCGCCACCAGGGAAGCCCCAGCAAGCCTTCTAATATGCTACTTTGACCATGCACTCCTCTGATCAAGGCGCTTCTATGGCTCTGCCTGCCCTCCAAGTGAAGCCCAGGCTTCTTAACATGACCTTCTAGGGCCTTCACCACATGACTCTTGCTGGACCACCTGACCTCATCTCTCAACCTCACCATTTTAGGTGTCTTTGTTCCAAACCCAACATATATATGCACTTCCCTTTGCCTTCAGCCTTTCCTCCTCTTCTCTGCCTGATAAACTTGTATTCATCCTTCAAACCCCAGCTCAAAATCCCTGCTTCTAGAAAACCTTCCTTCTTCCCCCAGGTCAGAATTAATCCTTATGCCTCTGGGTTTCCATAGCCTTGTTCAGATCTTGATGACAGCACTAAGCACAAGCTGACTAGACTACTAGTTAGTTATGCCTTTTTCTGAACTCCCCTTCCTTTCAAGTCTCTGGCCCAGCTGGACAGCTTCTTAGCTATATGACCTTGGACAAGTTACTTAACCTGCTCTGGAGCTCTCCCTGAGCCCCAGGCTGGATTAGGTGCTCTCTGTTGACAGTTTTTCAGCACCCGTATGTACGTTGATAATCACGATTAACCCATGATTTTGTAACTATCTCCCACTAGGCTGTGAATATCTCTCTGTTCTCCAGGGACCTCCCCCTTCCACCTCCCCGCTAGCCAGCATGGGCCAGGGCTCTGGACCAGAGAGCATGCCTACACCAGGCCTCACCTGTTGCTGTCCCATGGGCTTTCAGGATGGAAGCTGCCAGATGCCCAGACAGTTTTACTTCCCTCTTGGCTGCAGAATGCTGAGCGCAACTGTCAGACCTTAGGCACTTCCGTTTCACTCAGAGCCAGGCTTCCTTTTCACCCCTTCCGTAGGCAGCAAGCAGACGATGGGCCACAGGCTCTGTGCCAGTACCTGGGGAGTTTTGTTTCTTCTTGGGAATTCAGCCCAGACAGCTTTGGTGGTGGACTCCCCCTAAGGACAGCCTCCACCCTTGGGGATTTGTGGCAGGAAAACGTTACCCCAAACCCCTGGAGACTGGAGCCTTGACCTCATTTGACCTGTACAGTTGTGAAGTGAAAGGCTCCACATGAGGGAACTCCTGCAGAATCATAAACACTCAGAGCCCTTCATGGAACCTGTTCATTTTACAGGTGGGGGAGACTGACATCCAAAAAGGGATTTTCCCAGAACAGAAGCAGTGATGTACCAAGGGGCATTTATTTTAGGGATGCCTGACCTTAACTAAATGGTCCCAACCTGTGTTGCTCTTAAGTGCTTTTGCCTGTGTTAATATTGTTTTGTTTTTCTATCTCCCCGCCGCTTCTCTCTGCTGCCTTAGTGAGTGCCAGCCTGCCTGACACCTGCCTGTAACAGCAACCTCACCCCACCATGGCTGCCAATTAACCTTTAAACTGTTGACAATCAGATCACCAAGGGTGTAAAATTAATGTGTAAAATATGAGTAAATAGACTCAGATCAAGGGCTTGAGAAACATCTTTGGGATATCCAGGGGACTTTTATGTCTAGAGTCTGGTTTCTACAGCCTTCCCTTAGCAGAGGAAAGTCCAGGCCCAAAGATGGGGTTTGGAAATATATTCTCACAGCTCTTCATCAATCTTCACCAGCTCACACTTAACCCACATGTGAGTGCAGAAGGAAGACAACAGCTTGGTAACTTAATATCCTCCCCATGGCTGGGAGGGGCATTAAAGATGAGGCAATTCAACCCCATGTCACATTCAGAAATCATTGTCTTCATCTACCTTTTTTCTCTCCACAACCCTTTTTGGACTCACACCAGATACAATGCTTGGTATATTAGATCCAACAGAGTCTTGTCTTCAGGGAACTCACCACATCGTGAGGGGAGAGACAGACCTGTAAAGAATCCTGCAGTAGAGTGCATCATGTGTCCAGGTGAAAAGCTTTCTCAGGGAAGAAGATGCTTCTCGGGGATCTTCACAGATGAATTCACCAATCAGAGAAGTGAGAGAAGGGCTCCAAGCAGCTTTCTATATTCATACCACCAGTGCCCACTCTCAAGCAGATTCCTCCTAAGTCAGACTCCCAGACTTCTACACAACACTTTGTCTTTCCCCCAGGCTTTATTCACTCACTGGTTGGCCAAAAAATTTCCCATGGCCTTCATCTGTGAAGACTCTGTATTGGGCCCTGGGGACTTAAGGCCTTGAGGAGCCCCCAGCCTGGTGGGGGATGGATGCATGGAGAGCCACACAGCATGGACATGGTGTGAGGGAGGGAAGGCAAAACTGGAGAGCCAGCAAAGGCACCTGAGCAATTCTGGGAGGTCAGGGAAGACATTCTGCGGGAGATGTATGCCCTCAAATCTGAGATGTGGATAATCGCCTTTGACTCTCCTAACATTCCTCTAAGGTGGGTCTTCTTATCCCTATTGTACAAGTGATAAAACTCAGGCCCAGAAAAGGTCAATGCCTTACCTAAGATCACATGGTTAGTAGGTGAGGGGTGGGGCGGGTGTGTTCACTCCTGAGCCCCCAGTTGCAGAGTCAGAGGGTGGCACCACTGGAAGAGCTCGGTCTATGGGGGTAGGATCAGAGGTGGGACGTTCAGAGGTACACAGGGAGGAGTAGGAGCTGAGAGCCTGGAGCTGGGTGGAACCAGCCGGATATGCCATCTCCCCATACACAGTGGAGCAAAGGAGAGGACAGGAATACCCAACAGGTCATCAGTTCATGGCTTTGGGACAGCAGAGCTGGCTTAGTCCTTGGACACTATCTCATCCAGACTCCGTTAATCTGACGCTCATCCAGAGCAATTAATGAGGACATATGGTATCACAGAGGCTGACCCTGGATTAGAACCCAGAGGCCCTAGTCCCTGGCTCAAGGCTCTGTGCACAGCCCTGGCTGCCACTACATCATTTAATCCAATCTACATTTACTGACGTGCACTCCAGATTGGACACTCTTCCAGGCACCATGGGCATCAGAGGGATCTTCCCCATCACTGCTGTCAGGAGTTTACAGCTGGAGCGGGGAAGTCAGCTCCAGCTTACAGACCTGGACTCCAGGCAGCATGTGGGAAGTGGGGCAGCAGCAGGCATGAACAGAGTGCTGGGGAGTGGGTTGGGGAGGACCTTAGTGTCCCAAGAGCCCTGGGCAAGTCCTTGGACCTCAGTTCACTGGTCTGTTCCCAGAAGGCACTGGCGTCAGCAATCCCTGAGGTCTCTCAGTCAGGCCTCTACCCCTGCTTGCCTTTCAAGGGTTGGGAAGTGGGGCTGGGCCAAGAGGAAGTGGCTTGAGCCAGACCGGTTGCGCATGTCGGGGCTGACCCATTACCAGCAGGGAAATCACAGAATCACTGCTCAGACATCTGGGAGGCACTGGGCAGCCGGGATATTTTTAGAAGGCTACAGGCAGACATGCCCGGAATCCTGGGCGTTCCTGAGCTAAAGAAGCTGGGAGGCCAGCAGAGGGTGAACCAAAAGATGTGGTCCCAGTCCTGGCTTTTACTTCACCAAGGTCAGCTGGCCGTCCATTTTCCCAGATGCCCGGGCTCAGGCCTATTGTGCTCAAGCTCTGGGTCCCCTGACTTGCCACTGATCTGCCTCCTTCTGGGTAGCCAGGTACAGAGCTGTTGCAGGTCCTTAGGGGGAGAATGTATGTGGAGCACTTACTTGGTCTCAACTGACTCCTTCAGCTAGCTCTTTGGGTGCTTTCTCTGGTCCAGGTGAGCTGCTGGGCCCTAGGGATATAGAATAGAAAGGAGGCAACTCTGGAGCAGCTCAGATCCATTGGGGTGGAGCGGGAGGCTGGAGGTGATCGGAACACAGACATCAATAACACTCTGAGATCACTTTGGGGGAGCTCGGGGAGGGGTGGTGGCAGTCGGCTGGTTTCCCAGGGCTGCCACCCAGATGATTATCTGTGGACAAAAATGTAATCTGCCAGCCAAGGGACAAACTCCGGATTATAACTAAAGGACTATTATCAGTCCTTTCTAGAGCCATGCCTTTTCCTCTTGCATCATTTCTGAAAGATGATGTCTCAGAATTGGAGTAAAGGGTAAGATGATCTTTTTAGCTCCCAACCTATCTCAACTACAAGGAAAACTGCCCAATTTGCAGTGGCAGCTCTAACAAACAGATGCTCCTGCCCCCTTCCCCCTACCCTATCCCCACCAGTCTCTCCACTTCATTGTATTACAGATGAAGACCAAAGCCCAGAAAAGGGCATGTCCAGTCCAGGATCCCTCATCAAGGCCTCATCAAGGAAGGACTTTGACTTCTGTCTGCAACCTGAAGATTCCCATGTGATCAAAACCACAGGAAGGACACTCCCAGGCCTGCCTGTCACAGTGAGAGGGCTGGGGTGCTGGGGCATGGGGCAGGCAGAGGGCAGGAGTCCAGCCCCTCCCTGTGCCCCATCATAATGGACTCTGCAGTGTAGTCCTGTCTGCTCACCTCGCCGGGATTGTCTGTCCTTCCAGCCCATTTCTCAAACCAGGTTTCAAGCCTTAGTCATGAGTGTCTGCAAAATCTCTACCTGAATTTCAAAATGTTGTACCTTCACTTTAATAATAATCTAAACAAATTGACAGGAGAATATTCTGGCTTGGCTGGAATGCAGAACATCTTATAAAACAGGTGTCAGTGCCCATGTCTGGGTTTATCAGAAAACTGATTCCAAAGAATCCCCACATTGAACTTCAGTGCAGTGTCTCAAGCTGACATAAATTTGAGACTCACTGCTCTAGCTTACTTCCTTCCTGCAGGATTCTGGGCAGAGAAAGAAGGCCCTCAGTTGGGATCAGAAGACCTGGGTTCTAATTTTGTCTCTGTTCCTAGCTCACTGAATAGCCTTGGACAACTCCCTACCCAAGTCTAGGTCTGGGTCTAGGTTTCTTCGTTTGTAAAATAGTTTGGGTTAGACAATCCCCATGGTCCCTTCTGGCTCACATGATGGGATTCCAAATTATGATGAACTACACACTCTTATCCCCACCCATCCCTGACCCCCCACCCCCCCACACACCATTCCAACCCCATCTCTGAGGCCAGTGCTGCACCAGGCTGGTAGGTGGAAACCTAGGCAGAGAAGCAGAACCTGGGGTTGTGGTGGGGGCAGGTAGGGTGGCGTGTCAGGTAGAGATAAAGGAGATATCCTGAGGGGGGTTGGAGGTTATCAGGAAGAAAGCCAGTAGGCCAAAGAAAGCTCTTACAACCAGCCAGGCTGTCTGCTAAGACCCACCCTGGAAAGTCTGCAGGCTCCTCCCAGGGTGGTGGGATTCCACATCCTGGGCTCCTGCAAAGTCAGGATACCTTGCCTTCACCTGTGTAAGGTCCCCCTCTAAGGTTCCTGGTCAGGCCATCTCCCACCCCCATCCCCCATCCCTCCCTCCCTCCAGGGACCTAGAGTCATCCTCTCCTATACCCTCCCCCCATCCCAGCTCACACTGGGACCAGGACACAGGGGCCCCCAGACAGTGTCAGAGCTACCCGCTTACGACTAGACCACCTCCCTCTAACTCCTACTCCTTGGGCCTGCCCAACTCCCATAGATTGACTGGATTTCAAATTAGGGGTCCCCTATGCCAGAAAGCCCTCCCAGATTCCCCCACCCCAGACAAGGTCAGGACCTTGCCGTTTGCCCTCTGGGGCTGGGAATGGGGTTCCATTAAACCTTTCTCACTTTGCTGGGAAATTGACACCAGGGAATTTTAGGCCTGGAAGAACAGCTGGAGTAGGAAGAAATGTCTGTCCTCTAGACCCCTGACCTTGGGCCCCAGACATGCCTACCCTCCAAATTAATGTTCCCCAGCACCTCGGGCAGGCTTTGCCTGCATGTAACAGTTTGCTGACTGGATAAACTCATCTGGGCACCCTACTGCCTGACCCATCAATTTGTCCTGCCTTGTCAGCCTGTGCCTGAAGGGGTCTCCTGAGGACACATGCTAGTGAAGTAATTAGGTACACTGTGAGTTGGGAGAAGAAGGCAGGAGGAGGGAGGGAGTAGGGGTAGGGAAATGCTTGAGGGTAGGTGGGGCGTCCCTACCACACCTAGATGGAAGTGGCTGCTTCTCCACCTGGGTGTGAGACCATCCTAGTTTTCATCCTAGTACCTTGGTCCCTACACTGGCCCAGCTGAAGAGGTTTCAGAGCCTAGAAGTCACAGATCATCACCTCCCAGAGAAACACTGCCAGCCCCAAGGTGATCTGTTCTCAGCACCCCAGCCCAGGAGAGGATACTGGACAGTGAGTCAGGAAAAGTGTGTGGCTTTGGGCAGGTCATGCCTCCTCTCTGGGCCTCATCTGTATAATGAAGTTTCCCCACATGTACAATGAAGAAATGGACTCTAAACTCTAACGGCCCCTCCAGTCAGGACAGTATGTAGGCAGGATAAAGCAGAAGAAATTGGACCTGTGTGCAGTGTGCTGACTGGGTGTTCCAATATCCCTCATCCCGTCTACTCTCACAGCCATGGAGTGAGAAAGGATACCTCTGCTTAAGTAAAGCTGATGGAACTGAGGGCACAGTTTACGGGCCCCGTCGGAAACTGCACGTTTGGGCAGGAAGAGCCTTTGAGCCGAGATGGAGCTACCAAATTTTGGCTCTAGGGAAAGAAGCGTGGCCTGGATAAGTTTTGTTTTGTAGTAAAATATATGCAACATAAAATTTACCATTTTTTAACCATTTTCAGGTGGCATTAAGTACATTCACAATGTTGTGTAACCATCACTGCTATCTATTTCCAGAACTTTTCCATCATCCCAAACAGAAACTCTGTACCCATCAAACAATAATTCCCCATCCCCCTCCCCCCAGCCCCTGGTGCCCTCTTATTCTACATTCTGTCTCTATGAATTTGCCTATTCTAGGTACCTCATGTACGTGGAATCATCCAACATTTGCCCCTTTTTGTCTGGCTTATTTCACTTAGCACAGTGTTTTCAGATTTCATCCATGTTATAGCATGTGTCAGAACTTCATTCCTTTTTAAGGCTGATTAGTATTCCATTATATGAATATCCCACATTTTGTTTATTCATTCATCTGTTGATGGACTTTTGGGTTGTTTCCACCTATCAGTTGTGGTGAATAATGCCGCTCTGAACGTGGGTGTACAATTATCTGTTTGAGTCTCTGCTTTGAATTCTTTGGGGTATATACCTAGAAGTGAAACTGCTGGATCCTCTGGTAATTCCATGTTTAACTTTTTGAGGAACCACCAAGCCATTTTTCACAGTGGCTGCACCATTTTACATTCCCACCAGGAATGCACAAGGGTTCCAGTTTCTCCCGAGGACACAGGTTAGAGACGCTTGTTATTTTCCTTTTTGTTATTTTATAACGTTAGCCATTCTAATGAGTGTGAAGCAGTATCTCACTGTGGTTGGACTGTGTTGTTGTTGTTTTGTTTTGAACATATTTAAGCTACGGAAGTTACCCAAAGGCTCCATGAAGTCTGGGTGAGGAGCTGGCAGTGGCTGACTGGAGACAAGGAGGGCTGGAGAGGTGTTGGGGTCGGGGGCTCATGTGTGAGGTTACTTTCTCTGGGTCTCCCGTTCCCTGTCCTGCCCCACCCAGAGGTCCCTGAAGTCTTTCTGAGGAACTTGATGGCACAGTGTAAAATTGAAACAGGAGGGAAGGGGGCAGGACACAACCTTTAAAAGAATGACATAGCCCGAGGACACGACACGACAGAAACTGGTTAGAACAAAGTAGGTCCAAGATGGAGGAGGAGTCAACTTCCACTAGACCTTGAGCCTCAGGGCAAGCTCACTGTAACGCATCAGCAAGCTAAATGACACACCCACAGGCGCCATGACAGTTCCAAGGCCGACCATAAAGGTCAAAAAGTGGGCAGTGGCCCAATTCCTGGAAATCCCTGCCCCTCCCCCAAATAGCTGGAATACTCCTCCCACTCATTAGCCTATGAAATTACCCACTCCTATAAAAACTGACAACCCCACACCCTGATGCCACTCTTGCCTTCTGAGATGGCCCATGCTCTGTCTGTAGAGTGTTTGTCTCTAAATCACTCCACTTCTTATCTATCACTTTGTCTCTTACTGAATTCTTTCTACGATGAGACATCAAGAACCTGAGCTTCATTAAGTCCTGAGACCAGGTGTGTGATCTCAGTTAAAAGACCATGGGTTCAAGTCCCAGTTTGGGTTTTGGCTGGGTTCGAGTCCCAGCACGTGGGTTCAAGTCCCAATCTGAGTTCCACAGTTTCACAATGTCCCTGACTCATGGCCACCTCCCTTCTAGAGTACTAAATGGAGGAGGCCAAGTGTAACAGCAGCAGGAAGCTTTTCGTTCTTTGTCCTTGGGGGAGGACTTAGCCAGTCACCTTGGAGGAGGCCCTCTCTGTTTTGGCAGTCACTTGAGGTTATCAGATGTAAATAGGCCCTGGCAGAACAAAACAGAATACTTTGTGGCCCGACAAAGGCTGCCTCACTCAACATCCAGTGGGATGCAGAGCTGGGGAGGAAGGCAATACATTTGCAGGGGACAAAGGAGCTTCCAGGCTGCTGGTGGAAGAAGGCTCAGCCCCTTCCCTTGTGAGGTTCAAAATTATTCAACTCTCTCCCAAGATAGCCATCCAGTAAGCTCCACTGGTCAGTGGGAAAGGACCCCTGGGTCCCCAAGGGGAACTCAGTGGTGTGGGAAAGGGGCCTTGCACTGGTGACCAGGCTCAACTCTGTGGCTTTGGACTGTCTTCCTGGAGAAAATTGACTGAGCTCAGGAGTGTGAATGGGAGCTGAGTTGTGTGTTACTGGCTGCTGGGGCTCTGAGCAGGCGGTGGAACAAGGCTGGTGCTCAGCATTGACTGTGATCGAAATAAGCTAATCCCTGAGGTGTGTGAGCAGTCTGATGAGGAGGGAGAAATGGCCTCTAGAGGGGCAGTCTTTTTTTTTTTTTTTTTTTTTTTTGTGGTACACGGGCCTCTCACTGTTGTGGCCTCTCCCGTTGCGGAGCACAGGCTCCGGACGCACAGGCTCAGCGGCCATGGCTCACGGGCCCAGCCGCTCTGCGGCATATGGGATCTTCCCAGACCGGGGCACGAACCCGTGTCCCCTGCATCGGCAGGTGGATTCTCAACCACTGCGCCACCAGGGAAGCCCGAGGGGCAGTCTTATTAATAAGACTTCCTATTAATAAGCTCTTGTGGGAGCCCAAGCAATTATTGGGGTGGGGGAGATGTGACTATAATTTGTACCCTAAACTGACAGAGTAATCATGCCAGTTACATGTTGTTCTAAACTTCTTGACTTCTCTACCTTCCAGAGGTGTGGCAGGGTGAGGGGGACCAGACAAGTGTTTTAGCCTTTTCTGCACCCAGGCAAGCTCAAGACAACCTTGGGCCTCTTTCTGTACTTCACTTCCCTGCAAATCCTTCTCAAGTACGTTTCAAGAGCTCCCCGTCTGATCTTCATCCTCAAGATTTCACAGTGCCCCCTCGCCTAGGTCTACAGCCCAGGATAGTACTCAAGTGTTCAGGTTATCTCCTGTTCATTTCCTCTATCAAACTTGACCAGCCTGTGCCCCGATCTATCTGAACCTCACTGGGGACACTTAGCTCAGGTGACAGACCAAACTGGCCTAAGGAATTGATGGCACTAGTTGGTTAATCTAGCCTCTAGAGCTTCACATACATTCCTTCCCTGATTCCATTCACATTTTACCAGGGATCTTACTTATTCCAAAATGCAAAAATCTGAACAGGTTGTTGGAAGGTACTGCCTCAACAGTCTTTCAGCTCTGTTGTGCAAAGAAGGTGTGATTCTGTTGGTGGAATTTTAGGCACCTTGAAAAAATGTTTGGGAGGATATTTTCTTGCCAAATAGGCACCCTCTGCTAACCCACAGAGAACATAGCATTTTCTGCCTACACATGAGTGAGCCCAGATGAGGCCCAGCCCCAGCTGTGACCTTCAGTTCCCCTGGTCAAAATGCTAATTTCAGATCTCCCATCAGTCCTGAAGCAGGTTTGACCAGTCACCATAGGCACGTGCCTGGGCAACCAAACTTGCCTACAATGAAATCCTAATTATGCATAAGGAATCTTTAGCCTGCAATGTTTTCCACACCCAGCACACAAATGAAAACATTTCCTTAAGACTATACTAGGAAGGAAAAGAAAGACAAGCAGGATATAGGTCTTGATAAGAGAATAGAGCAGGAACCAAGGAACTGAATCCTATCAGCCATCAAACCTTCATTTAACCAGCCTGCTCATCTATGCCCTATATTTGCTAATTCATGCTTGCAACGAAGCAATCAATCTTCATTCAGCTAATCAATGAATGAACCATCTTTATTCAAGAATCCTGCATTTATTGGAGCAACCAGTTAATTTCATTCATTCCCTTTCTTTGACAAATCAACATGCATTCAGCAGACACTTTCTTTGACAAATCAGCCTGCATTCAGCAAAGTACTAAGTAGTCATTTCGGTCTTTATTCATGCCAAGTCAGTATTCCATATATCAAAGCTCAGGGCTGGAAGAGACCTCAAAGATCATCTAGTTCAGCCAATTTAATCTTCTAGGAATCCTCTCCATTGTAACCTTGCCAGATAGTCACCCAGGGTTTATTGAGTTCCTCTAACAATGGAGAGCTCACTGTCTTCATAGGCTGCCTGGACTGTTGTGGGACAGCTCTGGCTGTAGGAAAATATTTCTCAGCCCCTTGCAATATTCATATCTTCTTCGGGTGCTGCCTTCCAGGCCACCTAGAACAATTCAGCCCCCATGCTAGGAGAGCCTGTCAGTAGGTATAGATGGAGATGATGTCCTCTGGGCTCCCTACTTCCCTCACCTGGCCCTTGTGGGTGATGCTCCCTCCTTGCTCCAGTCTCTCTCTTCTGGTCAGGCAGGCCTCACTCAGTCCAGGGTTCTCTCCTGATCTGGGGATTGGATTCAGAGGCTACTTTCCAGGTGTCATGTGACCAGTTCTGAGGTAAGGGGACAGTCACCTCCAGTTCTGAACAGACCAACCCCCAAAGTGTTTGTCATGCCTGCCATTTTGTGAAGGGGTCTCCCCTCCTCCTGTTCCACATGCCTCCCACCCACCTCCCTTAGCTATAGCTGAGCATCCCAAGGGCAGCTAGTTTATAGACTTGCTGGAGACCACAGAGATGGCCTGGCCCAATGCTCTTCCCAAGTGGGGGCAACAGGGGTTAGGTGGGCCAGCCATTTCCTTCTCCTCACTCTGAGGAAGGAGCTAAGCCATTAGAAGCAGGAGGTGAGGCAGGAAGACAGAGAGAAGGGCTTGAGTCAGTATAGGCTAGGAGGAAGCAGAGACTGAGGGAAAGAGGGGATCCACTACATCAATCAGCTTGTGTGAACAAGTGACAGAAACAAACTGACCAATTTAAGCAGAAAAATAATTTCTGTAAAAGACTCCAGGTAACTTGCAGAAACTGATCTTCAGTAGAGGATGGTTTAGTAGTGGGGTATATATTTGATTCTAAAGAATTAAAACACATGGCAGGGAAAAATATATACTTGTTTCAGAAAATTTAAAATTTCTCTTCCCCCCATGTCTTCTCAGGAAGCTATATCCAGGTAGCTAGAGGGTTTCTGGTTTGCTGAGGACAAAGTCTTGGTCAGGGTGATGGCCTTTCCTACACTAGATCACAGCCTTACATCATGGGTAACGAAGAGAAGCCCAGAGCTAACTGTGCTGCAAAAAAGAGAGGCAAGAAAGCTGGGGGTACTGGAGACGCGGGAGAAGAGAGATGCTTGGGATCGCTTGACGCGAGAAAAGCCCGTTTGATGTAAACCCTACTCCATCTCTAAATAGAAATCTTCAATGTGACGTCCATTCCTCACTAAGGCCTTGTGGTGAAGATTTACTTTGGGATAATCGAGAGGAGTTCTGAGTCTTGCTTCTTGGCATGAGTGGAGGCTGTGGTGGGAGGGCCGACACCACATTTGGGACCCTGCCTGGGGCTTTTTTTTTTGACTGCGTGGGGTCTTCATTGCTGCGCTCAGGCTTTCTCTAGTTGCAGCGAGTGGGGGCTACCCTTCACTGCGGAGCGTGGGCTTCTCATCACGGTGGCTTCTCTTGTTGCGGAGCATGGGCTCTAGGCATGTGGGCTTCAGTAGTTGTGGCACGTGGGCTTCAGTAGTTGTGGCTCACGGGCTCAGTAGTTGTGGTGCATAGGCTTAGTTGCTCTGTGGCATGTGGGATCTTCCCAGACCAGGGACTGAACTCGTGTCCCCTGCATTGGTAGGTGGATTCTCAACCACTGCGCTACCAGGGAAGTCCCAGACCAGGGCTTTTGATGGGAAGTTAAATTCTCAGCTGAATCAGGGTTTTAATCATTACCCTAAACAAAGAGCCAAACATACAACACTGTACCTATAGTTAATATTACTCTATTGTGGACTTAAAATTTTGTTAAGAGGGTAAATCTCATGTTGAATGTTCTTACCGATATAAAAATTAAAAGCCAACATGCTCCTCCCTCCCCATTGCTGCAAAAGTGCCAATACGGGCTGATTCAGCCCAGGTAGAGATAACCCTGGAATATTACCTCAGCACCAGAGGGAGGTTGTGGCTGTGAGATCAGCATTCTGGACTAATCACGAATGCATTTTTCAAGAGGGTGTGGAGGTAAAGGAACCCTCCTACACTGTTTGTGGGAAGGTGAATCGGTGCAGCCACTATGGAGAACAGTATGCAGTTTCCTTAAAAAACTGAAAACAGAGCTACCATATGATCCTGCAATCCCACTCCTGGGCATATACCCAGAGAAAACTCTAATTCAAAAAGATACATGCACTCCAATGTTCATAGCAACACTATTTAAAATAAAGATATGGAAGCAACCTAAATGTCCATCAACAGATGAATGGATAAAGAAGATGTGGTATATATATGTAATGGAACATTACTTAGCCATAAAAAAGAATGAAGTAATGCCATCTGCAGCAACATGAATGGACCTACAGATAATCATATTAAGTGAAGTAAGTCCGACAGAGAAAGACAAATATCATGTGATATCACTTATATGTGGAATCTAAAAAAAAATGTTACAAATGAACTGATTTACAAAGCAGAAATAGACTCACAGACATAGAAAACAAACTTATGATTACCAAAGGGGATAGCAGGGCAGGGGGAGATAAATTAGGAGTTTGGGATTAACATATACACACTACTATATTAAAAAAAGGTAAATAGGGCTTCCCTGGTGGCGCAGTGGTTGAGAATCTGCCTGCCGATGCAGGGGACACGGGTTCGTGCCCCGGTCTGGGAAGATCCCACATGCCGCGGAGCGGCTGGGCCCGTGAGCCATGGCCGCTGAGCCTGCGCGTCCGGAGCCTGTGCTCCGCAATGGGAGAGGCCACAACAGTGAGGCCCGCATACCACAAAAAAAAAAAAAAAAAAAAAAAAAAAAAAGGTAAACAACAAGGACCTATTGTATAGCCCAGGGAATTATACCCAATATCTTGTAATAATCTATAATGGAAAATAATCTGAAAAAGAATATATATATGTATAACTGAATCACTTTGCATACTTGAAAATAACACAACATTGTAAATTAACTATACTCCAATTAAAAAAAAAGAATGGGGCTTCCCTGGTAGCACAGTGGTTGAGAGTCCGCCTGCCGATGCAGGGGACGCGGGTTCATGCCCCGATCCCGGAAGATCCCACATGCCGCAGAGCTGCTGGGCCCGTGAGCCATGGCCGCTGAGCCTGCACGTCCGGAGCCTGTGCTCCACAAAGGGAGGGGCCACAACAGTGAGAGGCCTGCGTACCGCAAAAAAAAAAAAAAAAAAAAAAAAGAATGGATTTTTCCAGAGGTATATTAATCAGGATCCTTTGGGTTGCAAATTATGGAAGTTCATCTCTAATGTATTAATCAAATAAACAAAACCCAAAAACATAAAAGAGGAGGGTGGAATTACTGGCTCACATAAATGTGAAAGCCAGGAGTAGGCCTAGCTTCAGGAATGGCTAGATCCATGCATACAAGTCAAGTCACCAGGAATCTGTCTCCATCTCACCACTCTGCCTTCTTCTGTGTTGGCTTCTCTCTCAGTTTATGTCCCCCATGTGGTGGCAAGATGGCCCTCAAAAGTACCATCAGGACATCATCAGCCCTACGTGAAAGAGCTTAATTTCCTAATAGTTCTGAGGAAAGTACCAGGGTTGAGTCCTATGGGACTGGCTGGGGTACTTCCCCAACCCTGGAGCTAGGAGAATGGGGTGAGCCACACAGGAACTCCTTGAACTGAGAGCACAGGCAGGAAAATCTCCCAAAGGAAATCAAGGTGCTGGTACCAGAAATGGGAATAGGAAAATAACAGTCAGTGAAAAATGGAGACATGCACCCTACAAAATGAGCCCAATAGACTGATATCAAACACCCTCCCCCACATACATCCTTGTGTGACCCCAGGCTGGAAATTGATGTTTAATCCAACCTTGAAGGACACATGACTTGTTAAGAAACCAGAGTATCTCCAGGAAGGGGCGAGGTGGACTGGGGCAGATACCCTTGGCTGATTTGGGCCCCCACTTCCCTCCCCTTTTAGCCTGAGGTTCAGAGACAGGATTTCCTGGAGCTGGAGCTGCTGCAGTACAGCTGGCTACCAGACAAGCACTGAAACCTCTGGTCAAGGTTACGTGCTACCAGAAAGGAGAGACATTTGCAGGGATTGCAGTCCCAGGGAAAAGAGGAGGATGCCGAGTTGTGGTTAGAGCTTCCCAACTAAACGTTACAGGATGGTGGTGGAAAGAGGGAGATAACTGACAAAAATTAAGAGGTTTTAGGCTCTGGCAGTAGGAACCAAACATAGATTCAAAGCTGCAAATCAATGCCTCCATCTCCATGCAAGACTGACCAGTGCCACTTAAAGGGATATGCAGTGCAAAGGGGAGGTGCCAGGATTCATATGTCTTAAAGACAACAGGAAAGAGACAAGTGCTCCCCACATGCGTTAAGACTGAAAACTTGTGCTGTGAGCCATGACCTATAGGACAAGATGTGCTTGACCACGGCTTGGAGAATCTGGCCCTGCTAGAACAGATAATCATGGGTACAAGTGATAGGGAAGCCTTACAGAAAAAGGCAGAAACTCCCCAGACACTGGATTCCCTATGCTGGATATTTTCCATTCTCTAGCCTTCTCCACTCTGCTCTCTGCCCCAGGAGGCTGATCTGTGGGGACTCAATTAACAGAAGTCTTGTGTTTCTGGCTTCAGGCTGGACTAGGCCATGGAGATCTCAGGAAGGGAGGAGAGTGAGGTCAGGGTATTTATTCCCTTGGCTCCCTTCTTGTGGCAGTGCCTTGGCTTGGCTCTGTCTCTCAACTAAAGGTCACTGCTCCTCTCAAAGAGGCTGATTCCACATGAGTCTTTCTCATTCCGGGTTCCAGTAACTGCTTCCAACCCGCCTTGGCCATTCAGGCCATTCTGCTGTTACTAGTTCCAGGATATTGCACTTGAAGTTCCCCTACACTTTGTAAATAGGCCATTTATAAATAAACCTCCTTCCATTTTCCACTGAGTGGGCCATCTGTGTCTTGTTGGGACCGTGAATGATGCTGTCCCTGAAATTCTCCCTGTTAACTAAGTGGAAAGAAGAAGAGAGAGAGGTGAGCTGGGCAGTCCTCAGTGAATAAGAATGAGCAGCAGAGTTCTAGCTGGGGGAGCCAGTACCCACTGGGGAGGCAGAAGGGATGCAGATATACCCAGCCTCCTGAGTCTGCATTCCTGGCAGGAGACATGGGCTGATGCAGGCATGAGGCTAGCAACCAATAGAAAGTTCTGCAGAGCCAGTCTGAAGCTCAGGCTAAAGCCCTGGGCATGCTCTCTTCCACTGAGGAGAGTCTAGTACCCAGGAGGATTGGCACTTGGGGGCACCTAGCTGGTCCCTGCACTTGCTAATCAGATTGAGGGGCAAACTAATGAATGCCAAGGACTCATGAATTTGAAACACTCCAGCACTTATTTTCACTGTGACCAGGAAAGCCATCTTGTGGTAGATGTACCCCTGAGGAAGCTCAGTAAATGCACCATTTTTTCCCTTTACAGGAGATGGGGGGCTTGGAGCTGAGACAGGCAGGGGCTTACCTAGTGCTGGGGAGTTGGGGGGGGGTGGGTCAAAGATGTGGGCACAGGGCTCCTCTCTGAAGTGAGCGAGAAGATCTAGGCTGAAATCCCACTGGCTCCCCAGGCCCCTTTTAATTCTAATGCTTGCACATTTCAACCAACAGTGGCTCCAAATCTCCAGAATTTCTCTTCCCCATCAAAGCTAAGTGTGTGTGTATGGGGAGCAGAAGAGGGAGAATGGAGGCATCCAAGAGGCTCCTTTGAAGAGACTGGGGTGCCTGCAGAGGGGGAGGGGGGCTTCTCCCCTTGGATACTCGCTGAGCTAGAACCCTAAAGGTTCATCCTGGCACTGCTGCTGGAATAAAGTGTAGTGAGAAAGCTGGGCTGTGGGCAGGGAGTGCCTGGGCCATGTTACCATGAGACTGGGGTTGTTTGTGAACACAGATAGTGGCTTAGAGAGTTCTGAAGATAAGAAGCTCATGGAAGGGCCTGTGTCAGCAAGCTTGTCAGGACCAGGATATGACGGGCCTGGGAGGAAAATAGGACCACCGCTCCCAGTTCCTTATACTTCCCATGGCTCCATGTGAAAGAGAGTGAGGGTTAGAGGTGGTGAAGGAACCAGAGCGCCAACCAGCAGCCACTAGGCCAAGCAGTAGGACTCCTGGTCTGGGAGAGGGGCTGGGGACAGACCAATGGTAGGGACAAAGGAAGGCCAGGTGGCCCCTATCTGTGGGAGTCCTTGGCAATGAGGGGGCCAATGTAGAGCTGAACAGCACCCAAGAAACTGCACATATCCCCTCTGTGGAGACCATCATATCACAGAGGCCACAAGGGCACTCAGAACCAGAGAAAGACCAGGAACCCTTGTCCACTGCAGAGTGAATTTGGGCTGGCAGGAGATCTCATCAAGCTTCCTCCCCAACCCCAGAAGCTAGTGACCAGAAAAGAGCAGAGTGTGTCATTGGCATATCATGGTTCATTCCCATGCCAAGCCCCTCTAGTCACAATTCTAGCCTGGGTGGTGTGGAAGAATCACTATGAATTGGATAGGAGATTGAAGTTTTAAACTGGGCTGGTCTAAGTTTAAATAAATGAATGAGACCAGAAAGTTATAAAAGTCTACCCATGATGTTTAAAAAAAAAACTCAAAAAACAAGAAGAAAGAGTAAAGGGAGTAATTAGGAAGAAAAAAAGACCCATAATTGCTTATGTGTCTACCTCAACAGATTGAATGAAACTCCTCGACAACCAGTTGCAGTAACAAAATGGCCACAGGCCTCCAATCTCCATAGGGATGCCTTCCACCCCCCTGAGCAAAACAAAGCACCTGTGAACCAGAGCACCTGCAAAAGTCCTGAGCTTCACCCTGACTGGACCACTTTGGGTGACAAGCCTCTCTTGAACCAATCACTGTGGCCAAGAGATGGAAGGTGCTGATTGGTCAAACTTAGGTCACATTTCTTTTTATAAATTTATTTATTTATTTAATTTTGGCTGTGTTGGGTCTTCGTTGCTGTGCACAGGTTTCCTCTAGTTGCGGTGAGTGAGGGCTACTCTTCATTGTGGGGCATGGGCTTCTCATTGCTGTGGCTTCTCTTGTTGTGCAGCACGGGCCCTAGGCATGTGGGCTTCAGTAGTTGTGGCACACGGGCTCTGTAGTTTGGCTCACGGGCTCTAGAGCTCAGGCTCAATAGTTGTGGCTCACGGCCTCCTTTGTTGCTCCGCAGCATGTGGGATCTTCCCGGACCGGGGCTCAAACACGTGTCCCCTGCGTTGGCAGGAGGACTCCCAACCATTGCGCCACCAGGGAAGTCCCTTAGGTCACATTTCCACCCCTGGAGTTGGCTTCCCTGGGACCACAGGGTTCCCAAAAGGGATGTGGTAACTGCAGGAAAGAAGGAAGAGAGGATGAATTTGGGGGAATTTTGTGTTGGGTATTTTCCCCATTCACTCCTCTGAGAGCATAACGTTTTTGCTCCAGGAAGACAGTGGAACTAAAACTAAAATTTCAGGTGTTTTATAATTCCCAGAATAATAGTCATTGACATGCTTAAAGATGATGTTAAAATGGTGGGTTGGAGTGGCAGGGCAGAATTAAATATCCCTGCAGTAAGAAAAAGGAGGGAAGGGGAGACATGAGTTGAGCGGGAGCTCCTTGGGGCATCCAGGGGCCTGAAGGCTGGGAGGGGCATCATGGTGAAGGGAGAACAGGAGTGCGCTGCTCTGGTGAGAAAAGTCACATCTAATGGGGATTTTCTGAAGTGAACTTTTGAAAGTGAAAGTGAAGGAAGCCATGAAAAAGTCCTCTCCTCTGTTTCCCATGTGAAATCATCAGTTAAAAAGTCAGCCTCTCCTGCTATAGACTGGAGTAGGGGACATGATGACTAAATGCAATGTGGTACCCTGGATTGGATCCTGGAATGAAAGAGGACATTGCTGGAAAAAATGGTGAGATCCAATTAAAGTCTGGAGTGTAGTTATACTTACTACCAATGTCAATCTCTTAGTTGTGTCTGTCCCATAGGAATGTAAGATGTTAATGGGAGAAACTGGGTAAGGGGTATATGGGACCTCTCTGTATTATCTTTGCAACTTTTACATAAATCTAAAATTATTCCAAAATAAAGTTTATTTTTAAAAGAGTTAGTTTCTCATGGTGTAAATTCACTTTCACTATGTGGAGGAGTACTACATCTATGATTATAAATATAAGTAAACACTAGTCTGCTTCTAGGTATCATGACATCACTGGTACAGTGTGGGGACAGTGGAAAGAGCCAAGTGGTGCCCTAAGTCCTCTAGGATCCCATCAGCTAAGCATGGGTGGATCAGATGGAGTCCATGTTGCACTTGGCAGAGGGCTGGGCACACAAGTTGTGCCCAGAGGAGGTTAGCAGTCTTCACTCCGCCCGTACCTGGAGATGTTATAATGTGCCTGCCCTCTCTCCTTGGATTTCCACATCCATGGGCTACGCCTCCCTGTGCCTGGGAGGGGAGGTGAGGTGTTCAGTTGCTTAGCGGAGCTTTTCCACAGGGCTGAGAACCCCAGCCCAGAGGCCCCTGCATCTTTGGGGCAAGTTGGCTATGCCTTACCTCCTGCCACGTGTGTGGACAAGTGCAATGACTCTGTGCTGGGTTCTGACCTAACTAATTTCATTTAACTCTCATATCAACCTGGAATGGTAGGGATTGCTGTCCCCATTTCACAGATGGGGAAACTGAGACTGCAGAGGCTGGTATTTGCTTTCTCTCAGAGCAGCCTCCTGAGACAGATAAGACAAAGAGAGCACTAATAGCTCTGGGACCAGGTGAGCTGATAAGCAGAAAAAACTTGGAGAACATGGAGAGGACAGGTCACCTCTGTGTCCCACAGTCAGTAGACTTTGAGCCAGGAGGGTTTCCAGAGAAAAGGGGATGAAGAAAGCATTCAAGAGGAGGAAATAGTGAGAGGCCTGGCACTGAGATGGTACACCTAGAAAATCTGGCAGTTCACAGGCAGTGTGTCTGGGTGGGCTGGAGCCCACGACGCAAGCAGAGAGTGGGTTGAGACCAAAGCAGAGAGGCTGTTGGGACCCCATAGTGCTCTTTATATCCCACTCCACAGTCCCTACTTCCCCTTCAGGATCTGCCCTGAGGCTAATGTTAGCTTTCCATCATTTGTAGCTAAGGACTGCCCACTCCAAGGCCTCTTTGTTTCTCTTGGAAGGAGGACTCTGCTAGGACCTTTATGGGTCAGTGCTGGTAGGACTCAAAACAGGGCATAGATGGGAGAAATGATTTAGTATTTATTTTTTGCCAAGCCCTAACATGGGCCATGGGGATCAAGATGACTCAATCCCCTTTCCCCAGAGCACTTGAGCTGGGGAGTATGCTGACTGCCATGCACAATGTGGTCAGCTAGTCCATGAGAAACAGGACTCAGGACTGTGGATGCCCAGAGGAGGCCCCCAGCCTCGGGGTGGGGGGGCAGGTGTGTGTGGAATTCCTGGCCAGACCTCACCAACCTGGTAGCAGTAGCCAACACGGCCAGCAGGCTCAGTGGGAAGGAGAACCCCAAGTTCTACCTCTGGCTGCCTCTCCAGGAGGAAATCAGATGCAGGAAGCGGTGCGCCCAGCAGGCTGAACCAGACCTCCGCACCTGGGCAGCCGTCTTCCTGCAGGGGGGCAGTATCAGGGCACAGCCCCATGGTGATGCTCAGTAGGAGCTTGGCTCCCAACAGAGTGATGGCCTCTCACTGTTCCAGATGCCCTCTAGAGCCCACACATTGGTTGTGAGGCTGTGAACTTGCCATTTGCCAGCTGTCTGGAACAAGACCAACAAAGTCACTGCCTCTCACCTCGCGTGCTAGGGCTCGTGACGCCAAAGTGCAGGGCTCTCTCAAGTGCTCTGCCTACTTCTCCAAGGAGGTGCAAAGTGTAAAGTCCTCTGGGCCTATAGCCCAACCTGAAACATGCGTTTCTGCAGAGCTGCAGGAAAAAGGATGCCTCTGTGACAGTGGGAATTCAAGCAGTGTGCTTGCGTGCTCCAAAGTGCAGCCATCATTACTTGGGGGCTTTTCTGCAAGCAAGCATTCCTTCTATTCTTGTGAGATGAGTAGGAAGGCATCAAGATGATTCCCTATTGGAGGAAATCTCATGATTTCAGGGAAGAAGGGCCCAGAGAGGCCTGGTGGCTCATGGGACACTGAGCACTGAGAAGGAAACAGTGGGGTAGGAGTCCCAGTAGCTCTCAGGGTCTTAGAGGAGATGTAGAAGGAAAGACCATGAGGTTGGATACAGGGTGGATTCTGCCATGGAGAATGCAGGACTTGAGATTTTTGCTATAAGTGGGGAGGCAGATGGCAGTGCCTATGGACAGGGGACCTGCCTGACCCATGGGGATCACTGAATCCTGGATCATCAGAGCCAAAGGGGCTACAGAGCCCATGGCATCCAATCGATTACACTAAAGGGAAGACCAAGGTTCAGAGGAGAAAAGGGCATGTCCTAGATTACCTGGTGTGTCAGGGCAGGGTCCAGCCTCAAACCAGAGTCCTGCCTCCCAGCCAGAGCATTTCCCATTCATGCTCAGGAAAGTCAGTGCTCTCTCTGGGTCTGGGGAAAAGGAAGGGCCCCTAGAGAGATGGTCTGGTGCCCCTGCCTTATTTCTCAGATAGTGAACCAGTGTCAGAGAGGGCCAGGGACTTGTCTGAGGTCAGGCAGCCAGTGAACAACAAAACCCACTCACCAGACCCAGAATGTTCTGACCCCCAGTCCAGGGTCTCTCACTGCACCAATATCTCCCAAGGAGAAGAAAAGGTGAAGAGAAAGGAGCCCACGTTTGCTGAGCATTTGTTATGTACCAGGTCCTTAGCACATATTCTTTCTGATCCCCACAACCTTGGAAGCAGACGTTCTTGACCATGTTTAACAAATCATAGAACAGAGGTTCAGAGAGGCAAAGCTACTTGCCTAAGGCCACACAGCTGGTAGATGGTAGTACAGAAACTCAAGCCCAGGTTTGTTTACTTCCAAAACCTGTGCTCTTGACCTTACCCAGGCTAGGTTGTGTTTGAGACCCAGGGCTGACAATGCAAGGAAGTCGCGGGAGGGGGAAAGCCAGGGGCCAACTCCAGGCACTGCCCCGGCTCCCAGCTGCCCGGTTGTACCAGTGACAAAATCAACAGAAATGACCTTGGGACAGCAGGAACTTACCTCCTGCTGACAGGATTTTGTTTTTGTGGGGTTTTTTTAAAAAGATATATTGATCCACACCCTGCAAAACAAACAGAGGTGATGGCATGGTTTCTGGTGTTGCTGAGATATTCACTACCAAGTGGCTTTAGGCCAAGGCACCCCTGACCTTAGCAACTCAGATTCTTAGAGTGATTCAGGAACTTAGACTCTCTCAAAGCCCTACCATGGAGGGGCCACTTAAGTTTTCAGTCCACCCCACCAGGAGAGGAATCCTCTCCACAGACTTCCCATATGGGCTCATCCAACTCCGGCCTCACACCCTCACTGCCTATATCTCTAGAAGCAGCTCCTTCTGCTGTAGGGCTGCCTTTCTCATTCTGAGCTGAGACCAGCCTCCCAGGACCACCCCAGATCTTCTCTGGGGCCCAAAGTCAGTGACCTATGGCCCCGAGTGGCCCTATTAAACTGGGAAGACAGTGACTCTGCATCTTCTCTGCTCTGGGTCTAAAACTACGTGGGCAGGGGCATCAGTGCCAAAGCCTTTCCTGAGAAATGGGCACAAAGCTACATAGAATAGCTGGTTGGTCACCTCCCACATTCTAGGCTTTATGCCTCTGCTAATGCAGCCAGACATCACATCCACCTTTGTGCTAGTCACGTTCCACTGTGTTCCTCTCATCTCAGACCTCAAGCCTTTATAAATTTGATCCGGGTACAAGGTCTTTTTAAAATTTCCATCTTGTAGGGCTTCCCTGGTGGCACAGTGGTTGAGAGTCCACCTACCGATGCAGGGGACGCGGGTTTGTGCCCCGGTCCGGGAGGATCCCACATGCTGCGGAGTGGCTGGGCCCGTGAGCCATGGCTGCTGATCCTGTGCGTCCGGAGCCTGTACTCCACAACAGGAGAGGCCACAACAGTGAGAGGCCCGCGTCACACACACACACACACACACACACACACACACACACACACACACACAAAAGTGCAAAATTTCCATCTTGTAAATATTAGCAATTCATGGTGGTACATACAGTTTATGTACAGCCTCTTCTCCTGCCTCATCTCCTTTCATGCTTAGGGCAGTTTACTGGACCTCACAAAGATGGCTGATGTGAGGCGTCCCGTGGGGAACCTGGTCATGGCAGCGGTCCCAGCGACAGCTGCTGAGATGACCATGAGCGTTAGGTGGGCAGGATCCTGTGCTCCAAGCAGTGATGGAAATAAGATCATGGGAGCCCAGAGAAGGGGAGACTGTGTGCAGCCCACATGAGTATCCAGAAGGGCTTCCTGAGGGCTGCCTCAGAAGCAGCTCAGAGCCTCAGACAGGGTTCCAGGGGCAAGTGTGATTGGGAGCCTGCAGGAGGTGAGAATGAGTGGAGACTGTCCGGTTTAGGTAGAGTCCTTCCTGAGGCAGACGGGGAACCAGATGCATTGAAAGTCCTCCCCACCAGCATTTGGGTCCCCTCATATGAGTATTACCACCCCTCCTTCCCCCTCATTGGCAGAGGAGGAAATGCTCAGCCAGGACTAGAGCCGAGGTCTCGCAGATGGGCTCCCTAGCCAGCAGTCTTTGTCAGACCTGAAGCAGGCTGGCCCAACAGACTGTCCTGAGCTCCCTTAGTTGGCTTGAGGAGGAGAAGACTTGCCCCGCCCTCTTGGGACTCCCATCTGGTTGGGGAGATGGGCTTTCTCATTTTGTGTGAGGTCATTTAGGCAAGCAGATTCCAGGAAGGCTGATGGCAGAAATTCAGGCACAGGTAACAAGCCTGTGGGCATCACTCTGGAGCTGGACTGGGATCCCAGTCTCTGGGCCTAGGATGAGTTGTCTGGGATCTGGGTCTGGCTGCAGATCAGAAAGCAGGGCCCTCCCCAGCCCAGGGGCCAGGCATGCAGATGGGTCCAAGCTAAACCTCCACACAAGGGTCCATTGTGGTTGCTCAGCCTGGCCCTGGGCTCCGCCAGCCCTTCCGGCTCATGGAAAATGCTTCCCGTCTGGCAGCTCCTGGAGCCGTCTGTTCTTGGCCAAGGCACTGGCCCCACACCCAGGCTTCTCTCACCCAGTGGGATCCTGGACTCCAGCAGCTCAGAGCTCTTGGGTGCAGCCTGCATTTCACAGCCAGTGTCCCTGAGGCTCAGGGGTTGGGCATCGGCCAGTCAGCACTCCAGGACCAGAACCCAGCACTCTGGCCATTTTTTTTTAGCTCTCATTGGCCCACAGGAGGCAGTAGGACTTGGACTCAGAGAGGGGAAGGGGCTGTCCCATCATATAGTTGATTGTGGTAGAGTCTGGGTGAAATGACTGTACCTAGGCAGCTGCTTGCCCACCCTAGACCTCTCAGGAGATCTGGGCATTCTTGGTTCAGTTGTGTGGCTTTGCAAGGATCGCTGTTCCTCTGTATCTGGGCGCTAGAAGGATCACCGCTGTCAATCTAGGCCTGACATCCTGAGCTTTTAAATCAGATATGGACGCACTGGATAGGATGAGGAGAAGCAGTTCTGGAATTTGAGGGTTTGACAACCCCGCACAATCTCCGTGTGCCAGGTTGCACCAGGGCCAGAGGTTCCGGGGCTTGAGGGGCCTCAGCTCTTGCCTGGGCTGACAGCGCCACCTGGGGCCCAATTGGTGGGACCTGAGTCCAAATGCGGATGCCACCTCCAGCCTTCACTCACTGAAGGACCTCTGTGCTGCTCTGTGGTAGGTGCTGAAGGAATTCTGGCCCCGGCCATGGGAGGAAGAGGCCTGCTGAGAGCCACCACCACTGGGGATAAGGGGCTGCAACAGCAAAAAGTCCAGGGCTGGAGAAGAGGAATTACTGTCATCCCAACTCCCATTGACTCTCCTCTGGGCCAGGTCCTGGGGACCTTCTCAAGGAGTCAGTTATGATCTCACAGAGAGGGACGAGAAAGAGGTAGGAGCTCAGGACTAGACACTTGGAGCTAGGGCTTAGAGAATGATAGTAATTTGCCTTGTGAACAAAGGGCATTCTGGGCTCAGGGAACAGCTTGTGCAAAGGCACAAAGGAGAGAGTTTATGTGTGTAAGCTTGAGGGTGACAGGACTGAGGGGGAAGAGGAAGTGTTAGGATATGAGGTCAGGAAGGTCACAGCCCTTGGTACCTGTGGTCATCAGAGCTTCCCCACAATTCCCTGCCCCCCATGATCACCTCCTGCTTTGACCCCTGATGCTGGCAGGCACACAGTCCCTACCTTGAACTCCAACCCTATCCCCTCTAGTTCAGGTTACCCAGCATCAAAGGTCCTGATTCCTGGAGCCTCCCCTCTTCCCCAAGGCCAGGGGCTAGGTCAGGCTTCTCACAGGCTGATCCTAGGGGATACAATCTTGTGACTTCTCTGGCCTCCAGGGAGCCCGGGCACAGCCCTTGGATCAGGAGAAGAATCTCCAAGCAGTTACTGAACTCTGGCCTCAGGTTCCTCAACTGTAAAATGGGCATAATCATAGTACCTATTTCATGGCGACGTGGTGAGGATTAAATAAGAAAATGCATATAAAGTCACTCATTAGTACCTTGCTGGCATGGGTTGATGCCAGAAAAAGAGGGTTTTCCCCATTGCCCATACCTCTGGGCACATCCCTTCCAGAAGGGGAAGCTGGAGGGCTTCAGATCCTGGCCCTCCAGGCTGCCCACCCCCCAGCCTTAGGTCTGCTAAACTTTTTTTCATAGTAAATGCACCATTTCACATTCCAACCGGCAATCTATGAGGATTCTGATTTCTACACATCCTCACCAACTTTTGTTATTCTATGATTTTTAAAATTATGGCCATCCTTGTGGGTATGATGTGATATCCCACTGTGGTTTTGATGTGCATTTCCTTGATCACTAATGATGTCAAGAATCTTTTCTTGTGTTTATGGTCTATTTTTCTATTTGTTTAATTGTCCATCTTATTTGAAAAAATGCCTAGTTAGATCTTTGCCCATTTTAAAATTATTTTTTTTTTGCTATTAAATTGTAATCTTTTTATATAGTCTAGATTCAAGTCCTTTATCTGATACATGATTTACAAATATTTCTCCCCATTCTGTGGATTGTCTTTTCACTTTCTTTTTTTTTTTTTTTTTTTTTTTTTGCGGTATGCGGGCCTCTCACCGCTGTGGCCTCTCCCGCTGCGGAGCACAGGCTCCGGACGCACAGGCCCAGCGGCCATGGCTCACCGGCCCAGTTGCTCCGCGGCATGTGGGATCCTCCCGGACCAGGGCACGAACCCGCGTCTCCTGCATCGGCAGGCGGACTCTCAACCACTGCGCCACCGGGGAAGCCCTTTTCACTTTCTTGATGGTACACTTTGAAGCAAAAGTGTTTTTAATTTTGACAGAGTTCAATTTGTATTTTTTTTTCTTTTGTCGATTGTGCTTTTGTTGTCATATCTAAGATTCCACTGCCAAACCCAAGGTGCTGAATATTTCCTCTTATGTTTTCTTCTAAGCGTTTTATGCTTTTAGCTCGTAAGTTTCTGTATTTGATCAATTTTAAATTAATTTTTGTATATGGTGTGAGGGAAGCAACTGACTGAATCCTTTTTCTTGTGGCACCAATTGTCCCAGCAACACAGCTGAGACAATGAGAAATGCTGGCAGCCTGTTCCTCCTAGGAAGATACCATAGCTCTCAACTGAAAGCTGGAGAAGAAGGAGCCCTGTGTTCTTAGCTTCACCTGTCTACAGTGGGGCTTCCATCACACTGAGCTAGCTGGTGGGGGCAGGGAAACGGTCATGGCTCAGATGCTCCAGACTCTTACTGTCCTTACCAAGATTTAGTAGATTTTCTTGAGTAAACATTCTGTCCCTTGCTGTGTGCTGTTAGGGCAATTTCCAGAGAAAGGTGTGTGTGTGTATATATATATATATATATATATATATATATATATATATATAATAATTACATATATATATGTAATTTTTCACAGTTATGGTTGTTCCACTGGGGAGAGGGTCTGCAGGGATCCTCATACCACCATTCCAGATGGTGTCCATCAGCTCATTCCTTTTTATTGCTGAGTAGGATTCCATTGTATGTAGGTACCACAATTAGTGTATCCACTTATTCGTTGATGAACATTTGAGTTGTTTCCAGTTTGGGGCTATTACAAATAAAGATGCTTTGATTATTTGGGTACAAGACTTGGTATTGACATATGGTTTCATTTCTCTTGAGTAAATACCTAGAAATGGAATGGTTGGGTTATATAGGAGGCTTATGTTTAAATTTTTTAGAAATTACTAAACTTTTTCCCAAACTGGTTGTACCATATTACATTCCCACCAACAGTGTATAAGAGCTCTAGTTGCTCCATATCCTCATCAGCAGTTGATATGGTCAGTCTTTTTAATTTTAGCCATTCTAATAGGTGTGGAGTGGCATCTCATTGTGGTTTTAATTTGCATTTCCCTAATGACTAATAATGTGTTTGAGCATCTTGCACCTATGTTAATGAAAGATATTGGTCTGTAGTTTTCTTTTCTTGTAATGTCTTTGTCTGGATTTGGTATTAGGGTAATGCTGGCCTCACAGAATGAGTTAGGAAGTATTCCCTCTGCTTCTAGCCTCTGAAAGACATTATAGAGAATTGGTATAATTTCTCCTTAAATATTTGGTAGAATTCACAAGTGAACCCATCTGGGGCTGGTGTTTTCTGTTTTGAAAGGTTATTAATTATTGATTCAATTTCTTTACTAGATATAGGTCTATTCAGATTGTCTATTTCTTCTTGTATGAGTTTTTGCAGATTGTGTCTTTCAAGGAATTGGTCCATTTCATCTAGGTTATCAAATTTGTGGGCATAGTTCCTCATGATATTCATTTATTATTCTTTTAGTGTCCATAGAATTTGTAGTGATGTCCCCCCTTTCATTTCTGATATCAGTAATTTATATCTTCTCTTTTTTAATCAGTTAGCCTGGCTAGAGGTATATCAATTTTATCAGTCTTTTCAAAGAACCAGCTTTGGTTTCATTGATTTTTCACTGTTGATTTTCTGTTTTCAATTTCATCTCTAAATCTTACTATTTCTTTTATTCTTCTTCCTTTGGATTTAATTTGCTCTTCTTTTTCTAGTTTCCTAAAGTGAAACAGATTATTGATTTCAGATCTTTCTTCTTTTCTATTATATGCATTCAATGCTATAAATTTCCCTCTAAGCAATTCTTTCACTGCATTCCACAAATTTTGATGTTATATTTTAATTTTTTCTTTTTTAATACATTTATTTATTTATTTTTGTTTGCACTGGGTCTTCATTGCTGCACACAGGCTTTCTCTAGTTGCGGCAAGCAGCAGCTACTCTTCGTTGTGGTGCGGGGGCTTCTCATTGCAGTGGCTTCTCTTGTTGTGGAGCATGGGCTCTAGGTGTGTGGGCTTCAGTAGTTGTGGCACATGGGCTCAGTAGTTATGGCTCACAGGCTCTAGAGTGCAGGCTCAATAGTTGTTGTGAGCAGGCTTAGCTGCTCTGCGGCATGTGGGGTCTTCCTTGACTAGGACTCGAACCCGTGTCCCCCACATTGGCAGACGGATTCTTAACCACTGCGCCACCAGGGAAGTCTCTAATTTTTATTTAGTTCAAAATATTAAAAAAATTTCTCTTGAGATTTCTCCTTTGACCCATGTGTTATTTGGAAGTGCCTTATTTAAACTCCATGTATCTGGGGATTTTCCAATTATCTTTCTGTTACTGATGTCTAATTTATTTTTGTTTTGGTCTGAGAGCAGAAGTTGTATGATTTCTATTCTTTTAAATTTGGTTAGGTGTTTTATGGCCCACAAAGTGGCCTATCTTGCTGAATGTTCCATGTGAGCTTGAAAATAATGTATATTCTGCTGTTGTTGGATGAAGTAGGCTATAGATATCAATTATACACAGTTGATTGATGGTGTTGTTAAGTTCAGCTATGTCTTTACTGATTTTCTGCCTGCTAGATGCATCTTTTTTGGCTGTGCTGGCTCTTTGTTGTGGCACGGGGGCTCTTTGTTGTGGCTCATGGGCTTCTCTAGTTGTGGCATGCAGGCTTAGTTGCCCAGCGACATGTGGGATCTTAGTTTCCTGACCAGGGATCGAACCTGTGTCCTCTGCATTGGAAGGCGGATTCTTAACCACTGGACCACCAGGGAAGTCTGCTAGACCCATTTCTAATAGGGGTGCTGAAGTCTCCAACTATGATAGCATATTCTTCTATTCCTCTCTGTTCTTCTACTAATTTTTGCCTTTTGAGCATCTTTCCATGTGCTTATTTGCCATCTATACACCTTCTTGGTGAAGTAACTGTTCATATCTTTTGCCCATTTTTTATTGGGTGGTTTGTTTTCTTATTACTGAGTTTTCAGAGTTCTTTATATTTTTTATAGTTTTGTGTTTGTTTATTTTTGTCTTTTATAGTTGTTCTGGATACATCTCCTTTTATGGATAGTGTCTTGCAATAGCTTCTGCCAAACAGTGGCTTGTCTTTTCATTCTCCTAACTGTGTCTTTCAAAGAGCAGAAATTCTTAATTTTGATGAAGTGCAATTTATCAATATTTTTCATTTACAGGTCATGTTTCTGGTATTGTTTCTATGAACGCTTTGCCTAACTCCAGGTCAGAAAGATTCTGTTTCTTTGGTTTTCCTTCCTTCTAATTTTTGGTTCACATTTTATGTATGGCTTTATATGTTGCATTTTTCCCCCAAAACTTAAAACAATTTTTTTCTAATCTATGGAAAAGTTTAAAGAGTAGTACCATGTCCACCCACATACCCTGCATCTACAGTGCATTCATTGTTAACATTTTGGCATGTTTGCTTTATCTCCCTGGATATGGTCTCCCCACCAGAAACATTTGACAATAAGTTGCAAAATCTTGTAACATTGATTTTTTTGCAAAGTCTAAGCAAGCTGTTCTGGAAATATTCTTTAAAAAGCAGCACCAGGGACTTCCCTGGTGGTCCAGCAGGTAAGACTCTGTGCTCCCAATGCAGGTGGACCGGGTTCGATCCCTGGTTGGGGAACTAGATCCTGCACGCATACTGCAACTAGGAGTCCGCATACCGCAATGAAGATCCTGTGTGCCTCTACTAAGACCTGGAGCAGCCAAAATAAATAAACAAATAAATATATATTTTTTAAAAAGTGGCAACAGCCACTTGTGTCATTTATTACAGGGACAAAGGCAGCACTAGCCCAGTGTGGAGGGCAAAATAAACGAAACAAAACAGGAACAAAGAAGAAAATGAAACTGCCTCCTCTCTTTATTCCAATTCCATCCATAATCCCAGGGGGGCCACTTGTCTGAGAGGTGGGTGGGGAGGACCCACAGGGCTCAGGAGCAAATCCCTGATTCCCACTGCAGTCCATAGTCCTGGGGCCACTTCCTGCAGAAGAGCCCTCGCCTGGGTGACCCCAATCTCCCTGTGGGATCTTGAGCCTCTCAGGGCTGGCTGGTAAAAGTAGATAAGCTGATTGATTGGCAGCCCTCCCAGGGGAGTATTTGTAGCTTTACTGTGGTAACTTCTCTACTGTCAGAAAGCTAGGTGCTCCTCCCCCCAGTATCCCACCCACAGTTGGCCTGTCCTTTAACCCTTTGCCTCTTGCTGGGGACTCAGAATCCCAGCTGCTTTTGTCTGGAACATCAGCCCTCTCCTCAACCAGTCCTCCATCCTTCAAGGTCCAGTTAAGCGTCCCTTGCCTCAGACTTCCCCCTATATCATCCTATCCTTAGAGTCAACCTTGCATCTCCCTATTTCCTTGCAGTAAATCACTCACTTGCTGTGGGTCAGGCCTGTGCCAGAGACTGCTTCACACTCCTATCTCATTCAGTGCTCATGACATCTCTCAAGGAAGGTTATCATGGCCATTTCAGAGAGTAGGAAACTCATCCTCAGCATACTGGGCAAAGTCAGTCACCCCGAATTAAGGCAGAGCCAGATTTGCTCAGGTCACCATCTCTCCTATAGAGACCCTGGAGTCCTTGTCTGCAACCCCAGCAGTCTGTGCACACAGAGGTCAGGCCTATGTCTGGTATCTGGGATCTCTAATCTATCCCCCCACTTCATCTCCATGAGTCTAAATCTGCCTCTTGCTTCAGAGTCCATACAGCTGCAGGCTGCCTACTCCATGAAGCTTTCCCTGATTCCTACTGAAAGTAATGTTCCTTTTCTGGACACCCCTACACCCTAAAATCTGTGGCCTGACTCTTCTGCCTCTTCCATCCCCACTCAGACCCCATCTCCAAGTGCCCAAGGTCCTGCATACTGACAACCAGTTTCATTCGATACTTTTTTTTTTGCAGTACGTGGGCCTCTCACTGTTGTGGCCTCTCCCGTTGCGGAGCACAGGCTCTGGACATGCAGGCTCAGCAGCCATGGCTCACGGGCCCAGCCGCTCCGTGGCATGTGGGGTCTTCCTGGACCGGGGCACAAACCCGTATCCCCTGCATTGGCAGGCGGACTCTCAACCACTGAGCCACCAGGGAAGCCCTCAATACAATTTTGATATTTTATTTTAATTTATTTGCGTTATCTCTTTCTAATATTTACTGATTTTTTAAACTTCTTTTATAATATTGGCTTTTTTTCCCTATGAAAGCATGTTCAAATTGTCAAAAATTTAGGAAAGAATAAAAATCACACAAAATTGTCCGCAGATAACTTAATTAACATTTTGGTAGATTATCTTTTAGTCTGATTTCTGTAGAAATTTATATTATATAGAGTTGAGATCACACTGTATAACAGTTCTAAAGTTTACTTTAAAAAAATCTAATATTACACCAAGGACATTTTCCATGTCATTAAAAATTACATGGCTCACACCCACTAGGATGGCTAGAATATTAAAAGGACAGATAATAACACATGTGGCAAGGATGTGGAGAGATTTGAACACTCATACAATGCTGGTGGGAATGTAAAATGACACAGTCCCTTTGGAAAATAGTCTGGCAGTTCCTCAGATAATTAAACATAGAGTTAATATATGATTCAACAGTTTCACTCCTAGGTATATATTCAAGAGAAATGAAAACATATATCCACACAAAAACTTGTACATGAATGTTATTAGCAGCATTATTCATAATAGCCCAAAGTGGAAACAACTTAAATGTCCATCAGCTAATGAATGGATAAATAAAATGTGGTGTATCCACAAAAAGAATGAAGTACCAATACATGCTACAACATGGACGAACCTTAAAAACATTATGTTATGTTTAAAAAAAGTCAAACACAGAGGACCACATATTATGTGATTCCATTTTCATTAAATGTCCAGAATAGGCAAATCTGCAGGGACAGGAAGTAGATTTGTGGGCTGGGTTGAGGGGAGGGGGAGATTTGGGAGCATATGAAAAGTGACTGTTAACGGGTATGGGGTTTTGTGTGACGGGGTGACGTCATTTATGGGGTGACAAAAACGCTCCGAAATTGATTACAGTGATGGTGGCAAAACGTTGTAAATATGCTAAAAACCATTGCACTGTACACTTTAAGTGGGTAGATTGTATGTTATGTGAATTATAGGTCAATAAAGCTATTATAATTAAAAACAAAAGAACTCCATGGCAGCATTTTTAATGCCTCTAGACACTATTCCTTTACACAGCTGCATCATAATTTATTTCAATTTCTATTGTTAGAATTTTATGTTTTCCATTAATTCGTTTGTTTCAAAACATTTGAAACACACACGAAAATGAATTGAATAGTATAATTGACCCCTGTACCCATCACCCACTTCAACAATAATCAACACAATTTTTGCTTTTACAGACATGGATTTGGTGAACGTTCTTGTGCATAAATCTTTGTCCACATTCCACCCTGTTTCCTTCCATGTATACTGAATTCAATTCAGTTCAAACCACTTCCTCAAAGCTTCACAATGCCCTCCCAGCATATCCGAGGGATGTGATGGATCAGACATCACCCTGCTCCTGTGGGGCTCCCAGTCTGGTGGGGGAGGTAGATATTGGATTGGAGTGACCAGCTGGGGCAGGGGCTGTGTAACTGGAGAGAGTCCTCTCCCTGTATCCAGGAAGGGTACTCCCCACACAGCGGGGTCACTCCACCCAGGGAACCTGTTTTCCAAATCTCAGCCCAGCCCTGTCTTTCTTCTCTCTTCTGCCACGTGGGGGCGCCAAAGCCAGCGTCTTTCGCAGCCTCATCCCCGCGCTCTCCCATCAGCAACGTGGGTGGGGTGGGCTCTGCGCCCCTTTTCCTGGCGACCCTGGCCTGGTGATGGCCCTCTCTTGGCCTTAGGATCCTCACGTGGGAAATTTAGGAGGTGAATGCTGTGAGCCATCTGGACTCACTAGTGCTATGTTTCAGTCTCCCTGATGACCTTTAGGCATCTCTCATCAGCAGTGTGTCCTAGACTCCATTCCCCTTCTCCATTCACCTGAGTCCCAGGAGAGACTAATGCCCACCCAGGCGACTTCCCACTCTTTGCAGAGGCCTACAGAAGGCAGCTTATTACTCTAGGAGTGACTCAGGCAGCAAACTTGCTGGCAATGCATGGTTGGTGGGTAAGGGGTCTGCCTACTGATGCCTCACAGCTGCCCATGCTGGGAGCTATCCAGGTGTGGGCAGCGTCAGGGACCCCACAGCTCTGGGATCAAGGTTAGGGTGTGGGTGGAGGAAGAGAAAATGAGTCATCAGGGACTTACAAAAGCCTGACCTAATAGACATCCGGCCCAGCCCCGAGGAGACTTGGCCCCCAGTGGGGGCCAAGGTCTGTACCATGAGGACTGATGTGCCTGGCATAGCTGAGGGCTGAGTCAAGGTACAGGGTGTTTACTTTCCTGAGAGGGCTTCTCCTGAGTAGTGGGAGGAGGTGGTCTCTAGCCTTGCAGCTCTCCTCTCTCAGCCAGTGCAAGAGGCAGTGGGCCAGGCTCTAAGCTCTGCCTGGATGTCTGTCTCTCTCCGGGTGGCTCTCTCAGCTGTGACCCTAACACCACCCTATTGGCCTTGTCCCTGCTTGTCCCTGGCCCTTCCCAGGATGCCTCCTTTTAATCCAATGAACTGGCGGCAACCAGCCAGGCCAGAAGCCACTCCCCAGATTGCCAAGCAGTTCAGTCATGGGGGGATGGGGGAAGGAAAGGCCAACTCACACATCCTGAGCACCTACTGTGTGTCAGCCTGGCCCTGGGTGAGCCGCTTTGTACATGTTATCACATTTCTTTCTCACAGCAGCAGCCTCATGAGGCAACTCTTATACATTCATTTCACAGCGGAGAAAGTGGAAACGCAGCCTGGCAGGGGGAGGACTTAAGCCCAGGCTGGTCTGACTCATGCCTGTGTCTCCTTCCTCCTCCCCACCTGCCTTCCGCACATGCTCTGATCGTTATGCACTGACTCCTACCTCCCCTACTCATCCTTGGTGCTGCTTCTCTCCTGCACTCACCCATGTCCACCCAACTGCACACATGCCCCCCCAGCTCACAGTCACCGAGGTGGGTGCCCTGGGCGACACTTGTGCACATGTGTAGCCCAGCCCTGACAGCAACCCTGACTGCCACTTAACAGTCGTGTGACCTTGAGCAAGTCACCTAACCTCTGTGAGCCTCAATTTTCTCATCTCATCAGAGTTGTTATGAGACTTAAATAAGACATCGTATGTAAACTTGTTAGTACCTGGCCTGGGCATAGTGCTCAGTAGAAGTTGGCTATTTTTTTTTTTTTTTTTTGCGGTACGCGGGCCTCTCACTGTTGTGGCCTCTCCCGTTGCGGAGCACAGGCTCCGGACGCGCAGGCTCAGCGGCCATGGCTCACGGGCCCAGCCGCTCAGCGGCATGTGGGAATCTTCCCAGACCGGGGCACGAACCCGTGTCTCCTGCATCGGCAGGCGGATTCTCAAGCACTGCGCCACCAGGGAAGCCGAAGTTGGCTATTTTTTAATTTTAATTTTTTGGCCACACCATGCAGCATGTGGAATCTTCATTCCCCAACCAGGGATCGAACCCGTGCCCCCTGAAGTGGAAGCGCCAGGTCTTAATTGTTGAACTGCCAGGGAAGTCCCTTGGCTATTTTTTTTTTTAATGTTAGCAACTTTTGTTTTTATTGTTTTTTTGTTTTATTGCTTGCATTTTTAAACACTCTCTATACATGTAACAAGTCACAAGCTGGATGCACAGGGGCACAAGGATTGCCATGAATGTCAACACACCCACACAGGAACCCACAATAAAACAGTCATCCACCTGCTATATCATGTGCCCACATGCCTGTGCCAGGCTCTACTGGGATTGGTTGGGGAATACCTATGAAACAGAAGACAAGGAGCCTGGCCTTGGGCTCCACCCAGGCTGGCTGGGAACTAAGATCTGTGATCAAAGTAGTCTGCAGACCAACCCTGGGACCTTGTTAGAATCCTGAAGAATCTCACATGCCACCCTAGACCTTCTGAATTAAAATCTGCATTTTTTTTTTTTTTTTGGTGCTAGGCGGGCCTCTCACTGTTGTGGCCTCTCCCATTGCAGAGCACAGGCTCCGGACGAGCAGGCTCAGCGGCCATGGCTCACGGGCCCAGCCGCTCCGTGGCATGTGGGATCTTCCCAGACCAGGGCACGAACCCGTGTCCCCTGCATCGGCAGGCGGATTCTCAACCACTACGCCACCAGGGAAGCCCAAAATCTGCATTTTAACAAGATCCTTAGAGCACAAGGCAGAGAGGAAGGAAGCGGGTGGAGCTGCTATTCCTAAGTGGGAGGTGCTGGCTTTGGGCCCGCCCCTGTTATCTCCAACCTACTCCCACAGCAGGCTGATAAACATCCTGGCTCCTCCTCTGTGCTTGGGAATTGATGCTAAGGTGTGAGGCTGTCCAACTCAGTCTTGGGAACAGAGGCTGGCTGCCTCAACCTTGATCTGGAAGAATATAAATAGCAAGGTCCTTCCCTGGACCCTCCCAGGGTTCTGATGGGCTGGGGAATGGGAACTACATCAGGGCCCAAGCAACTGGCAGAGGGTGCTCGCCCTTCATCCCCCCTCCTGAAATGCGTCCATACTCATTTGTGACTCTCGCCACACAACATCATGGTAAGGACACTGCCAAAACTCTGGCTGACCTCTCCCGCCTCCAGTGAAGTGTGGGCTCATTCCCTTGGGGCTATTGGAGCCAGAAGCCCGGGCCAGGGCTCTCTCCCTATCCCTGTTGGGGCTAATTTTAGGGCTGCCTTGACAGCTGCCTCAGCTCAACCTGGGTCAATTACCAGCCACTCAGTGTTGGGGTCAGTTGGGGACAGTTGGGGAGTGGGCCAGGCCAGCCCCAGCTTTGGCTGCAGCAGATGAAACTAGAATCTGTACCCCCTGGCCACCATCCCCACTGCCTGGAGAGCCCCCTCAGGGATGACCAGCAGGATGGGATGGGAACTGGTCCTGCTCTCAGCCTGGCACACACTCTGCAGACAGACAAACCAAATCCAGGGAAATCTGAGTCATGGAGCTCAGAGAGCTCAGGACCTTGAAGACCCCCTAGCTCAGCAACTTGCCTGCAGAAGGCAAAGGGCAGAGGAGCTGAGGTCTTGGCCAGAGCCACATATCTAGTGATGGCAGCACTGGGGCTGGAGACTGGGCTTCCTGGTGCCTGGCCGGGTTCTATGCCCTGTGCACCAGGGCTAGGTAGAAATGCAGAGGGGCTCAGCGACTAAAGTAGCCCATGAAGGTTGAGCCCAGGTATTGGTGTCCCCTGGACTGGAGGGTGTAGTGAGGGGAGACCCTTCTCAGGGACCCTCCCTGATGCCAACCTACTTTTTTTTTTAATTTTTAAAAAATATATTTATTTATTTATTTATTTATTTATTTATGGCTGCATTGCGTCTTCATTGCTGCCCACAGGCTTTCTCGAGTTGTGACAAATGGAGGCTACTCTTCATTGCGGTGCACAGGCTTCTCATTGTGGTGGCTTCTCTTGTTGCCGAGCACGGGCTCTAGGCACGCGGGCTCAGTAGCTGTGGCTCACAGACTCTAGAGCACAGGCTTAGTAGCTGTGGCGCACGGGCTTCGTTGTTCCGCTGCATGTGGGATCTTCCCGGACCAGGGCTCGAACTCGTGTTGCCTGCGTTGGCATGCGAATTCTTAATGACTGGGCCGCCAGGGAAGCCCCCAACCTACTTCTTGAGCTCCCTGTGCTGTGCCCAGAGGATTCAGGAGCAGATGGCACCTGGAATTGTTGACAGAAGAAGGATTTTAGCCTCTGAGGACGGAGGGATGGAGTCCTTGCTCTGTCACCAACATTCTGGTCTTTGGTTTCCTCTCTGATTAAATGGATACAGTGATACATAGTCACAGGCTGGTTGGGAGATGAACGGAGGATGGAAAGTGTGCTGGGAACGCCGGAGTGTGCTGTGACCACAGGGCTGCTCACCGGCTGGGGACCAGGACTCCTTCCTGAGGGGAATCTGGAGCCTGAGTGGCTCCCACAGTTTCAGCCCCCACTACCTCCATGGCCACCCTGTCCTCCACTCCCAATGTTGCAAGAGGAAAGGGGAAGAGATCTTGAAGCCAACGTGGGCAAAAGGGAAAGGAAATGCAAGCAAGGGTCACAGAAGGAAGATGCGGTTCTCCTCCCTCCCCCACCTGCAGCCTTTCTGTTTCCTCTGTTCCCACCTCCTGTCATGCCCTTTTCACTGTTCCCTCCTTCCAAGTCCCCCCACCTCTCTAGCCACGCTGCTTCCTCTTTCCCAACTCCTTTGAGTTCCCTCACCTTGGAGCCCCGTGCCCTGGCCCTTGCGGTTCCTGGGTCTCATGTCTGCCAGAGGGAGTGTGAATGCACATGCGCAAGTGGAGCTTTGCAGCGGTTGGGTGCCACTTAGTAAATATGTAATTGTCCACCTCAAATCCTTTTTGAAACAAGCCTATATATACATGAATAAACAGATAAACGTTGACTGATGCTAAACATACACATGTGCCCTGAGAAAAGCCTTGTTTATCCATCCTCCCTGGATAACAAGTTGATTCCCACCGCCGTGGACTCTCCAGATGATTGAAGGTGAAGGAATCTAAGGATTAGGAAGGAGGGAGCATTCCAGGTGGAGGGAATCACCTTGAACCAAGGCTGGGAGCAAGAGAATGCTCAGCAGTCAGTGGCACAGCAGTGTGAGGTGAGCTGGTGAGGCTGGCAGTGTCCAGATCATGAAAAGCCTCAAATACCAGGGCAAGGAGCTAATTTTATCCTGAGGGCAATGGGGAGTCATGGAAAGGTTTTGAGCAGGAGAATGATAAGGGTGGATGTGCTGCCAGTAGGATTCCTCCCTGCTGCTGCATGGAGCATGGATTGAGGGCAGAGATTGAAGGAGTCCACTGTTCAAGGTTCAGATGAGAGAAGATGAAATAACATAGGTGAGGCTAATGAAGGTGAGAAGTGGACAATCCCCAGGATATCACTGAGGGATGGCCAGGACTGAGTGATTGGAGGAGGGCAGGGAGGGGGTGAGGGGAGGCTCCATGATTCTCAGGTCCCTGGCACAGGTGACCAGCTGGCTGCTCAACCTCGCTGAGGTTGAGATAGCAGCAGGTTTGGGGAGAGATGCAAAGCTCACCTTTGGACATACCAGGGAGATCGTTTGACTAGAGGTGGAGATGTCTAGACTGGCCAGAGTGCTGGGGCCAGACAAGACTGGACAGACCTCTCTGAGTAACATTCTCTGGATGACATTGAAGTGTTCCAAGTGCCCTTAAGACAATCCCTGAGGCCCCAACCATCCATGGTCTCTAAGACAGATAAGGCCTGGATTTGAGCCCCAGGGAAGGACAGGGAATAGGGTCAGCAAAGGGCCTGACCAGGATAGAGGGGAGGGTCTTGGACCTAAAGATAAGAGACACCCTTAGGGTAGTGGCAGTGGACACCCCCAGGGTATAATAGATAAACAGAGGTTGTTGTTGGCAAAGTTGCCTACAGAATAAACCTTGAGAAGAATGTGACACCAAGGTATTGTTTCTTCAGGGTTTTGAGATTACTCAGGGAAGCTTTGCTGCTGACAGTGAAATAGACCCATAGATATTATTAGAGGAACAGAAGGTATGTTTGTGACAAATGTCAAAGTAATAATCCAAGAGAGGGGAACAGAGCATGTTACTCACTGTGGCGAGTTCCTTCCCATCAGTATGTGCACCATTACTGCCATGAGAGGACTCCAAGATTTTACTGAGAGGTTACTATTTACCCATATGTTAAAAGGGAAGTCTGTTTTGCAAACCTGCCATGAAAACATAGTTGTTAGTTGGAACGGGGTACCTCTACCAAGTGGCTTAGAGTGGCTGGTGCAGAGGTCTGGGGTGGACAGGGAATAAGAAGAAACCAAAGACAGGCTGAGCTGGTGGGCCTTAGCGATCAGTCAGCCCAAAGCTGCCATTGTACAAAGAAGGAGAATGAAGGCTAGTAGGGGAAGGGGAAAGGCCAGGTGATGTGGCAAGGCAGACATGTCATCAACTCTTGGCTCAGTGCCATCCCCTGGGCCACACTGGCTGGGAAGGTCAGCTCAGTGTAACTCTGGGATTGAGCCCCCTCAGCCATGTCCGGGTGGTGTCTGGTTCAGAGGGTACGCTAGGACAGACAGGTGAGAGCCCAACCCCTAAGCCATCCCAGCCCTGTGCTCTTACTTTCTCCTTCTCCAGACCCAGGCTGGACTGCAGCAAGTGGAGGAGGGAGAGCCACTGACCCAGGCCAGGGGACTCACAGACCCGGGGCTCACAGACCCGTACAGAGCTGGGCTCCTGGCAGAGGCTGTGTGGCACGCCTGGGGCTGGGGGGACTGTGGCATCGTGCCACGTGCTCCACGCAAGGCGAGATGTAATAGCGGCACTTTCCTTCAACAAAGGCTTATTCAGCACCTACTCCATGCCGGGCACTGTTATGGGATCTCCAGAGAGTGAACAGGATTTATGTTTTAAGTGGAGACTGATAATAAACAAACTAACACATAATATATTATCAAGGAGGGAAAAGTGAGATGAAGAAACACAGAGCAGGGAGGGGAGTGAGCAGGTTCAGCAGGGAACATGGAATGACAATTTGATAGAAAAACCCTGGCCTGTGGGTCTGACTTGCCTGGGTGATTTTGGTCAAGTTCCTGTCTCTACAATGCTCCCCTGCCCCCCACCCATTTTCTTCATTGGGAGTGAAACTGAGTCATCTCTGAAGTGCCTGAGGGGGCTAGCCAGGCCTCTCCCGTGAAGTCCAGCCCCACCCACTTGCTCCCACCCAAGAGACCCCCACCCCACCCCAGCCCCCATCCCACCCCCCAGCCCAGCTCCTCCGGGCAGCCCAGGGCCTTGGAACTGCTCTAGATGTAGTCTGGCAGGTGGTGACTCACCTGGGGTGTCAGGATCCAGGAAACTGCCTGGGGGTAGGTTAACTTGGAGGCTCCCTGCGCTGCCTTACCCAGGAGGGCCCTGGCCTTTCCTAAACCCCTATCCCCAAGGGTCCTCCTGCTCGCCAGGAGACCCAAGTTACAGCCAGGGAGTTGGGAGGGGCCCAAGGACTTGCCAGTGCCTGTCCCCTCTGGGCCTCAGTCTCCCAGTCCATGGCGCAAGGGATGAGACTAAATAATCTTCAGTATCTCTTCCATCTAAATTCTGCCTTTGTTGAGTATATTGCAGGAGGCCCAGGATCTCTCTGATGGCTCCCCGGAGGCTCAAGGCAGGGATGAGTAGGGTGGGGAAAGGGTTGCCAGGTTTAGCAAATAAAACTTTGAATTTCAGGTAAGCAATAATAACTTTTTAGTATAAGCATGTCCCCAGTGTTATTTATGCTAAATAATTACTCATTGTTTGTCTGAATTTAACTGGGTGTCCTGTATGTTATCTGGCAACTCCAGGTGGGAAAGGTGACTAGAGCCAGGACTTCAACAGAGGAAGGTCCCAGACACTTAGATGACCAGAGTTCTGGTCACCTACCTTGCTGCTCTCTGAGTCCCTTATCCATGGACTTCTTGATGCCTTGTTAGAAGGTAGGGGGGTGAGGGAGGGAGAACCAGGAGTTGGGGGAAACCAAGAGCTGTGTAGAGAGGCAGAGAAGCCCCAAGAGGCAGCCCCTGAACTCCTCCTGCCCCATATCCAGCTGACATCACCACCCCTCCTCCCATAAGGCAGGCAGGTCTCCCCACCATCTCCAGCACAGCCCAGACTCATACCTACCTCCACACCCTTGCTCTATTCCTGCCCCCTTCCCTCCTATACAAACTCTACCCACTGCAGGAAGGCCCCTTAGCTGTTCTTTAGCATCAGGACCACCTCCTCTGAGTTCCCAGAGTGCTGTCAGACTCACTGTCACAGAGCCATTCAATCAGCCAAGTGCTCTCTATGTAGCAGGTCCTGGACACGCAACAGTGATCAGGAAAGACACAGCCCCTGCCTCCCTGGAGCTCACAGTCTAGTGGGGAGACAGGCACACAAACGATCACAAAACAGGAGGATGATCGTTCTTTCACAGGACTGACCGGTCCATGTGACTAGAGGCTTTGTGCCAGTGGGGCCCTACCTGTTCTGTTTTATTTGGGCCCTACCACAGAGCAGGCTTCAACCAGTGGAAGAAATGAAAGTGCTGGGGGAGAACAGTGGAGGGAGGGCCTCCCAGGAGACCTTCCCCAATGGAGTTGGAAAAAGGGCCTTCCAGACGGAGGGAAGAAGGCAGGTGAAGGCCAGCTGTGTGCAATGAACTGAGGGGGGAGGGGTGTGGATGGCGTAGGGGATCAGTGCAGAGGAGGCTGAGAGCCAAGAGCTCCAGTGCTGTGGCCCTATGGCCTGGGGAGGCTTAGCGTCATGACGTGCCATTGCTTGGAGGGTGGCCTATCCTGCGAGATCCTACATTTCCAGAGGGCAGGGGCTGGGTATTTCTCTTCTCTCATGCTCTCTAGGACTGGGCTGAGAACCCAGAACGGAAGATGAAATGATGGAGAGCTGAGGGAGGGTACATACAGCTGCTCCCAGCTGCCTGGGAGGACCAGTCATACTCAGAGCATCAGGTGTTGCTGGGGCAATTTTTGTAGATGAAAACAGTCACTCAGCAATATTAGGTGAGGCGAGTGGCTTTCTTCCCTGCATGGAGTCCCCTGCTGCTTTCAGCGTCTGCTTGCCAGGCTGCTCACAGCCATGGTCTAGGGCAGTGCAGTGACAGTGACAGGCGATGTCTACCTACCAGGCACTGAGCCCCAACTCAAAGAGCCAGACCCCTATTGACACCATTTCCAATACCCAGATTAAAGAAGCAGGGAATTCAGGTGCTAGGAGTTGAGGCTAAACCAGGATTTTAACCCAGCTTTATCCAATGTTGAGGCTCAAGCTTTTGTCACCCTGAGCCGCCCTTATCTTTATTATTATTTAAAAAATTTATTTATTTTGGCTGCACCGGGTTTTAGGTGCAGTACGCAGGATCTTTGTCGGAGCATGCAGGATGTAGTTTGCCCGACCAGGGATCGAACCTGGGCCGCCTGTCTTAGGGAGCTTGGAGTCTTACCCACTGGACCATCAGGGAAGTCCCTACCCTTATTTTGAAAGTAATCTCTGAGCTGTTGCCTATTTTCGGCCCCGAGAAACTCACTCCAGCTTTATCCCATTCTGATCTTTGCTACTCGTGCTGCAGATGCCAGCACGGCTGTTGCTTGTTTCTGAACTCTGCAGCAGGCTTTGCCCAGAAACAATAAAGGAGGGAAGAAATCAGGAAGGTAGAGATGAGGCTGGCTCTTCCTGAGGTTCACTGGCACTTTCTCAGGGCGCTCCACCCTTCCTCCAGCCCGCAGCCCTGCCCTACCCTGAGTCATGCACTCCTCAGCACTCTTGGGGTAGCTGGTCCCCTTGCACAGACTCAGCCTTCCTCCTCCGTGGCCCAGGCTCACACCATCCTACCACGCATCACCCTGCAAGTGCTTCACTCCCTCAAGGTATTCGATGGCCACAATCGGCTTACTTCTGGGCAAGATGCTTCATGGGTCTGCGGTATGCCATGTCTCCTCTGCTAGACTGTGAAGGACTTGAGGACAGGGACCTTTCATTCTCTCATCTGTGTGCTCAGTAAGCACCTACTGTGTGCCAGGTACAGTGCTGGGCACCAGGGTGCAATTGGGGCTGAGACGCCCAGAGGCTTCCGACTGTTCTGCCACCCTAGCTGCCCCTGGGTGCACCACACAAGCCTCCTCACGTTCCTTCAACTAGAGGGCTCCAGGAGCTCAGGCCACATCAAAATCCACGGCTTGGACCTCTTGGACTTCGCTGGCCTCTCCAGGTATGTACCGGTACAGGGCAAGTCCTCACAGGGGTGGGTGTGGGGCAGTTTTCACGATGATTCATCTTATTATGGCCTCGGAGAATATAACATACAGTTGGATACAGACATGCCTGAGACCTTGAGAGCCACTCTGTGCCAGTCTCCTCACCAGCAACCCTCAGAGTCAAGCTTGGCTGTGGATAGATCCTTTGCTACCCCTTCCTTTTCTCCCATTGGTTCCAGGATCCAGCCAGTCCTCTCTCTCTATTCTGGCTTCTGTTTCACTCATGGACTAGTGGCCTTGGTGGCAGGTTCCACTTCCCTGGAGCCTGTGGACTTCTCATCAGCTCCATCCAAGAAACTTGACAGGAACCTGAGACCTTATATCAGGTTCTGTGCAAAACACATTGTATGAATTATCTCTTCCTCCAACAATCCTATAAAATAGACATTATTATTATCATCCTTCTTTTACAGTCAGGGGAAACAGGGTCATAGGGTTTAAGTAAATTAACAAGTGATGGAATCAAGGTTTGAATCTAGGGTTGTTTATTCTAAACCATTCCTCTTAACCTCTACAGTGCCCTGCCCTGCATTTGTATTTGAGAAAGGCCTCGTTCAAAGGCATCCGTGATATCATCACGTACCAAATGGAGGAATATTTGCTCAGTAGAGAAGGAAATAATCCCTGATTAATGGGTGGGAGCATCTATGGATATTATGTAAGATTAAAATATCATGCTACTTTTGATTTAGAGCATAACCATCAGGCCTCGAAACTACACCTGTGAAAAGGCAATGAGGCATCTCACCTAAATTTCTTCCCCGTGTAAGTCCTCTGGGGAAGATGTGTGGTCCAGGGTCTGAAAAGCAGAACCGCTATGGGGTCCTTGGCTATGGAAGAGGAACCCTGACTCTTAGTCTTGGTTTTTAAAGGTATTGGTGTCTACAGGGGGCTCCCAAGTCAGGAAGAGGCTGGTGAGGAACTTGGAAAGTAGGGTCGCAATCAGGCAAGCCCTTATTTTTCTCCCTGGAGTCACTTAGCACCTGAGAACAAATGACACCTGTTACCTCAAACTGTTTAGCAGGTCACATTCCACTCTGTTCATTTCTCCATTGTCACCTCTATCTGAACAGCCTTGTTATATCCCTTGTAAGGATTTTAGAAGGATACATTTTTAAGATAATCTTTTAAAATAAATAAAGTTTTAAAAAGAATAGTTTTTTTGTTTGTTTTTCTCGTGCTGCACAGCATGCAGGATCTTAGTTCTCTGATCAGGGATCAAACCTGTGCCCTCTGCAGTGGAAGTGCAGAGTCTTAACCACTGGACCGCCAGGGAAGTCTCAAGAATAGTTTTATATTTACAGAAAAGTTGCAAAGATTGTTCAGAGGATTCTCATATACTCCCCCACCCAGTTTCCTCTATTGTAACATCTTGTATTTGTCAGAACTAATGAACCAGTATTGGTACATTATTGTCAACTAACTAGAGTCCATACTTTATTTGTATTTCCTTAACTTTTACCTAATGTCCTTTTTCCGTCTCAGGATACTTCCTCACATTTAGTTATAATGCCTCCCTACCCTCTTTCTGGTCTGGACAGTTGCTTAGACTTTACTTGTTTTTGATGACCTTGACAGTTTTGAGGTGTATTGGTCAGGTATTTTGTAGATTTACTCCCTTAGGAGTAAGACCTCACAGCTAAAGTGCCATTCTCATCACATCAGATCAAGGGTACATTCGATCAACATGACTCATTAATGTGGATGTTAACCTCGATCACATGGCCAAGGTTATGTCTGTCAGGTTTCTCCACTGCAAAGTTACTAAGAGGATGCATTCTGTGTTGTACCTGCCCAGCTCACTAAGATGGGAGGGGCAGCACCCCTGGAAGTCTGCATGGTGCTGATAATAGTAACCAATGAGGGAACCCACAAAAAGGAAGGTGAAACTCAGAGGATAGTGCCCTGTTAGTGTCAAAGGCTTTGGGCTCTACCAGGCCAAAACAGGGAACTGGTCTCCTTCATCTTAGTGTCCCCGGTACTTGGCACAAGGCTGTCTGATGAATGCATGGGATTTTTTTCTTTTGCAGATGCATTTGTTTTCATTTTGCAGATGCATTTTTTAAGTTGAGGTGAAATTCACTTAACATAAAATTAACCGTTTTAAACTGCACAATTCAGGGCCATTTATACATTCACAGTGTTGTACAGTCACCCCCTCTATCTAGTTCCAAATGTTCTCATCAGCCCAAAAGAAAACTCCATAGCTGTTAAGCAGTCACTCCTTATTTCCCTCTCTCCTCAGCCCCCATACCTATTCTGGGTATTTCATATAAATGGAATCATAATATGTGACCTTTTGTGTTTTGCTTCTTTCACATGGAATAATGTTTTCAAGGTTCACCTGCACTGTAGAATGTGTCAGAACTTCATTCCTTTTATGGCTGAGTAATATTCCATCGTATGTATCTACCACATTTTGTTCATCCATTCATCCATTCCTGGACATTTGGGTTGTTTCCACCTTTTGGCTATTGTGAATAGTGCTGTTATGAACATTCATGTATAAGTATCTTGTGGGATCTGTTTTCTATTCTTTTGTGTATGCCTATGCATGATTAGATTTTTAAAGAAAGTGATATATCTTCACAGGTTTTTAGGAAGCTGGTCAAACTTATGTAGCAGCTCTGGTTATGGACTAGGGCCTGTGGGAAGGGGATTTCTGTCTTGGGCCTGTCAAGTTATCGTCTTATCAATAGGTTGGATAAAGACAGCACAAACGTATCAAATTCTCCTCCAAGAAGCCAACAGAAAGAGTTAAAAATCACAATTCAAATACATAAAGAGAGCAAAGTATCAAGTCTTGCAGTAGATTTCTTCAAATGATTGTCCAAGCACAGGATGTGGGTGAACTGGTATACCAACAATAATGCAAAAACGAGCTCAGAGTTTGAGCTGACCACAACTCTATGTGAGCCAAGGCGACAGCTACCAAACAAGCAAATGAAGGAGGCATTAACAGAGGCATAACATTCAGAAGAGAGGTGACTGCCCTGCTCTGCTGCACACTCAGCCAGACCCACCTGAGCTCTCAGGCCTCTCTGACATGTTGGGGGGTATGCTCTGGGTCAGGAGAAGGTGACCAGACTACAGAGGCCTGGAAACCAGGTCACGTGACAAGTGGGCACAGGATCCAAGTATAGGCAGGGAGGCTGGAGCAGGGTCTCTGTTGTCCAGGGTCTGCAGGACTGGTGCCCAGGAAAGAAGGCTTTTGACCCACCAGGGAGTGAGCTCCCTTCCTTTTAGGGAAGGGTGTATGGAATGAGCAGGGGAAAGATTCAGAAGGGCATCAGGTATGTCCAGGTGACTCTGGGGGTCAGATGACTCCCTGGGGTTTTTCAATACTGAGAAACAAATTTAGCCTGAGGGGAAGAGAGGGGCAAAGAGAATGAACCTCCAGTGGAGTTGGTTTCGTCTCTTCACCTCCATTCCCCTTCCTCTCCTCCTCCTCTTTCTCCCTTCTCCTCCAGGCTGGCACCCAGCACCATTCTATCCTGGGAAGAGGCGGCTAAATCTCAACACAAGTTAAGGATTTTTTTAAGAATGATGAGCTGAAATCAACAGGGTAGAATTTTACTGGCTAGGTTATAGGGAATTCCCTGGCAGTCTGGTGGTTAGGACTCTGCGCACTCACCGCTGAGGGTGCGGGTTCAATCCCTGGTTGGGGAGCTAAGATCCCACAAGCCGTGTAGCATGGCCCAAAATAAAGTAAAATAAAATAAAATGACTAGGTTGTAAAATCCCAGGAAAATGTTTGTTTGTGCCATGATGGTGAGTGAAAAAAAGCAGAGGATACGATTGATTATATGTGCATTATGAGTAGGTTACAATGCATAGAAAACTCTGATACAAAATACACCAAAATCTTAACATCAGTTATCTGTGTGGATTAGGACTGTCAGACCTTTAATTTTGTTTTATATTTTTCTGTATTTTTCAGATGTTTTTTAATGAAGAGACATTATTTCTATAGTCATTAAAAAAAAAGAACTTTGTCTAATACGTACTTGAGAATGAATTTAACTGGGATAGTTGTGGGGTTCCATGGAGGCTGCCTGCAGTTTTCGCCTGGCCACTTCCTGCCCTGCCTGGGGCTGGCTGTGTGGCACTCCCCACCTCCCTGGACCCACTCTCAGTGGTCCTTCTGGTCCCCTGGACTTCCCCACACAGGGCTCTGTTCCCAGCAGGCACTTGGGAAACTTCAGTAAACACATGACATTTTGCTTGAAGAGCCACACAAATAAGTGACTCAAGAGTTGGAAGGAGAGCCCTAGCCCACTTTCAGGTAGAAAAGACCCGAGGGGTGGGGAGACCACAAGACGGGCACAGCCAACAGCGCTGGGCAATTGCCAGGATGGGGCAGGCCTCTCTCTTCCCAATGGCACTGCAGTTGGCCATCAGCCTGGACGGACTCTGAGTCCTGAGGAGCCAGGGGTGGCGTTCGGCTCACGTGGTCTCCAGACATCCCCTTGTGAGAGCCCGGATTCACTGAGTGCCTCCTTAGTGCTATACTGGGCTGACCCTTTGTGTACATTCGTTTAATCCACACAGCAAGCCCACCGGGTCAGTGTCCCATTTTACCTACAAGAAAACTAAGGCCAGAAAGATTAAGCACCAGGTCATACAGCTCATACGTAATGGAGGTGCTTTTTTTTTTTTTTTTGCTGTACACGGGCCTCTCACTGTTGTGGCCTCTCCCGTTGCGGAGCACAGACTCCAGACGCGCAGGCTCAGCGGCCATGGCTGACGGGCCCAGCCGCTCCGCGGCATGCGGGATCTTCCTAGACCGGGGCACGAACCCGTGTCCCCTGCATCAGCAGGCGGACTCTCAACCACTGCGCCACCAGAGAAGCCCCTGGAGGTGCTTTTAACCACTATTGCACACGACCTTAAAATAATCTACAACACTTCAGCTTTCTGCTTGGTAAAGTGGCCTGTCTCTTGTCCTACTTGGCCTTGATGCAGCCCCATTGATCGTTTGGTTATTGCATGTGATGACACTTTAACTGTGGCCTTGGAGAAAGGATCTCCTGCTTACTTCCTCATCTCTTGGGGACGGCAGAGAGCTCTAGGTAACAGTTGCAGGGACCCCCCTCCCATCCCCAGCCCTGGCTCTGGTGGCCGGTTCTGGGCCCTGGGGGCAGCTGGGGTTTGTGTGGGCTTGAAGATAGAAAGGAGACCCTCAGGGAAATCACATAAAGCAGGTCCCAGATTCCAGGCTGCGGTGAGTTCCTGTTGCCAAGGGCACTGTGATCAGGGCCTGGACAGGACAGTTGGGATTTCACAAAAGGGCAATTGGAGGTCATGACCACAGAGGGCATTTCTGTCCTTCAGATTCTAAGATTCTACAATTCTAAGACTCTCAGATATTGATAGACTCAGGGAGGAGTGGTGGGGCAGTGGGTTGGTGCCTTTTCCTACCTGCTCAGATGCTTTCAGAGCCTCAGCCTACCCACTCAGGGACATAACCATAGGCATCCTTTTCTTTTGAAATGAATTTTTAAATATATTCTGTTTTTTAAAAAAATTTTTATTTACTTTATTTATTTGGTTGTGCTGCATCTTAGTTGTGGCAGGCGGGCACCTTAGTTGCAGCACGTTGGGCTCCTTAGTTGTGGCATGTGAACTCTTAGTTGCGGCATGCATGTGAGATCTAGTTCCCTGACCAGGGATCGAACCCAAGCCCCCTGCATTGGGAGCACAGAGTCTTAACCGCAGCGCCCACCATGGGTATCCTTGCCACATGCCAAGAATGGGACTGGTGTTTGTGTGGCTGCTAGTGGGACTTCTCCTGAGGGTCAAGGAGACTAACCCCTGGGGGTGAAGGCATAGCACTACGATCTAACTCAAGAAACATTTTCTATCATGTGCTGGGGAGAAACGATTGTTTGGGCTAGGTGCTGGGGATACAAAGAGTGATCACCCAGTCCCTGCCCTTGGATGGAGGCAGATAGACCCAGAGATGAGGTCTCAATGCCGAGACAGAGGGCACACAGGGGATGCAGGAGCCAGAGGAAGTGTCGCTAACTCTGGGGACATGTACCCAGGGACTTTGCAAGGCTGGTTCTCTCCTCCCTCAGTTCCTCCAACACTCTGTGGGGCCCAGGCTGATGACCTCTGAATAACCAAGGGCTATGCTGAGTCTGCCTGCTGCCCAGGCCCCAAATATATTGAGTCATGGCAGCCCAGCTCTGGTTGCTGGACATCAGGAGAAAGTGACAGCTGCCGCATGTGGCCCATTGGGTAACTGAAAAGAGGTTAGTGGTTTGCAGGTATTGAGTACCTACTGGGCTTCCTGAAACTTCAAGTTTCTTTCTGGACCACTCCCCATCTTCCTCTTTCAGGGTCAGGCTGGGGGCTGGGGAGTATCCACAAGCCCTCATCCATTTATTTATTCATTCAATGGTCATTTGCTCACCACCTCCCCTGCTCCTGTGTGTCCTGGTCTTGGGGGACTCCAAGAGACATCCATGGGGTTCTGCTCTCCTGAGTTCCCTGGCTCAGATAATGATAACATCATCTACTTCTACAGCCAAGGCAAAAATCCAGGCATCAGTCTGGACTCCTCCCTCACACACCCCATGTCTCCCCTTCTGTTATTCTGTAGTGTCCTGTCACATCGTTTATTATCTTTTATTGTAAAAGCTCCAGTTGTCTATCTTTTCCTTCTAGACTGAATGAAAGCAGGGACTGTGTCTATCTTGTTTTCTGCTGTATTCCTGGCACCTGGCACAGTGCCAGTGCGCAGTAGCTGCTCATTAAACATTATTGAATGAATTAGTAAATCCCTTGAATTCCATTCCCTTAATATTCCTTGGATCCATACCCTTCCCCCTTCCCCCAGCCACAACGTTTGCTCAGATTTCATCCTCCACCTGAACTATTGAGCAGCCTTCTCATTGCACTGCCTGCCTCACCTCCCCCATTCAATTTATTTTCCACACTACATCCAGAGACCTCATTCTAAAGGGCCCGTCTGTCCTACTCAGAACCCCTCCTGACTCCCCATCACTCTCAGGAACAAGGCCATGTTTCTTGGATGAAAAAAAAAAATTAGGGTAGACATGACTGATCATTCCACTATCATTTTACCTGTGAAATTATCAGGAAGATAAGCAATAATAGAAAAACTTGCCATGATACTATATAAACTAAAGATAAGAGAGTATCACAAGGCAAAGTGTGAGGGAGAAATTGCACTAACTAGATGGTAGACAGGGACAGATTGAGAAACACATTCTTGGATGACACACCACTTGCTCCTCCCTGTGAAACAGAATAGCATGTATCATGCTGTGTCATTAACTGACCATGTGCCTCCCTTCTCCTTTACTGCAAGCTCCTTAAGGACAAGAACCGTGTCTAAAATTTATCTTGATGTCTCTGGCACCTAGCACAGGCCTTGGCACCTAATAGGCACTCAATACATATTTGTTGAATGAATGAATCATAGGATTAAATGAATTAATGAATGAAGAACCAATGGTTCCAAAGTAAATAAAACAGACTAATTCCCACTGCCTACTCTTCTCTCAGGGACCCAGGGGCAGCAATGACTAAATGAACTTTTGGCCATACCCCAACCATCAGGGTTGTTGAGGGCATGGATTCCAGCACCAGAAAGTCATGGTAGAGTCCTGGTTCCATCAGTTATTAACTGTGTGAGCTTGGGCAAGTAACGTAACCTCTCTGTGCCTCACCTTTGTCATCTGTAAAATGGGGATAGTAATAATACCAATTTAGAACATTGTTGTGAGAACTAAATTTACGTGCATGTGTGTAAATTTAGTGTGTATATATTTAGTATATATATGTATATATATACATATATATAAATAAATGTACCTGTATATACTATACTATATATGCTATATACTATGTATAATATACACTAGATATAGATATAAATATAGATAGATGGTGATATTTAAGTTCCAGCTATTATTGATGATGTTGGTGATAATTCCCTAATAAACCCCATCAGCTTCTCTTTTTGTGTGTCTACAACATCTGTTTCACGGTGGGATTGAAACTTCCACCATTATTAAGCAATGCAATGTAAAGCTGAGAGGGGCAGGAGGCAGTGCCTGGCCTGGCTTTTTCTCTGCCTGGTGGAGCAAGGGTGAACAAAAACAATCAACATGGGACCTGTGAAAAGATCCTACACACAGGAGGAAGAAAATTGTTCTGAAGATTCAGATGAAGAACTTATTATCTCTGAAACGATTTTCTATAAGAAACAGAATAAACCTCTAAAAGTCATCTGCTTGGTATTCTCAAAACAAACACATACCCCAGGAAGCTTTGATATAGTGGTAATTTGCTGGATGGCTCCCAAGTGGGCAAAGGATGTGAACAAGCAGTTTATAGAAGTGGAAATGCAAATGGCTTGCAAACATGAAAGGATGCTTGTTTCCCTCATAAGAGAAATGCAAACCCAAACTACAGGAAACATGATTTTTCACCTATGAGACTGGCAGAAATCCAACAGTTTGATATCACAGGGTTGTGAGGCCCTTGTGAAATCCACTGTGGGGATTTTTGAATCCTTTGGGGATTTGACTTTGAAGAATTCACTCCTCCTTCCTTTTCAGCCATGTTGTTTAAGTGAGATTTCTTCCATTCCAACTCCAGGGGTGGCCCTGATGGCCTGAAGCCTACTAAATTTCGTATCATCCAGAGGAGATCATAGAAAATTGGGTAGGCACTCTGAGCTTTGTTTCCTTGTCTGTAAAATGCAGACAGTAGTAGAGACTCAGGGAAAGTAGCCAGCATCGTGTCTAGCACATAATCAATAGGTGACACATTTTATTGACTTTAGTAACTGGGTACATATGAGTTTAAATATATGTGCTTGGCAATCTGAAGGCTTATAGAATTACAAACTGGAGCTCTACTTTCTAAACCATTATAGAAGATAAAAACAAGAAAAACCTAGAATGTATAGCAGAGAAGAAAAAACAAAGCAATAAGGAAACACGAAAATAAAGAAGTAAAATGAGACTACATTCGTTATGAAATAGATATAAATAAATTATGCTATGCTAGGCAAAGATTCTCAGCCTCATGTTTAAAAATAAAATTCAACTAAACTATATTCTGCTTATAAGAGATACTTCAAATGCACATAATGTCCAAGGGTAGTAAAGATATATATGTAAAAAATAGGATATGAGTATTAAAAGAAAACATGGGGAAAAGATCTTAGAGTAGGAAAGGATTTTCTAATTATGGCTCAAAATCCAGAAACCATAAGATAAAAGATTGATCAATTCAACAACAGAAAAATAAAAACTTCTACAATTAAAAAAGAAAAACCTAAGTAAATTCAAAAGACAAATGATAAGTTGGGAAGAACCATTTTTAATTCAGATAACAGAGGGATAGATAATCTTCCTAAAATATAAAAAGCTAATAGGAAATCAATAAGCCCAACAACCTAATAGAAAAATGGTTGAAGGATATAATAGAAAAAGAAATACACAAAGATCTTAAATGCCTCTTTTGTTATGAAAAGATGTGCTCAAAATAAGAGAAATGCAAATTCAAATACACCGAGACAAGATTTTTCACCTATCAGATTAGCAAAATTGCTAAAGTTTGCTATCACGGTGTTGGTGAAGCTATGGAGAAATAAGTTCTCTCATACAGTGCTGATGGGAGGGTAAATTGGTACAACCCAATGACATGCAATTCAGCAGTAGTTATCAAATTTACAAATGTACAATCCTTTTGATTTAGTAATATTTCTGTGAAATTTTCCTACATGGGCAAAAAGTATGTACACAGTTATTCAATGCAACATTGTTTGTACTAGCAAAAATTGGAAACAATCCAAATGTCTACCAACAGAGAATTGGTTAAATACATTCTGGAACCTCTATTCAATGGGATACTCTGCAGCCCCTAGAAAGAATGAGGAAACTTGCAATGTGCAAGTTGAAGAAGGAAGATTAAGAAAAATCCCCGAGGTACAACTGAGTGATAAAATGCAAGATTCTGTGTATTGTGTATGTTACGTTTGTGTTTTTAAAAAAGGAAAATAAGTAGAAATATTTGTATTTGCACAGAGAAACTCAAGGATACACAAGAAAATAATAAAACCACTTTCCAGCTTAGGGGTGAAGGGAGAAGTGGGAACTGGGTAGATGAATAATGGAGAATGGAGGGAGGCTCTTCTCTGTATATCTTTTTTTCTTGTATTTTTAATTGTTGAAACGTAAATACATTATGCATTCAAAATTTTAAGTAAAAGTTAAATGACAAAGAAAATTTACATTAAAAACCACAAACAAAGCTATGTTAGGTAAGTGCAAAGTAGGGGATGGTAATAGTGATATAAGAAATAATAAAAATTGTGGCTAAAAGCATTAAATGGGCTAAAAGGGGGATACTTTTATTCGTTTAAAAAATACAGTCCATGGACTTCCCTGGTGGTACAGTGGCTGAGAATCCACCTGCAAATTCATGGGACACAGTTTCGATCCCTGGTCAGGGAAGATCCCACATGTCGCGGAGCAACTAAGCCCTTGCGCTACAACTACTGAGCCCACGCCCCAAAACTACTGAAGCCTGTGTGCTCTAGGGCCCGTGTGCCACAAGTACTGAGCCTGCGTGCTGCAACTACTGAAGCCTGAGCGCTAGAGCTCGTGCTCCACAACAAGAGAAGCTACCGCAATGAGAAGCCCGTGCACCGTAACAAAGAGTAGTCCCCATTCACCGCAACTAAAGAAAGTCTGCCCGCAGCCAAAAAAAAAAAAAAAATACAATCTGTAATGAGGAAGGCTTTTATATATTGAATCATAGAGCATCAAAATAGATGAAGTACAACTAGAAGGAGAAGTTAATGTAAATAGAAAAGTATGAGGTACATCATTATCACTCTGATAGGTTACATAGGCTAAAAATAATAGATATACATTATTTTAAAATATATGTGTGTGTATGTGTATGGTACAACTAAACTAATAAAATATCAAAAGATGGATCCTATAAAAAGTGAACACACATCTCCTTTTAAAAAATCCATAGAACACATAAAAAGTAAATTCTAGGGCTTCCCTGGTGGTGCAGTGGTTGAGAGTCCGCCTGCCGATGCAGGGGACACGGGTGACACGGGTTCATGCCCCGGTCCGGGAAGATCCCACATGCCACGGAGCGGCTGGGCCCGTGAGCCATGGCCGCTGAGCTTGTGCGTCCGGAGCCTGTGCTCCGCAACGGGAGAGGCCACAACAGTGAGAGGCCCGCGTAATGCAAAAAAAAAAAAAAAGTAAATTCTAAAAAATAAAATATACATAAACTACAGACTTTAATTAAACCAACGTCCCCCTATACACCTGAAATAAAACTAGAAATTCATAACACAATATTTTTATTAACAATTAAAACAAACAGCTCCCAAGCCTAAATATTCCCCTAAAAAGACTTTTACTGGGTCAAAGAAATAAAAAATTCAATGACCAACTATTTATAAAATAATGATAAGGAAAACTTTACATATCAAAATGTACAATGTGCAGCCGAAGCTAAATTCAGAGGGAAAACATAGCTTTAAATGCTTATGTTATTTAAAAAAATGACAAGAAACAAAATAGGCATTCACTTCGATAAGCTTGTAGAAAAAGAACAGAAAAGCTACCCCAAGGTAATTAAAGGGAAGAAAATAATAAAGATAAAAGCAGAATTACTTAGTAAACCATAGAGCTGAGAAATAAATTCAGGTGTGTTTTTTTTGTTTTTGTTTGTTTGTTTGTTTTTGTGGTACGCGGGCCTCTCACTGTTGTGGCCTCTCCCGTTGTGGAGCACAGGCTCTGGACACTCAGGCTCAGCGGCCATGGCTCACGGGCCCAGCCGCTCCACGGCATGTGGGATCTTCCCGGACCGGGGCACAAACCCGTGTCCCCTGCATTGGCAGGCGGACTCTCAACCACTGTGCCACCAGGGAAGCCCCTCAGGTGTGTTTCAAATAAGCAAACAAAAAAAGTCCGTGGTATGTCATATAAAACCTGCCATGACTCGGCCCTTGCAGTTTATCTATCCCTTGACCCGGCCCCCCACACTCATCTCCTGCCATTCTGAACTGTGGACCCCTTGCTATCTGAACCAAATAGATTGACTTAAATAAAGTGTTTAAGAGAGAGCTGGTTCTGTGAGCTCTTGTGGGTTGCTTACCACTGTCATCCACCAGTCAAGTCCACCTACCCTTTAAGGTCCAGCTCAAATGCCCCCTCCTCCAGGCAGGCTTTATGGATCCAAGCTACAAGCTCAAGCCAGACTGGGGTAAGCCCTGCAAGAGAATGAGTGAATCCAACATTGGGGGCACAGTGGCGGTTACATCCAACCGTGGGGGTAGAGGAAAGCTGTCTGGTAGAGGGGGCCTTGAACTGGTTAGTGAAGGAGAAAGGATTTCAGTCAGCAGTGAGCAGGGGGAAAGATCTCTCCAGGAGGAAGGAAAAGCATGAGCAAACGCAGGGTTGTGAGTGGACTGAGTGATTTGGAAAACTGTGGGATGTCTCATATGACTAGGTCGTGGAAGGCTGATAGGGAGTAGGGACAGGGGTCTGTGGAAAGGTCAACGGGGCAGGTCACGAAGGACCTTGAATGACACAGTGAGGGGCTTATGCTTCCTCCCGCTGTGGGTGATGGAGAGTAGCCAGAAGTTTCTGAGCAGGATTGTGAGGTTGGAGCTGTCAGATGGTCAGCTCCCTGACGAGCCCCACTCTCACTGAGGTGGGGGAAAGCAAGGTGGTGGGTGGTATGAGGGGGGGAATCCCTTCAGCTGGCAGGCTGCCCAGGAGAAGCTGGGGAGAGGCAGAGTGGGTAGCTCTGGCTCTGGTGGCCTGGACCTGGGGTTGGGATAAGGGGCCTGGCCCTGAGTCTGTTTCTCCTCCTTGACCCATTTCCCAGCTTCTGCGTGCCACCTCCCCACCCCCATCACGACCAGGGAGAGGCTGGGAGGCAGCTCCTGGCACCTCCCCCAGTTGCCAAGGGGCTTTTCTATCCACCCATCTGGCCCAGCCCCTGCAGGAGCCTCTATGGTCAGGTCTTTGTGTCTGCACAGTGGCCTTCTTTGTCCTGAGCAGCAACCCCCTTCCTCTTGCCCTTCTCTCTCTGCCTGTGTTACAAAAAGCACCAGTTTTGCAGAGACTGGCCAGGGCTCTGATCTTGGCTTCCCCCACTGAGTCTCTGTGTGACCCTGACCAAGCCATTTTGCCTGAGCCTTAGTTTTTAGTTCATGAAAAGGAGCTGTGTGAGGAATCAAACTCCTGACAAGAATTGGTCTGCTAGTTAATGCTGAGAGGTAAACAACAAATGATGTCCACGGACACCTACCCAACCTCAGGCTGTTCACTGAAACTCCTGATTACATCTCCCACCTCATCCTCATCACTGCCTGGCCAGGTGGCCATCATTTGCCCATTTGACAGATGAAGAAAACAAGGTCTGGCTTCACAGGTGTTGACCCATGCTTTGAAGGTCCCTGTACTTGATTTAATGCTCTACTATCCCATCTTGAGATTCATACTACTTTTTGAATAAGGGGCCTGCATTTTCCTTTTGCCCTGGGTCCCTCAAATTATGTAGCTGGTCCTGCTGGTAGAAAGGTAGAACAGAGGCTTGCCTAGGCCTGGACCAGGCTTCTTGCCTCTGGGGCTGCCTCCCCTGGGTGCCAGCATCTTGGCATGCCAAGAGCCAGAGCTTGCAGGCCGCATTTGACATCAGAGGCCTGGCCCCTGCCCTGGAAATCTGAGGAGCACAGTTCCCGGTCGGTGAGGGAGGCGGGGATGGTCCAGGCCAACGCAGCAGTACAGAGAGCTAGCAAGACAAGGCTGCTGGAGCCAGCCCAGCCCTGTGTAACCAGAGCTGCAGCGTGGGTCCCAGTGCCATGGCTCAGTCATCACTCCGGGAACTCAGCAGGGCCTTCCTTCCCAGCCCATTGCAGTTTCAGGGCCAGGAGATCTACCGCAGACTCTCTGTGTGATTTGGACCTTCACTTCCGCTTTCTGCACTTCAGTTTCCCTATATGTAAAATGATAAACCTACCTCTAGGGTTCTGGTGAAGATTAAATTAGATACTTTAAGACAATGACTAGGGCTTCCCTGGTGGCACAGTGGTTGAGAATCCTCCTGCCAATGCAGGGGACATGGGTCCGATCCCTGGTCCAGGAAGATCCCACATGCCATGGGGCATCTAAGCCCGTGCGCCATAACTACTGAGCCTGCGTTCTACAGCCCGCGACCCACAACTACTGAAGCCCACATGCCTAGAGCCCGTGCTCTGCAACAAGAGAAGCCACTGCAATGAGAAGACCGTGCACTGCAATGAGGAATAACCCCCACTCGTCACAACTAGAGAAAGCCCACGCGCAGCAGCGAAGACGCAACACAGCCAAAAATAAATAAATTAAATAAATAAATTTATATATTAAAAAAAGCGGCAATGACAAGCACAAAGAAGGTGATCAGTAGAGTTCTTACTCATACAATAAATATTCATTGAGGTTGCCCGGGTGACAAAGACAGTGCTGTGTGCTGGACATTTAACTGTGAACAGGAGGGACCCTAGCCCTACCCTCAAGTAGATCCCCATTAGAGGAGGAGATAGATATTGACAGTGATAAGATTGTGGTAAGTGATGCGACAGAGGGAGGTACCTGATGGGGCACCTGGGCTGGGACTTAGAGGAGCGATGGTGGGGAGTTAGGAGAAACGGCCGAGGGTGGAGAAGCATCCAGGGCACAGGCAGAGGGAGCAGCAAGTGCCAGGCAGGAGGCGAGTGAGGGCACAGCTCTGCAGTCTGGCTGGAGCAGAGGCAGGAGGGGAGGTGGGGGAGGAAAGGCCCGGTGTGGTAGCCTGCAGAGCCAGGATTTATCTTGAGGGTGGTGGTGGCCACCAGAGGGTGTAAGGCAGGCAATGGCTAAGGTGGGGGATGGCGCCTGTGAAGGCGGGCTTGGAGGTGTCATGTCCCAGCTGAGCGACAAGACCTGAGCCAGGACCGGGGCTCCACCCCCAGCACAAATTCTCAGAGTGGGTTTTCTCAGGGGAGATGAGAGCAGTCAGAGAGGGAAGATGAGAAGGCTTGAGAGAGCCAAATGCTTCCTCAGGGTTGGAGAGGCAGGAAGCCTCCAAATGCCTGGGGAGAAGCACTCCTGGGCTTGCCCTCCCCATCCTGACCTGTTGCTACTAATGGAACCCTGTTCCCTGCTTCCTCTCATGGTCCTCCCTCCTCGTGGGCACCATTACGTTTCTGGGCCTTCGCCACTAGCCCGCCTTGGCTGCTTGGTTGCATGCTCTTCCACCCATCTGTAATGGAGCCTTGTGTGGGGCTTGCTATGGGACTCGCTGGGCCTCAGTTCCTAGCCGGATCATGGTTCTTCAAACTCTTACAAGAAAATGTAAGTAAATACAAAGATAAAAGCAAAGGAGGGCTTCCCTGGTGGCGCAGTGGTTGACAGTCCTCCTGCCAACGCAGGGGACACGGGTTCGTGCCCCGGTCCGGGAAGATCCCACATGCTGCGGAGCGGCTGGGCCCGTGAACCATGGCCGCTGAGCCTGCGTGTCTGGAGCCTGTGCTCCACAACAGGAGAGGTCACAACAGTGAGAGGCCCGTGTACCGCAAAAAAAAAAAAAAAAAAAAAAAAAAAAATGCAAAGGAGCTCAGGTTGCAGTGGGATGGGGGCTCCTCAGGCTGCCCTAAGTAGAGGAGACTCAACTGGGGGATTTGGAGCCTGCTGGACTTGATGATCTCCAAAGCCCAGTAATGAGTGTCAGGGAAAGATGTCAGGAGACCTAGACTTCCAGCCCCTTATTAGAGGGGAATCCTAACCCTTTGAACCTAGGTCACTGGGGTTGATGGACAAAACCCTGAAAAAAGGACACCAGATGGGCCACTGAAAAAGGGATCATTATTGCCATTTTGCAGAAGAGGAAACTGAGGCTCAGAGAAGCATCAAAGGAGGTGAGGCAAGATGGGAACCTGAACTCAAGGCTGTGGTGTTCAAGGGCAAACCCCTTGCCTCTGTGCCTCAGGCCTAAGTCGCCTGTTGTGGTAGCTCAGACACTGTGTTTCTCAGGGATGCAGTTTCTTCTGCTGTAAAGAAGGACCTGACCAGAGCAGGTGCAGAACTCTGGGCTGCCCACCCTCCAGTCGGCTGGAGACTGAGGCAGAGCCCTGGGTCCACATACTGGTATCAAAGGAATTTTTTCTCTGGACCTAAATAGCAGTTACAGTAGAGGGCTGATGCGAGAGGCAAGAAGGGGGTTGGCTGAGGCCTCCACTGTTCCAGGGGGCCTTCCCCACGCTGAGACCCCAAGGCCCAAACTCCATAAGTAGGGGCCACAAAGATTCCTAGCCCCCTAGAAGCAGCATGGACCAGCTTGGACAATAGGTGGAGGAGGCTGGACAAGGGGCCTTTGTGTCTCCCGGGTGAAGGTCCCTGGGGCACTGCCGAGGCAGCTGAGCCACACAGGACTGTGTGTCCACCCTGCTCCCGCTCCTGGCAAGGCTGCAGCCAGGCCCCAGTCAGCTGATGTGGAGCCCAGCAGGACTCAAGGTCCCAGGGCCCTGGGCAAGCTCCTTGGCCACAGAAACAGACCTCCTGTGCACTGGTCCAGACACTGACTGTCTAAAGCCACACATGGAAGGTCACTGGTTGTTGGGAGGGTGAGTGTAATTGCCTCTAATTCACAGATAAGGAGGCCCTGAAAGGGGCTGGAACTGGGTCAAGGTCTCTCAGTCAGTGCTGAAGCTGAGCCAGAACGTGCACTCCTGACGCCTAGACCAGAATGAAAGAGAGGGGGGCATTCATTCATTCATCCATTCAAACATACAACAAGTATTGAACAACTCCTGGGACCTCTGGGACCGGTGAGAAGAAGGCAGACAGACCTGGTCCCTGCTCTCCTGGAGCTCACAGTCCAGGAAAGGGACAGACATAGGGTCCCTGACCACAGGAGCCGTGGGAGTGGGGTTGAGGGTAGAGAATGGAGTGATATCTGTGGCTGGAGTCATCTGAGAAGGCAGCTCAGGGGAAGCAGCTGAAGATGATGGACCAAAAAAAGCCGAGTGTTCAGGAAATTTCTAGTGACTCTTTCTGGCTGAGATTAAGCACAGAGAGCCCAGGGTAGGCTCCCCCCACCCTCCTCTCCAGAACTGGAGAGTCAGAACCCTGAATGCCCGGATTTCCTCCTGAAAATAGGAGGCGAGTGCTCTGAGCAAGGTGCCTGGGAGGAGTGGACACAGGTTCGGGGAAGATCTCGCGGTGGGCAGTGACAAGGGCCACAAGGATACCAAACTTTGCAAAACTTCAGCGTCTCTGAAAACCACTCATCATCCCGTATGAGGAAGCCCAGGGAGCCTCGGTCCCCAGGCGGTAGGACAGTCACCGCCAGCCCCTCCCCTGGCAGCACCCGAAGCGGACGCCCTGACCCCGCGGCCCTATCGCCCGGCAGCGTCCCGAGTGGTTGGCGGAGTGTCTGTCGGGACGGGAGGTGGTGATGGCTGTGCGTGGGTCTGTCCAGAGTCCGTCCCGCCCCCGGCCTGACCCGGCAGGGTAGGAAGCCGGGCGGGGCGGGCGGGGCTCTCAGGCACGTGGGTCCCCGCCGCGGCGACTGGACGCCGGCGCTGGCAAGCGGGAGTCGCGGCCGGGGCACTGCGGGCTGACGAGCGCCCTGCGAGGTGAGGGCGGGCCGCCTGCTGGGCCCGGAGACGAGGAGACGGCGGCGGGCGGCGGGCGGCGGGCGGCGGGCGGCGGGCGGCGGGCGGCGGGCGGGCCCGGGTACGCGGCCGGTGGCGGCACAGCGGCGCCGGGCAGGCAGAGCCGAGCGCATGGGGCTGGCCGAGGAGGCGCGGTTCCCAGCGGGTGTGAGCGCTCCGGCAGGTCCGTGGTCGAGCTGGGTCTCCACCGGAGCTTCGATATTGGGGAATGTGGATGGATACCCGTACGGATACCCGGGTGAATGTGCGTCCGCGTATTTGTGAAAGTCTGTGTGTCACTGGGTGAGTGCGTGCGCCCCTGCGGGGTCGAGTTGCTGAACCTGTGGAACTTGTTTGTGTTTGTGCTCTGGTGTGGACACCCCGGCAGTGGGACCGGGGCCAGAGACAGGCCAACCCTGGAAGCCCGCTGAGCCCCCTCCCTCCAGGGGTGCTCTGGGTGGCAACCTCGCCTGGGCATCGGCAAGACTGGGGGTGGGGGGCAGAGCAGTGGCCTAGGACAGTTAACCCTCTGTCAGGGCAGATTTAATCTGGCAGGCTGTGGTACGAAGGGTCAGTCTGGAGAAAGACAGTTCCCTCTCTCCCCACCCCAACTAGGGCCGCAGGTGTCAGCCTTGGGGTCGCCAGTAGCCAGACCCAAGGGCCAGGCCCTGCTGCGGACCAGACCTGCCAGTTTGGAGTCTGTGGGACTGATGGCAGCTGTTCCTTTCATCATGCATCCCCAGCTTCCCTGGGCCCACAGCCTGAACTGTCCACTTTGTTTGGGATCTAGGCTGGAATAATGGGGAGCTTTTGAGGGTCAGGGTGGGACCCAGATAAAGTCTCAGCTATCTATTGGTGAGAGCGGTTGGGAAAGAAGAGAGTCTTTGAGCAGACAGGGCCCCCGAAAAGCTCTCTGGAGACCCAGAGAGCTATACTCCATCGTGCCTTGTACACTGTGTGACCGTGGGCAAGGCATGTCCCTTCTCTGAGCCTCAGTGGCCTCGTCTGTAAAGGGGGAGTAATAATGATGTGGAACATGAGGACTATTGAAGAGCTGGTGTGTGGCTCATGTTCAACACAAATATCCTCCTGGGCAGGCTCACTGCTTGGGGGTGGGGGGATCAGTTCCTGGAGGGAACTTCCTGAAACCCAAATCCCAATCATTCTCCTCCTCGGGCTAAACTTTCACAGGACTTCCACTGGACTAAGCCTGAGCCCCTTGGCCTGGGACTCAAGGCCCCTGAGAACTGGTCCTTGCCACCTTCTCCAGCCACCTCTCCTGCCTGACTTTTCACCCTCTAGTAAATGCATGTAATCTGCTGTGCACAGTAGTCAGTTTCTTGCTTCTGGACCATTGCATATTCTATACTCACTGCCCGAAATGCCCTCCTACTCTCATCTTCTTCAGTTGGAGAACCACCCAGCCTTGGGGACCAGCTCCGGTGCCCCCTCCTCTGGGAAGCCTTCCTTGATTCCTCCAGCTGGGCTGGAGCCTCTTGTGGGCTCTTGCAGTCCTGGTGCTGACAGCCCTGGTCCCACCTTGGACTGTTATGGTCTCTGTCTGTCTCCTCCTTCCCTCTCCCAAGGTCTGGGGACCCCTGGAAGGCAGGAACTGGGCCTCACTCATTTTTGTGTTGCCAGGACCCTGCACAGTGCTGAGCTAAACTGGGAGAGCAGCAGCAACCCCTAACCCCTGCCCCTTGTCCCCAGCTTCTCCAGTGAAAGCCTGTCTACAGTGGAGCTCCACGTCATTACAAAGAAGGGGAAACCAGAATCAGGTCACCAGAATGGGTGCACAGATTGTCAGAACAGTGTGTCCTGGGGCACTACAGGACTCAGGGTGTACGAGGTGAAAACTTGGATTTCATCCAGAAGGCAATAGAGAGACTTGGAAGTTTTGTGAGCAGGGCATGGTCAGAACAGCATTTCAGAAAGATCTCTCTGGTTGCAGCGTGGAGAATGGATTGAGTAGTGTTGAGTACATGAAGGTTAAGGCATTTGTGAGATTGACACCAGAACCATCCAGGCATAATTTAAAGTTGGAGCCCTTGCCCCCTTGGCCAAACACTTCTCTGAGTCCTCAGATGCTCTTGCTCAGGAATTTGGGGAGAGTTAGGACTCTCCCTCCCCTAGTAGGAGCCAGGAGACTTGAAATTGATCTCATCCCAGCTTTGCCCCCAACACGCTGGGTGAGCTTGGGACAGTTCTTGCCCTACCAGCCTCTAAAAGGAGGCCAGAACCAGTGAAGTCTTGAACTGAGAGTATGGGGGGTGGGGAGGGGACAGCTGGCACGAACGGCTTATCACTCTCCACTTCGTCTTACCTTGGGCTGTCCTGGGGTCTGGCTGGAGGGGTTGGAGTGTCACAGTGGGTGACACTCACAAATGGTTGCCAAGCTTGGACTGCAGAGTAAAGCTATGGCCCCTCCTTTCTTGTCCTCCTCCTGCCCAGCGTGCACAGAGCTTTGAGGTTTCTGGATCCTCCAAGGACCAGCTAAAGAGTGTGAGAACATCACCAAGTCCTCATAGGTGACCCTGTGAAGGCTTTGCTTTGGCTTCTTTCCTGGCTGTGAGGAACCACTGTGCCCCTTTAGGTGTCAGTTTTGCCATCTGTAAATTGGGCACGGTGGTCCTTGTGTCTTCAAATGCAGGTTGCTATGACGATTCTTAAGACAGTGTCTAGGAAAGGGCCTTGTAAAGCTGTAAAATGCAATGCACAGGGGAGGCGTGTGATAATTATAGACCTAAATGCATTTTGAAGACGATACAAGAACACAAATGCAATAGTGAGGGATCGTGCTGGTTATTGGAATTTTAACTATTGACAGCCTTCCTCTCCCTGCCCTCTCTGCAGAGACAGCTTACTAGTAACATTTCATAAATGTACTTCATTTTATCTTCCACCAACCCTGTCAGGGAGGAATTATTACTCGCATTTTGCAGATGAGGAAATAAAGGCTCAGAGAGCACCTTGACCAAAGTCACGAAGCTGGTAAAAGCTGGGATAAGCCCTACCTGGCTTATCCCTCCCTATTCAAGACAGAAGCCCCATCTGGGTGAGGCCAGGTCCTCTAGTTTTCAGGCTGAGGGAAGTTTGAATTCCATCCTGAAAACATGTCTTCAGTTCTTGCTTGTGACCTGGTTACCCAGCTGCTGGTAAGATAGTATCTGCTCAGGCTGCCCACAGGGCTAGAGAAGCCTTGCTGATCTGGGTGAGAGGGGGTGCAGTTACCCCAGTGAAATCTTTCCTCTCTCCAGACTTCCTTCCGTGGGTCTGTCTGGTGTACCTTTTGACCCACACCTTCCTCTTAGGCCTGCCTTTGTGTCCTCGGGTCTGGCCTTTCCCAGCCATTGGGAGACTGGCTATGGGGGCCTTCCCTGACCTCTGTACTCATCCTAGAGGTCAGTTGCAGGACTAGGCCAGGCCGAGCCCACTATCTCTCTCTGTCCACATCACCCAGCACAGGCTGGGTACAGAGGAGGTGCCAGTGAGTGTTTGGGAAATGAATGACCAGGTGAAAGTAGGTGTATAATAGAAGAGGAAGATCTTGCTCCACGGAGAGATACAGTTGGTTCTTGAGCAGAGGGGTTTCTCTACTCCTCTGTCATGCCATCTCCAAGGCCTGAGTTGTGTCTGGTGCAGTGAGTAACTGGAGTCCCTGCTGGGAAGGTGGGCAACCTAGTCCCTTCTGGGCAGCTGCTTCCTCCATGGTGCTCTACCCTGGTGCCCTGTCATCACAGTGACAATGACACTGCCTGGGCACTGGAACATGGGAGGAGGGCCTCCCTCAGACTTCTTGGGGCCCTCTCCTCTCCTCTCCCCCTGCCTTGGGGAGGATCCTGGTGTTGCTGCAGCTTCCTGGTTAGCACCCAATCTCCCCAGCCTCAGCTTGTGGGAGGAGTCTTGCTGTGGCTGGGCTGTGGGCCAGCAAGGATGCTTTCCATCTCACAAGGAAATCCAGGGCCAAGGGATCAGCTCCCCTCACTGGACCATTATGTGTGTAGTCTCCTTCTTGATTCCTCCTTTCTGACCCCCGTTTCCTATCCAACTTCCATGTGGCACCATCTTTGCAAAGATCAACTCCTACCATGTCCTTCCCTGCTTAAGCCCTGCCATGGCTCCTCATTGTCCTCAGGATTGAGGCCTCAACCTGGCCTTCAAGCCTTTTCGTGTGAGGCCTGCAGGCCCTCCCACATTCTGTGCCACCTAACCCTCCACTCCAACTTCACATGACCCCCACAGTCTTCCCCCGACAGGCCACAGTGTCACACCATGGAGTCTTTGCACATGCCCTTCCCTCTGCCTTCAGTGATCTCCTACCTTTTTGTCTACCTGACAACTCCATATCATCCTTCACATCCCAGCTCAAATGACCCCTCCTCAGGGAAGCTCTCCCTGACTACCTTCCCACACCAGTTAGAGGTTACTCTGGATTCCATATCCCCAGGACTTCCCACTCAAGCAGACTTGGTCCATGTCTGTGTCTTTCTCCCCATCCAGACTGGAGCTCCTCAAGGGCCTGACAGAGTCTGATCTGCGTCTGGGTTTGCAGGGTCTTTCCGAGGTTGGGCATATGGGAGTATTAGCAAGTGTTTGTTGAGACACTGTGGCTCCTGGGAAAGTGATTTATGATTGTGTTACTCTGAGAGTCTAGACTCCTGTGGTTCTGAAAATCTCAAAACCAAAGCTATCAGAAGCAATGAATAACAGAAGTGAAGAAACATTTAGCATTCACTCCTGGAACCAGAGACTCTTGGAATTGGACTGTAAGAACCAATGAACTCCAAATCCTGGAAGCACTCTGAGTGAGACAATCAGAGTCACAGGCTCACGTATATCCTGGCCAACACTTTTGTCCCTTTTCCTACCTTGGGGTCTCCATTCTCCCTCTTTCCTCCGAAACTGGACCCTTCCTGCTTCTCCACAGACCTGATCACAGCCCCTTCTAGGAGCCTTCCCTGACTCCTCTGACCATGACTCCTGCTCCTCTGCTAGGTCACCTGGGAAGGCCCCCTGCTGAGAAATGTTTCAGGGTCTCTATGCCAAGATGGGCAGATGCAGCCTCCACATTAGGAGAGTGCATGATCTGCTAGCCCCACGGAGCACCCACCTGCCCCCTTGTCTTGCTCATTCCTCACGAGCTGTCTTATGTGGCAGTGATTCTCCCTGTCTGACCAGTGAAGAACCTGAGGCTCAGAGAGCGGCACTGACTTGACCAAGATTGCACAGCATGGATGGTTCCAAGTTGGAGCCTGAACCCAGGGTTCTTGCCTCTTGAGTATGGCTGGAGGCATTCGGGTGTGATGGGTTGGGGTGGAGTCCAGGGCATTGTGGTTCTGAACTTGTTCAGTTTAGCAACTGTGTGGGGCTGTGCTGTGTCAGAGGTGGATCAGATGGCTTGAAGTCCTGCCCTGGAGTGGGTTTGGGGGTGCTCAACCCCACACTGAAAATTAGAAGACCAGACCTTGATAAGGCCCTTCCTCTTCAGGAGTCTCAGTTTCCTGATCTGTAAGGTGGGAGGACCAGCCTAACTGACTTGAGACCCACACACTCCGATGCTCTGAGCTCAACCCCAATGGATGGCTCCCACAGTCAGGCTCCTGAGGGCTCCCAATGGGGAGAGAGATTCCAGAAGGGGCTACAGAGACCCAGGGCCTCCAGAGGAGGCTGCAGAGGCTTCACAGTACAACAGGACCTGCTGATAACATCTGAGGTTAGCCCTCAGCTATTTCCCCAGACAAGCCCCAGTGTTTGTGTTGCAGAAAGCACACCAGGCAAGGCTGGGGGCCTATTTGCCTTCAGCCCCATGGAGGACATTTGGGAGGGGGCAGAGGATGACTTCCAAGATTCTTCCTGTCCTCCAACCCAGCCTTGCCCTCTCTACTCCCCTCAAGCCACAGGGATGACTGACAGTTTCCCAAACATACTGCCGTAGTTTTCGCTCACTCTACTCCTCTTCCCTCTCCACCCTCTTGACTCCTACCCATCTTCCAAAGGCAGGTGTCCTCTCCTCCAGGAAGCCTTCCCTGATCACTGCCCCCCCCCCATTCCCATTAGCGGCCCTCTTGGTTTCTTCAGCTCTCATCACCTTAACTTGTCGCTGACTATTTCTGGTTCTTCCCCTGTCCTCTTCCCTCCACCCTCAGCCTTGACAGTGAGCTCCTCAAGATCACAGAAGGGTCTGATCCACCTCAGAGTCCCTAAGTGCCCCGCACCGGGACAGGTGTAGGTATGGCAGCCCCTGTAAAGGGTGAGTGAGTGATGAGGTATTGTGGGGTGTAAGTCCAGCTGGGGGTCCCTAAGCTGCCCTCCCTTCTGAGGATAGCCTTCAGTGTGGGAACCTTGATCTGTAGTCAGTCTGGCTGTGACCTTGCTACTCTGCCCATAATACCTGTGGGTTTCCTGCCCCTCTTATCTTCCTGGGATACTCCCATCCTCCCTGCCTTCTTCACGTGCTAAAATCATATCTCCTTTAATTATTTCACAAAGTGAGTCTAAGTCATCTCCTTTAGTTATCTCGACAAACTTACGAGGCAGGTACTGTTCTTAGATTGCAAGGAAATTGAGAGTTAAGTTGTGGAGCTGAGGCTTGTCCAGCTCCTATAGCTGGGGATGGCAGAACTGGGATCTCCCACCCGCCCAGTGCCCTCCCCGGCCCCTCAGTGGTGTTCTGGATCCAGAGCCTCTGTTTCCCTTCACAGCACTCCACCCCCAGCAGAGGCAGGCAGCAGGAGTTTCCAGAATGGTGATGGGTCACTTTCCCCTGCCAAACTGGACAGGGCCAGCCAGGTGGGTGTCGAGCAGGCAGTACATTCCAGAGCCACCCTAGTGGAGAAGCTGGAATGTTGTCCAACCACCTTGGAAATTCTGCAACCAGCCTGGGAACTGCCCCAGCCACTCCTCCTGGCTTTGGGCTCACTAGCCTGGGACCACAGGGAGAAAGACCCAGTGTGGGATAGAGGCAGAGCCAGGTTAAGGGAGAGGGTAGTCAGTCTGCATGCTAGGCTTGGCTCTGCCCTTGGCTTATTGGTGACCTTGGGTGAGATCTTGGGCTGCCCTTTCTGGCCTTGTTGGGTTTTTTTGTTTGTTTGTTTAACTGTAAGATGGCTACAGTAATCATCATGGCTGCTTCCAGGAAGAGTAGATCTTGGGCGCTGCCAGTAAGATGTTCCCTCCGGTGGAGAATTAATCAGACAGGCAGAGCTGTGGGGCTCAAAGAGGGCTGGTCAGGGAGCTTCCTGGAAGAGAGGATCCGGGCTTTGGAGGGTATGAGGTAGTTACCCCAAAACTGGGTTCGCCTCTTCATGGGCATCAAGCGAAAAGGCACAACCAAGCCAAAGAGCGGGAGAGGGAAGTACTTACTACTTGCAGCAAGTAAGGAGAACACCGGGGACCTTTCCCAAAGCAGTGTCTCACCGAACAGCAAAATTGGGGGAGTTTTAAGCTAAGGGTACATGCATATTCACTTGCAAGGGATATGAGCAGAGAACTCAGCATATGATTGGGGCAAAGGTTGACGGGGTCCAAGCTTTAATTGACTGAGGACTCAAGTCAGAAAAGGTCATCATCATCATTCCTTACGTTCCAGTTGATCTGGTAGTTGAGCCCTCAAGGGGGGTTTAAATTTTGCAAAACTTCTCAAGAAAGAGCCTCAGGCTAATCTTTACCATGGAAACAGAACTGGGAATCTTTACAACTGATTTATTGTTTGCTACTTCTCTTGCCCTTAAGATCATTAATTACTGAGACCTGTTCAAGGGCAAGCATTTCTGGCCAGGCTTAAATCCTAGGCCTAATATGGCTTCTCTTATGCCAAGAAAGCCATGCCTGGTTTTCTTTCTCTGGGGAACCCCTACCCTATCTGCTTACAGTCAGGGGCGTAGCTCCTAAAGTCAGACAGACCAGGGCTGCCCTGCCATTTGCTAGCTATGTGACCCTGGAGAGGTCATTCAACCTCTCTGAAATTCTCAGGACTAAACGAGAAGAGGTTGATGGAGCCATCTAACATGGAACTTGGCACAGAGAAAGCATTCAACTCTTGTTATGACATAGCTGTTAGAAGATAAGGGAGGGTACCCCTAAGCAAAGATATGACCATGGGACTGCTTTTCCTGTGTTGGAGACAGAAAGGTGAGGGTGGAGGCGGAGAGGGAGAGTAGTGTGGAGGGCAGCAGGCACCAGATCAGCAGGGCCTTGAGTGCCAGGCTCAGGAACTTAGATGTCAACTTGAGGGCAATGGGGAGCCATGGAAGGATTTTGAGCTCCATAGTATGTGGTCAGATGTGTGGTTTAGGAAGACCCATAACTGCAGTATGAAAGATGGACAGGAGGGGCAGGGGTGGAGGCAGGGAGACCAGTAAGTAGGCTAGTGCAATGGTCTGGAGGAGAAACGCAGGCCCAAAACCACGGGGTCGGGAAGAGTGGCGTGTCTAAGCCACTGCATTGGTCAAACTGACAGGGTTTGGTGAGTGATGGTTTCACATGGGTGGGAAAGAGAGAGGTTGTCAGGGGTATACTGGAGCTTTGAAGCCTGGAAGGATGGATGGTAGAGACCCTTCTCAGAAATGGGAGAGTGGCTTTGAGATCCTGCGTTGTTCTACCTTAGTCTTTTGAGTGAAGATATCTCCCTAGGAGGAGAAGACTGGGTGTGACCCTATGTGGAGTGGGTGAAAAGGTGAAGCTCTTTCTTTCACCTTGTCACTAGACTCCAGAACAGACTGGCAAACAGCTACCAGCCTGCTGGCCAATGTCAGCCTGAGACTCCTGGGGCAAGGTGCACTGGGAAAACGGTGGTCCAGGGCCTTTCCAGTGCCCCCTCCGCCTGCCCTATTCCTGCAGCCACCCATCTCCTCTCCCCACTTTCCCCCATGCTTGCATTGTACTTCCAGCTTAGGGATCTGGCTCAGCTGTCTCAGACCCCATTCCCCCATTGCAGGGAAATGAAACCGGGAGAAAAAGGAAGGGGACGTTCTTCTTCTCTGAGATGGGTCTGAGGTTCTGCTGGGACCTGCCCACACAGAGGCGTTCCTCCACCAGGTCACCATCCCCTCACTGAAGCGCTGTGCCTGCTCTGTGGGAGGGGCTCCAGGCAAGACATAAAACTAGGGCCAGAATCCAGACCTGGGTTCTGCTCTTGGCTCTGTCTCTGGCTTATTGTGAGGCCTTGGGCCTTAGTTTCCTCCTCTGTCAAATGGGAGGTTGGCAGAGGTGATTTCTAAAGGCTGTTCCAGGCCCTGACTGTTTAAGACTCTGGGTGTGTGAGAGAGAGTGTGTGTGTGTATACATCTGAGTATGACTGTGTACATCTCTGTGTATCTGTGTATGTAAGTGTGTCCATGTCTGTGTGTGTCCTTGTGTGTTTACAACACCTATGGAGGAATGGTTAGAGGTGGGATGAGGGAGGAAGGGTATTCCAGATAGAGACCCAGCTTGAGCTAAACTAGGTTGGCCAGAGTACTATCGAGTGTACACTGGGCAAGAAGGGTATTGACTGTTTCCAGACCAGGACCAAGGGAGGGGGGCACTGGAGGCTCAGCTCAACTCTGCAGGGTATGGCGGAGACCCTGCCTGGCAGAGCCACCCTCCCGTGAAAGGAGACCTGGGCCTGAAGGCTGGGAACAACCGTCCCTAGAACATGTGAGCCAAGGGTGGACGGCTAGGGGGTGAGTGTGGGCAGAGGACACTTCTGCCTACCGGGAAAGCATACCAGCTCACTTCTTTGCCTCTTTCAGACCAAGATTGGAGCAGAAGAGGCAGTCCAGGGAAGGCTTGGCCGGGCTGACTTCCCATGACCCAGAGCCCAAGCTGTCTCTACCTCCCTGTCTCAGGAGCCTGGGCACTGCCTGCCCTGAGAAATGCTGGAAGCTGGGCGAGGCCCCAGGCCAGGGGACCTGTTTTTCCTGTTTCCCACAGAGTTCCCTGCAGCTCGGTCCAGGGGTCCAGGCAGGTGCATTCATGAGTGAGGAACCTGAGCCTGCGCTGAGCATCCTGAGAGCTGAGAGCAGGGGCTGGTCAGGTATGGGCGTGCAAGGGCAGGGTCTACTGGCTGGGAGGCTGGGAGGCTGGGAGGCGGGAGGCTGGAGGCTGGGGCTGATGCACTCGTGCGTGTGTATACACTGAACTGGAGGTAAATCAAGGCGATCTGTGCTCTGCTCCCTCCATCCCAGGCTGTGATGAATTCAGGCTTCAGAGCCAGACAGCCCTGTGTATCAAACCCAATCTTTCCAATTCCTGGCAGTGTGACCTTGAACAAATAGCTTAACCTCTATGACGCCATCTGCCAAGGAATGAGGTGAAGGATGAAATGAGGATGCTGCAGGGAATTTGCTCAGCCCAGACTTGACCCCTACAAAGTGAAGGGGGGTGGTGATCTAAGATCAGGAGCTCCTGATCCAGACTGACCCATGACCTGAGCCAGAGATGGGTGAGGTAAAGGAATGTGGATCAGAGAGCTGACCCATCTCCAGAATGCCTGGGTCCGGTTCCCCTCCCTCTGGCATTTCTCTGATGTGTCCAGAGTAGAAAAGGGCTCTTGAAAGAGAGACAGTCCAGGAGCCTGCCTAGGGCAGGAGCAGGCCTCAGGTGGGCTGGGCCCCTGGAGGGCTGGTGTGACCTCTGGCCACCTAGGATCAGCAGCTGAGAAATCCTTCAATGTCATTGTCCTCTGAAAGGTCCTCAGAGGAATAAGGGAAAGGAGAGCCACCATCATAAAGCTTAGCCTCCTCTGGCCTCCCATAGCTCTTGTGCTTGCTTCACTTATTCATTCATTCATTCACTCACTCATTCATTCATTCTCTCATTCATGTCATACCTGCTTTGGATCAGGCCTCTTGCTGGATGATAGGGCCAGAGAAAGGAATCAGAGGGACCCAGTCCTCCAGGAGCACCTGGAATGTGTTGGGGTAGAGAGTGGAGGGACAAATTCCCAGCAGGGTGTGAGGAATGCCCTGGGGGATTGGTGATGGAGGGAGAGAGCTTCAGAGATGAGGTGACATTTGAGAAGAGCCTTGAGGGATGGGCAGGGTAGAGTGCAGTGTGTGTGGGTCTGGAAAGGCTTTCTAGACAGAAAGAACAGCAATACACAAAGGCAGGAAAGCCTGGCAGGCACTTATAAGCTCACGTCTCCCTCCACACTAGGAGCTCTTGAGCGCAGGGCCAGCCAGAACTGGACACAGAGGGGCTGGTGAGTGGTGTTGGACAAAGTTAGGTGGGAGCTGGTCCTGGGGAGCTGGGAGTGAGGCCCCAAGGGCATCAGGGGTCAGGAGAGGAAGTGGAGAGGGCTGAGGGAGAGGGCTGGGCACTTGGCTGTCTCTATAAGCAGGGGCTGGTCAGAGGGGGTGAGGCAGGAAAGACGTACTCACAGGTTGGTGGGCCAGCCTGTGGAGGGAGAGGACAGGCAGGGTCAGTCTGGACAGGAGCCACAATGATAGAGTGTCCCCAGCTGGCCTGTAAGGGTGGGGTCAGGATGTCTTAATACAGGTGGAAAGGGCAACTCCCTTGGTTCATGAGAGACTTAGGGAAGTTTCCACCCCTCTCATCAGTGTCAGAGGTTCCATCATGAGTAATTAGCAAGAAACTGTGTAGAGCAATGAGATGTTGACCATGAAGGGAGGATGAGGGCCCTGACCCCGACCCTGAGGAGAGACCCATCAGGCCTCAGCACCGGGGCAGGAGCGGAGCAGCTCTGGGGAGGTGGGGCTGGGGGGATGTTCCCTGAGCATGGAGTACAGAGGGGCCACCCTCCCTGTCTCCAGTGGGGCAGAGCACCTCAGGGGGGAAGTTTGAGGACCACAGTTCTACCAGGCCAGGGGATTCAGCCCATGAGAGGTCTGAACCTCAGGAGGGCAGGAAATACCTGATGTCATCTGGGGCTCTGTGGCAGAGCTGGACACCCCAAGCTGGTGTCCCCAGGGGGAATGGCTCCTCCACAGATCCTTAGTCTCACACCCGGGCTTCCAGACTCCTCCTACAGCTCCTGTGAGCCAGCAACTCCTGCTCATCTCCCAGTGCACCAGACCTGGTGGTCCCAGCCTTCGCCCTTTCCCACAGTCCGTGATGTGGCATCTCACACTTACCATGCCTGACACTGAGTTCCCCCTCCTCCTGACCCCTGAGCCTGAGGCATCCTGGCCCCTCCTCTATCCAGACTCCCTCTGGGCCAGTCTATCCAGCCTCCCTCCCAAACAGCTCTCAGACTTCTCCCCTCACGAGGTCCCCAGACCTGACCCCAGCTTGGGCCTTGGAGTCAGTCGCCTGGTCCACCACACTCACCTGCTTCACAGCCTCCAGGACCTTCTGTCTCTCCTCCACCTGTGGCCTGAGAGAGCTCCCCAAAGATTTCAGGAAAAAGCCGCAGGTGAGCTGAGCCTCAAAGCTCGTAACACACAGTGTACCTACTGTGTGCCAGGCATGGCTCCAAACGTTTTACACGAATTACCTAATCCTCACAGCAGCTCTGTGATATAGGTTCTGTTAATCACCTCATTTTACAGATGAGGGAACAAAGGCAGTCTGTGTCCAGAGGCCGGGTTCTTCTTAATCACTGGAGTTTGCTGCGCTGATGGATAGAGTTGTAATTTCAACAGGTGGAGGCGAGGGGTGTGAATGGATTCCAGATTGAAGGAGCAACATAAGGCTGGGAGGTGAACAGCATTGGGTGCATTCAGGAAACTGCAGGTCACAGGAGATTGTGGCTGGTGACAGAGGCTGGATTATGAAAACCTCTGGTACCAGATCGAGGAGCTGGGTTTTCTCCTGAGAGCAGACAGGAGCCACAGGAGGTTTCAAGCAGGAGAATGACTTGTCTTTTCCAGAGACCCCTCTGGACTGGGGGGACTGAGGCTGGAGGCAGGGAGGCTGATGCAGTGGCTCCAGCAGCAAGGGTGGAGGTGACACTGGGCTGCAAGGAGTAGAGTGGGATGCAGGAAGTGCTTTAATGCTGGATCCTGAGTCCTGGCCCCAGGCCAGAGGGGTCCCAGCAGTTTGGCCCTGCCAGCGTCCCCCACCCCAACCCCATACCTACCTCCTCATCCTGGATCTGCCCCGGCTCCTTGGGGAGGAATCTGTGTCCGTGGGAGGGTGGTCACAAGTGCAGGCTCCCTGCCTCCTGGTAGCATCTTTGCTGACAATAGGAGGCAGGGAAGATGGGGGAAGGGGAGGGTTATGGCAAAAGAAGGAAGCTGAGGGAGCAGTGTGTCCTTCAGCCCCCCTAATCTTAACTTCATGGGCCTCAGGCTGCTTCTGGGAGACCAGGCTGGGCAAGAAGCTCAGTGTCTAAGGGAGTGGATGTCACTGGCCCTGTAGAATCTCTGAGCCCCAGCCTCTCAGGACCCCAGGTTCCAAAATGAAAGGGACTGTACAGCCCCAGATTCTCAGGGTGGGGAGGATATACATGACATCTGCCCTCTCTGTCATCCCAGACACACCCACACATAGGGCACAAGCCCTTCTGCAGACTCTGCTAGAGAGATCCTTGCACACCCCCATAAGCAGCGAGTTCACTACCTCCTCCTACAGCCCCTTCCATTGTGGGGTGGACCCAGTTAGGAATTGCAGCCTATCCCCAGCCTGTGACCTGGGCCAAGTTACTTGAATGATCTGTGTCTCAGCCTCTTTATCGGAAACCTGATCATGATAACTTGGCTCCCAGAACCGTGTTGTAAGGATAGAATGAAGTCACGTGAATAAAGCACACATAGTAGTAGTGGGGCTTGAATAATGTCAGCTCCCCTGCCCCTTCACACTATTAGAAAGTTATTCTTTGTGTTTGTCCCAAACCTGCCCCTCTGGGACTCCCGTTATGATTTCCAGCCTACCTTCTGAGACCTTTGGGCACACCTTTGCCTTCCAGACTGGGATAGTCTGAAAGAGAGCTCTTGGTCACATTGGAGCGGTGGGGAGAGGAGGAAGGTGGCATCCTGATCTCCAGGTGCTCACTGTCTGGGCGGTCAGGCATCACAGCTGTGTTATATGCTCACTGGGGACAAGCTAGGAGAAGGTCAAGGTAGTGATGATATGTGAAGAGAAGCTGGGCAAGCCTGGAGGAAGCTGAATTTGCCCCCCAACAGAAGTCCCCTGATGCCCCCACTACCACCTACACCCCAGACTTCCCTGGAATCTTCAGAAGAGTCACAGCCCCATGTGGTAGCCTCATAGGCCAGGGAGAAGGACTTCTGTTTACAGATGCAGGAAGTACCAGAATAGGAGTGCCTAAAAATATTTGCTGAGAGGTGAATGAATGACTGAAGAGGGAGACCCTTGGAAATACTCCCTCAAATACCAAAATAGCAGGCACAGGGCCAGAGCCTCCCCAGAGAGAAGAAAGCTGAGCCAAAGGAAAGAACTTCCTAATGCCACCAGGAAGGTGTGGGCTGCCCGCTGGCCACAAACAGGCAGTGGGCACTGGGTGTGAGGTGGACCCAGTCAGCCTCAAAGGCCCCTTTCCGTGAATCTCAGACGGTATCCCTTTGGGACCACCAGATCCTCAGATTCTAGAGCTCAGAATCCTAGACCTAGAACTCTGTGTTCCTGAGGTTCTCAAACAGGGTCACTGATTTTATTTTGTAAGGCAAGCTGGTAAGTATTTTAGGCTTTGAGGAACATAATGGTCTTTGTCACAACTATTCATCTCTACGTAAACAGATGGGCATGGCTGTGTTCCAATAAAGCTTTATTTACAAAAACAGACTGGTAGGCTGGATTTGCCCTCAGGGGGTAGTTTGCCTCTCCCTGTTCCAAAGTGTTAGAATTATATGATCCTGACAGTCATGGATCTCATGCATTCTAAGGTTCCAGGATTCCAAGGTTCTGGGCCCCCTGGGCCCAGGGAGAGAAGCAGATCAGATGCAATAAAAGCCTTGAATGTAGTTGGGCAGATTTAACTGAGGAAGTCTGTGGGCACTTGGGGTCCCTCATGGCCCTGGTCAGGTGGGGGTGTCAGGCTTCCCTGCTGGGTCCTGATGGCCGTTCTCCCCACCACCCACTTCCCTTCAGGGCAATGGCCACAGACCCGGGCCTCTGGAATGGCACCATCAATGGCACCTGGGATGGGGATGAGCTGGGCTACAAGTGCCGCTTCAATGAGAACTTCAAGTACGTGCTACTACCTGTGTCCTACGGCGTGGTGTGCGTGCTCGGGCTGTGTCTGAACGCCGTGGCTCTCTACATCTTCCTGTGCCGCCTCAAGACCTGGAACGCCTCCACCACATACATGTTCCACTTGGCCGTGTCGGATGCACTGTACGCGGCCTCCTTGCCCCTGCTGGTCTATTACTATGCCCGCGGTGACCACTGGCCCTTCAGCACAGTGCTCTGCAAGCTGGTGCGCTTCCTCTTCTACACCAACCTCTACTGCAGCATCCTCTTCCTCACGTGCATCAGTGTGCACCGATGCCTGGGTGTCTTGCGTCCACTGCGCTCGCTGCGCTGGGGCCGGGCCCGCTATGCCCGCAGGGTGGCCGTTGCTGTGTGGGTGCTGGTGCTGGCCTGCCAGGCACCCGTGCTTTACTTCGTCACCACCAGTGCACGTGGTGGCCGCATTACCTGCCATGACACCTCGGCACCCGAGCTCTTCAGCCACTTCGTGGCCTACAGCTCCATCATAATGAGCCTGCTCTTTGCAGTGCCCTTCGCCATCATCCTGGTCTGTTATGTGCTCATGGCTCGGCGGCTGCTAAAGCCAACCTACGGGACCACGGGAGGCCTGCCGCGGGCCAAGCGCAAGTCGGTGCGCACCATTGCCGTGGTGCTAGCGGTCTTCGCCCTCTGCTTCCTGCCTTTCCACGTCACCCGCACCCTCTACTACTCCTTCCGCTCGCTGGACCTCAGCTGCCACACCCTCAACGCCATCAACATGGCTTACAAGATCACCCGGCCTCTGGCCAGCGCCAACAGTTGCCTTGACCCTGTGCTCTACTTCCTGGCTGGGCAGAGGCTCGTGCGCTTTGCTCGGGATGCCAAGCCACCCACAGACCACACCCCTACCACCCAGCTTCGCCGCCGTCTGGGCCTGCACAGGTTCAACAGAACTGACAGTAAGAGGACAGAAGACTCGGCCAGCAGTGAGAACTCTAGACAAACAGATCCCACACCGTCTGGTGGTGAAAACACTAAGGACATCCGGCTGTAGGACCTGAACCCCTTGGGCCTGTACCAGTTTGTGTCGGGTGAGACTTTAGACTTGTTCAAATGGGACAGTCTCCCCAGATATGGACCATCAGTGAATCAGGCCGGATGGTCAAGGGGGCCGTGACCCCAGTGCTCTGGCATTTGACAGGGGCGCAGTTTGTTCTCTGTGGTCCAGAGAGCTCAGCAGTCCCCACATCCCCAGTCACCATTTGTATGTGAGATCTGGGGAGTAAGGTTTTAAGAAAGGCAAGGGTTTGGGGCCAGTGCTGCCCCTGGCCTGAATCCCACGTAAATACCTGGCTGTGCCTGCCAAGGTACCTAGGCTGGGCTCTGGACTAAACAAGTCAAGTGGAGAAACAGGCCCAGAGAGGAAAGTGACTTAACCAAGGTCACACAGCCAAGCCTGCGCCTGAGCTACCTGGGAGGGACAGGGTTGCAAGTTGACCAGAGGACCCTGGTAAGGAGTCAGGGCTGAGCCAGAGGTTCCCACGATGAGTTGGAGTGGTCTGAGTGCCACCGAGGGCTCAGCTCTGAGGAGGATGCCCAGCCCAAGGGATGAACGTCTGGGAACTGATGTCATAAACCCATCTGGAGGCTGGGAGCCAGTTCGAGGCTGGGACTTGTACTAAAGGTGTTGTTACCTGCTGAGCCGGACCCCGTTGTGTAGTTGGAGGTTGGGGATACAGCCTGGGGAGCTCTCACCATCCACACTAGGGTCCTTTCTCCAACCTGTTCTCTTCTACCACCTGCCTTCCCAGTAGCTGCCTCAGTGGTGGTCTCATACGAGGAATATCCTCTCCAGACCCCAGGTCATCCTCCACTTTAAAGTTAACTGGCTTTTATGCCTGGTTTTGCTGGGTGCAGAGGGGAGTCAGGTGGGGTCCCAGTCCTCAGGATCTCCCAGTTTAGGATTTAATGGCGATGACCAGTCATGTGCTGGTAAAAGTCCAACCATTTAGCTGACTCTCGGCAGGGGGTGCGGGGGTGAGGGGAACCCCTTATTTGCAGCATTGCCAGTTTCTGTGGTACAAATACTCCTGCCACAGTCAGTTTCAGACTACCAATGTGATATCAGCCTCCTTGCAAAATTCCTGAAAAATTAACAGAGGGCTCTTGAGAGCAGGTACAAGTTTCTCTGGCACATCACTGGATAATGCTGAGTGGTTGGGGCAGTGGACCAGGGCATCAGGGAAGGCTTCCTGGAGTGGGTGGACTTCTGAGAAAAGCACTTCATCAGAGAAGAACATCCAGGTGCAGGTGCATTCTAGGCAAAGACATGGGGGCAGGAGAGCAGGGCCTGCAGGAACTGGAAGCCGGCTGGGCAGTAGGTGCCCAGGTTCAAGGCAGGAATGGGGGGGGGGCAGGTCACAAGGACGCCAAGTCAGGGCTCCCTCCTTGCCCTGACCATGAGGTTTCTTTTGCACTGGGGATAAGCGTGGGAGAGATTCACTCTTCCTGTCCAGTCCTCTGCCTCTTGGGAAAATCCAACTACCTGGCATAATGGTTGGTGCTCAGGCTGTGTCAGAGCTTAGTGTGGGGGAGATGAGTCTCACCTGGGACAGGTTCTGGATCTAGCCAGGACCACTCTGGAGATCTGTGGAGTTCATCTGGACAGGGCCCAGCCCTAGCCTTTGGGCAGGAATAGGGCAAAACTGACAGACCTCACTTTGAACCTCAAGGATAAGGGCTCTCTCTCTCTCTCTCTCTCTCCCTCTCACTCTGGGAGACCCCTTGCCCGATGGGCCCACTCTGCCTGAGAGAAGGTCCTTCTTTCCTCACCCCACCTACACCCACCTCCTATGACTTCTCCACCCTTCCCACTCTGCCTCTTCAAAATGGCACCCCCCAGAGGTTGATCACATGGGCTCCCCCATGTGACAGGGACCTGTCATAAGCCATGACCCAAATGATTCCTCTGCATTGTGCAATGTGGGTGACTTGCCCACAGTAGTGTGAAATGCTCACCTCCCACATTCTAGGTTCTATAATCCTGTTAATGTAGCTCGGGTCCTTATGAGCATTTTTGCGATGATCTCTTACAGTCTGTCCTTGAACCTTTCTTGCAGGCCTAAGCCTATCTCTTTCTTACCAGCTGCTGCTCAGGCTGAACCCAATCCCAGTTTATAAGGCGCCTCTACCCAGGTGAGATACTCTACTGGTCAGGAGTATTAATGCTGAGCTCTGACCCCCTCAGCCCTGCTCAGACTCAGAGGCAGGGAGTTATACATTGTGACTTTGGGGGCTCTCGAGTGTCTATCTGTGATTGGGGATGGGGCTGTGTCCACCACAGGCCCAAGTTCCCCTATAGTCCCCATTCCTTTCATGTCCTGCCCAGTTACCCCTCCAGCAGCTGTCCTGGAGACCCCAAGGACTGAGAGCCCCACAGCACATAGAGACCACATAGAGGCCTAGTGCCAGGACGCCTTCCTTAAACCAACTGCCTACAGATTTCTAAGGACACAGGACCTAGGGGACAGGAGGGCCTGACTCACCATCTAATCCTGTGGCAGGCACTGGTGGGGGTGGGGAATGAAGACCCCAGGGAACCAGGGACAGGCCCAGGGCCCCTCCTGAGGACCCTAGTCAAACTGGCTCTTCGGTGTGGACATCTGGCCTTGTTCTCAGTGCCCAGGCCCCCCGCCTGGTGGGTGAGGTTCTTTACCCTGTTGCCATATACTATTTTCAGCCCAAGTAAGAACAGGATTTTCCATTCCCAGCCCCAGACCATTGTCCAGCAGTGACGTGGAGGGACCTGCCTGCTCTCAAAATATCTTCTCTTACTCTCCGGGCCTTGCTGCCCTTTCCCCACCTCCTCGCCCTGACATCACTTCCTGGGGCTGTTGACTGCTGAAGGACGCTGTGAGAGGTCACAGCCCCTGACAGGGACCCCAGGGATTATCCAGCCCAGCTGCAGACTCAAGGCCAGAAAGGGGCAGGGCCTTGTCCAAGGTCACTCAGCAGGTCAGCGTGGCGCCTGGTCGTGCGCCAGGGGCTCGGGCTGCCCCTGCGGCTCTGCTCCATTTAGTGCAGGTCAGTGCCTTTGTGGGAATCCTGCCGTCACCCCCACCACCCCAGCTCTTCCCACCTCTGATGGAGCTGGGGAGCTGAGGCCAGGGACCTGGGGTGGAGGGGGGTCGGGAGAGCAGCTCGGAGGAGTAAATGCCTGCTGACTGGCCTACAGCAGCTCTTCTCAGTGAGCTCCGTGCAATGGGGGCAGGGGCTCTGGCACAGAGGGGTCTCTGCACCACGTGGCATTTGTCCCAGGGCCCAGGAGGGACACTCTCACCCTCCAAAGGCTAGGAAGGGCCCTGGCCAACATGCCCTCCACACACAGTTACTCCTATCTTGGTCCAGGTCAGGCCACCAAAGCTACCCCTCTGCCACCACCCTTGTCAAGGCAGATTTGGGCTGATCTGTTTAGAGCCAGGCCCCTGAGGAAGGGAGCTAAGGTACTGACCCATGTCCCAGGCACCAGGCAGGGCTCTCTCACATCCATTATTATTTATTCTTTACCACCACCGTGTGAAATAGACATTATTACCCCCATTTAGCAGATGAGAGGACAGGCTCTGAGAGGTGAGGACTTGCTCCAGGTTATACAGGCAGTAAATGGGTGAGTCAAGATTGAGTTCAGGTCCATCTGATGCTCAGACTAGTTCCCTTTCCAGTATCCCATGCCACTTGCAACCCCTGCGGGGCAGGAGAGTTTGTAAGTGACCCTTTGTGTGATTCAAGATGCGAGAGGCAGTCTAGTGAGCATGGAGTTAAGAGCACCAGTTCTCTGCTCAGACTACCTGTGTTTGAGCGTTGTCTCTACTTCTTCCAGCTGTGGCATCTTGGGCAAATCAATCTTGCAGCACTTCTATTTTCTCATGTCTTGAAGGAGATACTACTTCCCATGTAGGGCATTGGGAGGCTTACCTGAATGAATACACATGAAGCACTTAGAACAGGGCCTGGCACATGATAAGCATTTACACTCCAGGCACTGTGCCAAGGGGATACAGAGGCAAGCCAGCTGGACCCTGCCCTCAGGGAGTTGACATAACTTAATAAGTAACCACATTGGGATAAGTGAGTTGAAGGAAAGGACAGTGTGTCCGGCCAGTGAGCAATAGAGTGTCCGCTGTGGCTGAGGCTTCCCCAGGTTGTGGGAGGAAAGAGCAGGTCCATCCTGGGGTGAGGTGTGGGACCACCTTCTGCCCTGCTTGGCACTAGGTGGCTCTCAGGCTCATGAGCTTGTGTGTGTTTACAGAACCTTGTCCAGGTGATGGGCTGTGGAAGGGCAGTAAGGAGAAGTGATGGCAGGAGGAGGAAGAGGAGGATGTCTCTGATCTTCCAGAGCCTGCCGCTATGGGCTCGAGGGCTCCCACCCACCCATGGCAGTAGGCTTAGCCATTTCTCCCTGACTGGTGATGCCCACCACAGGATGCTGCAGCCTCTCCTTGGTTTATCCAAGAGTCAGAGACCCAGGGCTGGAGGACTGGCCTGACGCTGGGCCAGAGCAGACAATGGATGGGCATTTTTGCTGTGTGACCTGAGGCCAACTGCTTACCCTCTCTGGGTCACTCTATAGAACCCAGAGACCTTGCTTCCCACATTCCAGTTCTCCCTACCTTAGGGTAGCAGTCACCCAGATTTTTCATCAAAGACACAACTAACAGCTACTCCCCCAGGCACTCCCAAGACCCCATGAGCCCTCAGTTCTGAGGACCAGAGTGGGACAGTGGGTCTCCCCTAGTATCAAGTGACCAGAAAGGTGAAGTGACTCCACTGGCACCACACATTGCCTTGGAGTAGATCCAGTTGAATGTCTGATGCTTCTGCCTCCTGTGGGGTGGAGGCTGGAATTTGGCCAGGAGTCACTGGGCTGCAGGATGAAGGATGCATTTACCTTCCCCAGGGGTATGTGCTTGAGGTGGGGGGTGAAGGGTGGGGGAAATGAGTCCCAGAAGCCAAACTCATCCTCCTCTGTCCTGATGCACCATGTGACATGGTGAATACTTTTTTCTCTCTGGGCCTCAGTTTCCAATTTCCCCATATCAACAGGCCTTGGCTCTGCCCAGCCACTCCAGCCTCTTCAGTAGGGCTTGTCTCTCTCTTGGCTCTGGCTCAGCCAGGTGTCCAGTCTCAGCCCTGTCCCCGCTAAGAACAATGGGCCAGACCGAGCCAGTCCCCAGGGCCTCACCTGAGACTATTTTCAGCCCTTGGAGATGAAGTCAGAAAAGGATTTTCCACTCCCAGCACAATGGCTGACCTGCACCATTGTCCAGCAGGGCATCCGCCTGCCCCAAAGTATCTCCCCTGCTTCTACCCTCTGGGCCTCCCTGCCCTGCTTCTCACCTCCCAAACTTGACATCACTTCCTGGACCTGTTACTCCTAAAGGCCAGTGTGAAACAGCATGTGAGCCCCCTGGGAGACCTGACCAATTGGAATCAGTTTTCCCTCTTGGCAGGGACCCCATGGATTATTTGGCTGCTTTGAGAGATTGGAGACCAGAGAGGGCTGTGCCTCACCCAAGGTCATGCAGCAGTCAGCATAGAGACTAAATGTGAGGCCAGCGCTCTCTGGCTTCTTCCGTTTCCTCCATCAGCACTGGTCTGTACCTCCTGGGAATGACAGCTCATCTTGGAAGGCCTGGGGTGGACATCCTGGGGAGAAGCCTGAGTGATGTGGATGAGAGGGGGTGTACCTTGGGTTCTGACCTTGGAGCTCCCCATTCAGTTCTGTTTGTACCAACTGTGGCTTTAGTGTGTGCTGAACTCAGAGTTACCAAGTAGCAGCTTCAGGGAAAGGAGGAAGTCTGGGGACACAGGGAAGCTGAGGCAGGAAGATCAGGGTTCTGGCCCAGTTTAGCCACCATTAGCTCTGTGATTGCAAACTCAGTTTCTTCATCTGTAAAATGGAACTGATAGTACCTCCTTTTCCAGTTTACTGAACAGTGAGCATGCAGTAAGGCACAAACGTGCAACTGTTTTATTTTTCTCCCATCGACTCTCTCTGCTTGATGATGTCTAATTTCCCTTTTCCATCCATAACTGCATATTTGGTAAACTCCAAAACTTTGAGTCACTTTTGGATAACAACTAAAGTTCAGTCCAGTTTAAAATTCCAATCCTCTACTTAATTTACTGCTCCCTCCTCCTCTTCCCCTGTGCTGGGAGGACCCTGCTCCCTCTCCTTTGCATGCCCCTTTCCTCTGGATGTGGGGCAAGGTGAGGAGGAAAGGGACCAGTGGATCATCCCCGGGACTGCCACAGCCCCCTCTTGCTGTCCTTGCTTCTCTGATCCTGACAACCTGACATCAGTGCCCCTCTGCATGGAGTCTCCCAAACACCAGACCACACTTTTGTAAGAGTCTCTTCATTAAACAATCCCAAAGTCACCAATTTTTCTTTCCTGCTGAGACTCTTTAACTTTCCTGCTGAGACTCTTTAACTGATATACTCCAGTCTCTTTCCTGCTGAGACTCTTTAACTGATATACTCCAGTATCCCTGAGTAATTTTCCTAGAGCATCCCTCACCTGGCTTGAGAGTGGGAAAGCCCTTGTCAGGCCCCCTCCCCCCTCCCACTAGGTTGTGAACTCACAGCTGCAGAGATGTCAGGTGTTCAGCTTGTAGAGTAAGAGTGATGGGTGGGGGCGTGCTCCCAATGCAGGGGGCCCAGTTTCGATCCCTGGTCCGGGAACTAGATCCCACATGCATGCCGCAACTAAGGAGTCCACCTGCCGCAACTAAGACCTGATGCAACTAAATAAATAAATAATAATTTTTTTAAAAGAGTGAAGGGTGGTAGAGAGCTGGGGTAATAAACTCAGAGAAGGTATCTAACCCCAATTGTTTTCAGGTTACTTTAGTAGGTGGGTATTTTACCCCTCTGTGTCCTCAGATTTATGTCCTGGAGCCAAATTCCAAATCAGCAGCCGCATGAAAAGTGCTACCTCACTGTGGGATTAAACTGTCAGACCAGCCTTTGTGACCAAAGCAATTGCAAAATGTGGGGGAGGAAATTAAAAGTCATCACCCAGCCTGTGGTTTTGTGTGTGTGTGTGTGTGTGTGTGTGTGTGTGTGTGTGTGTGTGTGTGTGTTTACGTCTGTGTTTATGTCACACACAGTGGTCACATCTGTGTGTGAGGGAGAAGGCTGAGGGGTAGGGGCTGTCCCGGCAGGTACCAAATAGATACCTGGAGACAGAAGGGCCACAGGTGGGTGCCTAGCCTGTGGGAGAAAGAGAGGGACCAGGAGGGGCTGCCATGAAGTCAAACTAAAACCAGGAGATGGAAATAGACAGGGCTGGGGATGACAGGAAGAGATAGGAGTGGGGAGAGGATCCAGCTGCCAGCTCTGTAGACCCCCTTTCCTTCTCTCTCTCGCCATTCTTCCTCCCTTTCCTTCAGTTTCCCTCCCTCCTTACTTCCCATTTCCCTCACCCTTTTGTTCCCTGTCCCCAGAATTCCTGGGAACAAAGGAAATCAAAAGGGGCAGTTCAGGGCTTCCCTGGTGGCGCAGTGGTTGAGAATCCGCCTGCCAATGCAGGAGACACGGGTTCGTGCCCTGGTCCGGGAAGATCCCACATGCCGCGGAGCAACTAAGTCCGTGAGCCATGGCCGCTAGGCCTGCGCGTCCGGAGCCTGTGCTCCGCAACGGGAGAGGCCACAACAGTGAGAGGCCCGCATACCGAAAAAAAAAAAAAAAAAAAAAAAAAAAAAGGGGGCAGTTCAGAGCTTCAGACGTATCCCTTCAATCTGAGCGCTGGCTCAGCTCCCTCGCCTGGCTGTGCTTAGTCTACTGTGCGTCCTGGGTTCATAGACGCTGCCCTGCTGCCCCCTGGTGCCCAGAGCTGATGGCAGAGGGAGGAATGGGGGCTGGGGTCCAGACTCTCGCCTGTGGAGTGATGAGAAGAAAATGATCCTGCTGGCAGCCAGGTTGTTGGAGTGTGCGAGATAGGGGTAGGACTGAGAATTGAAACTGGGAACACAATTTGCAAAACATACCTGACTTACAAAACAGTTAACAGTGCCTGACCAAGCCGTGATGTCCATCTCAGACTAAGCTCATAGAGGACAGCTCTATGTTGTCCTCTGGCCATGGGTATTCCTTTAACCTCCTGCTTACCTTCCAGAGGCTCCAGATGGTGTCCCCCACCTTCACTGGCTGCCAGGAAGACACCCAAACCCTGGGTCTGAGGACACAGCTGAGTGTTGGGGAGTGGGGCTAGAGAGGCCCTCCCAAAGGACTTGCAGATCTGGGGCTGGGCTCTAGGCCTTAAGGACCAGCCTCTCCATCTGGCCTGGGAGCTGTTCTGAAGGGAAGTCAGAATCTTCTCCCCTCTCTGAAGCTGGGGTCTCTGAAAGGGTTTATCCTGCCAACAAGGGTCCTCTCTGTACCACCCTAACACCCTGACATCATTTGCATCTTCCCCCCACATCCAGAGATGGAGAGATCACTCCCTCCTAGGCAACCCCTGTCCCTGTGGGAGAGACCTCCTCACAGGAGCCCTGTCTCCCCAGCTTGGCCTTAGGGGCACACAGCACACCTGCCCTCAGCGCAGGGCAGCCACGGGAAGGTGTCACCATGACCCAGAGTTGGCTCTTCTCCAAGTTGGCATCCCCAGCTCCCTATTCTACCCCCTTCCAGGGCTACCCTGCCCCACTCCAGGGCCTCCACCCCTACCAGAAGCCCTGCCCTCTGTATGCCCCCAGAAGTCCTTGCCTCCTTCAATGGCAGCCTCTACAACAGGACTCCATCCCCTGGGAGGTGTGACTGAGCTCAGCTGCTCCTCTCAGCGTCCCCTGTGACACCATCTGGGAAGAAATAAGAGCTTACCCACCACCCATAAGATGCCTGTGATTTGGATCCCACCAACATGGCAGTAGGTAAAATGCATCTGACTCTCAATCATGAGGAAGGGGAGGTCCTTGGGATAGAGTGGGAAGCAAAAATTAAGGGGGTAGTTTCAGCCAGCTCTCTAGGCCCCACTCCACATCCTCACCCCAGACCCACACGCCTTGTCCACAAGCTTTCACTCCACCTAAACCCGGGTGCCCTCATCCACCAGGCACAGAAGCACATAAACCTTGAAGACTTACATTTGAATCTTGGCTCTGACACTCATTAATCAGATGACCTTGGGCATCTCAGTTTCCTCGTCATAAAAAAAAGGGATAATTGGGCTTCCCTGGTGGCGCAGTGGTTGAGAGTCCGCCTGCCGATACAGGGAACACGGATTCGTGCCCCGGTCTGGGAAGATCCCACATGCTGCAGAGCGTCTGGGCCCGTGAGCCATGGCCGCTGAGCCTGCGCGTCCAGAGCCTGTGCTCCACAATGGGAGAGGCCACAGCAGTGAGAGGCCCGCATACCACACACAAAAAAAGAGGGATAATCACACTCACTTTACATTCTATTTACTTGTTTGTTTATTTATTTATATTTTTGGCTGCATTGGGTCTTCGTTGCTGTGTGCAGACTTTCTCTAGTTGCAGCGAGCGGGGGCTACTCTTCGTTGTGGTGTGTGGGCTTCTCATTGTGGTAGCTTCTCTTATTGTGGAGCACAGGCTCTAGGCGCACAAGCTTCAGTAGTTGTGGCATGCAGGCTCAGTAGTTGTGGCACACGGGCTTAGTTGCTCTGCAGCATGTACGATCTTCCCTGACCAGGGATCGTACCTGTGTCCCTTGTATTGGCAGGCAGATTCTTAACCACTGCGCCACCAGGGAAGTCCCTAATGTTTTATTTGTATTGTCTGTTCCTTCCTGAAAGCTCCCAGAGGACAGGGGTTTTTGTCTAGTTTTGTCACTGCTTTACCCCAGTGCCTAGAACGGTGCCTAGTACATAGTAGGTGCACAACAATTACTCACTGAATGAATGAATGAGATTCATAGTGAGGAATAAACGAGATAAACCATGTAAATGTTTTGCAGAACATCTAGTACCAGTGGGTACTCATATAATTCCTTTCCTTTGCAAAGCAAGTCAAATTAATTATTTCGTGTAGGTTTCACCAGGGCCCTTTGAGGCAGGAACCTTATTATTATTGATTCATTCGTTATTTATTCAACAAATATTTACCAAGAGCCTACTATGTTGTAGGCATTGTTGTAGGTATTTGGAAATCATCAGTAAATGAAAAAGAAAGATCCTTCCCTCGGAGCTTATAGCCTAGTAGGGTGAGAGAGACAAAAAGCAACAGATACCATAAAGTGTAAATTCCATGCTGTGTTAGGAGGTGACAAGTGCTGTGGGGAAAACGGCAGAGTGGAAAGAGGGATTAGGAGGACAAGGAGGATGTGATTTTTAAATAGGGTGGTCAGGTGAAGCCCCAGGAGAGGCTATAAAGAGGGCATTCGAACAGACTTGAAGGAGAGTCTTCCAGCCGGAGGAAACAGTAAGTGCGAAGGTCTGGCTGCCCGAGGAAGGAGGCTGGGGCCTGGGGTGAAGACGGAAGAAGTGAAGTGGAGGCCAGAGGTTGGTGGAATCTTGTAGGACAGTGAGTGAGGTGGAAAGCCATTGCAGAGATACAGTGTGCCTTACGTTTTAGAAGGCTAAATCTGGCTTCAGTGTGGTGAATAAACCACAGTGGGGTGAGGATGGGAGCAGCCAGAGCAGGAAGGAGCCAATGAAGAAATCCAGGTGAGAGATCATGAGGATTAGGACCAGATGGAGGCAATGGAGGTGGTGAGAAATGGACTGATGCCAGATGTATTTTGAAGGAAGAGCCAGCAGGATACCTGACAGTTTTTTCTTGCAGGGTTTGGCAGGCAGTAAAACCAAGATCCAGAGAAGACCTAGTGAGGTGCCACACAGCTGGTCAGAGGGCGGGGTGGAGGAGTGGAGGATGAGGCTGTGGTGTCTGGAAGGTCCCCAGGTCTAGGGCAGAGTGGGAGAAAGACTTCTGCTGCAGAAGGTCACAAACCAGCCCCAGGGCATCTGGGCATTGATTTGATCAATGGTTTTTTTCCTCTTCTCCTGAATTCCCCTATGATGGCCTTTTAATTGAGTCCATTTTTTCCAAGAGCTCGGGCTGAGCAGACGCCAGAGTGTTTGCCTATTATTAAGTAGATTAGTAAATGGTCCTAGGTCCTGGGCTGCTAGCAAAGTCAGAGTAGCTGCACAGCATCTCTGAGGAGTAACCCCAGGCCCTTGGTGCACTGCAGGTCTGTGCCAGGTGGCTTACCTTTGCCCATGCTGCCCCACCGTCTGCAGTGTCCTTGCTCACTTGGTAAATGCCTCCTCCTCCTCCAAGACTCGCGGATCACCATCCCTGCCCTCGCTGGCCCATCTCCCTGGGCAGAGAACTCACACAAGTGCCGAGGAGGGTTGCCTCACTGCAGGGCCTGCCTCTGACAGAGGGCAGACATGGTCTGACTCAAAGTTGTCAGGGAAGAGAGAACATGTACTTCACCCAAACAGCATGGACATCACAATCCTGCTGAAGTAAAAGAGACTTTACCATCTCTCCCAGTTCCTCCTCAGGAGGAGGGGTAGGGGGGCAGAGAGAGGAGGAGGAGAGGAATTAGTGATAAATTCACAAAACGGCAATTAGCTGGAAATGTAAGCTCGACTGGAGAAAAAGAAAACTGTCTCATGGCAATAACAAATTCAGACTGTTAAAAAAAATTGGTTAATTCCATTTTAGACATTATCTACCGATTTCCTCTATAAAAGATGAAGATTTAGTTGTCTTCCCTCATCCTCCTGTTGCAATTTTTGGTTAAATCAATATTCAGTACTTACATTTTTATGACTTTGAAAGTATTGTTGGCAGTTAACATCTAATAGTGTTCTATGATTACATTTTCTTTCTTGCATAACTTTTTGTTTCTCCTGGAGTTAATAACTGCCTTACTGTACAACCCTAAGAGGGACATATTCTAAGGACAAAGAGAATTATAAAGAAATCTTAAACAGTGTTTATAATCATATCATGAGTGGCTATTGAAACATGGCTTGTCTGAACTGAGATGTGCTGCAAGCATAAAACACACTGGATTTTGAAGACTTACTACAACAAAAAAAGGTAAAATATCTCATTAATTTTTCATATTGGTTACATGTTGAAATGATAATATTTGGGGTAGAATGGATTAAATAAAATATATTACTAAAGTCAATTTCATTTATTTCTGATTACTTTTTTCAATACATTTTTAAAAAATTAATTAATTTTTTTTTGGATGCGCTGGGTCTTCCTCGCTGCCCGAGGGCTTTCTCCTGTTGCGGCAAGCAGGCTTCTCATTGCGGTGGCTCCTCTTGTTGCGGAGCATGGGCTCTAGGTGCGCGGGCCTCAGCAGTCGTGGCTCACGGGCCCAGCAGTCATGGCTCACGGGCCCAGTAGTTGTGGCTCACGGGCTTCGTGGCATGTGGGATCTTCCCATACCAGGGCTCGAACCCATGTCCCCTGAATTGGCAGGTGGATTCTTAACCACTGCACCACCAGGAAGTTCTCTGATTACTTTTTTTAATGTGGTTACTTGAAAATGTTATATTGTACCTGTGCCTTGCATTATGTTTCCATTGGACAGGTCTAGGCAGTGATAATCAACGGCTGTGTCCCCACTAACAGCCTCATAACACCTAAACCCACTGACCAATATTAACATCACAAAAAAAGAGAGAGGAGACCAGTCATACCTTGCTGATGTGGTGCAAAAGGAAGTACACACCACCACCTGTGAATTGTTGCCAAAAAATTGATCCTGAATCTGATCAAGCTGATTTAACTATCAGTTTTCAGGAGCTACAGGGTACAGAAGAATATGTTAAATGACAACATGGGGATGCAATTAGCCAGATCCAGAATCTGAGGACTTTTATGGGATAAATGACCTGTTTCTTCATTTAAAAAAAAAAAAAAAAAAAAACAACCATCAACAAAACAAAACAAAACACGGGGAAAAAATGGCAGAGGAGTAAATATAGGAATGGAAGTTGAAGCCAGGGTCCCATTTCTACTCACTGCTACAAAGGTATAAGTCCCAAATCCCTAAATGATCAGAAGCCATTTGTCTCGAAGGGAAACAGGGGGAGGAAATCAGAAACGGAGAAGAGACTGGACTACATTTTGCTTTTCTCCACTCTTCTATGCTGAATCCCTCCCCCAAAATACGTTGAAGTCCTAACACCTAGTACCTCAGAATGTAACCTTATTGGAGAAAGGCTCTTTAAAGAGGCAATTAGGAGGAGCTTCAAGATGGCGGAAGAGTAAGGCGTGGAGATCTCCTTCCTCCTCACAGAGACATCAGAAATACATCTACACGTGGAACTTCTTCTATAGAACACCCACCGAACGCTGGCAGAAGACCTCAGACCTCCCAAAAGGCAAGAAACTCCCCACGTACCTGGGTAGGGCAAAAGAAAAAAGAAAAAACAGAGACAAAGAATAGGGACGGGACCTGCACCAGTGGGAGGGAGCCGTGAAGGAGGAAAGGTTCCCACACACTAGAAGCCCCTTTGCGGGCGGAGACTGTGGGTGGCTGGGTGGAAGCTTCGGAGCCGCGGAGGAGAGCACACCCACAGGATGCGGAGGGCAAAGCGGAGAGATTCTCGCAGAGGATCGGTGCCGACCAGCACTCACCAGCCCGAGAGGCTTGTCTGCTCACCCGCCGGGGCGGGCCGGGGCCGGGAGCTGAGGCTTGGGCTTCGGTCGGATCCCAGAGAGAGGACTGGGGTTGGCAGCATGAACACAGCCTGAAGGGGGCTAGTGCGCCACAGCTAGCCGGGAGGGAGTCCGGTTGAAGTCTGGAGCTGCCGAAGAGGCAAGAGACCTTTTCTTCCCTCTTTGCTTCCTGAGGCGGGAGGAGAGGGGATTAAGAGCGCCGCTTAAAGGAGCTCCAGAAACAGGCTCGAGCTGCGGCTGTCGGCACGGACAGTAGAGACGGGTGTAGGACGCTAGGGTTGCTGCTGCCGCCACCAAGAGGCCTGTGTGCGAGCACAGGTCACTCTCCACACCGCCCCTTCCGGGAGCCCGTGCACCCCGCCACTGCCGGGGTCCCGGGATCCAGGGACAGCTTCCCCAGGAGAACGCGTGGCGCGCCTCAGGCCGGTACAGCGTCACGCCGGCCTCTGCCGCCACGGGCTCGCCCCGCATCCGTGCCCCTCCCTCCCCCTGGCCTGTGCCAGAGCCCCCGAATCAGCTTCTCCTTTAACCCCGTCCTGTCTGAGCGAAGGGCAGACGCCCTCGGACAACCTACACGCAGAGGCGGGGCCAAGTCCAAAGCTGAACCCCAGGAGCGGTGCGAACAAAGAGGAGAGGGGGAGGTCTCTCCCAGCAGCCTCAGAAGCCGCGGATTAAAGCTCCACAATCAACTTGAAGTGCCCTGCATCTGTGGAAAACCTGAATAGACAACGAATCATCCCAAGTTGAGGAGGTGGACTTTGGGAGCAAGATATACTATTATTTTCCCCTTTTTTCTTTTTGTGAGTGTGTATGTGTGTGCTGCTGTGTGAGATTTTGTCTGTATAGCTTTGCTTTCAACATCTGTCCTAGGGTTATACCGACCTGTTTTTCTTTGTATTTTTTTAATAGAAATTTTTCTTCTTAATAATTATTTTTTATTTTAATAACTATACTTTATCCTACTTTATTTTGTCTTCTCCCTTTCTTTCTTCCTTTCTTCCTTCCTTTCTTCCCTCCTTTCTTCCCTCCTTTATTCCTTCCTTCCTCCCTTCCTCTCTTCCTTCCTCCCTTTCTTCCTCTCCTCCTTCCTTCCATCCTTTCTTGCTTTCTTCCTTCCTTCATTTCTTCCTTCCTTTCTTTCTTCCTTCTTCCCTTCCTTTCTTCATTCCTCCCTTTCTTTCTTCCTTCCTTCCCTCCCTTCCTCCCTCCCTCCTTCCTTCCTTCCTTCCTTCCTTCCTTCCTTCCTTCCTTCCTTCCTTCCTTCCTTTTCTTTCCTTTCTATTTTTTCTCCCTTTTATTTTGAGCCGTGTGGATTAAAGGCTCTTGGCGCTCCAGCCAGGCACCAGGGCTGTGTCTCTGAGGTGGGAGAACCAACCTCAGGACACTGGTCCACAAGAGACCTCCCAGCTCCACGCAATATCAAACGGTGAAAATCTCCCAGAGATCTCCATCTCAACACCAAGACCCAGCTTCACTCAAGGACCAGCAACGAACAGTGCTGGACACCCTATCTCCAACAAAGAGCAAGACAGGTCTACAGCCCCATCCATTAGCACAGAGGCTGCCTAAAATCATAATAAGGCTACCAACATCCCCAAACACACCACAAGACGTGGACCTGCCCACCAGAAAGACAAGATACAGCCTCATCCACCAGAACAGAGGCACTAGTCCCCCCAACCAGGAAACCTACTCAACCCACTGAACCAACCTTAGCCACTGGGGACAGCCACCAAAAACAACGGGAACTACGAACCTGCAGCCTGCAAAAAGGAGACCCCAAGGACAGTAAGATAAGCAAAATGAGAAGACAGAAAAACACACAGCAGATGAAGGAGCAAGATAAAAACCCACCAGACCTAACAAATGAAGAGGAAATAGGCAGTCTACCTGAAAAAGAATTCAGAATAATGATAGTAAAGATGATTAAAAATCTTGGAAATAGAATAGACAAATTGCAAGAAACAGTTAACAAGGACCTAGAAAAAATAAAGAGGAAGCAAGCAACGATGAGCAACACAATAAATGAAATGAAAAATACTCTAGATGGGATCAATAGCAGAATAACTGAGGCAGAAGGACAGATAAGTGACCTGGAAGATAAAGTAGTGGAAATAACTACTGCAGAGCAGAATAAAGAAAAAAGAATGAAAAGAACTGAGGACAGTCTCAGAGACCTCTGGGACAACATTAAATGCACCAACATTCGAATTATAGGGGTCCCAGAAGAAGAAGAGAAAAAGAAAGGGACTGAGAAAATATTTGAAGAGATTATAGTGGAAAACTTCCCTAATATAGGAAAGGAAATAGTCAATCAAGTCCAGGAAGCACAGAGAGTCCCATACAGGATAAACCCAAGGAGAAACACGCCAAGACACATAATAATCAAACTGTCAAAAATTAAATACAAAGAAAACATATTAAAAGCACCAAGCGAAAAACAACAAATAACACACAAAGGAATCCCATAAGGTTAACATCTGATCTTTCAGCAGAAACTCTACAAGCCAGAAGGGAATGGCAGGACATATTTAAAGTGATGAAGGAAAAAAAACCTACAACCAAGATTACTCTACCCAGCAAGGATCTCATTCAGATTTGATGGAGAAATTAAAACCTTTACAGACAAGCAAAAGCTGAGAGAGTTCAGCACCACCAAACCAGCTCTACAACAAATACTAAAGGAACTTCTCTAGGCAAGAAACACAAGAGAAGGAAAAGACCTACAAGAACAACCCGAAACAATTAAGTAAATGGTAATAGGAACATACATATCGATAATTACCTTAAATGTAAATGGATTAAATGCTCCCACCAAAAGACACAGACTGGCTGAATGGGTACAAAAACAAGACCCATATATATGCTGTCTACAAGAGACCCACTTCAGACCTAGGGACACATACAGACTGAAAGTAAGGGGATGGAAAAAGATATTCCATGCAAATGGAAATCAGAAGAAAGCTGGAGTGGCAATTCTCATATCAGACAAAATAGACTTTAAAATAAAAACTATTACAAGAGATAAAGAAGGACACTACATAATGATCAAGGGATCGATCCATGAAGAAGATATAACAATTGTAAATATTTATGCACCCAACATAAGAGCACCTCAATTCATAAGGCAAATACTAACATCCATAAAAGGGGAAATCGACAGTAACACAATCATAGTAAGGGACTTTAACAGCCCACTTTCAACAATGGACAGATCATCCAAAATGAAAATAAATAAGGGGCTTCCCTGGTGGCACAGTGGTTGAGAGTCCGCCTGCCAATGCAGGGGACACGGGTTCGTGTCCCGGTCCGGGAGGATCCCACATGCCGCAGAGCGGCTGGGCCCATGAGCCTGCGCGTCTGGAGCCTGTGCTCTGCAGCAGGGGGGGCCACAACAGTGAGAGGCCCGCATACCACAAAAAAAAAAAAAAAAAGAAAGAAAATAAATAAGGAAACACAAGCTTTAAATGATACATTACACAAGATGGACTTAATTGATATTTATAGGACATTCCATCCAAAAACAACAGAATACACATTTTTCTCAAGTGCTCATGGAACATTCTCCAGGATCGATCATATCTTGGGTCACAAATCTAGCCTTGGCAAATTTAAGAAAATTGAAATCGTATCAAGTATCTTTTCCGACCACAATGCTATGAGACTAGATATCAATTACAGGAAAAGATCTGTAAAAAATACAATCACATGGAGGCTAAACAATACACTACTTAATAACGAGGTGATCACTGAAGAAATCAAAGAGGAACTCAAAAAATACTTAGAAACAAATGACAATGGAGACACGACGAACCAAAACCTATGGGATACAGCAAAAACAGTTCTAAGAGGGAAGTTTATAGCAATACAATCATACCTTAAGAAACAGGAAACATCTCGAATAAACAACCTAACTTTGCACTTAAAGCAATTAGAGAAAGAAGAACAAAAAACCCCAAATTTAGCAGAAGGAAAGAAATCATAAAGATCAGATCAGAAATAAATGAAAAAGAAATGAAGGAAACAATAGCAAAGATCAACAAAACTAAAAGCTGGTTCTTTGAGAAGATAAACAAAATTGATAAACCATTAGCCAGACTCATCAAGAATAAAAGGGAGAAGACTCAAATCAATAGAATTAGAAATAAAAAAGGAGATGTAACAACTGACAATGCAGAAATATAAAAGATTATAAGAGATTACTACAAGCAACTGTATGCCAATAAAATGGACAACCTGGAAGAAATGGACAAATTCTTAGAAATGCACAAGCTGCCGAGACTGCACCAGGAAGAAATAGAAAATATGAACAGACCAATCACAAGCACTGAAATTGAAACTGTGATTAAAAATCTTCCAACAAACAAAAGCCCAGGACCAGATGGCTTCACAGGTGAATTCTATCAAACATTTAGAGAAGAGCTAACACTATCCTTCTCAAACTCTTCCAAAAGATAGCAGAGGGAGGAACACTCCCAAACTCATTCTATGAGGCCACCATCACCCTGATACCAAAACCAGACAAAGACGTCACAAAGAAAGAAAACTACAGGCCAATATCACTGATGAACATAGATGCAAAAATCCTCAACAAAATATTAGCAAACAGAATCCAACAGCACATTAAAAGGATCATACACCATGATCAAGTGGGGTTTATCCCAGGAATGCAAGGATTCTTCAATATACGCAAATCAATCAACGTGATACACCATATCAACAAACTGAAGGAGAAAAACCATATGATCATCTCAATAGATGCAGAGAAAGCTTTTGAAAAAATTCAACACCCATTTATGATAAAAAACCCTGCAGAAAGTAGGCATAGAGGGAACTTTCCTCAACATAATAAAGGCCATATATGACAAACCCACAGCCAGCATCATTCTCAATGGTGAAAAACTGAAACCATTTCCACTAAGATCAGGAACAAGACAAGGTTGCCCACTCTCACCACTCTTATTCAACATAGTTTTGCAAGTTCTAGCCACAGCAATCAGAGAAAAAAAAGAAATAAAAGGAATCCAAATAGGAAAAGAAGAAGTAAAGCTGTCACTGTTTGCAGATGACATGATACTATACATAGAGAATCCTAAGGATGCTACCAGAAAACTACTAGAGCTAATCAATGAATTTGGTAAAGTAGCAGGATACAAAATTAATGCACAGAAATCTCTGGCATTCTTATACACTAATGATGAAAAATCTGAGAATGAAATTAAGAAAACACTCCCATTTACCATTGCAACAAAAAGAATAAAATATCTAGGAATAAACCTACCTAAGGAGACAAAATAATTGTATGCAGAAAACTATAAGATACTGATGAAAGAAATTAAAGATGATACAAATAGGTGGAGAAATAGACCATGTTCTTGGATTGGAAGAATCAACATTGTGAAAATGACTCTACTACCCAAAGCAATCTACGGATTCAATGCGATCCCTATCAAATTACCAGTGGCATTTTTTACAGAACTAGAACAAAAAATTTCACAATTTGTATGGAAACACAAAAGACCCCGAATAGCCAAAGCAATCTTGAGAACGAAAAATGGAGTAGGAGGAATCAGGCTCCCTGACTTCAAATTATACTACAAGGCCACAGTAATCAAGACAGTATGGTACTGGCACAAAAACAGAAATATAGATCAATGGAACAGGATAGAAAGCCCAGAGATAAACCCACACACATATGGTCACCTTATCTTTGATAAAGGAGGGAAGGATATACAATGGAGAAAAGACAGCCCCTTCAATAAGTGGTGCTGGGAAAACTGGACAGCTACTTGTAAAAGTATGAAATTAGAACACTCCCTAACACCACACACAAAAATAAACTCAAAATGGGTTAAAGACCTAAATGTAAGGCCATACACTATAAAACTCTTAGAGGAAAACATAGGCAGAACACTGTATGACATAAATCACAGCAAGATCCTTTTTGACCCATCTCCTAGAGAAATGGAAATAAAAACAAAAATAAACAAATAGGACCTAATGAAACTTAAAAGCTTTTGCACAGCAAAGGATACCATAAACAAGACCAAAAGACAACCCTCAGAATGGGAGAAAATATTTGCAAATGAAGCAACTGACAAAGGATTAATATCCAAAATTTATAAGCAACTCATGTAGCTCAATAACAAAAAAACAAACAACCCAATCCAAAAATGGGCAGAAGAACTAAATAGACATTTCTCCAGAGAAGATATACAGATTGCCAACAAACACATGAAAGAATGCTCAACATCATTAATCATTAGAGAAATGCAAATCAAAACTACAATGAGATATCATCTCACACCAGTCAGATTGGCCATCATCAAAAACTCTAGAAACAATAAATGCTGGAGAGGGTGTGGAGAAAAGGGAACCCTCTTGCACTGCTGGTGGGAATGTAAATTGATACAGCCACTATGGAGAACAGTATGGAGGTTCCTTAAAAAACTACAAACAGAACTACCATATGACCCAGCAATCCCACTACTGGACATATACCCTGAGAAAACCATAATTCAAAAAGAGTCATGTACCAAAATGTTCATTGCAGCTCTATTTACAATAGCCAGGACGTGGAAGCAACCTAAGTGTCCATCATTGGATGAATGGATAAAGAAGATGTGGCACATATATACAATGGAATATTACTCAGCCATAAAAAGAGATGAAACTGAGTTATTTGTAATGAGGTGGATGGACCTGGAGTGTGTCATACAGAGTGAAGTAAGTCAGAAAGAGAAAAACAAATACCGTATGCTAACACATATATATGGACTCTAAGAAAAAAAAATGTCATGAAGAGATTAGTGGTAGGACGGGAATAAAACACAGACCTACTAGAGCATGGACTTGAGGATATGGGGAGGGGGAAGGGTAAGCTGTGACGAAGTGAGAGAGTGGCAGGGACATATACACACTACCAAATGTAAATTAGATAGCTAGTGGGAAGCTGCCACATAGCACAGGGAGATCACCTCTGTGCTTTGTGACCACCTAGAGGGGTGGGATAGGGAGGGTGGGAGAGAGGGTGACGCAAGAGGGAAGAGATATGGGAACATATGTATATGTATAACTGATTCACTTTGTTGTAAAGGAAAAACTAACACACTATTATAAAACAGTTATACTCCAATAAAGATTTTTTTTTTTTTAAAGAGGCAATTAAGTTAAAATGAGGTCACTGGGGTGGGCCCTAATCTAGTAAGCCTCTTGCAAGAAGAGGCTATTTGGATACAGACACAACAAAGGGAAGGTGGTATGAAGACACAGGGAGAAGATGGCCATCTACAAGCCAAGGGGAAAGGCCCTCAGAAGGAACCAATCCTGCTGTCACCTGGATCTTGGACTTCTAGCCTCCAGAACGGTAAGAAAATTAATTTCTGTTGTTTAAGCCACCCAGTCTATGGTACTCTGTTACAGCAGCCCTAGCAGACCACTTAGTGTGTATGGTACTCATGAGAATCATCCCATCTTTTATAGTTTGAAAGGGAGGTGCATTTTCTTTGCACATGTCTCCCCATATGGGAATGCCTGGCGCAAACTACTTCTTAGGACCTGAACTCACCATTTCTGGGTAAACAAGTTGTCACCATGGTGGGGAACCTGGCCCTAATCACTCTAATTGGCCTAAGTTCTTACCTTTACACCTGAATGCTATGTTTTCTCTTCAACAAATGCTTCATGGATTTCTGTTGCTGTTGATGTTGACTTTTGTATGAAAGAACATCATCTCCTGTGTTGGGTGCGTGACTCAGCTGACTTTCTTTCTCTTCATTATCATCTCTAAATACTATGTGTTGACATTAATGGCCTGCGATTGCTTTTAGCTATTTATAATCCATGATTGTATAAGGCACCACATCTCATCAGATGTGTTCGGTGTTGAGGTTTGGGTTTGTGCAAGCATGTGTGTGTGTGTGTGTGTGTGTGCGTGTGTGTGTGTGTGTGTGTGTGCATGTATGAGATGGGATTTGCTGAAGCCACTGCCCACACAGGACAGAAGCTTAGGCCAACCTTCTGCAAAGTCAATGTCATCAACCATTATCTATATGACAGCTTCCTGGTCCTCTAAACACCTTGTACCAGCACCTATGTCAGTGAAGTGGTGGTTTTCATTGAAGTGGTCATTGCTATCACAGTACCCAGTCTTCATTTCTTTTCATTTTCATCCAATTTGCTCAAGGCAAATCAAAACCATGTGGCACCTGCCTCTCTCACATCAATGCCATTTCCCTTTTCTTTGGCTAGTAGTATTCCTGAATCAAACATTCTCCAGGGTCTATGAACCAAGGTCAGCAAACTGGTGAGTTTTCTATTCCAGTGTGGGGGTCCATGCTGAACTCCCTATTTAAAGCCTGAGGAACAAAGAAAATGCTGGTTAAAATCCAGGAAAAGCAGTGATCATGTAAGGAGATGCAGGTTTCTATTTTATTGGTGTTTTTTCACAGAGGGTTGTTGTCCCTATGTCCATTCTATAGATGGAGGATTGTTCGATCTTTCTTCTAAGAGACTCTTTTCATCACTTCCCTCATAGGTAAACTGGGCTTGTGCTTTGCTTTCTCATCTCCTGAACTTCTTGTATACAGATTTGACCAAGTGTAGTTGTTTATACACTAGACATTACTGCTTGGAACCCTTTGTCTCCTGCTCTTTTCTAAACCCTGGACGTACACCATCAATCCAATCAAGCCACCTGGAGAAAAGTTGAACACTGTGGATTGCTTCCCTAAACCCAGAACTGCCAGATCCTTTGGAAGGGTTCTCTTTCTTGTCAGTTCTGTTACTGAAAGAGGCAGCAGGATTCCAATGAAATGCTTCCCTTCCAACCTGCATAAGCAGCTCAAGGTGGACACAAACCCTCCTGATTTCGCCCTCTTGTTATCCTACCTTTTGTTCTTCTGGGCTTTCTTGTCCACTTCTGAGAGCGGCAACATCTAAGAGCTTCTGCCAGTCACATCTTCAAGTGGTGGCAGATGGAAGTGTTTCCACATGAACCAAGTTCCCTGGTGAGTAAGGACATTTGCGGCCCTCCTCACACTTCTCTCTCCAGGAAATAAGGGCTTTCTCCTGTGAGATGCAAATTAATCCCCTTATTCTCAAACTTTGGGGAAAAAAATTAACTGGAAAGAACAATTCTGTTGTTTTTTTTTATATGACAGTTTTCAATAAGTACTTCATTACTCTGTTAGTATTTTTCTAATCTGGGAATTGCCAGAAGCCAAGGTGAACATCATGTATGTCAATACAATAAACATTAGATAAAGCAGAGAACATACGACAACACCGCCATTTTGGCACCATTAATGCCAAAACCCTCACTAATGCAGGATGATTAGGGGACTAGATATGTACCCAGGACCTCAGTTATGGTGGAGCGTGGTTGAGAGTATAAACGTTGTGCACAATATTATCCAAAATAGAATAAAATATTCTGAAAAAAACATTTAGTTCTCCTTGCAAATTTTGCCATTTGTCATTTAAAAGCACTGCACATAAAATTGGACAATTCCTTTTTAATTTTTTTTTTTTTTTTTTTTTTCGGTATGCGGGCCTCTCACTGTTGTGGCCTCTCCCGTTGCGGAGCACAGGCTCTGGACGCGCAGGCTCAGCGGCCATGGCTCACGGGCCCAGCCGCTCCGCGGCATGTGGGATCCTCCCGGACGAACCCGCATCCCCTGCATCGGCAGGCAGATTCTCAACCACTGCGCCACCAGGGAAGCCCCCTCCTTTTTAATTTTACAGTGAGGCTTAGTATGGAAAAAATTACCTGAACACTGACAATAATAACTACAGAAAAGGTATGTGAATCTACTTAAACTTTGTCTCACCAATAAGACCATAAACATCGTTAGGGCAAAGATCATTTCCTAGACTTCCTTCAGTTCTCTGATACTTCTCCCATCCTTAGTTCGTATGGCTGAAATATGGGGTGTTCGTATTTCATGAACATTTCATGGCATTTCAAGAAATGCCAACTGAATTGGAACATCCTCTTCTGTTATTTAAATAAAATTTAAATAAAGCAACAGTTAAAGAAAGTTTTTGATTATTTGCTCTGTGGTAGGCACAGTGCTAAGAGTTTTACATACATTACCTCAGTTAATCTTCAAACCACTCCAGAGGACAGAATTATTTTATCCCCCTTTTTATGAGTCACCAGCACTCTGAGAAGCAAAGGTGTGGCTTTGTTCTGCATTTTCTGTGGTTCCTGTTATCAGGCCCTGGGTCTCCATTTCCAGTTCCTTTCCTTACAGATTGGGTGACATTGGACAAGACCATTGCCTTCTCTGAGCCTCAGTTTCCTCCTCTAAGAAATGAGAGTAGTCATCTGTTCTAAGTAAGGCTTAAGAAGATTAATATGTTAATTTATGCAAAACTACTTAGAAAAATGGTAAAACCCTATATAAAATTTTATTTATAAAATTTTTCGGGCTTCCCTGGTGGCGCAGTGGTTGAGAGTCCGCCTGCCGATGCAGGAGACACGGGTTCGTGCCCTGGTCCGGGAAGATCCCACATGCCGCGGAGCAACTAAGCCCGTGAGCCATGGCCGCTGAGCCTGTGCGTCCGGAGCCTGTGCTCCGCAACGGGAGAGGCCACAACAGTGAGAGGCCCGCATACCGCAAAAAAAAAAAAAAAAAAAAAAAAAAAAAAAAAAAAAAAAAAAATTTTTCAATTTTTCTCAATAATGAGACACTATCAAACCCCTTCATTTGCAGCAACTTTTTTTTTTCAAGAATACTTTCTTAAGAACACTCCTTTGTGGGTTTGTTTGTTTGTTTTGTTTTTAATTTTTTTCTTTTTCTAAAATTTATTTATTTATTTATTGGCTGCATTGGGTCTTCGTTGTAGCACGCGGGCTTCTCATTGCAGTGGCTTCTCTTGTTGCGGAGCACAGGCCCTAGAATGCACGGGCTTCGTTGCAGTGCATGGGATCAGTAGTTGTGTCGTGGGCTCTAGAGGGCAGGCTCCAGAGTTGTGGCGCACCAGCTTACTTGCTCCACAGCATGTGGGATCTTCCCGGACCACGGATCGAACCTGTGTCCCCTGCATTGGCAGGCATATTCTTAACCACTGTGCCACCAGGGAAGTCCCTGCAGCAACTTTATTAAATGTGACATCTTGATTTAAGAAAGTGATATGTTTCTTTATTTAATTTTCAACTAAAGAATGCATTCACTCAGTTCAAACAAAACAAATATTGAAAGGTAAACAGTGAAGAGTCTCTCTCTCATTAACTCTATTAAACAACCACCATTCATGGTTTCTTCATCTTTCCAGACAACTGTATGCATATACAAGCCCTAAAAGCCGTGTGTTCTTTTTTCTTTCTCTATACTCAAAAGGCTACATACTTGTACACATATTTCTAGCTTTCTTCTGCAGATTTCCTGAAAGTCTTTTCACACCAATACACAAAAAGCTTACTTGTTCTGTTCACAGCCATAATTTATTTAACCATTTCCCTATGAATATACATTTAGGTCATTTCCAATCTTTGGATATTGATTTGTTGATTTTTAAAGAGCTGAAATGAATGAAAACATCAATTCTTTCTTCATTATGAGGTTTAAACTATTTAACAAAACAATAATGTCTGACTGTACCTCAGATTCAACAAGTCTGATTTAAAAGGGACAGGAATCTGTTGGTACCCAGTGAAAGATTTCCCCCCTGATCTCAGGGTTCAACTCTCATGTAATTTGGCTTCTTGCTCCTCATTTTGATTTCATTACCCTCTCCATCCCCCTGCAGCAGGCAGTGTTGCAGAGGCCAATGAGGTTCCAAGAGGTAGTTTGAACAGCAGACCTCTGTGGACTATCACCTCTTTACTACATGCACTGTGTTCCTTTTAATACAAGCTAACTTCTGAATCAGGGACAGATCTGGTGGGCATGATAGGAAGGAGCCAGACTGAAATGAGAAAGGCCTCAATCTTACCTCAGAAGTCCTGAGTTCTAGTTCTGACCAACATTTCCTAGCTGCGTAAACTAAAGCAAGTCATATAGTCTCTCTGAGCCTGTTTCCTCATCTGTAAAATGGGAATAATCAGAGTATCTATTCAGACTCCATGTACAAATGAAGCATGATAAAATATGTAAAGCCCCTAGCACAATGCTGGCTCATAGCACACATGAAAAAATGGTAGCATGTTTTATTAGTAGAGCTTGGAAGGGTGAGCAGGACTCACAAAGACGAAAGGAAAGGAACAGCATTCCAAGAGGGGGAACAGCACATACAACTAGCAGAATTTACAGTGTGAACCCTCAGAGCCAGCCATGGGAGGAGGCAGAGCAAGGATTGTCGACCCAATTTTGTAGTTGAGGAAACTAAGACCCGGAAAGGGGCAATGACTCACGCCCATCTCCCATCAATGTACATGGAGGCAGGGGAGGAATTCAAAGCCCTGAGGAGGAGCTGCCAGGGCTGAAATTCCTGGGTTATGAATTTGTGGGTTAATACTTGGTTGTGCAGCTGGAATGTGGTAGGAATGTGAAAGGGGGAACTTCCGGAAGTGGTGGCCCTTTTCAGGACATAAGCTGCCCATGGATGCTGGACTGACAGAGCAAACAGGTGCGGCATGGGGCTCCTGGACCTCAGGAAAGGGGGTGGGGGGTCTTGGGACCATGGTCGGGGCTAAAAGAGAAGCACTGGTCTTGAGAGGAGGCTGCAGGCACATCAAGGCTGGGTGCTGACAGGAGCAAGGGAAGTCTCAGAAGTCGTTGGAAATGCCAGACATAGCTCGTCATGGGTCTCACTGGACGTCTGCCAGCTGCTAAGGCTTCTGAGGCCACAGGCAGAGGCTGGGAGAGGGGGGAAGAGTAGGGAGAGGAAGAGGAGGAAGCAAGTGTTCTTCCAGGCACACTCTAACGAAGGGCTCTTTGACCTCTCCTGGAGCCAGGTAGATGGGGCCTGGCTCCTGGGCCCAGCTCTGAGCCTGCAGCCCTCTCCTCCCTTCTCCCAAGCCTGTCTTCCCTCGCCCTCAGTGACACCACACTGCTCTGCTGCACATCTTACTGCTCTGGCTGCTCCTCCTCAGTCTTATCCCTGGACATCTCTTCTTCCCTCCTTTAACTGATGGCCCCAGCCCAAACCCTCTTCTCTATCTTCTCTCTTCCATTAAGCAAACTCACTGCCCTATGGCCTAGAAAACCAAACATTAAGTTGGTGAGTTCCCCAAATCTGTGTCTCCAGCCAGCTGTCAACCCTGGGTGATGGGATATTATTTTATTAAAGAGCCACCAATTTTCTCTGAATTGATGTGGGTGCAATGATCAAACCACTTGGCAAAGCTCATCGGAGTAGGCATTTCCAGGGGTTGGAGCACAGTCGCCACGGAAATCAGATGAGGCTCTGCATACCATCTGGGGGCAGTGGATGGACCAGGCAAGAAGGCTGAGGACAGGGGAGTGGACGCTGGGGAGAAGTCAGGGCCATCAAGACAACCCTCACTCCCCAACTTCAACACAGATTCCTCTCCTCTGCCCACCTTGGAGAACCAGGGTTCAGCCTATTGGGAGTAAATGGGCCTCCTCTTCCCCTGTAGCAGATGTTGGAGCAGGTCCCTGCTCATGACCCTCAGCGCTCACTATTCCCTATGCCCCGACAGCTTCTCACTGACGGTACCTGGGACTCTGCCTGGGAGCTTTCTCTGGCCGTCTGGAGCACATTTGGCCAGAAGGGCCAGAAAATTTGGGGACCAGCTTTTAACCAATGACAACTAGAGTTGATAGATAAATGCTCCAGATTCCTTGCCTCTCATGTGGGAAATCTCTAAGGCATGTTCTGTGCTGCCTCCTAGAGGTTCCCAATGGGATTGACCCCCAGGGATAATCTCTTCATTGACCACTGTTGGGCTGTACCTCACAGGCTTGCCCAGCTTCAAGACCGAAGAAAAAGCCGGGAGTCAGCGACAAAGACATCAATGGTTTAATGGATGGGGGAGCTTACATGTCTGAAGCAAAGTCCTGGAGCAACCGTGGGACAGGACATGGCAGCAGTCTTCACTCCCAGGGGTTAGAAGGGGATTGACATCAGGTTGGCTCATCGGTTACCAAGGAAACTAACAGAGGGGCACACCCCTCACTGCCCCTTTGATAAGAACAAGTACCAGCTCGGGCCTGGGACAAGTAGGTAGGAAGGTCAGTCATGTGAGTAGGGTGTGGGGGAGGCAGGCACTGGTCGGGCAGGGGATGTAAAGAGAACAAGAGAACAGCCACCTTGAGTGGCCTGACCATACAACCACCCTGAATTGGCTTCCTTCCTTTCCCTGTCTTACTTCCCCAGGCCCTTAGTGATGATTTCAGGATCATCTCAGAAATTAACTATTTGCATTTGATTCCTTGCCCCAGCATTGGCTTCTGGGGGAACCCAAACCAAGATAACCCTCCCTCACATTCACATCCAATCTGCCTGAATCCTGCTGATTCTACTTCCTAAAAGGCCCCTGCAATCCCCCTTCTAATCAGTTCCTCACTTATCACCCCTCCTCCATCCCTACCAGCTTGGCCACCTGCCTGGACTACTGGCTCTCACTGGTCCCCTGCCTCCTGCCCCTCTGCACAGCAGCTGGGACCAGCAAACTTTCTAAGACATTACTCTGATTATGCCCCTCCCCGTTTATACCCTTCCATGGCTCCCATCGCCCTGAGGATAAACTAAGCTTCCCAGCCTGACGTTCAAGGCCCTGCAAGACCTGGTCCCTCCCACCTTTTCAGCCTTGTCTGGCCCACTCCTCCCTTCCACTGGACTCTCCCACAGAACTGAGACACACAAGGTTCCCAGAATTTGCCATGTTCTCTCTCACTTCCAGGTCTTTGCATGCTGCCCGCTTCCCTGATTTCACCCAGATGACCCTAGTTGTCCTTAAACACCAGCTTAGGACTTGTACCCTGACTTCCCCTGTGCCCATGTCTCCAGGCTGGGCAGGGGCCCCTCTGGGTTCCTGTGCCTCAGTGCACATCTCTGTATCCCTCTACCAACAACAACATCCTGGCTTATCTACTCTCCAAACCAGACACTTCTTGAGGGCACTAGCCATGGACAATTCATCTTTGTATCCCCGGTGCCCTGACCACACTTGGGCACATAGAGAGGGTCAGAGAAGAGATGAATGATAATGATGACTCTAAATCCCCAAAGAGACCTATATTCATTCCTTCATTTAGTTATTATAGAGCACTGTGCCAAGTGTGGAGAAAACAAGGCCGGTGAACCACAGACACAGTGCCTGTGTTCGTAGGCAGTGTTCCAGACAGTGTTCTGGAACAGTGCCTCACCTCTGCTGGTGAGGGAGCGATGTGGAGAGAGAAAACATCAGGCCAGAGTGATTGGGTGCATCAGAGGCCAACACTGGGGCCTTGGGAGCCCAGAGGAGGCCCTGGACGCTGTCTGATGGGGAGGGGGACAGAGAAGGCTTCTGAGAGGAGGTGCTTCCTCTCTGTGCTGGCCCTGATCACCCTTTGTCTTTGCAAAGCATGTGGGGGGCTGGGGAGTCAGGGGAGAAGCAGGGTCTATTACTGTGTCCCTATAATCTCACCTCCTCCTTCCCGTCAAAGCTGACCTCTACCCGGTTGGTCATTCCCATTCATGTCTTTATACATAAGTATAGTATTATTTTGCATGTTTTAAAACGTTATGTTCACAGTATCATACTGTGTGTATCCTCCCATATACTTCTTTTTTCAGTTCCATTATGGTCGTGAGATTTAGCTTTGTCCATGGGCTGCTCTAGTTCATTCATTTTTGTCCATTGTATAGTATTCCATTACGTGCTTATACAGTCATCCCTTAACATAGCCCATTCCTCATAGTAAATCTGTAGATAGTAAAAGCTCATATTACAGAATTTTATCTGGGAAAAATAATAATATGTTGCCAGCTCATCCAAAACCTTCAGCTAATTTCGCCCCAATATCATTGAAATTCTTTAAAACTATTAATGATCACCAAGGATTTCTGCACAGTATTCTGTGCAGTATTTCTGCTGTGTTGTCCAATATAGTATCTACTAGCCACATGAGGCTATTTAAGTTTAAATGTAAATGAATTTGAAGTTAAAAATTTCAGGTCCTCAGTTGCACTAGACGCATTTCAAGTGCTCAGTAGCCACATACAGCTGAAGGCTATCATATCACATTGGACAGCAGACATAGGATATTTCCATCATTGCATAAAGCTCTAAGGCATTTAAAACACTGATTGCTTCATTATCTAACACTGAATGAGCTCTTTTTTAAAACACATTTTTTAATATTTATTTATTTGGTTGCACCAGGTCTTAGTTGCAGCTTGTGGGCTCCTCAGTTGCGGCATGCACGTGGGATCTAGTTCCCTGATTAGGGATCGAACCCGGGCCCCCTGCATTGGGAGCTCGGAGTCTTATCCACTGTGCCACCAGGGAAGTCCCCTGAATGGTCTCTTTTTGTTTGTTTGTTTTCTCACATGTAGGACAGTTCCTGTGTGTGATGGAGGAGGATACATGCCTGGCTAAGCTTACATCTTTCACGTGTCCAGCCCTCTCAATGAGCTTTATTACTTCCACATTTTCTCCTAATGTGTGGGCTTTCTTAAGCCTCTCAGGCTCAGGCATTCCCACTTTCTTAGAAGACATTTTTGCTTAACAATGAGGGGAAGATGGTAACAATTATGTACCAAATAAGTTGAAGGAACACAAGCGTGAGGTGCAAGTCTATCCTATCGGGAGAACAGAGGAGTTACCACCACAGCTTACTCCACATCCTCTCACCCAGACTTGTTCTGGGGAGCACCTGCAGGTTTGTTAAGTCAGGTTTTCTACTAGTAAAAAGTTTTGAAAGTCATTGTAACAATTATTGGGAGAGTGAGAGTTCAGATAGAAAGGGACACCTGAATGAAAATGTATTTTTCCATTCTCTTATTGATGGATATGTAGATTGTTCCCAATGTTTTGCTTTAGATAAAATGCTGTGATGTACATTTTTATACACCTGCTAAAGTTTCTCCGGGTTATTTATGTTAGGGTGGAATAACTCTTTTAGATGATGTGCATCTTCAACTACTAGATATTGACAAATTGTTCTTCAACTTGGTATGTTCAATTTCTAGTCCCACCCACAGTGCATAAAATTTCCCATCTCTCCACACCCTCAACAAAGTTGGTATTATCAAACTCTTTACTTTTTGCTAATCTGATGTGTGTGAAATGGTATTTACTTGAAATTTGTGGGTCTACTTGAAATTTCCCTGATTGATTGTGAGGTTGAACATATTTTCATATGTGTATGGGCCGTGCTTGCTTTCTTTTCTGTGAAATGCCTACTCATGTTTTTTCCTCATTTTTCTATTAGGTTGTTTGGTTTTTTCTTATTGGTATATAGGAGTTATATATATATGCTGAATAATAATCCTTGTCTGTTAACATGTTGTAATAACTCCTCTCAGTTTGTGGTGTTCTTTTTTTTAGTATTTTGGTTTTTGTTTTTAAATACATATCTGTTTAGGCTGCACAGGGTCTTAGTTGAGGCATGCGGGATCTTCGTTGCCACGTGAAGGATCTTCATTGCGGCATGTGGGATCTTTTAGTTGCGGCATGAGAACTCTTAGTTGCAACATGCATGTGGGGTCTAGTTCCCTGACCAGGGATCGAACCTGGGCCCCCTGCATTGGGAGCATGAAGTCTTAGCCACTGGACCACCAGGGAAGTCCCTTTTAGTATTTTGGATTAATAGAACTTTAAAATTTTTATTATACTTGAGTTTATCACTTTTTTTCCTTTATGATGTTTTCTTTTTTGTCGTTATGTTTTTGTTTAAGAACTCCTCCTTAATCCTGGCACATAGTAGGAATTCAATAAATGATTGTTGAATACAAGCTGCGGTGGGAGCTGAAAGGAGAGGCTGGTTGTCTGAGCGTTGCAGGTGTTGGGCTAAGGTGACAGGCGCTGATGGTGTTGTTGTGAAGATGAGGGCATGGGGGAGATTACTATAGAGAAGAGGGCACTTCAGTCATCAGAGGGGAGAAGTCCAGGGAGCAATAGGTCTGAGGTGCAGGAGAAAGGCTGGGCTGGAGGTGGGAACTGTGAGTGTCCAGCACACAGGGGTAATTTAAGGAGAGCCACTGCCCTCCCCCAGGGAGAATGTGCTGAGTGAGCAGAGAAGACAAGGCTGGGACAGAGCCCTGAGAGGAGTCTGGGAAGCAGGAGGAGAAGGGTGCTGTGGAGGCCACACAGGGAGTTCTTGACAGTATCCATCGAGTGACTTCCTGGGCAGTCCTTCAGGGGCACGGAGGTCACTGGGTCCTTAGAGGAGCCATCTTGGGGATGCTCTGGGAGCAGAGACTAGATAAATGGGCTGAGGACTGCAGAGGAGGCAACTCTTCTGAGACCACTGGCAGTGAAGGGAAGAGAGGGGGCAGTGCCTGGAGAGGGGGGCTCCAAGGCTTAAGAAGACACTGGAGCATGTTCGCAGGCCAGCAGGGGTGGAGACGAGGATTCCCAAGGGCGTGGGGACCTGGCTGCAGAAGCAGAGAACAGCTCTGGGCACTGCTGGGGCCTTCACCTCAGATAAAAGAAGAGCCACCTCTTGGGAAGGGGAATGCTGAGCAGAGAGGTCGGGGGCAGGAACTTAAGTGAGCCCCCTCCACTGAGCCTGGCCCCAGTCCTAATGTCTGCCTAGCACAGGTAAGAACCAGTGAGCATTTGGTGAGTGAATTTTCTTGGTCAGTCAGGTAGCAGGTGGGGCTGGGGTGTCAGTGAGTTAGAGCTTGTGGAGAGGGAACATTTGGAAGAGCTACCATGAAGGGAGAAAAGAGCTTCCCTAGGTGAGGGCTTCTAGGGGCCCAAGTCCGTTGAGTCACAGGCAAACACCTTCTCCCCTCAAAGGACTGGCAGCAACCATTTCCCCTTGAACCAGCCAAGGCCTCAAGGCCCCTTGGGTCTGGCGAAGTGGGTATGACAACAGCCCATGACACCAAATATCCCTGGCTCTGTCCTCCAGTCTCCCCCTCCCACATCCTCCCTGGGCCAGCGGCCATCATCTTTTCCCAGACTGTAGAACAGCCTCCTAGCTGGGCACCTGCTGCTACCTTGCCCCTCCTACCCATTCCTTATTCTCCAGCCAGCAGCTGGAGAGATTGATTAAAACGATATTTGATATACAAGTATCGAATCATGATGCTATACACCCGAAACTGATATGACATTATATGTCAGCTATACTCCAATTTTAAAAAAAGATATTTGATTATGTCACTCTGCTGCTCTAAATGTTTTGGTGACTCCCACGGCTCTTTGGACAATAGCCAAAGTCCTGACTTCGGGCTGGCTGGGCTGGCTGCTGCCGCTCCTTCAGGCCCATCTCCCACCATGCCTCCTGGCTCGTGGGGCACCTCCCACTCTGGCTGTGCTTCATTTCCTGGAACACGCCAAGCCCTTTCCTGTCTCACCCTCTTCAAGATTCCCCTGCCTGGGACTCTCTTCTCCCTCACCATCACCTGGCTGAGGCCAACTCCTCACTCTGGTCTCAGCTTAAAGGGCACTTCCTCTGGGAAATCTTCCCAAATCTTACTATTTATTTATTTGGCTGAGCCACGCGGCATGCGGGATCCTAGTTCCTCGACTGAGGATTGAACCCATGACCCTGCAGTGGAAGCATGGAGTCCTAACCACTGGACCGCCAGGGAATTCTCCCAAATCTTACAATTTAAACTAGATTCCTTCCCCCTCCCACCCCCATTATAATCTTTCCTCTAACCCTTCACTTTTCCTTCTTAGCACTTACCACAATGTGTAATTCTGTATTAATTTATGTGACTATTTATTTAACATCTGGGGCCTCCACCAGATTATAAACTCCATGAGGCCAGCGCTATCTGGACTGTCCTATTGACTTGGATCTGCAGTCCTAGCACAGAACCTGCCACAGAATAGGAACTCAACAACTGTTGATTAAAAGCTGCAGCGGTAGCCAAGAGGAGGGGCTGGCTTGTCTGAGGGCTACTGGTCAGGGGAGGTTTCAGAGATGAGGGAATTAGAGGCCACTGTCCATAAGAGAGCTTAGGAGATAAAAGAAGAGAAGGAAGAGGAGTTACAGGAGGAATGCTGACATTGATGAGCACCAATTATGTGACAGGCACTGTCTCATTATACCATCCCAGTATCACTCCCACCCCCACCCCCCCATCTTTAGTAGGATGTCCAGCTAGCTGGGTGACCTGGGGTAAAATAATCCCCCTGAACCTCAGTTTCTTAATCTGTAAAATGGATTTGTGACACCAAGATCCTGGGGTGGTTATGAGAATCAGGGAGCAGTGTACAGTATAGAAAGTGCCACCAATCCATGCTTTAGGGGTACTTGAGCTCTGGAGTCAGACTGTCTGAGTTCAAACCTCAGGACTGCCACTTACCAGCTGTGTGACCTTGGACAAGTCACTTCATCTCTCTGTGCTTGGGTTTTGCCATCTGTAAAATAGGGATAATAATACTTCTGGAATTGCTATGAGGATCAAATGAGATAATGTATTAAAACACCTAGTACGATGCCTGGCACATAGTAGGTGAAATAGCATTTATTTTTATCCCTCCCTCCCCACCACCATTCCAGAATTGCAGAATGTCAGAGCTAGAAAGTCGGAATCACCTCTTAAGCCCCACCCCCACCCCAGGCCCCAATCCAATGGGGGAAACTGAGGCCAAGCGAAGGTAGAAGAGGTGAGGGAATCTGGGCTGGAGTCCAGGGCTCCTGGGTCCCAGTCCAGAGCACCGGTCCCAGACACCTGCGGCCTCTTCCAGAACTATCACCTCCCCCGGGTTCCCCAGCGGCTGTCAGTCCAGCCCCGTCCCTCCTGGGCGGGAGCGGGAGTCCAGCTCCGGCTTGGAGGCCGCCAGGCCACACCACCTCCCCACCCCTTTGCTTTCGCGGCGCGAGGAGCGGGGACGCCCGGGGTCTGAGCTGCAGCCTCTGCCTGCTGCCTGTGCGGAGCTTCGGTTTCGGTTTCGCCTCCCAGCGCTGGAGGGAATGGCGTCCCCGGCCCGGCGGCTGCGTGCTCCAGGTGAGGACTGTGGAGGGTGAGGGGGACCGAGGGGCAGGCGGTGCCGGGGTGAGCGGGTACAGGGCAGCTCTGCCCATGCCAAGCTCTCGTTGCCGGGGGGAGTGAGTGTGTATGTGGGGTAAGGAGTGTGGTGGGTGTGTCGTGGGCAGCGTGTAGGAGATTAGTGTGGGCAATGTGTGTGTACTGGGTTGTATGCAGTTAGTGTGTGGTGTGTGCTAGGTGTGTCGAGTGTGACCAATGAATTGTGGTGTTGTCCACGTGCAAGAAGTGTGGTACCTACCTATAGCCATGACTGACTGAGCCAGGGTAACCCGGGGGTTCCACGTGTGTGCCCACTGTGTGGTGGGAGCAATCACACGATGGTGCATGCATGCATGTGGTGCCTGCTGTGAGATGTGTGTTCTGTGTGTGGCACATCCATGGCTCTGTGTAGTGTGCTGAGCCAAATAATGGAAGACGAGAAGCATTTGTGCAGCTCTTACTATGACAGAACATTTCCCATGAAATATTCCCTAGGGTGGTTCTGACTTTTCCACCCAGCACCCCTAAGGGCTTGGGAGAGTGAAAGCTCACCCTGGACCTGGGTGGAGGAAGTACAGCTAGTCCCACGCTCACCCTCCCACAGGCACGCATGGGTGTGCGCGCGGGCACACACACACACGAAGATTCTTTGAAGTCTCCTTGTTTAATCTTCAAAATTCATGTGGATTTTGCATTCCTCTCTGTAATATTTTTGCACTTGTTTTAATGTAAAAATATTGTTCTGCTAAGTTCCCGTCCAGTGAGTTGACTCAAGGCTTGGTGATGAGCTGGGTTTATCTTGCTGGGGGCCCTTCGGCACCTGTAAAGTAGGACGACTCCCCTGCCTGTCCTCCAAACTGAGATAGCAGGACTTAGACCTCCTGCTATTGGGGAGTGTGGCAGCACGTCTGGTGTGTGCTGTGTGTGCAGGTGTGCAGCCGAGTTGTGTGATGGGAAGCTGGAGTTGTGTATGGCCATGTGCACTGTGTGTGAAGGAAGGGGTCACAGGGGCGTGGGGATGTGTCCTACATGGGAGAACTGTGGTGGGGTCTGTCTGTCATTTCTAGTGCAGGGGCAGGGAAGCTGGGCTTCTTAGGAGGAGCTGTGACCATCAATGAGGTTCTCACCTTTTCTGCACTGACTGGGCAGGAAGAGGCTGCAGGACCCCAGGGGACCCTGGTGAAGGGGGTTCCTATAGCAAGCCACCACCTGGGACTGTCAAGGTGGTTATGTTATCCAAGCCTGGTTTAAATCCCACCTCTGGCACTCTCTACATGTAGGATGTAGGGCAAAACCTTTCTGTGCCTCAGTTTCTTCCTTTTGTAAAATGGAGACATTAATAGGATTTGCCTTGTAGGGTTATTGTGAGGATTGACTGAGTTCCTAGCTATAAAGTGCTTGGCATATAACAACCCTTAACAGGTTGTAAAACTATAATGACAGTGATGGAGCCGCCACATAAGTGGTCCCTTCCTGCTCTAAGAACTCTCGGTTTCCACAGAAGCAGTGATTTCCCATGAGCTGGGCAGGTGGGAATCTGAGAGTCTCCCACTTAAGTATGTCTGAAGGATCCATTCCTGTCCCCAACCTCTATCGCTGTTGAACTCTCAGTGACTCTCTGGCTCCTGGGAAGATGCAGTCTGAAAGGAGAAGAAGATGTTGAGTCTCTGGCAAGGTCTGGGATGGGGCATGGGAGAGAGGCTGAAGGGAGAGCTGCCAGGGCAGCCATGGGGCTTGGATGGAAGCCTCTTTCCTGACAAACATGGGAGAAACAGAAAAATGCTGGCCTGTGCCCTCGAGTGTATATGCGTGTGTGTGTGTGTGTGTGTGTGTGTGTGTGTGTGTGTGTGTGTGTGTGTGTGTGTGTGTGTGTGTGTTTGGGGACTGTCAGGGGCAGGGGCAAGGGCAGGAGTGCCCTCTGCCTGGAATGAGGAAAGTTAAGAAGAGTAGGATTAGGGATGTGTGGTCCTTGGGCCAAAGCAGGCCCTGGAAGTTAGAGGAATGCTGCAACATCAGAATTAGAGCAGGTAGGTCTGAGCTCCAGACCAAAGCGAACCAGGAGACAGGAGACCCCTCAGGCTGGGCTTCGTTTGGGGGGAGAAATATTTGCATTGGCAGAGCAAGAGCCCTTGTTCCTGGCGACTTCATTGGGTCAATTTAGAGAAAGTGCCCAGAGGCCTTGGAGAAGGAGGGGACATAGAAGACAGTGTCTAGAGCTGTGGAAACATATTTAGGGAGGACACCTAAATATATCCGCCTTGGTGGTGGGGTGCTGTGATGGGCTGGCAGCGAGGCTTGGGCTAGGGGAGTGGCAGACCACTGTCCCCACTGTCCCCAGGCAGGGAGTGCTTCGGCCCCAGAGGCCCTGGATGCTGCTCCAGGAGATCTGGAGGGCAGAGCCCTGTTGGGCAGCAGAAGGCCTGGCCCAGCCACCACTGGCTGGGTGACAAGGCCAGTTCTCTCTTCTCAGCTGTTAGAGAGGGGGGGATGGAGTAATGTTGGCATCATTTCTGTCCCTGATTTCCTTTGATCCATAATTCCAGCTATAATTATTTATGATTCTACAGCCCTAGCCCTAAGAGTCTATAATCAAACATTCTAAAAGTCTATAATCCAAACCCCAACTTTCTATTCTCCAGCGATAACATTCCCTGATTCCAGCTCAAGTGTTCAAGGATTCTGACCAGTCTGGCAGTCTGACACTTTCAAGTTTATAAACTACCAGGAAAGGTATACTAGAAGTCACTTCTGCAGCTATTTGAGAAGTCCCCAGGAAAGGGCCCTCCACAGCCAGTCACAAGCGCTGGAGCTGCTCCTATGTGTTGAGGGAATGTCCTTGTTCCATGGCCATATGCTGCCTGGGAGGGCTGACAGTGAACCCAGAGGTTCCTCCTCATCGGGGCCATGGAGGTGCTTGGAGTAGCCCTTGGTTCAGGGGAGGAAGGCCTCTCAGGAGAGGAAATGGTTCAGATCCCGAGTTGTCATCATTCCCCACAGGATGAAGGAATTGTGGGATCACTGGGCTCTTGGAGGGGACACGAAGAGGAAGAAGGGAAAGAACAAGAAATGGGGCTGAGGAGACCCCAAAGGCAAACCTCATTCTGTCTGAGAGACTCTCCAAGCACCTTAGGTTGTAGAAAAAATTCCTGTGGTGTTAGTAAGAACAGCGCCTTTAATGCGCAGTCGTGTTTGAGCTCAGCATTATGGGCCGGCAAGTGGAGAGCTGAGGGCCAGTCCCCGCTTCAGCTGTGTGACTTTGGACAAGCCACTGTCCCTTTCCAGGCCTCACTTTCCTCCTCTGGCAATCGAGCACACAGGACTAAAACTCCCTGACCTCTCTCTCTGACCACTGGGGACATCATCACTGTCATGGAGACCCGGTCCGTGGACAAGTCTATAAACATTAGTCGAATGAGGGAGGAGGGAATGAACAAATGAATGATCAGATGAAAAGAAGTGAAAATATAGCCTAAGGCACCATGATGATGAACCCCTTCCCTCCTCCCCTCTCAGCCTCAGCCCACATGTGAGAAACTGGTCTCAGAACTTAAAGAACTGGGGGGTGGGGTGGAGGGGTGGGGGCGGTTTCCTTCCACACAGACCTGGATTGGTGGAGAGTTTAAGAGATTGGGCGGTGGGAACTCCTTGGGTGTCACCGTTTGCCCTGCAGCATTTCCACTGCCAGCCCTGCCCTGAGCCCTGGGCAGCAGGCCTGCTGATTCACGATGCTCTCCCTGATTATTTCCCCATGATCACCCCCCAGCCCCCCGAGCTAATGATTAAAGGAAGGAACTGTAGCTTCAGGGGCAGTGGCTCTGGAGGCTGGGATGGTAAGCAGGAGCCCCCAAGAGATTGGTGGAAGAGTAGAGCCAGAAGGGTCCTGAGCCCCCAGGCCGTGTGAGGCAGGGTGAGGGGGTGAGTGGCCCAGGTCTGAGTAGCTGTTGGCATGAATGAAAACGGGGGGGGGGGGGCAGGTAGCACACACTCACCAGGCACCTGCTGTGTGAGGCATTGTGCCCAGTTCTTGCCTGTGTGCTCTCTGTCCTCCAGCCACCCTGGCAGGAAGGAGGGGTTTGGGTGTATCCTGGGCTTCTTCCTCATTTCTCCTTATTCCCCATTTCCCCTATTCAGTTATCAAGCCCCACTGAACCTGCCTCCCAAATATTTCTCTAGTGGTCCTCTTGTCTCCAGCCCTTTGACTCTGACCCAGCTCTGGAATCCTCAAAGCCTCCCCACCTCCCACCTTTTACTTTGGCTGCCAGGAAGCTCAATCACCATCTTAGTCTAGGTTTCTGCTGCTGTTTTACTGCTCTGCCTCTAATGGGATCATGTGGCATATGTGGCTTTTGTCTGAGCTGCTTCCAGCCTTTTATGGGCTTGGAAATTCTAAAACAATCCATAAATAAAATCTGCTATTCCCTAGATTCTTATGAGAACATCCACTGGCTTCTTGGATTTTTCACTTTTTTTTCCTTGCCTCTCCCACCACACTGACTCCCACCCAGACATGGAGACATTGCAGCTGAATGAAGCAGTGTTCAAATCCTGGCTCTGCTACTACTAGCTACATGAACCTTGGGCAAGTTACCTAACCACTCAGTGTGCCTCCCTTTCCCATCTGTAATATGAGGATAATAATGGTACCTACTTTGCATGGGTTTATGAGGATTAAATGAGATAGTATAAGCACTGTGGTAAGCACTGTGTTTGCCAGTATAGATTATTTGAATGGGTCTTAGCCATCCTGGGGGAACCTGGAGGACAAGGGGCTGGCTCTGTATGAAGTATTCTATGTCACTGCTTCTCAAAAGTCAATGTCTGCCTGAAACCCTTAAAGATTTGATTCACTTGCTCAAGGTGAGGCCTCCAGGAACATTCCTGACCTGCTCTCAGAGGATGCCAAAGCTTTTGTGCAAAGTCCAGACTTCAGTCTACTCTGTGAGGACGTGACTGTGGATAGAATCCTTGTAAACTGTAAAGTGCTTGACTATTGTACCTGGATGGGGGTTCCTGCCAGTGACTGAGGGCAGGAGGATAGCTGTGAAAGGGTCAGTGCCCACAGGCAGCAGAGGGTCTGAGGACCCCAGGAGGAGGGCTTTGGCCTTGGGCACACCCCTCCCCCACTATGAGAAGCCTATATCCAGGGCTGAGCAGGCCAAGTTAATCCTCTAAGCCTTCCTCCTCCTCTTGTGTAACAACTTTTGTTCCCCAGGGAAATTGAGAGCCTGCTGTGACCAGGAACCCCACAAATCTTCCACGGCATCTGGGCCTGCCTGGGATTGTGGCAAGGATTGCTGAGCCTGGGAAAACAAGGCCTCTAAAGTGGGGGTTTGTGGGCACACCAGTAGTGGGCCCATGTGTGCATTACATGCAGAGACACAAGCACAGGCAAACACACGTGTGAATGTACACACTCCAGGGCCACTCACACGGACACACATGTGTACCGTATACACATGGGTGCAATTCTGAACACATGCACCCCTGTGAATACATGTGCCTCTTCCAGGTCAGACCCACACATAGCTGACACCACCCCCACCATGTAGACATGCATGTAACTGCCGTTTGTGTAGGTACGTCCTCTCCCAGCCTGGGACTTGAGGTTTACAGTTACCTCAGGCTTACACCTTCTCCCGGAATAAGCTTTCCCAGGCCTCCCAGGCTTGTTCCTTTCCGTGTCTCCCTGCTCACCTGCTCACCACAAGGACAGAGAATGGGCTTTTCCTGTCAGCTGCTGGCCCGCTGGTTGGGAGCAGGGGTGTTTTTATCTTTCCTTTAGAACTGGTTCTGTGGGATTTTCACTTATTTCCCATCAAGGGTCAAGGCCCTGCCCTGGGGGTTGCCTCAGGGGCCCACAAGCATGAGGAGGCTGGTTTTCCGATAAACAGGAATGTTGAACATATAACAACCTCTGTCGTTGGAGTAGTACCTAAAAGTTTGCAAACTGCCTTCTTGCCAGTGTCTTGCTCCTTCTTCATTGACAGACCCGAGATGCAGGTGCCTTCATTTCCTCCATTTGGCAGATGAGGGAACTGAGGCCCAGAGAGGGGTAGGACCCACCTGAAATCACACCTGAGCAAGATGAGGCAGAGTCGACCAAAATTCTAACCTCTTGAGGTTGGGCTGAGGGGAAGTGGCTTCAGCCTCCTGGGGCTGAGAGAAGGAGAGCTTGGCCTGTCAGAGCTGGGAGGATGGGGCAGGCTGAGGATACAGGCAGTCCCTCATAGGCCAGTGCTCTGCTGAGGCTCAGCCCTTAGTGCACCTTTGCCTTGCTGTTTGATCCAGGCAAGTCCCTGCCCATCTCTGGGCCCAGCACCCTGTCTCTACAATGAAACATCGGGGTTGGTTGGAGGATGCACTCCCTCTCCGAGCCTGGGGAAAGCTTCTGCAGGTTGCGAGTGGAAGGCATGCTCAGGATGCTCCACACTGCAGCCTTCGTGGTCCTGAGCTACGGCCTGTGCCCAGGGAGCCCTCGCCTTGGCCCCTGGCCTGCTGCTGAGACCCACCAAGGCAGGGCCAGGCACAGAGTTGGGGCTCAGGGTCTGGGGTCTCCTCCAGGCTAGGCGGGAGGTGGTGTTGTGAGAAGAGGACCCAGAAAATCCAGACGGTGCCCCCAAGCCCTGTGGATCTCTGCCCCTTAACCTCTCTTATGTTTCTCTGTAGTTCTTATCACTACCTGACCTGCTATATATTTACTCATTAACTAAAATTAGTCTCCCCTGCTAGAATGTAGGTGCTACATGGGCAGGGAGTTTATTTTGTGCTCTCAAGTGCATTGAACGTTACCTGCACAGAGTAGGTGCCCAATGAGTACTTGTAAAAAAAGAAAACGGAGGAAGAGGAGGAGGAGGACTAATCTTACGGATGGGGAGTGGCTGGCCCAGACCCACCACTGACCAGAGGCAGAGCCACCCTGGCTGCCTTCTCATCAAGCCCAAGCTCGAGGATGGATTGGAGCTGGGGAAGGTGATGGTGTCCTGGGCTCAGACTTTTCCCCCCCAAATCACCCTCAATCTCAGGAGCCATACTCAGTCCACAGGGGGAAGGCAGGGCATCTGGACCTGTGGGGCAAGAGCCAGACAACAGAACCATTAATCTCAGGGTCTCAGCATCCTTTAATGGACCTTCCAGGCACTGCTGAGAAAACCAGGTTAGTCATTCCCTGCAGCAGCAATGAGCGGGGCCAGGACTCTCTTCAGACTTGAGAAAAGCCAGGAGAGGGCTGAGCGGTGGAGATGAGGAGGAAAATGGTCATCCGCTGGGTGCCAAGGCCCTGGGCCAAGCCCTGGTCTGTCGTTCTTTTTTTTTTTTTTTAATTTATTTATTTTATTTTTTTGGCTGCGTTGGGACTTTTTTTTGGCTGCGTTGCTGCACACGGGCTTTCTCTAGTTGCGGAGAGCGAGGGCTACTCTTCATTGTGGTGCACAGGCTTCTCGTTGCGGTGGCTTCTCTTGTTGCTGAGCACAGGCTCTAGGCGCATGGGCTTCAGTAGTTGCGGCACGTGGGCTCAGCAGTTGTGGCTCGCTGGCTCTAGAGCGCAGGCTCAGTAGTTGTGGCGCACGGGCTTAGTCGCTCCGCGGCATGTGGGATCTTCCCGGACCAGGGCTTGAACCCGTGTCCCCTGCATTGGCAGGCAGATTCTTAACCACTGCGCCACCAGGGAAGCCCAAGCCCTGGTCTTTCAATGCCACCTCACTCAATCCTCCCAACAGCCCTCGGGGCTGAATTGATGATACCCATTCTGGGGGTGAGCACACTCAGAAGGCAAAGTGACTGGGAAGAGGCTGGTCAGCCTTGGTGTTAGGGACTTGAGCTGGATTTGGGTCCCAGCCCTTGCTTGCCAGCTTGCCAGCTCTGGGCTGGGGCAAATTACTTCCCCTCCTCGGATTGCTCGGTTTCCTCATTGGCTGTCTCCCGGGATGACTCTGAGACATGCATGTGACAGTTTGTGGCACCAGAACTGGTTAGAATAGGGACTGCTCCAGGAGTCAGAATTTTCCCCAGCACTTGACAGAGCTGCGTGGCGCTCACTCCCTCCTGGGTGAGTGTTCTGGGTCCATGCCCTGAGAGTGCTGAGACACCACCTCCCCTCAGAGCTCAGTGATCTTGCCAGATGGACTGCTTGCAGCCACTTTGGCTCGTTGCAAGCTGGAGAGAGAGTGGGAGCGGACTTGGGGTTCTCCTCCCTTCCTTGGCCTGGTTGTACCTAGAGCTGCAGCCTGTGCAGCGCGGAGGGCAGAGGAGACAGCAACCTGGGGACCAGGCTGGGCCGCGGTGGAGGAGGGGAACAGGGCAGGCAGGCCTGGGAGCCACACAGGCCTGGGTTTCAGTCACTTTCCCTCTCTGGGCCTCAATTTGTAACATGGGGGTAACAACGATCTCCCCCTGAGTTTTGAAAAACTGTTAAGTGTTCTATGCTGGTGAGTGCCCCTCAGAGAAGAGGCTGTGCCCCCAGGAGCCTGTGGTGGGAAGAGGCTGGGAAGGATTAGGACCAGATAGGAGTCCACAGAGGAGGCCCTTAGGAAAGCTCTTGCCTCCATGTGACTGGTGGGGAAAGTGAGTCCCTGAGTCGTGGTACGATTTGCTAAAGGGGAGTGCGGCAGGGTGAATGAGTATATCTCAGGGAGCTGTGTTCAAACTTTTCTGGCATTTCTGTTGCCATTCAACTCCCACGACACCACCACAAGGGAAAAACTGAGCAGTACAGCCCATGGTATAGGCCCTGGCCTCTGGAAGATACCAGGGATGCACATCTCTTGCCAACTCTAGAATGGGTCCTAAGCCAATTCAGGGACAGTCTCTCCACCCCTCAGTATCAAATGAGAAGTTATATGAGAAGGCTCTTTGTAAACTATAAAGTGCTGTGCCTCTGATGGTGCATCTGTGTGTGTGTATGTACAAGCCCTCGGGTGTGTATGCATGAGTGAGAATGTGCAGCTTGTGAGCGTGTGTGCATGTGGTGTGTGTGCTCATGTTCCCTGGCCTGGCTGGGGCAGTAACTCCATGCTGTCCGAAGCTCCCTGTTTGGCTGGGACTCTTCTTCCCTAAACTTCTTCCAGTCTTTTTTCCGTGTTTCCTCACTGCTCCTTAGTTTTTCAGAAGGGAGCAACCTGTGGTCTGGAAACCTAGCAATTGTCTCTGAGCCTGCCCACTCTTCTCCCCTCCAGCCCGCCCTGGCCTCATCCAGCCCCTGGAGGCCCGGCTGCCCAGTCTGCAGGGCTGGCAGCTTGCTTGGCTTCCCTGCGCAGCCCACCTGCCACCCATTTTTCCCTCCAAGGCTCTGTGCCAGCCACTCTCACATCATTGTTCCACTGGCTCCTCACAACATCCCAGAATCCCACCCTCCGGGTGCTCTTATTAATCTCGTTTTAGAGGCAAGGAAATAAAATCTCAGTGAGGGGAAATGGCTTTCCCAACGTTACCCAGCCCAACTAGTGGCAGTGCTGGGGTTTCAACTCCTACCTAACTCCAAAATCTTTATCCTTAACTCTTGAGGCCTACCTAGCGAGGGTGTGCTGACTGGTTGGCTGAATGAGTAAATGAATGAAAGAACAAATGAATAAATCACTCAGTCAGTATTGAGCTGAAAGAGAAGGTTAAGCGATAATAACAATAACTCACTTATTGAGCACCTACTATGTGTTAAGTGCTTCACATAAAAGCAAATGCAGCCAAGATTATCATTATCCCCATTTTGCAGTTGAGGAAAATGAGGTTCAGAGAGGTTAAAGCATATTATTCAGGATGGGACCTGGAATTCTAACTTGTCCTCCCTAGAGGAGGTGTGAGTTAGCAGAGCCTGGTGACAGTGCTCACCCATTGCAGCAGAGACACGTCAAGATTCTCAGGAAACTGTGTCTCCAGGGCCCTCCCCAATGGCACCCACCCCCACCCCTCTTGTCCCGGGGCCATTTCCCCATTTGTCTCTGAAATGGGTTTCTATTTCAGTCTGGGGTGGGGATTTGCTGGTCTGACTGTTCCTTTCTGACTGTGGGCACGTCTGGTGAGGGCCAGTGCCTTGTCCTGGACATGTGGAAGTGTCTTCCTGTTCCTTCTGCCCCAAGGGCCAGCCCTGTCATTAACAGGTCCCATGGGAGGGCAGGCCTGTGCAAGATGCAGCTGTGGGTCTGTGGAGATGGCCTAGGCTGGGTCAGTGGCATCTGTGCCCAGCCCTGTGCTGGATGCCAGGGACCTAGCGGCGAGTAGATCCAGTCCTTCGCTTAGAGAACTCATGGGCGGAGTACGAAGCCTGGGTGGGTTAAGTCTGTAGTAGTGGGGGCAGAGCCTGGCATCCTGACTTCCAGGGCAGCGCTGATGTTTGTGGCCTGGAACAGATTGCGGGTTGTTCTGTGGCCCCAGGACAGAGCCGACCTGCGATGTCTGAGGGGCAGATCTCAGCTCAAAGGGATGACATTGTCTCTGTCAAGCCCAGAGGAGGAGAATCAGCCACTCATTCATTCAGAAGTTCCCAGAGGGCCTTCCATGGGGGGGCGGGCAGGGTGAGGGTGGAGGGGGCACAGGGAAAAAGAATCAGATGTTGAAATCAGAGCTGGGTTTGAATCCAGGCACCAGCATTTGCTGGCTGTGTGATTTCAGACAAGTTATTTAACTTCTTGGAATCTCAGTTTCCCCATTTCTGAAATGGGGTACTAGAACCTACCAGGCCAGCTCATGGAGTGGATAAAATAAGATAGTGCGCATTACTTGTAGGTTCTTAGGAAGGTTTAGTTCACTTCCCGCCTTACCCTGGAGAGCCCTTCATGAGGGAGGGGATATTCCTTTAGGCAGCAGCTAGTATGATGATTGAGGCAAGAGACGAAACTTGTAAGGGGTTACAGTGAACCCTCCAGACTGACCAACATTCACATTATGGTGCACGGTCTCATTTCTCATGTCACAAAAGGGAAATAGAGACACAGAGAGGCTGATGTTTGAGGCAGCCTGAAATACCTCTGCTGTAGAAAGTTGCTTAAATAAAAGAGATAATAGATTAAAATCTGAACAGTCCCCAGCCTAGGTCTCCTGACCAAGCTGGAAACCTCCCTGTCAGACTCTCAGACTTATTAAGATTCACTGAGGACCGACTTTATGCCAGGCCCACACTGTGGCTTTATTACAGATTTATCTTTATAATAACAGCAACAACCATGAAAGGTTAATACGTAAGCCACATTTAGTAAGTGGGGAAACTGAGAGTCAGAGTTTTACATAACTTGCTCAAGGTCATACAGCTAATAGAAGCTAAGGGAGGATTCAAAACGAAGGCAGTCCAGCCCTGAAACCCGTGGCTCTCCTACTCCATGGGGTACTTGTTCCACAAAAGATGTCAGGCCTCAGATCAGAAATACATATACCAAAAAGGTAAAATACAAATGACAACATAAAAAAGGAGTAATTGGGCTTCCCTGGTGGCGCAGTGGTTGAGAATCCACCTGCCGATGCAGGGGACATGGGTTCGTGCCCCGGTCCGGGAAGATCCCACATGCCGCGGAGCGGCTGGGCCCGTAAGCCATGGCCGCTGAGCCTGCGCGTCCGGAGCCTGTGCCCCGCAACAGGAGAGGCCACAACAGTGAGAGGCCCGTGTACCGCAAACAAAAAAAAAAAAAAAAAAAAAAAAAAGGAGTAATTAGGGAAATGTAAATCAAAATCACAATATGATACTACTTTATACCCGTTAGGATGGCAGTAAGGAAAAAGATGGACAATAACAAGTGTTGGTGAGGATGTGGAGAAATTGGAACTCTCATACGTTGTTGGTGGGGATGTACATTAGTGCAGCCACTTTGGAAAACTTTGTCAGTACCTCAGAAAGTTAAACATAGAGTGACCACATGACTCAGCAGTTCTATTCTTAAGTATGTACCCAAGCAAATTGAAAGCACACATCCACATGAAAACTTGTATGCAGATGTTCATAGCCATGTTATTCATAATAGCCAAAAAGTGGAAACTACCTAAGTGTTCATCAGTTGATGAATGGGTAAACAGAATGTGGTATATCCATAGAATGGGATATTATTCAGCCACAAAAATGAAATTCTGATCCATGTTACAACCTGAATGAACCTTGAAGACATTATGCTAAGTGAAATAAGCCAGTAACAAAATCATGCTTATTATATGATTTCATTAATGTGAAACATCCAGAATGGGCAAATCTAAATATACAGAAAGTAGATAAGTAACTTCCACAAGATGGAAGGAGAGAGGAATGAGGAGTAACTACTAATAGGTACAGGATTTCTTTCGTGGTAATGAAAATGTTCTGAAATTATATAGTTGTGATTAAGGTCGCACGATCTTAAAAATATACTAAAAACCTCTGAATTGTACACTTTGAAAGGGTGAATTTTATGGTAGTTGAATTACATCTTAATTTAAAAAACAACAGGAGCAGGACTATACAGTTAAAAAGAAGTTGAAACTAACATTGGTCCTACAGTAGGAAGGCAGGGAAACTCAACTGTGTGCTTCCTGGCAGCTGGAGCGAACAAGGAGGAGCAGCCTCCAAGAGGAGGAAAGTGCAGCACCTTAGGGAAACCAGCTCTTCCAGAGTGTAGCTCTAGGGCAAGATTCCCACAAGCCTGAGTTGGCTATCATAATGAATTGTCAAAACCACGAATTTCCTTCATCTCCTACCTGAGATTCTGATGCAGATAGCATCAAGAACTGTGAAGGGCATGAGATTGTACCACACTTACAGGCTACTAAATTAGCCTAGTACAGTTTCATGGAGGCTGGCAGAAGACCCAAGACTCCTGCTTAGAAACAAAGAACTCTGTTCCTCACATCAGTAGTAGCAGGGGGAATACCAGTATTAGCACTGGTTCCTCAAGCCCCAATTCCCACAGGGTAATGTAAAGGCCAGATAATACCTGCCCATGCAATGCATTTCATTACAAGAGAAGAACCTAGACCTGAGGCAACTGAAATCCTTTATAATCGACAGTGAGCCTGCCTGACCTTTGCCCTAAAGGAAGACATTATTTTTGTCATACCAGACAGCCAACAAAACTGCCTTGTGCTTCAGAGGGAGACACTGTCACTCTCTTCCAAGTCTGTTTGCTATGCAAAAACCGTTGAAAAGATGGTCTAGAACAAAGGCAATCTGTCTCTGCTTAATAGACTTGCCAAAATCTGAGAGACCCAAGGAGAATTATCTCCTGACACATAGGTGTAATGGTCAGGGCTGTTTTTGTTTGTGTTTTATTGTGGTACAATATACATAACATAAAATTTACCCTTTTAATCATTTTATTTATTTACTTATTTTCATTTATTTATTTATTTTTGGCTGTGTTGGGTCTTTGTCGCTGCCCCTGGGCTTTCTCTAGTTGCCGTGAGCAAGAGCTACTCTTCATTGGGGTGCGTGGGCTTCTCATTGCGGTGGCTTCTCTTTGCTGCCGAGCACAGGCTCTAGGCGTGCGGGCTTCAGTAGTTGTGGCTCACAGGCTCAGTAGTTGTGGTTTGTGGGCTCTAGAGGGCAGGCTCGGTAGTTGTGGCGCACGGGCTTAGTTGCTCCGTGGCATGTGGGATCTTCCCGGACCAGGGCTCAAACCCATGTCGCCTGCATTGGCAGGCGGATTCTTAACCATTGCGCCACCAGGGAAGTCCCTTTAATCATTTTTTAGTGGGAAAATATATATAACATAAAATGAATTGTTTTTACTCACAACACTTCTGACACCAAATGTGTGCACTTTTCTCCCCCAACACCAACCAATTCTTTTTTTTTAATTGAAGTATAGTTGATTTACAGTGTTTTGTTAGTTTCTGCTGTACAGCAAAGTGAATCAGTTATACATATACATATATCTACTCTTTTTTAGATTCTTTTCCCATATAGGTCATTACAGAGTATTGAGTAGAGTTCCCTGTGTTATACAGTAGGTCCCTATTAGTTATCTATTTTATATGTAGTATTAGTAACACCAACCAATTCTGACACCAACTCTGAGAATAAGCGTGGACCCCTTAGGTTAAGGGCTCAGTTGTCTCCCCCACCCCCTGCCCCAATTCAGATGTCAGTCACAGGTCCCAGTCCTCCTGTACTTCTGATGGGCTATAAATCAGGAGTTCCCATGACCCCCTCCTAAGGTTCCATAGTTCACTAGAATGGCCCACAGAACCCAGGAAAGCACTTTAACTATTACGAGATTATTAATAAAGGATAAAACTCAGGAACAGCCAATGGAATTGATGCATAGGGCAAGATAAGAGGAGAGGAACATCCATCCCTCTCTGGGTGGGTCATCCTCCCTGCACCTTGATGTGTTCACCAACCTAGAAGCTCTCAGAACGCTGTTGTTTAGGGTATTTTTAAATGGAGGCTTCATTTTGGAGGCATGATTGATTATATCATTGGCCATTGGTGATTGAATGCAACCTCTAGTCCCTCCCCACTCCCTGGAGGTTAGGGGGTGGAGCTGAAAGTTCTAAGCTTCTAATCAAGGTTTGTTCTTTCTGGCTACCAGCCCCCATCCTGAAGTTCTCTATTCTCTAGGTGCCTGCTGAGAGTCAACTTGTTAACAAAAGTTGCTCCTATCACTCAGGAAATTCCAAGGGATTTAGGAGCTCTGTGTGAGGAACCAGGGGCAAAGACAAAATATATATTTCTTATGCCATACATAAAATTTACCATTTTAACCTTTTTTGAATGTACAATTCAGTGGCATTAAACACATTCACATTTTTGTATAACCATCACCACTATCCAAATCCAGAACTATTTTATCCCCAAATGAAACACTGTACCCATTAAACAATAACTCCCCATTTCTCTCTCCCCTAACCCCAGGTAACCACTATTCTGCTTTTTGTCTCTATGAATTTGACTGTTTCAGGTACCTCATATAAGTGGCATCATACAATATTTGTCCTTCTGTATCTGGCTTATTTCACTTAGCATAATGTTTTCAAGGTTCATCCATGTTATAGTATGTGTCAGAATTAACTTCCTTTTTAAGGCTGAATAATATTCCATTGTATGTATATATCACCATTTGTTTATCCATTCTTCCATCCATGGACACTTAGGTTGTTTCTGCCTTTAAGCTATTGTGAATCATGCTGTTAGGAACATTGGCATATAAATATCTGTTTGAGTCTCTGCTTTCAATTTTTTTCACCTAGAAGTGAAACTGCTGGATCTTTTAGTATTTCTATGTTTGTTTTGTTTGTGAGGAACTGCCATACTGTTTTCATAGCAACTGCACAGTTTTACATTCCCAGCAGCAACTCTCAAGGGTTCCAATATCTCCACATCCTTACCAACACTTGTTATTTAATGTTTTTTCTTATAATAACCATCCCAATGAGTGTGAGGTGGTATCTCATGATGGTTTTGGTTTGCATTTCCCTACTGATTAGTGATGTTGAGCATCTTTTCCTGTGCTTATTAGCCATTTGGATATATTCTTTGGAGGGTGTCTATTCAAGTCTTTTGCCAATTTTTGAATTGGTTGTTTTGTTGTTGTTGAGTTGTAAGAGTTCTTTATATATTCTGGATACTAATCCCATATCAGATGTATGATTTACAAATATTTTCTCCCATTCTGTGGGTTGCCTTTTTACTCTGTTGGTGGTGTCCTTTGATGCTCAAAAGTTTTTAATTTTGATGGAATCCAATTTATTTTTTCTTTTGTTGCCTGTGCTTTTGGTGTTATATTGGTCAGGTCTGTTTTGATTGCATGCAACAAATGCAACTAATTTGGGCAAGAATGGTATTAGTGAATGTAAAGAAAAATTCAAAAGTAGACCTAGATCAGACATGGTTAGATTCAGCAATTACAATGATGCTATCAGCAGTCTCTCTTTTTGTATCATTTCTCCTGATTTTCTACTCGCGTCCTACATTCTCATCCAAGTTCTTTCCAGAAGCACCAGGCTTCCATGGCCCTCATGGCTAATAATCCTGGGAGAGAAACTTTCATGCTGGTTCCACCAAAGTCCTGGGGTAGACTCTAATTGGTTCCCCCTGAACCAGTCACTGGTAAGGGGTCTGGATGGATGCTCTGATTGATCAGCTCTAGCTCAGGTGTCCACCTTGAATGAACAAGATTACCATGGAATAGAGGACGGGGCTCCCCATAGGCAGAGATGCTTGACAGGCAAACTCCTCCCCAGAAGGGGTCTAGGAATCTGATAGACAGCTGGGGTTGGGAGGCTCTGTTTGAAAGGACATGCCTCATCTCAAATTTCCCATGGGGGCTACTGGAAGTAGAGGGAATCCTTTTAGTTGGTTCCTGAAGACTTCCTGGAGGAGGCAATGTTTATGGGACCCTGTGATTAGTGAGAAGGTGAGCCTAAGCAAGCTGGGTCCCAGGCAGGTTGAGCAGAGCAATGGAGGGGCTGGATTTCCCTGCCACTTGAGAACCTCCCTACCCCAGCCCTTACTATAGGAGCTAAGAATATAGACTCTGTATCCATACTGCCTGGGTTCATAGCCCATTAGCCATTCCTTCTACCTGTGCTACCTCAGGCAAGTCAGCTAACCTCTCTGTGCCTTGGTTTCCCCACTTGAGGTATAAAATGAAGATAATACCAGTCTTATCTCACAGGGTCATTATGAGGATTAAATGGAGTATTGTATATCTGGCACCCAGTAAGGGTTCTGTGCTTGTATCATTATTATTATAAGTTTGAGCCTCTTTTCTGACCACATTTGCTGGTACACTGGCTGCTCCAGCTGTGTTCACCATCCTTCAGTGTGCCTCATCCAGCCTCTGCCCTTGCTGTTTCTCTGCCTGAAATGACCTTTGCCTCTTTGCACACTTGGCCATTTCATTGCTACCTCCTCTACCGAGCCTTTCCTGCCTGCAGAGCCATCCTTCCCTATCTAGGCTCCCACAGGGCTCTGGAGCAGGACGTCTGCCTCAGATTGTGGGTCTTCAGATACATGTCCCTTGTCTAGGCTGAGCTCCTGAGGGCAGGACCTGGTCTCCTGTGTCATTGAGTTCCCAGCAGGAGCCTGCCAGCTGCAGTGTGGGGAGAGGGCAATCCAGGGGCAAAAACAGCCCTGACTGGGCCACAAAGGAGAGCACAGCTGGTCTCAGGAAGTGAAAGTAGCTCAGGGCCTAGTGGGTTGCATGTGAGGGGCAGGCCTTACTGCTGAGAACAGAGGGGTCATCAGGGCCCCAGCTTGCCCTAAGCCATAAAATGCTTAGGCAGGGGAGTGAAGAAGTTAGGTTTTTGCTGAGCAAGGACCCCTCTAACTGCAGAAAGGGGATGCATTGCCTGGGGAGATGGAAAACACAGAGCATGAAGTGGCTGCTGACTGGGTTGAGGCAGGGACCACAGGATGAGAGGAGGGGATAGTCTGACAGGTGTAAAGATGGAAAACAAACAGGACTTGGTAATTAATTTGAAGTGGGGCCTCAGGTTTCCCATTGGGGAAATGCGATGAGCACTGACCACTTTAACCAGTTAGTAACCGTCTCTGCTATGCAATCCCATACCCTCCCCACAGTCCATCTCCTCCCCTGGGTAGGGTCCAGGTCAAGCGCAAGGCCAGACGCTGAGGGGGGTTGGTCAGGTCTGCAAGCGCCAGGGACCAGAGCTGGGCATCCTTACCAAGCCCACCCTGGGAGTGCTGGTGGGGCTGAGGCACAGCTCAGCTGAGCTGTGCTGATGGGATCATTTGTCGCCTTAGGCAGGGTGGGGCCTGGGCTCCTCTGGCAAAGGAGGGACCAGCCCAGACCCTCAGTTCCTGGGAGCAGATGGTTCCCCCCTGTTTTGTCCTCCTCAGCCGTGCCTTCCAGAGGCTGGAATGGAAGAGAAGCGCCTTGGCAACGGTGCTGGGCACAAGGGCAGGCCCAGGGCCAGATACTGGTGCTGCAGGCATTCCACCCTCACCAGCTGAGTGTCCTTAGGAGTCATGAATCCAGCTGCCCAGCAGAAGGGCTGAGGCTAGGACCCAGGGATTCTGTCTCCCACACCTGACATCCATCCCAAGACCTGAAGAGCTGTGTTTATCTTGGGAGCCCAATGCCTCTCTTCTCTGGGCCTCAGTTTCCTCAGCTGCCAAATGGGTGTGAAGGAGGAGAGGAGAGAATTCAGGAAGCTCTAAGGCCCCCCTCCCCAGTCTGAGATGGGAGGGCCTACGCGGCCCAGGCAGTTGGAACTATCATCCTTCCAGACTCCTCTGAGTCCCCATCTACAAAAGCCACACCCTTGCTTCCCCTGAAGAGGAGGGTCAGACTAATGCAGCAGGCTTGGGAACAGGTTCAGGGGTAGAGGACCCCTGTAGACTCTACAAGGCTGTAGACCAGCCTTTCGGCTGCTCTGGGCCTTGGATTTTCATCTGTGTTCTGAGGACTGGAATAGGGTATCTCTGAGAACCTGACCCCTCCAATCTGTCTTTCTAGCATGATGGCTGTCAAAGCTGGTGGAGGAGTGTGCAGAGGAGGGGTGAGAGGCTACTGTGAGCCAGGCATTCAAGGCCCCTGATTTGGCCCTACCACCAGCTGGCCCTGCAGCCTCCCTGTCCCAGCCACTTCAGGCTACTGTCTCTGACCTGAACTCTAACCACATCCAATCCATCATCCATCCAGCAGCACAAGGAACCTCCTAAAACTCAACTCTGCTCACCCCTCTGCCCTGCTTTACAGACCATCGAGGGCTCCTTGGCTGACGCCCACAATGCAGAGGCCAAATTTGTAGCCTGGCATTTGAGTGAGGCCTTTTGGGACCTAGCTCTGTTGACCTCTCTGCCTCACCTCCTGCAAACACGAAAACTTGCAGACACCCGTGCCCTCATATCTCCAGCAGGTCTCTCTGTGGGGAACACCCTCCCCTTCTTTGTCCACAGTCCATCAAAGAATCACTTCCTCCAGGGAGCCTTCCTTGATAACGCAGGCAAGAATAGGGGCCTCCTTTGTCTTCCCAGAGACCCCCTCATCTGTCTTTCCCACCAGCTGAGGCTTTTCAAGGACAAGGTCCAAAGCCCAGTGAAGTCCCTGCACATTTTAAGGCTCCCTGCAAATGCATGGGAAATGAATGAATGAGTGAATGAGTGAGTGAGTGAGTGGGTGGGTAAATAAGCAAAGACTGCAAGTGAAGCCATTTCTAAGCTGGTCTGTGATAAAATTATGAGTGATAATAAAAGCCCCACTGAGTAAATACCTGCTTGCACCAGATTCTGGGCTGGGTGTTCTAGATCATTCCTGCATTTGAGCCCCAACAGTACTGTGAGATGGGTATGGCTATCTCTATTTTATAATTAAGGACACTAAAGCTCAGAGAGCTAAAGTCAGTGTTTATAAGCTGCAGAGCCAGGGTGGAAACCAGGTCTGCCAAGTACCAAGATCTGCAGAGAGGGAGCAGTGATGGGTGGCAGAGGGGTGCAGATGCCAGGAATGGACATTTGGCTCTAACTGACCTGGACCCCACCCAGGGGTAAGGGTAGGTTGCGGAGAGTGTATGGGACTGACTTGGAGAATTAGAATTAATGGGCTTGAAGAATTCTGGGTTTTCCAGGGAGCTCTGAGGAGAGACCCATTCGGGAGTGGATCCTTGTATTTTGTATGATCAGGGGTGATGCCAGGGGATAGTTGGGCGAGCTTTGTGCCTCCCACCCTCAGGTTGATCCCACCTACTCCATGATCAACAGCCCATCCTATTCTGTGATACAGACAATTGATGTTTTCTCAAACCAATATCATGAGCTATGCAGAGGTATCAGTCCTCCCACCTACCCCCTCCAGAATCACCCAGTTCCCACCTAAACAGATGTTCTGGAGGTGCCATGCCTATCCCGAGCTCCACCCCAAATTCTCAGCAGAGTTCAGGCCTTTTTCTGGAAGCCACAGAGGTGGCTCCCCTCCCCCAGTCCTGCTTCAGCCTCCGCAGGGGCGACGTCAAACCCAAGTGGCTTGTTTTTTTCCAAAAGGCTATTGTATCAAGGTCACTTCTGAGATTGAGATTTCCTTATGATGGAGCTCAGACAAGTCACAGGCTCCCAGCCTCACCTAGAAAGACAGGGTGCCCACCGCTCTCTCCTGAGCTGGGCCCAAAGACTCCCTGCTCTACCCTGCCCTCAGGTAGGGGTGTGAGAAATGGGGGCAGGGAGGGAGAAAGTAGAGGCAGAGCAGCAAGGACTCTTTCAGAAGCTTGATTGTGAAGGGAGGAAGAAGACACAGCTGGAGAGACACAGGGTCAAGGAAGAGGTGCTGCTAAGGTGAGAGGTGAGGATGGAAAGTGTTGTGGGCTGAGGGGTGGAGCTAGCAGGGGGTGGGGATCCGCACAGAAGGAGGTGGCCTGAGGCATAGGAGGAATGAGGAGAGAGGGAAGCAGGCTTGGATTTATTTAGGTGGCCAGGAAGTTGAAGGGGGGGCCCCTCGGAAAGGCCTTCCTTTGCTCTGAAGTATGAGTTGAGGGCTATTGGGATTGAGGGTAGGCCTTACAAGAAAGATGGGGCAAAGTCTTGGGCACGAAGGGAGAGAGGCCGCTCTGGGACAGGTGAAAGTTTGGGAGCCCAGCCAAGTGGGGTGGCAACCAGTTTGTGGGGCCTCAGGGCCCTGGGCTGAATCACATTCCTCCATCACACTCAGCTCCACAGTGCAGGGCTGAGCAGGCTGCTGGTACCAGGAATGAGGGATACAAATGAATGAGCTGTGTTCTCAGGAGTCTGGGGTTCTGGGGTGGAGATCCAGGCGGGCAAAGGAAGGGAGAGGGGCCAAGAAGATGCTGGCCCAGGGTGCTGGAGGCCTCCAAATCAGAGGCCCTGGTGCAAAGGGAGTGATGGTGTGCAGGCTTGGAGGCTGGAGGCTCTTGGGGGAAAGCAGGGCCAGTGTAGGGGTTTGGGGAGATGGAGACCTTGGACAGTCCAGGCCATGCCCTGTTCACCCTTCTCAGCTGGGACTGCTCACAGCCTGAATCTCACACACATAGCCAGTTAAAGGCAGCCCCACAGGTCTCTATTGGCCCTAATCCCCAATAAACACATGCTGCAAGTACCAGCTGCAGCTTGCAATAAAACAAGTCCCCAACGCCCCCAGTCAGATTTCTGTTCCTATATCTTCTCTGTTCTCGAGCTATCCCTAGAAATTCATCTATCCATCCATCCATCCATCCATCCATCCATCCATCCATCCATCCATCCATCCAACAAATACTTTATAGAGTACCTACTATGTGTCAGGTACCATCCTAGGCACTGGGGATGCAGTAGTGAAGAAAACATGAAAAGCCCTGCCCTGGTGAAGTTTATGTTCTGGTGGGAGGAGATAGACAATAAGCAAACAAATAAAATAATACATTTAAATATGGTACATGCTTCCCTGTCCAATAAACCATTTATGTCTCTAAAAAGAAAGAAAATAAAAAGATGATACATGCTAAGGAGAAAAATACAGCAGAGGCAGAGGCGTGTGTGTGTCAGTGGGAGGTTGCAATTTTCACTAGAGTGGAGGGGGAGGGCCTCACCTAGAAGATGTTGTTTGAGTGACCACCTGAAGGAGATGAGGTCTGTCCTGTGTTTTTCATACACACTCCACACACAAAAACGTGCTCCGTGGCAGGACCCCCTGTGCCACCCGCTGACCCCTCCACATGACACCCTGAGCCTGGCAGCTGCCCTGACTTTGATCTCTTCCCCCCAGGCCACCTCTCAGATGCCCACAAAGCGCTGCTCCTCCCACACTGGGTTGGCCACACATGGGGCCCCAGAGCCACATGGCTGACATCTGAAGGTGAGGGAAGAGGCCATGCCCCGCTCACAGCCCCCAGGCAGGGAATGAGACAGGACGGAGGAAAAGGGCTTTGTCCTCAGGTTTGGAAATGGTTATGGCCTCCTGGCCTCATGCCTGGTTTGTGGGCTCCACTACTAGGTTCCCTGGGCCTGGGCGTGAGCACTGGACTTGCTCATGGGAATGAAGACCAGCTGGTGAATGGGACAGTCTCTGCAGGATGTCCTAGGGTGTTGAGGACAGCCAAGCTCTGGGGCCCCAGAGGCAGGTTAGACTGCAGAAGAGAAGCAGTGACGGGGCAGCTCTCAGGGCTTGGTGTGGCAAAGCATATGTCTCACTGAGCTTTCTCAAGGTGGAATTCAGTGGCCTGGGAGAGAAGGGGTGAGCTCCCTGTCATGGGAAATATGTGAGCAGGGGCCAGACAAGCCTATCAAAGAGGCTTCAGGGAGCCTCCCTTCTCTGAGGAGTTGTGGAGAGCTCTGGGTCAGATGCTCTTAAGGCCTCTCTGGCCCGAGGGTCCAGAACTCAGAGCCTTGTCATTGACCCCTGGGCTCTGAGGTCCAGTTGAGTCTCGTGTGTCTGCCAGGTGGGCTCAGCTACCAGAGATGGTTGGAGCAGGGTGAAGGCAGAGGGCTGCCTTTTGTGGGCAGTGAGGGGTCTTCTGAGGTTTTTCTCTGCACCTAAACCTTGCCTGTGAGAGCTGTGGACATAGTTGCCTACCTTTGGGGCTTCAGTGTCTGTCTGTGAAATGGGTAGGACCATAATCCACAGTAAACACTCAGGCAGTGTTGGTGGTCTGCCCTTTCTAAGGGTCAGGGGCTCGGGGACACAAGAAGTCTCAGAGGTGCTATTCCTGTAGCCATGACCTTCATTCCCCCTGACGCGTATTCTATGTCATCAGCCAAGCCAAAATTTTGATTTGCTTTATTTTATTTTATTTTGCCACGCAGCACCAAGGACAGAGCCCTAAGGCTCATCTTTACAGGCTGGGTCCACTCATTCAACATTTCCCAGTGTCTCTTGGGAGCTGGAGCCTGTGCTGGTCTCTGGGACCACAAAGGGAAAGCAGACCTTGTCCCAAATTCCTAACAAAGAGAAAGGAGGGAGTCTGGCTGACATTGCCCCTTGGGATGTTCTTTTCTGCCCTGACTCCCAGTCCCCATTCCTTTGTCCTGTCTCAGGCCACTCTGTTCCCGAGACACAGGGTGGCGTGGTAGATTTACTGTACTTTGGGGAAGCTCCTGATCTCTCTGGCCTCCATTTTCCTGTAGGGAAATGTCATCTCTCTTCCTGAGCATGGACTTTATCATTATTCAGAGCCATGTCTTAGTCCTGGCTCACCGCTGACTCACTGTGTCACCTTGGGCAACACACCAGCCTTCTCGAAGCCCGTTTCCTTGTCTGTAAAATGGGGATAAACAGGCCACCACACAGGGCTAAGAGTGAAAGAGATCCTGCCGCAAAAGCACTTAGCTCAGTGGATGACACTTGCTGGGTAGCCAAGAAACTGTAGCAGTGAAGTTGTTCAGAAAAAATGAGGCTTGTGGAGGTGAAATGACTGCCCCAGGATCACACAGCAAGTGGGTGATGAATCTAGGACTAGACCCTGGATTTCTAGCTTTCTAGTTTCCTTCTCAGGAGCTACTGGGATGACACAGTGGTTACCCTGGAAGCTGATGGAAGAGGGGCTTTCCCCATGGAAAGTGAATTGGGGAGCTTCCCTGGCTGCCCCATGGAAGCCAGGCTTGACCTGACAGTCCCTCAGTCCCTATCTGCCCCTCTGCTGGTGACCTCCAGGTTCGTTGCCAGTTCCAGCCTCCACTGCATGGATATTAGGGTTCTGAGGCCAAAGCTGTAAAGATGGGCTGTTGAAAAAGGAAAGGGGAGGAATGGGGGCACAGGACTATAGGCAGGACTCCTGATTTCAAGTGACAATCCTAGGCCACACAGATTGAGGCAAAAAGGGAATTTGTTAGCTCATGCCTTCAAAAAGTCCAGTGAAAGGTAAAGCTTCAGGTATAGCCGGAAACAGGTGCTCAATAGTGTTCTCAGGAACCTGTGTGTTCCCACCTCTCAACTCTGCCATCCCATGGCTTTATTTTGGACAGTCTCCTCCCTGGTGGTAGTATCTTCAGTTCGCAGGACAGTTAGCCTGGCTGCAGCAGCTCCAGACTTACATCCTACCAGTTTTGCAAACTCAGTGGGAAACCTGTCTCCTTCCCAGTGTTCCAACAAAAGCTCCAGAATTTGAGGCACCCAGTGAAGGCTGCCCATCCACCCCTGAGCCAGTTACAGGGCCTGAGGAGCCCACTCTTGTCTCATTGGCAGATCTAGGTCACCACAGGCCTACCACTCCCAGATCCTCAAGACTCCAGGAGAGGAACTTCCCTGGCGTTCAGGTGGTTAAGGCTCTGTGCTTCCACTGCAGGGGGAGCAGGTTCGATCCCTGGTCAGGTCGGGGAACTAAGATCCCATATGCCATGCAGCATGGCAAAATATATTTTAAAAGAAAGACTCCAGGAGAGGAAGGAAGGGAGGCCATCATCATGAAGGAGGTCTGGGAATTGGGTGGGAGAAATGACAGAGGAACAATGATGGCCTGCAGGACAGGACAGACAACTGGACCCAGGCCATCTCTTCCCCAGCGGACTGGAGCCTGGTTATCTGGGAGGATCGGCGGGTTTTGAAGGCACCAATGGAGGCTGTCAGCCAACTGTACTCCTTGCAGCTAAACAGCAGGGTCTTTCTTGAAGGGGGATCCAAGTGGCACACCTCCATGGGGAGATTTTAAAAATGGGACAGCCTGGGGGTCCAGGCAAGGAACCCTCTCGCACTAGCTCCAGGGAAGGGGGTTTATTGAAAGGTCCTGCTATCTCCCAGGACCCTGGGCGGGAGGTGCTACAGCCCCATGGGCATGGACTTGGAAAGCTGGCCATTGTGGACTCTCTTCCTGACAGGGGCTCCCCTGTCACAGCTGTTCTCTGGGCCCCTGTGCTCTGTCCCACAGTTCCTCACCCTGAGGCTCACCTGTGACTTCTCAGCCCTGTGCCCACCAGGTCACCGTGATCTCAGACCTCCTTATACACATGCCTAAGAGAGAACCTCTTGCTAACTTTGCCAGGCCTCAGCTTCCTCATCTGCAAAGTGGGAATGGTAACTGTGAAGAGTAAAGGAGATATGGCATGTGAAGTATTTTTTAAAAGTAAATTTATTTATTTATTTTTATTTTTGGCTGCACTGGGTCTTTGTCACTGTGCGCAGGCTTTCTCTAGTCGCAGCAAGTGGGGGCTACTCTTTATTGTGGTGCGTGGGCTTCTCATTGTGGTTGCTTCTCTTGTTGCAGAGCATGGGCTCTAGGCATGCGGGCTTCAGTAGTTGTGGCACATGGACTTAGTAGTTGTGGCTCGCAGGCTCTAGAGCGTAGGCTCAGTAGTTGTGGGGCATGGGCTTAGTTGCTCCGCAGCATGTGGGATCTTCCCGGACCAGGGCTCAAACACGTGTCCCCTGCATTGGCAGGTGGATGCTTAACCACTGTGCCACCAGGGAAGTCCCCATGTGAAGTATTTTTGCACAATAAAAACATCTGTCCAGATTGTGGTGGGGATTACATGAGCTCACGGATGGACAACTGGGGCCTGTGCATAGTAGAGCCTCAGGAGATGCAATTTTCCTCTTTGCTCAACCTGTGGAGGCCAGAGAAAAACTATGAGAAGCAACCTCAACCCCCAAATTCCCTAAGGCTGCAGCTTCCCCTTCCTTGTACTCAAAATGACTGTTTCAGTTCCAGCTTGAACTCCTTCCTGTTGAGCAGAAGGCGAAAAGGGGAAGTGGAAAAAGAAAAGAGAAATCAAGTTTCCCTGTGCCCTCCTCCTGCCAAGTTTGCCTGCTTTAGTGGCCAGCCTGACATCACAGGTGAGACCAAAACTCCTCCAGGAGTTCCCTGGGTGCTGCCCTGGGGCACCCTGTTCCCTGGGTGCCTGGGAGGCACTGGTCTCAGGAATCTATCCATTTATCTGGTGGCACCTCAGGCTCAGAGAGGGTAGGTGGCTCACCCTGGATCACACAGCAAGTTGGTGATGGATCCCAGACTGTGTGACTCCTCAGAGGAAGGAAGCTGGGTCTTGATCTCTGTCATCCTGTGCCCTTGCTGCTAAGCTTAGAAGCAAGGGGGTTTCCAGGTCTTGTTACCCAGAAGGCAGGCAGGCCAAGGTTAGGAGGTCTCTTCCCATGGCCAGCCTGGTCTGAGCTGGTTCCTGGCTAGCTGGCAGGCGATGACTCAGACTTCCAGCTCCTGCCTCTGGTAGCCAGGCCTCCTCATCCCTTCCAGATAAGAGGGCCTTGGGGTGGGTTTTGGGATGGGGTAAGGCTGCAGAGTCATCTAAAGGGGTATGCTGAGACCACAGGATCCAAGCAGCCCAAGGAGCTTCAACCCCTATCAGTTCTTCCTTACGTCTAAACTTAATTGCTTCTGCTATAGGCAGAAACCAACCCTATGCGCTGTTGCCTGAATTGAAAAAAGGAAATGGCAGAGGTTGTCCTCTCTGTGGGGTAAGGGATTTCAGTGTTTCCACTGAAGGTGTGCCTGGAGTGGAGATGGACTGTGAAAGCTTGGTGTCAGGGAGACACTCCCCAGGACTCTTCCTCAGCCAGATAGGGCTCAGCACTGGCCCTGCACCCTGCCAATGTCCCCAGTGGCTCCTGAGAGCCCAGGTGAGGGATCTGAGAACAAGGCTTGAGTTTATCCAGGCATAAATGGGAGAAAGGCTCTGGAGTGGGTCAGGAGGAACTGAGGTTGGGAACCCATCCCTGAGGTTGCTCAGTGCCAGCCACAGAGGGGAGGACCCTGCGGTGTGGAGACCTGCTCCCAGCCCTCATCTTAGGGCTGGGGTCTGAAGGCGCGAGGCTGGCCATCCTGGGCAATCTCCTGGCGCCATCTCATGGCCAAAGGCCCTGAGTGCAGGGAAGACACTCCCCGGGGAATTCTCTGGCTTGACCATCTAAGCATGGACTTTGGGGCAACAATGGGAAAGGTGGCTGTAGAGTGAGGAAGACCTTGTTGAAATGCCACCAGTCGTGCACACCTTGGGAAACTCACTAGCCTTCCTTCCTTGATAAAATGGAGAGAATAATCTCAACCACTACCAGCCCAGAACTGCAGATAAAACATCCGGCACAGGGAAGGTACTTAAATGAATGACACCTGGTGCTGAGGACTCAGAAATCAGTGGAGATTGGGGCGGACTGAGGGAGCCCAAAGCTGGGCCTGGAATTGATTCATTCAGTTAACAAATGTCTGGGAATTCCCTGATCGTCTAGTGGTTAGGACTCTGCACTTTCACTGCCTAAGGGCCCGGGTTCAATCCCTGATCCCGCAAGCCGTGTGGTGCGGCAAACAACAACAACAACAAAATATTTATTGTGTGCCAGGGCCGCTCACATACATGGTTTCAGTTCATTCTTACAACAGCCTATGTAGTAGGGTACCAATGATCACTCTCATTTTACAGATTAGAAAACTACAAGGAAGGATAAGTGAGATTATTTAGAGAAGGTGAGGGAGAGCATCCCAGGCAGAGGAAAGAGCATGTGATAGGTCCAGGGGCTGGAAAGCCTGGCAGGGAAGGCTGAGGCTGGGCTGGGAGCCCTGGCAGGCTTGGGAGCAAAGCAGTGGCACCTGGGCTCTGCTTGAGGTTTTATGACAGGCCACCCCCGTCAGGCTTCCCATCTTGTCCCCTCTTCGCACAACTCATCCCATGCTCTGGCTGCAATATTTATTCTTCATTTCTCGCACAGGGTAGATTCATTCCCGACCTCTGTGCCTCCTGCCTGGGATGCCCTCTTCATTCTTTTTATGTGTCCAAGTCACCCCAGCCCTTTAAAGCCCAGCAGCAGACATGACTTCTCCAGGAGCCCTTCCAGGTGTACCCATGACCCCTAAGACCTGAGCTCTCCCTTCAGGGTCCCATCCAGATGGCAGGAACGGAGACCCAAGCCCTACGCTGGGGCTGACCTCTTCAGCAAGTCCTCGGACCTGCTCCCATTCTTGGGACAGACATCCTGGGGGGGGGGGTGACCACAGGAGGTTGTCCTGGGAACCCAGCAGAGAACTGGCTGCTGGGCTGAAGCCCAGGCCTCCTTGCCCTCCTGAGCCCTAGCACAGCGCAAATCAGACCAGGAGGTCCACACTCTCAGCAGGCACAAGCTACCACCTAGCACAGACTTGAATAAGCAGTAGGTGATCAATCCATGCACAACTGACCAAGTGCTTACCAGCAGTTCAAACCTGAATTTTCCCGCCTCGGTTCCTCAATCCCCTTGCCTGTAAAATGAGTTTGGGGGTGAGATTGGTGCTTATACCTTACAAGGTAAAAAGAGCCCTCCCTCCCTTTGGCAGGTCACCCTCACAACATACTGGTGGCCAGTATGACCACATTGTCCTGAGGAGGCTCAGAGAGGGGAAGGGGCTTGTCCAGAGTCACAAAGTGAGTAGGTACCAAGGTAGAACAAGAACCTAGGCCTCAAACTCCCTGGGCAGTGATCTTTTCCTGTACCATTCTGTCCCTATTTGCCTCAGCTACTCCAAATGAAAGCCCACCTCCTCCAGGTCACTCCCTGAATACCATCTCCACCACTGGAGCTGTTCCCCTTGGGACAGCAAGGAGCCACATCTCCTCCTCTGGTTGTCCTAACAGCTCTGAGTCCTGGTTCGGTGGTGAGGAGGGGCCTGGGAAGGGCTTGGCACAGGCAGGGAGAATGCACCCAGGTGAGTTCTCAGGCATCACCTCTATCCCCACAACCCACGCCCCTTACTCCCAGGGAGCTCTGGGCCTGCAGTGTCCAAGGGAACAGTGACTGCTAAATGGGGAAATGTGGGAAGATCGGGCTTGTGGAAAAAAAGGAGAGAGAGAAGAAGGGAGGGAGAAGGTGGCTGAATAAGTGAGTGCATAAGTGGATTGCCACAGAGAGGGATGGACAGGTCGGTGAACGAGCTATTGAGTGGATGAAGAAAGGAGGGATGGATGGAGGAGTGACTAGGAAAACGGCTCTGGGTATTATAGCTAAACAGAGACCAACAGTTCTTTAATCACCAAACTACCCATTTGACAGATGGGTAGACTGAGAGAGGGCTGATGAGAAAGGAAGCTGCTGGGTCTGTGGGGCTGGCCTTAGGCCAGCAGCCTCTCCTCTCTCTGCCTCCTCATCACCCTCTTTCTTCTGCTGGGGTGGGGAGTTTTCCAGGAAGGAGAAAGGAAGCTGCTGGGCCTGTGGAGCTGGCCTTAGACCAGGAGCCTCTGGTCCTCCGCCACCTCTCTCTGCCTTCTCATCACCCGCTTTCTTCTGCTGGGGTGGGGAAGTTTCCAGGAAGGATATCTTTTCTCGGACTCCTCACTCCTTAGATTCAGTTTCCGCCAGGCTTTGATGTTGAGTGTGATGGGGAGGGGGAGGCCCCCACAGGGACTATTTCAATCCGAGACAGCCCTGCTGGGAAACAGAGGAAGCTGCCCTGTCAGAGGTGTTACAGCCTGGGCTCAGGGCATGTCTGGCCTCCCCTTGATCCAACACACTTGGGGCCGCCAAGGTGCTTCAGGGACAGGAGGCTTCATGTAAGTGTTGGCACATCTCGGGGGCCGTGGGCCAGAGTGGGGAGGAGAGGGGGGCAGGCAGGCTGGGTCCAGCACTGACCTAAAGGAGGTCCACTGATTTGGGGGGTGGGCAGAGAGGAAGGGACTCCACCCAACTGGGGGATCAGAAAAGACAGAAGTAAGATTAGATCTGGAGCTTGATGGACACTTAGGGTTTTGACAAACAGAAATGGGTTAAATGGCATTTTGTGTGACAGGAACAGCAAAAATGGGGAAGCTCGGGCTTCCCTGGCGGCGCAGTGGTTGAGAGTCCGCCTGCCGATGCAGGGGACACGGGTTTGTGCCCCGGTCCGGGAAGATCCCACATGCCGCGGAGCGACTGGGCCCGTGAGCCATGGCCGCTGGGCCTGCGCATCGGGAGCCTGTGCTCCGCAACAGGAGAGGCCACAGCAGTGAGGGGCCCGCGTACCGCAAAAAAAAAATGGGGAAGCCCAAGAGGAAGTCTGGATCTCTGGCTATGAATGGCCGTGTGGCAGTCTCGGTGTCTTGAGAACAGTGTGGCAACAGAGGAAGGGGCAGAGTGAAGTACCTCATCTGGGGTACTTCAGATGAGGCTGGAGGGTTCGGCAGGGAGCTTGACTGTCAGGACAAGAGTTTGAGCTTTTCTTCAAAGGGCAGAGGGATACAGGGAAGGATGTAGTCAGAGCCACACCTGCTGGAAAGCCCTCCACCGCAGGCAGAGCAGCTGGAGCCCAGGGAGAGGCTGGGGTCTGAGCTGCTCCGGGGCCCAGGGCCCAGGAGTGGGTGACAGGTGTGAGAACTCGAAGGAGTCAACGTCAGCTGCTGCCCAGAGGCAGGGACCACGCGAGCCCTCCCTGGGACCAGCTCTTGCCGGGAAGTGGGAGAACAACTCACCACTCCTAGGTCCTCAGAAGGCGGGTGGATCAGGAAGCCAGTGTGACCTTTCCTGGAGCAGACCTGAAGGCTTGCCTGGATCCCCTAGAGCAGCCCCTGCCTCCTTCCGAGAGGACCACTCTCGCCAGTGAGTGCGAGGCAGAAAACACCTGGAAACTGCAGTCACCTGAGGCAGAGGGCCCTCTATCGGGGTGGTGTCCAAGGGCGACAGACCTCCCCAAAGAGGGGAGGCGTAGCACAGTTCCTTCTACCTGCTCTCCCTCCTCACCATAACCTTCTGTCCTAGCGTGCTGCTCTCCTCTCAGGCCCTGCCTGCACCCTCTTCCTCCCCACCTGGGGACACCCCAGGGGGCCTCACACCCCTCTCCATCCATGGAAATCTTCCTCAACCACCAGGGACTTGCTCCATTCTTCATCCTCCTCTGAAAAGTTTCTTCCATCCTGTGGCTCACACTGGTCTCCCTCCTCAGACTAGCATATGTATATGAATATGTGTATGTGTATGTGTATGCATATATCTGTATATGTATCTATTTACATCTACATCTGTACACTGTGCCACATGCAGTGAGCAAGCAGTAAGTACCCATTAAATGTCTGGCATGTGAAAACAAAGAATGAATGCATGAATGAAAGAATGGCTGGAACAAACAAATGAAGAGATGAATGAATGAACTTTCTCTTGCCTGTACTAATCTTGTCTTCTTGGTGACAATGGGGGGACTGCCGTGCTTCCTCCGCTGGCCTCTACCTCATGCTTAACTGCTTAGCTGGGTGCCCAGCACTCCTAGCACATGGACTGTAGCCCCAGGAAGAATCTTTGATAATTAAAGGTGATGTAGCATGTGGGTTACAGACTAGAGAATCCAAACATCATCATTTTGCAGTTGCCCCGAATCTGGGTAAAACATTTTCATCAGAATCAAATTTTAAGTTGGGAGAAATTAGTTTGAGGAGTTATGTTTTGCTCTAATTAACTTTTTAAAATCTCATAACTTTATTTAGCAGGTATATTCACATTAAGAATAGCTCACCTTGTACCATGGGGTAAGGGGTGGGGGAGGAATAAATTGGGAGATTGGGATTGACATATACACACTACTATATGTAAAATAGATAACTAATAAGAACCTACTGTATAGCACAGGGAACTCTACTCAATACTCTGTAATGGCCTATATGGGAATAGAATCTAAAAAAAGAGTGGATATATGTATATGTACAACTGATTCGCTTTGCTGTACCCCTGAAACTAACACAACATTGTAAATCAACTATACTCCAATTAAAAAAAAGAAAAAACGAATAGCTCACCTTGCCCTGTGCTAGGCACTGATCCTCACAACAACCCTATGAGGCAGGTACTATATTATCCCCTTTTATAGATGTGGAAGCCGAGCACGGGGGTTCAGTAATGGGCCTAAGGTCTCACAGCTTACATGTGGCAGAGCTGGGATTTGAACATGGGCATCTGGACCAGAGCCCTCATACTCAGCTTCAACCCTCTGTCACCTTCTGAGTGCATTTGCAGGACTTCATGTTTTTTTCTGGGCCTCAGTTTTTCCCATCTGTAAAATAGGGAGAGGGGGTGATTTGACTCACTATCCCAATGGCTTTCCCTTACAGGACCATTGGATTTAAGTTGTGAATTCTCTCTGGACACCAGTAAATATGGAAATGCCAGTTGGGAGGTGAGTATCAATAAGTCAGACTGATCCCACCAGGGAAACTCTTGAGGCATTTGAGCTGCTGGCTCCCCAAAAACTTAGCTTGAAGGGATGAGTGAACAGATAAGGTGTAAGATACAATGGCATGGCATGGCATTTATTAAGCACCTACTGAATATCAGGTCTACGACAGTTTTACTGATAAAGACACAGGCCCAGAAAAGGCAAGCAACCTCCCCTTTGCAGAACAGCATAGAAATAGGGGAGCCAGCATTTGAACCTGCCCTGCCTAGCTCTGAAGCTAGATTTATAACCTCTATACTTCATGTCCATGGGTCACACTAAGTTGCCTCCTCTTAGTCAGTCAGTTGGGTTCTGGTTCTGTCTCTGCTTCTAACTCACTAAGATTGAGCGGTCAGTGCCCCTCAGTGTGCCTGGATTTCCCTCTCTGTAAAGTAGCTGTGGAGTTGGTTGGTCCCTCAGCCATTCGCCTTCGGGGGAAGCGGTTTTCACTCTTGCCACCAGGGGGCGCTGTGGTCCCAGTGGCTCAGCCAGACACGCCTTTGGAGCCAAAAGTCCCGTGGAAGGATTTAGGGAACTCCTAAATTACCTCCTTCCCCCATTTTACAGATAGGAAGACTGTAGCCAAAAGAATGACCATGGCTTTGGAAAGTGGAGTCCAGGCTGAGGTGATGGGCACTGTCCTTAGCTCAGAAGTGTGGACATTCTGCTCATGCTGATTAATTAATTACCAGGGCCTTCCCTGCCCTGGCCCCCAGTTTGGGCTCTCAGACACAGAGAGGCACCAGATGTGGTACTTCTTCTCAGGAGCTTCGCAGTCTGTGGGGAAGAGATAGACAAGCAGGCCCACCATGACCACAATCTCCAAACTCCAGGGAGCCCAGGGAAGCCCTGCGTAGCATGATTTAGTGCCTCTAACCTCATGACATCCTGAGAGGTGGGTGCATAATTCCCCCAATTTTCAGATGGGAAAACTGAGACTCAGATAAGGTACATCATATCACTCGCTCAAGTTCACATAGCTAGTAAGTAGCAGAGTTGGGATTCAAACCAAAGTCTGTCAGTCTTCTCTTACAGAGGAGACATTTGACTAGGGTTTTGAAGGATGAATAGAAATTCACCAAGAAGGTTGGTAGGAAATGAATATTACAGCAAGAAAGTGAATTGGATTTCTCCCAAGCTTGAGCTTTATTGTATTCCAGGTTTCCTTAAAGTGAGGGCTGTGGAGGGCTTCCGTGGGGTGGTGAGTATCAGAGATGGTTCAGGTGGGGAGATCAAGGCCCAAAGAGGGACAGGGGCCTACTGGGTGGTCAATGAGTATGGCCACTGACAGATTGTATGTTGCTTCCCCAGCATCTCTGGATGTAGGAAGTCCAGTTGAACAGCCATGGAATGGGACAATGACACAGGCCAGGCCCTGGGCTTGCCGCCCACCACCTGCGTCTACCAAGAGAACTTCAAGCGGCTACTGCTGCCACCTGTGTACTCGATGGTGCTGGTAGCCGGCCTGCCACTGAACGCCTGCGTCATTGCCCAGATTTGCACATCCCGCCAGGCCCTGACCCGCACAGCCGTGTACACCCTGAACTTGGCCCTGGCGGACCTGCTGTATGCCTGCTCCCTGCCCCTGCTCATCTACAACTATGCTCAAGGTGACCACTGGCCCTTCGGAGACCTCGCCTGCCGCCTGGTCCGCTTCCTCTTCTATGCCAACCTACACGGCAGCATCCTCTTTCTTACCTGCATCAGCTTCCAGCGTTACCTAGGCATCTGCCACCCTCTGGCCCCCTGGCACAAGCGTGGGGGCCGCCGGGCTGCCTGGCTAGTGTGTGGGGCTGTATGGCTGGCCGTGATGACCCAGTGCCTGCCCACAGCCCTCTTTGCTGCCACAGGCATCCAGCGTAACCGCACGGTCTGCTATGACCTGAGCCCACCTGCCCTGGCCACCCACTACATGCCCTATGGCATGGCCCTCACAGTCATCGGCTTCCTGCTGCCCTTTGTTGCCCTGCTGGCCTGCTACTGCTGCCTGGCCCGTCGTCTGTGCCGCCAGGACGGCCCAGCAGGGCCTGTGGCCCAGGAGCGGCGTGGCAAGGCAGCCCGCATGGCTGTGGTGGTGGCAGCTGCCTTTGCCATCAGCTTCCTGCCTTTCCACATCACCAAGACAGCCTACCTGGCGGTGCGCTCTACGCCTGGCCTCCCCTGCCCTGTGCTGGAGGCCTTCGCGGCTGCCTACAAGGGTACGCGGCCCTTTGCCAGTGTCAACAGTGTGCTGGACCCCATCCTCTTCTACTTCACCCAGAAGAAGTTCCGCCAGCGACCACATGAGCTGCTACAGAAACTCACAGCCAAGTGGCAGCGACAGGGTCGCTGAGTCCACCGAGGCAGGACACGTGGGGTCTGGGCAACCATTGTGTTTGCCACTGTGCTTGGGGCACCAGAAGCTCCACCAGCCCCAAACCATGCAGAGAATTAGAGCTTAGCTCAGCTGGGCATAGAGTGAGACCCCCAACAGACCCCAAAACTTCACCAACAACTATTTTTTAAGCCCCTTTTCTGAACCAGGCCCTGTGGGTACAGAGAGAGACAAGCCTGGGCCTGGTTCTCCAGAAAGTCTCAAGAAGCCATGGAGAGTTGGGGAGAGAGTTAAGCTGCTCACAGAAATATAGTATGACATGTACTGTAACTGAGGAGTATGCTGCATACTTTGGAGTCACCAGTAAAGGGAGTAAGAGAAGATGGGAGGGGGAAGTGAGAGCTTCTGGGAAGGGCCATTTGAGCTGGGTTTTGAGGGATGAATATGAGATCTCTGGGGGATGTGCTATGTTCCATTCATTCATTTGGTACTCCTCTGCCGCTCCTCATCCTCTCTGCTCCTTGTCCTCATCTCCACGCACTCCCGCCCCATCCCCGCTCACTACTCCTCCATTCCTTATTCCCTCCTCCCAGATCTCAGTTTTCCTCCTGTGGAACAATCTGGCCAGCCCATGGCTGCTAGTATGCCACACAGACCCAGTACTGGCAGAACCAGCCATGGCAAAGGGAGTCTTCCACCTTAGAAGGTTAGAGCAGAGAGAGGAAAGGGCAGAGGAACAAGGCAGGGAGGGGAAGGACTGTACAACTTCTTCAGTATTTTTCTTTTAGCCCTGCCTAATCGTCAAGGCTGTTCAGCCAAGGGGACCTTTAGAGAAGGGCTCTGCAGGAGTTAAACTCCACAGTAATGTCCGAGGTATGCTTGCAGCTGGTGGAGGAAGGGGGAAAACCAGGCCCCAACCCATCTTGGGAATCCATTGAAAGTGTCCTTGCTGGAGAGGCTGACAATTTGCACAGAAGGCAATTTGATTCTTTGGGTCACAGTGAGATAGATGTGTGGGGACATCAGAAGACAGAGACTGGTTCTGAGTCCCCATATAGTGCAATGCTGTGCCAAGCAGTCCAGGTGTTACCCATCTTGCATCTCAGACCAGGCTCTTCAGCTGCCTGTCACGGGGGAGTAAGAGATGGGGGAGCAGAAGGCAGAGGGCCTCCGCCAACGGCGCAGGCTGAGCACGGCAGCGAGTCCTAAGTCCCGGATGACTGTCCCAGCAGGATGCCAAGGACTGTGACCCCTTGGTTACTTTTCCAAGAGTGGAAATTGTGGGCCACAGGTAAATTCCATTCCCAGCTTCCCTTGCAAGGCAGAATAGCTAAAGGGTTCAGACCCCAGAGCCAGATCACCTGGGTGTGTATCCTGGGTCTATCATTTACTAGCTGTGTTACTCTGGGGAAGTTATTTAACTTCTTCATACCTTAACTTCCATAACTGTAAAGTGGGAGTAATAATGGTACCTATTTTGTAAAGTTGTTGTGAGGATTAAATTAACTAATATGTGCAAAGCACTTAGAACAATGCCTGGAACATAGTAGGCATGCAATGCATGTTACTGTTATAATGGTTTCTCCTTTTGCTCACACAAGTTGTTCTAGGGCCTGTCTCTAGGAATAGGCATAGGAGGTTTCTAAGCAAGGAGCTTTAAGCAGGGGGGATTGCAAGGGTTTTTCTTTCTCCTTTAGCTAGGAGGCAGCTAGTCTTTTAAGAAAAAAAAATTCAGCACACTTTTTGAGAATAAGAGCCATAATCCATGAGCCCCATCTGTTCCTCTAAGAAGGAAAAATCATTTATTACATGCCAGGACCAGGGAGGGATTCCAAGCACCATTTAGGGGGCTTGAATTCCTCCTTCCCTTCCCCCTCCTTTTGTTCTTTTCCTCTTCCCCACCACCCTTCTCCCTTCTCACTTTAACCCAGAGCACTCTCAGTGATGGAGGGGCAGGGCAGCGGGGGGGGGGGGGCTTACTCTGGGCAGGTCTGCTTGCTGGCATGGGGACAGAGACGACACAGACAGGGGTGGAGTATGGTGAGGGGCAGGAGGGACCAAAGGGGTTGAGGAAGACTTCCTGGGCGAAGGAGCGGTGCAGCTGGGTCTTAAAGGATAGATGTTATTACACTGAAGGAAAAAGGGTAAGCGTGTTCCCTGGTGCAGGGAACAGCACAAACAAAGGCATGGAGGCTGCCAGAGGAAGGATCGTTGGGGCTGTGGCCTGATGTGAAGCTGGAGAGTTAGCAGGGCTAGAGAGGAAAAGGCTGCCGGCCAGGGAAGCACTGGGGAGGCACAAGGACAGTAGTGGCCATTGGCTGGGCTGTGTGGATTCCGGAAACCATGTAACATGTGGTATACTCATTTTCTCATTTAATCCATATAATACCTTATAATGGGGAAGCTGAGACCCAGGTGTGGGAACTGCCTTACCAAGGTCACACAGCCTTTCTCTAACCCAAATACTAGATCCTCCCCTGCTTCACCCTCCCTTCCCTCCCCTTTCCTTTCTTCACCTGACTTCCAAGTGCCCACCTGCCCCACCCAGTCCTAGTAACTGGGGACCCCTAGAAAGTTGTGCCAACCACAATGTCAGTTCTCTTTTAGTTAGGCACAGTCTCCTAGGATGAAAACTTCATTTCCTAGCCTCTCTTGCAGCTAGGTATGGCTAGATAAATTACTCCTGGTCCATGGGATATAAGCCAAATGCCCTGAGGCAGTTTAATATGGGAGGAGGGAATGACTTTAAGAGACAGGTGGTGTCTGGCCTCCCTTCCCTTCTTGTTGCTTACATTGTGACATCACAGCTGGAGCACCATCTTGGAACATGAGAAGCAGCTTGCGTTTCTGACCATTCCAGTTTGGGGTCACCTAAATCCAGACTTTTGCATGAGAGAGAAATAAATGTCTATCTTTTTTAAGCCACCAGTTTTTCAGGCCTTTGTTACCCACAGCCAAAACTAATCCCTTTACTCAGTATGCCTACTGAGATGGTGGACCTCGGTGTAGGCCAGGCAGTGTCATGGACTGGGAGAGGGACAAGGTCCAGCCTGGTGCGGGAGGCTGAGGCCTCCACCTAAGTAGGAGCTTGGAGTCAACAGGGTCTGGAGACACCAGGAAGGCTTCTTAGAAGAGTGGCAAAGCCTGGGGAGTGGTCATCCCACTTTTGGCTTGAAGCTGAGGGAATGGACGGGCTTCCTGAGGAAGAGAGTGAGAAGAGAGGGCCTGGATAGAGTCCTGGGAACTCTAGCATCAGGGTGCTGGGGAGAAGGAGGAGCCAGAGACGTAGAGGGTCAAAGCCTGGGGTTTTGGAATGATGTTGGCATGATGGTGCAGTGGAGGTAGGTGAGTCAAGGAGCAGCTGGAGGGGAGGAAGTGGAGATTCTGAGAGAGAGGAAGATTCCAAAGGAGGCCAGGCCCAGGGAAGGAGCTTCCAAGACAGGAAACCCATGAGTGTTGGCTGCTGGAGGTTGAGGACAGGGAGTCAGAGGGGCAGGGCCAAGATGGGGGACCCAGAGAGTCAGGAACCAGGGTTTGTCTCAGGAGACTTCCATGCCATGCAGGAAAAGCCCAGGGGCACTGGATCTGTCCTAGCAAGGATGCTGCTGGCTCCTCCCTCCAGCTCAGACCCAGCCCTACCCTCAGAAAGAATGCAAGGGCTGGGGGTGCAGACAAGGAAACAGTTCATCCAGCAAACAACATTTATTGAGCACCTACTGTATGCTAAGCATCATGCTGAGCATTGGGTCCCTGCCCTCAGTAAGCTCCTAGTCTGATGGAGGATGGCAATAATGAAATAAACACATACATATCTGGATTATTACAACCAGGCAGGAGAGCTCAGAAGAACATAAAGAGGGCCAGAGGACAAGGAAGGTGTCACTAAGGAGACAAAAAGCTCCTGGAATGGTCAGGGACCAATAGAGGCTGAGGGCCAGGGGAGCCTTGACCCAGCTTGAGGTGAAGAGAAGGTTTCTTAGCTGAGGTCTTTGGGCCTCAGTGCAGAAAGGCTGTTTCTGACTCTGACTTTGAACAAGCCCCCTTCACTTCTCCGAGCCTCTGTTTCCTTACCTGTAAAATAACGTTAAGACTACCAGCCCTCCCTATGCCCCCAGAGGTATGGAGCGTGGAAAAGTTAGGGCATAATTTTCATAAAGTACAAAAGAGTATTATAACCCAAGAGAAGAATGGGCAGGAGACACAAACAGGCACTTCACAGAAAAGGAAACACATCATCAAAAAACATAGAAGAGTTATTTGACCCCAGCTTGACATTGCTTCTCCAACATTGAACAACATCATAGCTGTTGCTCCAGCACTTCTGCGCATGTGCACGTGAAGTCATGCACAACGCTGAGCTGCACTGTTCACAAGCACGAACAGCTGGAACCACCCAAATGCCCATCCATGAGAGAGTGGATGAATACACTGTGCTATATTCACACATTGGAACGTTAACACATAGCCAGAATGCACTATACCGACATGCAAAGTGGATAAATCTTAGCAGTATATTAAGTACAAAGAAATCCCAAAAAAGTATACACAGCAAGATGCCCTTTTTATAAAGTTTTAAATAACTAGAATGAAAATATATACTTTGAAGGAATACACAGATGCAATAAAACTATATAAAAAGGAAAGCAAGGGAATGCTGAACACAGGAGGTGATGGTTATCGTGGGTAGTGAGATAGCAGCAGGAGAATGAGTGGTGGGAGAACTATATAATGAGATGTAGAACATTGTAAAGGCCCTAGTTGTTTTGTTTTTTGATGGGAATCAATTAAATGACTGGTAAGAATGTGTCATGAACAAAAGGTTACAAATAATCCAATTCTGTGCACTTGAGGCCTAATTATACAGGAAAGGGGACAATCTCGGGTCAATTCTATTTGACTTTGGAATGGAGTTAGGAGCCAGACTCCCCCTAAGACAGCTCCTGTCCAGAGCTCATTGCTTCTTGGAGTCCTCTCACTCCTCATCTTTCTCCCTCTTAAGTGCCTGAGGCCCATCATTGGCCTTGACTGTGACCATCACAATCTTCCTATCTTCATTTCCCCAAGGGATTCTACAGCCCTGATATTGCTGGCTCACCACAACTCACTGGGTAGATGGGTTATTGTTTTCATTCCCCTTTCATAGGTGAGGAGCCTGAGGCCCAAAGGAAAAGAGCAACTTGCTGAGGGTCACCTGTCACACCTGTGAGGGTGCCTGCATTGGGCCCGGCTTAGTGTTGCTCTCCGCCCTGGCACCCAGTGCTTCCAGACCCCTTCTAGATGAATATTCTGAGGCTTAAAAACACCCAGGACGGGCTTCCCTGGTGGCGCAGTGGTTGAGAATCCGCCTGCCGATGCAGGAGACGCGGGTTCGTGCCCTGTTCCGGGAAGATCCCACATGCCGCGGAGCAACTAAGCCCGTGAGCCATGGCCGCTGAGCCTGTGCGTCCGGAGCCTGTGCTCCGCAACGGGAGAGGCCACAACAGTGAGAGGCCCGCATACCGCAAAAAAAAAAAAAAAAAAAAAAAAAAACACCCAGGCCCTCTCTGTGCCTGGAAGATGACTTTGTCTCCTCCTGAATCAGAAGGGGCTGGTGGGGGGAGCACTCATGAAGTACTGTAAGCAGCCAAGCCATTCTCCAATTGGGTGAGCTTCCCATTGGGTGGAGGCCCAGCGTAGGTCCTTAAACACCCTCCCTCCCCACCAAGGGGATTCCTGGTCCAAAGGCCCCAACTAGCCCACCTCAAGGCCAAGCTGCAGGGCGCTGGGGGCCTGTGACCTGAATCTCTGCTCCTCTCCATCAGCTTTCCCATCTGTGATTTGGGAATAAAAACCTCTATCCTTTATCCCAGAAGTGACGTGAAGACAGAAAATGACCAGGTGTGACAGAGCTTGGAAAATTACAAATTTCAGGTGGCAGGGGCCATTATTATTATTGGAGGGGAGCAGTGATTTCCAGGATGAGGGTCCCCCCATCATACCAAAACAACCTAGAAGAGACAAGAGTCTGATTTCAAATAGAGTCAGAGAGAGGCACCCTTGGGGAAACTTAAACCCACTCCATACTTTTCAGATGAGGCAGCTGAGGCCCAGGGAAGTGCAGGGATTTACCCAAGGTCACACAGCAAGGAAAGGGCAGAGAGGCAATAGGCCAGACAGAGCTCTCTTCCTTGTTATCAATTTCCCATTGAAGAGTGAGCGATACGCTGGGCCCTTTGAAACAGAGAGGAGATAAGGTTGAGTTGAGGGACTTATTGGAGGCTGGTCTCAACTCAAAGAGGAAGAGCTTTCTCCCTAGTTATTTCCCACAACCCAAGGGAAGCAGCAAGCAGGACCCTGGGGTTCTTGCTGAGTCCTGCGTGTCTCATGCGGTAGTCAGGCAATCCCTAGTGTCTACCTTCCTGCCCTACGCCCAGCCCTGCCTGTTCATCTGGACTGGGGCCTCCTGCTCCCAGGGCCTCCTAGCTAATGGGGCCCAGCCACAGTCCTCTTGGGCTAAGGGTAACATGAGTGTCCGCTGTTCCTGGGGAGGCTGATCCCAGGCCCAGGGAGGAGGAGGATACTGCTGGGGGCTCATCAGGGATCTGGAACCAGCACAGGCTGTCTGGAGGAGCATGGTGTTTGAAGCTCCTGAAATCTGAATTTGAGTCATACCAGGAGCTGCCATTTCCTGACTTTGACACTGGTCAAAGTTCTTCTTCATGACCCACAGAGAAGGGGCAATAAGATCTACCTCCAAGGGTCGTGTGAAGCAGTAGAAGCCACCCACACCTTGCCTGACAGGAGGGCGGATGGGAGTCAGGTAGGAGTGCAGGTCTGGCAGTGGTAAATCGAGGGCGTTCCCGTCAAAGCGCCTTTTGTGTGTGAAGTCGAAGGAAGGGCAGTGCATTTTGCGAAGGGAATAGGTTTGAAACAGCTCTTGAAGCGACTAGTTAACGACTAGAAGGAAGTAAAGGAAGTGAAGTCTTCCCAACTCTCCGGGTTTGTTTGTTTTTGTGCCCGGTGCAGCTTTAGTAGTCCCAGTCTCCACGGGGGTGGGCGAATCCGGCCGGTAGACGGCGCTAGAGCCGCGTACCACAGAGAGATGGAGAGGGAGGAGGAGGGGTACAAGGCGCGCGGCTGGAAACGTGGGGGCGTGGTCACAAAGGGTGGGGGCCCGTGGAGCGGCTTGGGGAGGGTGGGGGTCAGTCAGAGCTGGATTGGCCGCAGAGGTGGGAGGGGCGGGGCGTTTGGGGGCGCCAGGGGCTGGACCCGGTCGCAGTTACAGCGGGATTCGCAGAGAAGGACCTGGCAGGAGGCGTGGCTTGGGCGGGGTGAAGGGGCGGGACAGGGAGCTGAAAACGCCCGGGTTGGTCTGCGGCGCGCACCGCTCCCCCTGGAGGCGAGTCTCTCGGCTGGGAGAGTGTTTCTGCTTGTACCTGAGAGTCGGTGATGTGTACGAGTTTGTGGGTCCGAGGTTGCCATGTTGGGGTCCCTTGGGCAGGAGGCGTTTCCGCCCGAATGCAGAGGACGCGCCACCCCGACTGTACGCCTGCGGAGCCGACCACACTCAGAATTTGCGTGTTGCAGCGAGTGCTGGGGGGATGGGGGGCAGCTCTGCCCGCTGAGCTCCCGAGGGGCTCATCTGGAGGGTCGCTTCAGTCGGCCTGTGCTCAAGCAGTCTTATTTCTCCTTCCGCTCCTCCCCGATTCCCTCCCCTCCCCCTCCCGATTCCCAGACTAGAGCGCGCCGGGAGCCCACCCCCTCTTTTGGGCGCGAGGCCCCGCCCCCCACCCCCTTTCCTCCACCACAAAGTTTATTTGCAACAAAAGGGAGCGAGGAGCAGGCAGCCTAGAGGGAGGAAGCGGGAGCCGGAGCGGGAGCGCGAGGGGAGGCAGGCAGGCCGGCTGGCGGGCGGGCGCAGAGCCGAGGAACGGGGCGCTGGGATCCAGCCAGTACCGGGTCGGGCCGCGATGCTCCGGGTCGCACCGGGCGAGGCGGGAGCTGGGCCCGGGAGTCGACTCTGAGGCGGGAGGGGTCGCGCGGGATGGAGCCGAAGCGGCCCGCGGGCGCAGAAACTTGAGCCGCAGCAGATAAACCTGTGCTCCGGACCCTGCACCCTTTCCTCGCTAACCGCCTCGCACTGCGGCTGCGAGACCCAGGCCTTCGGACCCCAATCGCTGCGCTCCTTTGGGGCGGGGGCGCAGGGGGGGTTGGCCGCGGCTCCCCGAGGCCAGCCCCCCCAGAGTGAGTGCCGCCACCATGGCGGACGGGACGCCCCGGCCCCAGCTTTATCGCAGCGTCTCGTTCAAGCTGCTGGAGCGCTGGAGCGGCGGGCCAGGGCCGAGGGAGGAGGCAACAGACACCTCCGGCCTGCGGCGCCGCGCCTCGTGCCGGCCGGTCTCGGACGTCCCGGGCCAGCCCTCCCGGCGCGTGTCCAAGCTGGCGTCTGGGCCCCCGGCCGCCCCCGCGCAGCCGCGCCCGCTCCGTAGTCTCTCGCCGTCGGTGCGCCAGCTTTCCAGGCGCTTCGACGCGCAGCATCTGGACGACAACGCCACTGGGGCCCGAGACGGGGGCGTTTCCCCCGGGGCCGCGGAAGAAGCGGCGGAGGGAGCCGCGCGTGGGGCCTGGCCCAGCGTCACCGAGATGCGCAAGCTCTTCGGTGGCCCTGGATCCAGGCGGCCCAGTGCCGACTCTGAGGCTTCGGGGACGCCCAGCCCCGACGGTGCCGCGTGGGAGCCCACGACCCGGGAACCCCGGCAGCCACCGACTCCACCTCCTCGGACGTGCTTCCCCCTGGCGGGCCTGCGTTCGGCGCGGCCGCTGCCGGGCCCAGGGACCGAGGGGAGGAGGCGGCGGCAGCAGCAGCAGCAACTGGAGCGAGCGCAGCGTCCGGCGGATGGTTTACATTCTTGGCATAGCTTCTCCCAACCGCAGGCCTGGGCCCGGGCCTCCCGCTCCTCCTCCTCCTCCATCGTTTCCTCCTATCCTGTCAGCAGCAGTCGGACTGCCAGCTCCAGCGAGGAGGAAGAGGAGGGTGCGCCGCCGCCGCAGGCCGGGGCGCAGAGTCCGGCCTACCACGGCGGCCACTCCTCAGGTAGTGACGAGGACCAAGACGGTGAGGGCGGCCACTGCTGGGGAGGGAGGCCGGGGCCCAGGCCTAGAAGCTCCCTCTTGGATAAGGACTGTAGGCCGGACAGTTATGGGTTAAATCTGGGCAGCATGGACTCGGCAAGGGGAGCCAGGAGCCCCGATCCCCCAACATCTCCAAGAGCCCCTAGCGAGGAAGGACCCCAGGAGTGGGGTACTGGCTCTCCTCCTTGTGTACCAGGTCCCCAAGAAGGACTTCGGCCTTTGTCAGACACTGTGGGGGGAACTTTCCGCGTGGCCAAGGTGAGCTTTCCCACGTACCTGGCGAGCCCAGCAGGCTCCCGCGGTAGCAGCCGTTATTCCAGCACAGAGACTCTCAAAGATGAGGACCTGTGGGCTAGCCGGGGCTCTGGGAGCTGGGGCGTGTATCGCTCCCCTAGCTTTGGAGCTGGAGAAGGGCTTCTAAGGCCCCAGGCTCGAACCCGCACCAAGGGATCTGTGGGCACCACAAGAGCGTTGAGGGATGGAGGATTGGAGCTGGACAAGAGCCGGCAACGGAAGTCCTTGTCGAATCCAGATATTGCCTCAGAGACCCTGACACTACTCAGTTTCCTGCGTTCAGACCTTTCGGAGCTGAGGGTCCGAAAGCCTGGTGGGCGACATGAGGACCTTGGGAGCGGCCCCTTAGATGGCAGAGATTCACCATCAGCAGGTGGCTCTGTGGGGCAACTTGAGCCCACGCCCTCCCCAGCCCCAGCATCACCTGGCACCCGCCCCACGCTGAAGGACTTGACGGCCACCCTTCGAAGGGCAAAGTCATTTACCTGCTCTGAGAAGCCCATGGCCCGCCGCCTACTCCGCACCAGTGCCCTGAAGCCCAGCTCATCTGAACTCCTGCTGGCAGGCCCAGATGCCGAGGAGGATCCACTGCCCCTCGTCGTCCAGGATCAGTATGTTCAAGAGGCCCGTCAGGTTTTTGAGAAGATCCAGCGCATGGGTGCCCAACAGGATGATGGAAGTGATGTCCTCCCTGGAAGTCCTGACTGGGCAGGAGATGTGATCCCAGGGCAGCGGTCCCAGGAAGAGCTCTCCGGCCCTGAGTCTAGTCTGACAGATGAGGGCATTGGGGCAGACCCTGAGCCTCCTGTTTCAGCATTTTGCAGCCTGGGTACCACAGGGGTGTGGCGGCCCCTTTCCTCATCCTCAGCCCAGACCAACCACCATGGCCCTGGGGCTGAAGACAGTCTGGGAGGGTGGGCCCTGGTGTCCTCTGATACCCCTCCCACACCAGGTGCCCTCCGCCGGAGACGCAAAGTCCCGCCTTCAGGCCCTGGTGGGACTGAACTGAGCAATGGGGAGGCAGGTGAGGCCTACCGATCTCTGAGTGACCCAATTCCACAGCGCCACCGGGCTGCCAGCTCTGAGGAGCCCTCTGGGTTCTCCGTGGATAGTAACCTCCTGGGCTCGCTGAGCCCCAAGACAGGGCTTCCGGCAGCCCCAGCTGTGGACGAGGGCTTGACCAGTGGCCACAGTGACTGGTCTGTGGGCAGTGAAGAGAGCAAGGGGTACCAAGAGGTTATTCAGAGCATTGTTCAGGGCCCTGGTGCCTTAGGGTGTGTGGTGGATGACAGGATTGCTGGCAAAGCCCCCAAGAAGAAATCTCTGAGTGACCCCAGCCGCCGCGGGGAGCTGGCTGGGCCTGGATTCGAGGGCCCTGGAGGGGAGCCCATCAGAGAGGTTGAGCCCATGCTGCCTCCGTCCAGCAGTGAGCCTATCCTCACAGAGCGGCGGGCAGAACCAGAAAAGCCCAGTCCTGCCAGGGGCCGGGCACAGTCTGAGAGGGCCCTACCTGAGGCCCCACCTGCTTCTTCCTCCACTGCCCACCGTGACTTCCACCTTGACCCAAAACTAGCTGATGTTCTGTCCCCACGGCTCATCCGCCGTGGTTCCAAGAAGCGCCCAGCTCGGAGCAGTCATCAGGAGCTACCGAGAGAGGAGGGCAATCAGGACCAGGCTGGCAGCCTGTCTCGGGCCCGACCCTCCTCCAAACACGTTCGTCATGCCAGTGTGCCCTCCACCTTCACGCCTATCATGGTGCCTGAGCCACCGACTTCCGTTGGCCCTCCTGTGGCTGTACCAGAGCCCATGGGCTTCCCTGCCCAAGCCCACCCTACGTTGCAGGCACCATCTCTTGAGGACGTCACTAAGCAGTACATGCTGACCCTCCACTCCAGTGAGGTCCCTGCCCCAGTGCCAGTGGATATGCCCTGCTTGACTCCGATTGCACCGCCCTCTGCCGAGGCCAAGCCCCCTGAGACAGTCCGGGCTCCAGATGAGCCTGCTCCAGCCAGCAAGTGCTGCAGCAAGCCGCAAGTGGTGAGTCTTTGTTGGGGGCCTTTGGGGTGGGGCCGAAGGAGGGCCAGGGACAGTGACTTATGCAGGAGTCTCGAGTGTGCTCATTGGGCAGGTGCCCAGGTCTGAGGGAGATTCTCTGGTTCTGGAAGTGCCCAGGCAGTTTTAAGAGTGTCACTGACACAAGGTTCCCGTCTTCTCAGGCCCCAGAGGCTTCAGGCTTCTGCTGGTGCTAATGTCAGAGGTTCTTATCTGCTCTAAGGTATTCTGGGTGATAATTACAAAGGGTTATAATCAGGTCCTTTAGATGTTTTTCAGGGACTGGTTTTAAAGATTCCTATCTGGTTCTTTGTTATCAATACATAAGGAGATGTGAGGGTGGTGGAACTTTCTCAAGAGCCTTGCTGCCTTATTGGCCAAACCCCTTGTAGGATGTTTGGGCTCAGGGGCCCACAGCTGACATGGGTTTGCCATTACTCACGTGGCTTTCGTGTGTCAGATCAAAATCTGGGTCTGAACCTGGGCCTGGGAGAATTGGAGAGATACAAGGCATTACTGTATGGAGTAGTGGAGAGGGCTCTAATGTACATTGGCAGCCCTGGCTTTTCTATGTGACTCAACCTCCCCGTCTGTAAAATCAGAGGGGTTGTGGACAAGGTGGTGCCTATATCTCCTTCCAGCTGTGCTGCACAGATTTGTGGGGAGTCCATGGGTTGGAATTGGGACACTTTGGGCCTGAAATCTTCTAAAGCCTCCTCCAGTTAGAATGGGTACCTCTAAGGGAGGGCAGGGTCAGATAGGAGCTGCTGAAGTTCAGCAGAGAGGGGCCTTGAGAGAGGTTGGGAGTGGTTTTGGCCCCCACAGGCAGGGCTGTCTCTCTGGGTCAGGATGGGGGCGCTGGTCCCCCGGACTACTTTGGTTACTGCCGGTTCTCAGTGCTCTCATGGCCCCTCTAAACTCTCTCTCTCTCTCTCTCTCTTTGTTTCTCTCAGCTGTCTCTAGTTCCCCGGTCCTGGCTCCGGTGTCTCTCACAGAGGCTGCAGAGTCAGTAGGCAGGGAGTGGGGAGAGGGGACATTTTGGACCTGACCTTCTTTCTGAGAGCCTGGTAGGGCAGCTCAGGTGCCCCTAACTCCAGTGCCAGTTGTCTTTGCAATGTGGGGGTGGTGGAAGGTGACAGCAGGGGCAGCTCCTGCCAGGGGCCCCATCCCCAGGTGCTTTTCCCTTATAATTATCTTCTCAGGGAGAGACCAGGGGTGAACCAAGGGACTCGGGGAGACTGGGGGTTGGGGGCCTGTTCCTAAGAAGAGGCATTGAGACCCAGAGGGGAGGTGGGTGTTTTTGCAGAATTGGCTCCTGGTCTACTCTCATCACATTGTCTCCCCATCCCACGTGATCCTTGAGGATCACGTGGGACAGGGATCTCAGCCCCCCCACCCCAGCTGCCCCTAGGGGGTGTGAGGTGGGACATACCTGCCCATAACACAGGTTTCTCCCTGCCCTCAATGGAGGCTCTCTCCAGCCTCCAAGCCTTTGCTCACTCCAGTCCTCCTATCTCTCCAGGCCCACTCGCTATCCCCTCTTACCCCTTAGGGGATAGAACTGGTGAGTCTGTCATTGGAAGAGCAGGGTTTGAGCCCTGGCTCCATCCAGATCCTTGTGTGGCCTAGCATCAGTCACGTCCCTGCTTTATGCCTCACTTTCCCCTTCTGTAAAATGGGGTTAATGGTCTCTGCCTGGCAGGCTTGTGTACTGTGAGTGGGTGGTGTGATCATGCCCTCCCTGGGGGCAGGAGAGGGAAAAAAACCGGGTCCACTGCCTCAGCTGCTTCTCAGTGAGCAGCCTTGGCCCCTCCTCTCTGCCCTCTACTGATTTCTGAGCGCAGGGCTGGGCATTCTGGGCCTCAGTATAACCTGGTAGACTTCAGTCAGCTCAGAAGAGATTCACCATCCCCTAATTCCCCACCCACTCATAAAGCCTGGAAGTTCTTCCTTTAGCTAGCCTGAATCCCTCCTGCTGTCCCTTTCTTTCTGGCTCCAGGAGGATGGGGAGCAGCTGTCCAACCCTCCTTCTGGCCTTCAGGGAGGAGACAATGTTCCCTTGTTTCCGGCCCAGGGCTCCAGTCACGCTCCCTGGCCTGTGGGAGGAGATGGTGTGGTGTGGGCTTCAGAATAAGAAGGGAAGAGTCTGTCACGCTTTGCTGATGAGGCAGAAACCAGTGTGAGTCCAGCCAGGGGGCTGGCAGGAGAGGCCCCGGGGACAGAGGGGGTCCCTGACCCACCCCTGGGCTGCAGTAAGTCCCTCAAAGTCAGGTCTCTCCCACCCCAAAACCTGTATTTGCCCTCTGTCTGGTGCTGCCTCTCTGTTGGGAGCAGGAAGCCTGGTTCCAGACCTGGCTTAGCCTCTGACTTGCCCTGAGACTTAGACAGAGTCATCTTGGGCCTTGGTTTTCTCGTCTGTACAGTGGGTAGTCTTTGCCTGGTCATTGAAGCTCTATAGGAGAGACTCAGCCTGCAGGGTGGTCAAGGGAAACTGGAGGAGTCGGGGTGTGGCTGGAAGGGAGAAAAAGGCAGCTCTATGCATCAGCTGTAAGAACCTAGGAGCCCAGGGAATGAGGGATAACTCATGGTTGCTTTCCATGAACAGATGTGCTAGGGGGAGGAGGCCCAGTTGTGGAGCCTCCCTGCCCTGCTCCCTCCCACAGCCCTTGTCATTTCCACTTAGGCCCACGGTTGCCTGGATGATCAGCAACTCTTCATCCCAAGGCTTCCCATCCTGCCCTAAAGTACAGTCTCATGATCTAACCTTCTGCCCTCAGGTACCTGATACCCATTTGACAGAAGTGATGACTCTAGTCAAGAAATAGGAAGTGACTTATGTCTCAGAATCAGATGGATGGACTCAGAGAACCTTAGCATATTGAAATAGCAGTAGGAGTGGCTAACATTTATTAAGTGCTTACTATATGCCAGACACTCTGAATGTTTCATTCTTCAAAAATGAAAGCTGTGAGAATCTCACAAGGCTGAATTCTTACAACTGCGGACTCATTCCCACTGAATCCTAGAATGTCATTGTCATTGGGGGCATCACCTGCACACCCCTGTCTGAACACTTTCATGGTAGTTATTTAATTCACTGGAGCCCATGTTTGCGGTGGGAAGAACTTCAAGACTCAGAAAGGAGAATGCCGACTTTAAGGTCCCATAGTATGGCAGGGCACAGCCAGGTCCATGCACCACCCTGACCTTGCTCCCGCCCCCTGCCCCCAGCAGACAAGACTCCCATCCCCAGCTTGCCCAGCCAGCTCCCTGCCTTGCAGAGGAATGCCAGGCTGCAGCTCTTTGTCACCTTTCTTCACTCTGTCTCCTTGGCAGGGAACCCACAGGGGTGGGGATTCTGTCCTTTCCCTCCTTGGCTCTTTGCTATGATTTTTCCATGGAAACTGGTTCTGGGAGAGGAGGCGATTAGGACATTTGGAATTCTGAGTGGCACCAAATATCTTTAATTAAATGTCTTGTCACCCAGTAGGAGGAGGGCAGGAGGGGGAGGACAGGCACAGGGCTGTCCCTTTCCTCTGTTTATTCCCTGCCCCCACCCACTCCTTCCTAAGCGCCCTGGGCTATTGGGAGAGTGTGGCCCAGGAATGGGTCGTCCTCCCCTCACCACAGGGAGGAGTTGGGGGATGGACCAGAGATGAGTCTGATATTTTCCAGCCCCACATTTCCAGGACCAGCTGGGTTTGGGAGGCTGGGAGGCTGCTGCTAATCCTATCCCAGGGGGCTCCCAGTGTAGGAACTTGCCCCTCCTGCTTCCTTCCCGCCCATCTGTGATCTTTCAGGCTACACATGCTGCCCCGCAGTGGGGTGGAGGCATCCCCAGCCTGGGGAGCCGAAACACTCAGAGAATTCAGGATCTAGTAGCAGCCTGGAAGGGGCTGTAGGATGTTGAGGGAGTGGCCTGGGGGCTGGCAGGAGAGGCTTCCTGAAGGAGCCTCTGTCTGGAGCTTGGCTTTGAAAACTGGGAGAATTTGAATATCCAGAGAAGAGAGGGAGGGTTTCTAGGAAGAGGGCACAGCATGGCCAGAGGCTGGTAGGTGGGAAAGAATCTGGCAAGTTGTGTGCCCTAGGAGTTTGTTTCAGAGACTTGGGTGAGCCTTGATAAGGCAATGCATTCATCCATTTAGCAAATACTTACTGAACCCCTAGACACTCAGGCACTCTCTGAGGCCCTGGGATACAACAGCAAGCAAAACAAAGGCCTGACCTCATGGAGCTTCCAGACTAGTGAGGAGACCTGTCTGTAAATGGATACATTGTGCTACAGGGAGAGATGGGGGCTGGGGAACAAAAGAAACCAGGATAAGGGACTAGAGAATGACAGGGAGGGGGTACTCTATTAGATTAAGAGATCTGAGAAAGTCTCTCTGAGGAGGTGAGATTGGACCAGAGGCCTGGAGGGAGCAAGACAGGTGGCTATCTGTGAGGTGAAGAGAGGAACAGCAAGTGCAGAGGCCTTGAGGTAGAGGTCAAGAGGACTGTGTGGATGCAGTTAAGTAGGCGATGAGGTCAGAATTAAGGGAGGGTGGAAATGGGTCGAAGCCAGATGAGGTAGATTTCATAGACCAGTAGGAGGTCTTCAGTGTTTACTTGAGGTGAAATGGGGCAGGCACTGTTGGAAGGTTCTGAGTAGAGCAGTGACCTAATCTGACTTAGGCTTTCACAAGTCTGCTCTGGCTACTCTGTGGGGGTAGATTGCAGAGGCCGTTGGGGGGGGGGTGGATCAGGGAGGCTGATCAGGAGGCCACTGGAATAATCTGGACAAGAGATGATGGTGGCTTGGGCTGGGGCAGAGGCAGTAGGGTGATGGGTTTCTGCTGTAGCCCAGAGGGCTTTGTGAGGACCTGAACTCCAGCATTCAAGGTAAACAAAGAGCTACTACAGCTCCTATGCCTGGACAGTGTGTGATGGATGGGTCACTCAGAGTGAGGAGGGGAGATTGACAAAACCCCCAGGGTAGACTGGAGCTGTACGCTGCACTAGCTGCCCCCAGCAGACCTTTGTTTGTGTGACTCAAAGGTTAGGAGGATGGAGGTTCCCAGGGCCCCAGTGAGGCAAGTGACAGTACCTTATCCCACTGGTGTCTCCTCCACAGCCACTGTGACACCTGTCAGCTCCAGCTTGCATGTTACCTGAGACAGGGAGCTCACACCACCCAAAGGCAGCCCTGTCCCTCCCATCTGGTCCTCTAGTTAGGTGGGCATCCCAGTATACAGATGAAGCAGGCCCAGAGCAGACAGAGGCTTACCCAAGGCCCTATGTCTCAAGTACGGAATTTGGCCCAAGGTGTCCTGACTCCTAGGGCATTCATTGGCCTCGCAGAGTTCCCACTGAGCAGAGTTGGCAGGGATGCTGGTAGTAGGGCGGGGGAAGGGGGAGCCTATGTTTCCCAGAAAGGCTCACAGCTCTGGCGTACTTATTGGGAAATGTGCCCAGGCAGCCTGGCGCCTTGCTGGCAGGCCCTGAAATGGGGGCCCTGGGTCCCTTGGGAAGCAGGAGCTTATTAGAGACATGCTCCCCCCATGGGAGTTGATCCTTCACGCAGCGCCCCCCCCCCCCCCCCGCCATTACCCGCTCCCAGGCCTCTGAGGCATTCCAGGGGTGAACAGAGGCAGAGGAAGACTGCCAGGCTGCCACGCTCTGAGCTGTGAGTGGGCCCCAGCCCATGACATGCAGGGGCCTAGGGCCCCAGCCAGGATATCTGAGCCCCCCTCCAGTAGCTATGGGGCTCACAAGGGATGACTTGGTATGACACATGGAGGTCTGCACTAGGGGTCAGGAGATGTAGGTTCCAGCCTTAGCCTCTCTATTTTCCTGCTGTGTGGCCTTAAGTAAGACCCTTCCCCTCTCAGACCCATGGATTCCTCCATGTTCTTGGGCACCAGGAAAAACCTCCTCTCCTGCTGGGAGAGGCAACAGCTGTCCTTCGTAGGATCCCAACTTGTAGACTGAAGTGCCGGTGGGGGGCTCACAGCCCCCTTAGGCCACTGAGGAGACTGAGGCTCAGAGTGGGGCTGGGACTCACCCAGGCCTGGCCCCCAGGGCCCTTTTCCCTACGACCAGCTGCTGCTCTGCACCCCTCCACACACATAGAGGGGGGCCTCTCCCCATACTTGTGAGCTGTGGGGCTCACTCTGGAGCCTGTGCACAGACGTGTTGATGCTGCCGCTGCTGGGATGTTAACACTTCCTCTGGGGCTTGGGGAAGTCACGGGGCTCTGATACACTCCCTGGGCAGGGAGAGAGGGAGAGGGGAGTCTCCAGAGGTACCTGAGGAGGGAGGCACACGAGCTAATACCAGGGTCTAGGCTGGCAGATAGGTGCTGTATTAGTTTCCTATTGCTGCTGTAGCAAATTATAATGCTTAGTGACTTAATACAAATGTTATCTTACAGTGCTGGAGGTCAGAAAAAATGGGTTTTCCTGGGATAAAATTAAGATGTTAGCAGGGCTGCATTCCTTCTGGAGGTTTTAGGGAAAAATCTGTTTCCTTGCCTTTTCCAGGTCTGGTGGCTGCTGGCACTTCTTGGCCCCTGGCCCCATTCTCAAAGCCGGCAGTATAGCATCTTCAGATCTCTCTCTCACTCTAAACTAAACCTCCTGCCTCCCTTTTATAAGGACCCTTGTTATTACTCTAGGCCCACTTGAATCATCCAGGATAACCTTCCCATCTCAAAATCTTTACTCATATCCGCAAAGTCCTTTTTGCCATGTAGGATAACATATTCACAGGTGTATTAGGATGTGGACGTCTTTGGGGGCCATTATTCTGCCTGTGACAGGTGAGCAGAGAGGTCAAGCTGTTGGCTCCTGGAAGCCAGAGCCCAGGGTAGATGCTGGCACAGGGTAGAGCTGGTGGGCGCAGGCCCACTGCTTTTATCCTGCATTCATTTCTTTCCCTGATCATTTGTCATTTTTTCATTCATTCAGCAATTGTTGAGCCCCTTGATGGGCTATAGGGACACACAGGGAAAGCTTGGACATCATCCCTGTTTGTCAGGAGTTCTCAGCAAGGGTCTTAGCCCTCTGATGTGGGTGGGGTCCAGAGGGTGGCCGAGCCCTGCTCTGGTGGGAGAGGGACAGAAGAGCCAATGGGTCCCCTGTAGATGGGCTTGGCTTCTAGGGTGGCTGGCTAAAAATTGGGATAAGGCAACTCCCAAGAAGAGCAGTTGGCAGGAGAGTTTAGAGCCAAGGCAAAGAGAGGAGAGGGGGATCTAGGGTGGGGGTGGGAATCACATCTCTGCTGGGCTGGCCTGGGCTGACTCGGGGCAGATGGCGAGGAGCTCCCTATTCCCATGTGCTTGGGAGCTCCATGTTGGGGATCGGCGACCCTGGTGCTGGGTTGGACCAGAGGGCCTGTCAGGTCCCTTCCTGCCCTGAGGGGCCGACCGAGGTGCTGCCCAGGAAGTGGCACCTGAAGGATGGTGCGTGAAGGGTAAGGAGCATGGTCCACGTCCCTTCTCTTCTCAGGCTGGCTTTGGGACCCAGGGCAACCATTTATGGACCCCTCTGAATCCATAAAATAGGTGCATTACCCCTTTACTCCGCCAAGGATTACTGTCAAGATTAAATGAAATAATGCCAAGAGGGTTTCCTCAAGAAATGTTAGTTCCTCCCCCATGACTAAGATGCTAAGATGTTAGGATTCTAAGATTCTAAGAGAAATTGATTCCAAGTTGCTCAGATTCTCGTTATCTCTTTCCAGCCATGAAGCAGAACAAAGCTCTGGACAGGAGGGCTGGTGGGGTCCTGGCTACATCTGTAGGGTTGGTGGCCCAGCAGCCTGTTCCTTTGGAGGTGGGCGGAGGGAGAGGGACTGGGGAATGAAGTGGAGCCAGATGCCCACTGACCTTGTTCCTCTCTCCAGCTCCCCCTCCCATTTTGTTACCACCAGCCCCAACCTGCAAGCAGAGCAGAGTCAAAGCCCCAGACCCATTGGAACCAGCCTGTGAAGTGGGTCTCAGTCCCCTCTGCTTACCATTCTGGGCTGAGATCCCCTCTAAGGCAGGGAGTCTGAAGTCTGTGTGCCCTGGGCTTTGGGGTCAGACTGATAAGGGTTGACATCTCTGACCTGACTCTGACTCACAGCTGGGTGGTATCTGACAAGTCATTGCATCTCAGCTCTGAGCCTCAGTTTCCTGCTCTGCAAAGTGAGGATGCTAAGGAGTTACCGTGAGGGCCAAAGAGAATACTTATGGAACCCTCAACCCATGACCCCAGGTCTGGAAGCTCAGAATTGTGGCCACTTTAAAGTGTGTGCTTTTGAGATTGCCAGTTCATAGTGTAGAATCTCGTGGTTTCAAGATGAACGAGTCTGAGTTTTTTCTCAGAAGGCTTCCTCTTAACTTGATTTTGTTTGTTCATTTGAGATTATTACTTCTTGGTTCTGAGATTCTGGGGCTGGGGAGAGGCGGGGCAGGTCCTGGGCCAATGGGAGGGCAGTTGGGGGTCTGTGATGGTGGGGGCCAGGCTGAGGGAGCAAGCACCAGGTTGGTGTCTGTTTCCTGTTTATTGGTTCCCAGGGGGTGAGCAGGCCCTGCTCCGGAGCAGCATGGAGCAGGAGGGAGGGAGGACTGGGGTCCTGGCTGCCAGCCAGCCCCATAGCCTGGCCTCCTGGGACTGCTGAGACCCCTCCCCCAAGCCCCCTTGGACAAACATCCAGTCCTTTCCCAGGACAGGGCATTGGAGGTCAAGGAGCAGATGTGGAGGGAAGGGGCAGAAGGATGGGAAGGGACCCCCCTCCCCCCAAAAATCCTACTGGCTCCATCTTTCTTGGCTGCCTATGTCACTGAGGTCTTGCTTCTGGTTCCTCACTGTCCCCCTCTGTCTCTCCTTGTCTCCCTGGGGGTGTGTCCTGGTGGTGAGACATCCAACTTCTTGGCAGACCAGGAGGCAGGACAAGGAAGAAGAAGAGGTACAAGGCCTTGAATGCCGGGATGGTCCACCCGAAAAGAAACCAGTGTGTCTTCTTTTTTTTTTTTTTTTTTTTTTTTTTTTTGTGGTACGCGGGCCTCTCACTGCTGTGGCCTCTCCCGTTGCAGAGCACAGGCTCCGGACGCGCAGGCCCAGTGGCCATGGCTCACGGGCCCAGCCGCTCCGCGGCATGTGGGATCTTCCCGGACCAGGGCACGAACCCATGTCCCCTGCATCGGCAGGCGGATTCTCAACCACTGCGCCACCAGGGAAGCCCACCAGTGTGTCTTCTAACCACCCCTCACCCCTTCATTACTCAAAGGAGAAATGAAGGCCCAGAGAGGGAAGAGGTCTTGCCCAAGGCCACGCAATAGTGGACCAGGCCCAGCAATCTGCCCGTGCACCTCAGAGCCAGGTTTAAGGGACCACTGGGAGTCCTTGAGAGGGGAGGGGACATGGGTCACTCGGCATTTTAGAGAATTGGGCTGAGCCAGCCAGGGAAGAGAAGCCTTGATGTATGTCTGGAGCCAAGAGGACAGGGAGGTCTCTTGTTGGACCAGAGCACACAGGGAGGGGCTGTGTGTATAGGAGCCAGGTTAAACTGGCTCAAGTCCTAGTTAAACTGCTGAGGCTTTGTCCTGTGGGTGGTGGGGAGCCATGGAAGATAAAGAGCTGAGGAGGAGCAGTGGGTGGTGGGCACATGAAAAAGCATTCTCTGGTCATGGGGGATGATTGGACTGGAGGGAGCAGGGAGAGAAGAAGCCTGAGCTTAGGGGAGCCAGGTGATGGAGGGATGGAGAGAAAAGAACCTCCTTGGGAGATAATTTGGAGGTAAAATTTAGGCTCAGAGGCCCTATTCAAAATGGGGGTAGGGGGAGTAGGGCTTACCTCTCTTATTGGAGTTAGAGAATGAGGCAGTGGTCATCTGAGTCATTCCCCTGCCTCAGGACAGAACTTTCCTCTGCATTTCTGGAAGGATGAGGGACCTCTGAGCCAGCTCAGGACCCTGCTTCTGTGCCCCATATGCTTTTTGTCTAACTTCCATTCCTCTTGCTCCAGTGGAAGTGCCCTGCTTCTCAGTGGGGTCAGAGGTCACCAGAGAACAGCAGAGCTCCAGGCTGTACCCCCAATCCAGCCCTTCTGGGACCACCCTGGGTAGGGAGCATGTGGGAGAGAGAAGGAGCAGGCCCATGCTGCCTGGCTGGCTATGACCCAAGGCAAGGCACTTTGCCTCAGTTTCCACATCTGTAAAGTGGGAGTCCCAGATGTGGCAGAGCCCAGGAGAGCTCTGGATTCTGCAGGTTCTCAGGAGTTGGGGGAAGAGTAACTGGTAGGTAGACAGGCAGGCAGCCTTGCTAGCAGTGCTCACAGTAGTTTGTAATTGAAGACAAAGTATCCTCATAATGTTTGTACCATAGACCCCAAGACAAGTGCTGTTGTGTGGCCCTGCAATCTTGGAGGCCTTCCTGGAGGAGAGTAGGGCAGAGGCTGTAGGGAGAGGAGTGATTCAGATTCGGGGTCTGCTCCTGAGCTTTGGTTTTCTCGTCAGAGGCCTGAGTACCCTTCTAGCTTATTGCTGCTTCTGGGCCCTCCTCTCCCCTCCTGCCTGGACCAGAGCTTCCAGGCTTCTCCCCAAGGCCAGCGGGGGCGTTGCCTGGGGCGGGTGAGGAATTTCCGAGGGAACAGCTAAATTCAGCCCCGGCTAAAAATAGTCCTGGGCCTGGCCTGGCCCAGCGGCTGGAAGAGGAGGAGGAGGGCAGGGTGAGCCGTTCCTCTGCCTGCCCCACCTTGTCACCTGGACCCTGGGCCTGGGCTGGGAGGGCCTCCTCCCTCCTCCACCTCTTTCCTCTACTCACAGCAGACATTTCCATTGCTGTGGGAGCCTTGCTTTCTTTTTTCCTCCCTCCTCTGTTGTTCACCCTGTCCTCCTCCCTGTCTTGCTCCTTCTGTCTCTTGTCTCCTCTGACCCCCTATATCTTTCGGCCTCCTACAGAGGCAGACAGAGGCCCCTGGCCAGAACCAGGCCTCAGGAAGAGGGCCCTGTATAGGGCAGTGTCTCCTAGGCATCCTCGCCTGAGTGTCAGGACCCCTCCCCTATGCAGGACTCACAGCTATTTCAGCTCCTCTCTGCTTGTGGAGGTGGACAGATCTCAAGAAGTCTGGGGTGTGGAGATGTGGGTGTGGCCCGCAGTTTACCCTGTGACCCAGTGCTTGGTTCTGGTCAGGTGACGCCAACTCTGCCAAGCCCTTTGTGGGCTCTGCCCTGGAGAATCACAGGCCCGAGCAACCAGGCAGATGAGCAAAGGGTACTTTCCAAGCCCCAGTACCAATTGAGGGTGGGGGTGGGACCTAGACACTGAGGCCCAGAGAGGGTGAGGTGCCAAGCTCAGACGACTGAGCTTAGGAGGAGTGAGGTGGTATTGGAACTGAGGCTGGCCTCCCTCCAGGGTTGCAGGAGAGAACCTTGTCTAATGCAGAGAGAACAGGGAGGGAGCTGATGGAAAGTCCACAGCACCTGTGTGAATATAGCACAGCAGGTGGAGAGTCATCAGTCATGGTAGCAAAGCTTGTAAAGCCCTTCCTGTGTGCCTGGCACTAGTCTGAGCCCTTTCCACATGTTCACTCATTTAATCCTCACAACCAGCCTTGGGGAGGGACTGTTGCTCTGTTTCACAGACGAGGAACCCGAGGCACAGCATAGTGAAGTAGTTTGCACAGGTTAGGAAAGCTAACCAAGAGTTGGAATCCAAGTCCAGACAGTCTGGTTCCAGAATCCATGAATGTTACTCAGGCTCCTGGATTTCAGGACTGCCGGGGTGAGGGGTGGTGCCATCACCAAGGTGGGCACGTAGGAGGAGAGAGTGGACATGGGGAGCCCGCAGGATTCACAGTCCACAGTCCTAGTCCCTGGAACTAGCACATAGTAGTTGCTCAGTAAATATTAGTTGAGTGGCTCAGTTGAATAGGAGGTGCCCTTGGGGAGTGAGAGTAGGTGATGAGCAGGCAAAGGAAATGTTTCCTCCCGTTGTGGGCCCAGGGACCTTTCTCTTGGTGCTAGAGAGCTGCTGAGGTAGGTGCTGGGCTCTCGGCCAGTGGAGAAAGATCTGGCCCAGGAGGTTGGAAGGGTGCTGAGCTGAGCCACAGGCAGGAAAAGGAGAGTTGGGGGTGGGGGTGCAGGCCAGGCAGTGCTGGCGCAGTCCCGCCTGCAGTATCTGGAAAGCAGATCTCTTGGGCCATGGCCGGCGTGACTCAAATGGAGACAAAAAAACCTTCCATATTTGGACAAAGAGCCCAGAGAGGCCCGGACCCACAGCCAGCCCAGACTTCCTCCCCCATACCCGGCCTCCTGCCCTGTCTCCTTCTGGGCCCCTAGCCCTGAGCCCTGTTCCACAAATTTAATTCTTGGTCGTCAGGCAGCACTGTGACCCCCTCCCCTCAGTCATCAGGTCACCTTCTGTGTGGCCAGACCTGGGCCGTGGGTGCTGAGGAAGAAACACCCAGTGTTGGTCTCTGAGCTCCAGCTGGAGGTGCACAGGAGCCCTGGCAGAGCCTGCAGACTGGAGGAGGGACACAGCAAAACCAACAATTCCCATGCTGTGGGGCAAGTTGACTGTAGACTCGCATCCACCCCAACAAGAGCAATGCCTGAGGTCCACGATGTGTAGGCGTGCACGCGCACATGTGCACGCGCGCATACACACACACACACACACACCACACACACACCACACACATACCACACACTCCCCAGCAGACTTCTATACTGACAAAGACATCTGGGCAGATAATCAAAAGTGAGGACCTAGCCTTAGAGCCCCTCATACCTGGCTTGGAGCAAGGTTTAATGACAATGAAGTGGTAGTAGATATGAGCGGCCAGATGTCAACAAGTGATATAAGTGGCGTTATCCATCTGGGAAGATGTGAACAGAGCAGTTCGCCCCTTCACTGAAACCCCTGCGTGTCCAACATGGGGCTGGGCTGGGCATCAGACACTAGAACCAGGTGACTGGGGAGAGGGCCTCAGCCTACTTTCTGCCTGGAGCAGGACCTCACTTCCAGGGGGAAAGCCTGGCAATTTGTCTGAGGACCGGGGTGCTTATTGTCGCTGGTAGAATAACTGAACTGACTGCACACCTGCCTCTAGCTTTTATAATTAGCCCTGGGTAGTTAACTCTGGGATCAGCCTGGTAATGCACTTGGAGAGCTCAGGGTAACCTATAAAATTCAATTCCACTGCCAACCGCTAGTGCCTGAAGGTGCAGGGTGAGCACATGGGCTATAGGAGAAACAGGAAGGAGTTCCTGCCCTAGGAAGCCCCATCTGAGAACTGAGAATCAGAAGGAGGGTGAGGGAGGCTAATGTGGGGCAGCGGCTAGAGCCTTGAAGAACGAGCAAGGCCCTGACAGACAGAGATGGGGCCAAGGGCCTTCAGGCAGAAAGAACCAGGAAGGCAGAGGCCTATGATGGAAAAGCTCTGGTGCGTCTAGGTTACCATGAATACTCCCTGGTTCTGAAGAAGTTGGGTGGTTCCTGGGGAGTCTGGAAGGCCAGCACTGAAAGTCTGGATTTGATCCCGGGGCAGTAATTTCCAAGCTTTTAAAAATAGTAGAACCCTTTCCTGTAGAGGAATCTTGACATTGAGCTATAAACTAGGTCAACTTAGAACCTCGTTGATTTAAGTGAAGGTGGGGGAGCGTGTCTGCCCCCTTGACCACATCTCCCCACCATGTACTTCCATGGAGCCACCTGAGACTCAGGCAGAGAATTCCTGTTTGGGGCAGAGGGGCTCTGGTGGAGGGTTTAGAGCTGTATAAGCCTCTCGCTTCAGTGTCTCCGCAGGCTCAGAAGTTCAGCCAAAAAAGAAAAAGAAAAAAAGTTCAGCCCAGCCAAACTCCCTGGGCAGGGACAGACTCTGTTGGGGACCAGGTCTCCAGAGGGAGCCAGACTGATGGAGCACCCTACCTTGGGGCTCATATGAGCAAGCAGTGTCCCCATCAGGGGCCTCTAGAGCTGGGCTGGGGCCCACGTGACTAGGAGGATGACCTGTCAGAATGATGGGAAGACCCTGATTGCCAAGTGCTGCTGCCTGGGAAAGTGCAGGCCTTTTGTGGAAGGTAGGAGCTAGTAGCCAGGCATGCTCCCAGAGCGGGCATGCTGTCCAGCACAGCTCACTCAATCACCGGGAGACAGGTGGAGGCAAATTCTCTAGAGGTCCAGGAATCCCACTGGCTCCTCTGGGGTGAGGTAATTTAGGTTAGAAACAGGAAGACTTCTCCAGAATTGAGAGTGAGCAAAAGGAAGTGTGAACAGGTATGGGCAGGAGGAAGCCTGAGCTCTGAGCCTGGTAAGTCCAAGGCCTCAGGAACCAGGCTTTGCCCGCCTTGGGCACTAGCCTAACCTGGCCCACCATGCAGCCTACGCTCCCACTTCTTTGGCCACCAAAAACATGAGATGATGGGGATATATGTATATGTATAGCTGATTCACTTTGTTATAAAGCAGAAACTAACACACCATTGTAAAGCAATTATACTCCAATAAAGATGTTTAAAAAAAAAAAAAGTGGGATGAGTAGGAAGTTGCCGAACATAAAGATAGTGAAGGGTGCGCCTGGCAGAGACCAGCAACGTGCCAAAGCCTAGGGTGTAAGAGAGCATAATGGGTTGGAGGAACTACTATGGCTAGAGCACGATGCGGCCAGAGTATGATACAGGTGGGGAAATTTGATACTGGTGGGTCAGCAAGGGCCAGGTCACCCCAGGGTGTCGGGGTCAGCCTGAGTGCTTGCACTTGATCCTGTATACAGCTGTGCCGGTGTAATGGTTAGAACAGATTGGAGCCAGGTGGCTGAGGTTCAAATCCTGCTCTTCCTCTTAGCTGTGTGACCATGAGCAAGTACTTAGTCCTTCTGTGGCTCAGTTTATGCACCTGTAAAATGGGGATAATTGTGATGGCACCTATTATAGGGTTTTGGTGAGAATCAAACGTGATAATGCCTCTGGTAACTGGGCTGGATCACTGACCACTGGGGATCAGTGGGAAATCATACAGCAAGTTGGAAGGAGAAGGGAGGGTGGTGGCCTGGCCTGGCTGAGGTGGGGTCCCAGGGGTGGAGAGAGTGGATGGAATTACCAAGAATAGCCTAGAGAGTCATCTTTGTGGGAGGAGGGATAAGCTGAGTTTCCCAGGGGAGGCTCAAAATTCTCCCCGCCCCACCAGGCAACTGCCCTAGGAACAGAGCTAAGGGGATACACAGATATGGGGTGGGATTCTGTGGGCTTGGGGCTCTGCTGGATTCTCATTGGCAGAAATCCTCACCCTGCTGTAAAGCTGCCTGTTGCCCACCTCACTTTACAGACGGTATCTGTGGCCCAGAGAGGAGCAGGATTGCCAGGGTTGCCCAGCGAGTTCTAGCCTCTGGGCCTTCATCCAGGCTGGGGACTCATGTCCAAACTCTGGTTGAGTCAAAGCCCAGCCCTGAGGTCGCTCAACCTAAGGAGTGGGGGTGGGTGGGGAGGTGGCCTGTGAAGGAGGACTTTAGCAATTATCTGCAGAAAGGGCTGGAGTGCTGAGCCTTTCTATGACTGCAGGGTGGGCAGGGAGAGCGTCTTGGAGGAGCTCACAGATGGGACTGGAATTGTCCAAGAGGAGACCAGTTAGAACGGAGAGAGAAAGCAGAAATAAAGGCTTTAAACTCAGGGTCCCAGAGTAGCCCCCATTCTTCCATTCGGTCTTCATTCACCCAGAGCCCCTCGGGATTTGGTCCTGTGTATAGGCAGGAACACAGGGCAGTGTGCAGACACATACACAGATAGGGATCCCAGGGGTGATCAGGGCTGGGACAGAGGAGCCCAGTGGGTTCCCACCCAGGAGGGAGCGTACAGAAGGGATGGTTTATGAGGAAGAGGCTGAAGCAAAGCCTTTGATGGGAAAGAAGGAGGATGAGGGCTGCAAAGGCGGTTCAAAGCTGAGATGTGAGCCTGGAGCAAGCTTAAAGGCCAGACTGTGAGGTGAAGTTTTAAAAAAATTCAGTCTATATATTTCAAATTTTGAATAGATAATTTATTCACATGGTTAGGAAAAATCAGAACAGGTAAAAAGTCTCCTTCCCGCCAGTAGCCACCCTGCCGTACCCCGGGACACTCGGTTATTAGTTCTTGTGAATCCTTTTATGTGCAAACACCAGCAAACGCACTGTCCTTCCCCACTTTCCACACAGATGATGGCACACGGTCCACACTGCTCTCCACTGAGTTTCGCTTGCAGATCTGCCTTTTCAGTGGCCTGAGAGCTTCCATATCCCTTCTTGTATTGCGTGGTGTCTCATTGCACAGATTACCGAACTGTATTTAACCACATTTTAAAAGATATTTCAGTCATTTTCAGTTTTTTGCTGTTACAAATAGTGCTGCAGTGAATGAGCTTTTTCATAGGTTATTTTGTATGGGGGCTGGTGTACGTTTAGGGCAGTTTCTTGGGAATGGAATTGCTGGGACGGAGGATATGGGTGATTCTAATTTTGATGCTCTCCACAGGGGTCCACCACCTGAGAAAGAGACTTCTTCCCCACAGCCTCACCAAGTCAGACCTTTGTGTGTTTTCCCAATCTGATGGGTGAAATGGTATCTCAGTGTATTTAATTTGCATTTATTTTATAATGAGTAAGGCTGAGCATCCTTTCACATGTCCAAGAGACATTTGGATTCTCTTTTCTGTGAACTGTTTGCATCCTTTGCCCATTTTTCTGTTGGGCGGTTGGCCTTTTGTTTTACCAATTTCTAAGAACATTTAAAATAGTAGGGAGGTTAGTTCTTTGTCTGGGTTATGAATTGCAAATATTTTTTCCTGACTTGTCACTTGACTTTTGACTTTGTTTATAGTGTATTTTTGCCATGCAGAAGTTTTTATTTTTATGTGGTCTAATTTATCAAGTTTCTATTTTATGGCTTCTGGATTGGGAGTCATGGTTAGGAAGGCCTATCCCTCTCCAAGCTTATAAAGCAATTTTCCCATGCTTTCTTCTGGTATTTTATGTTTTCTTGTTTTGTTTTACATTTAAATCTTTGATCCAGTTGGAATTTATCCTAGTGTGTAGTGTGAGTTATGGTTCCAACTCTATTTTTCTCCCAAACGGCTGGCATTTTAAGCTCAGGAGTGACTTGGTCAGAATGGGAGCATCTTTCTGAGGTGGGTGTGAGGACCCCCTGGGGGGAGCAAGGCTGTGGCTGTTGAGGATCAATGGCAGAGAGGTGAGGAAGCCTTGGGGCAGCACCAGTATAACTTGATGGACAGTTAGAGATGGGGCACAGGCTGGTGGCATAGCATTCCCAAATCCTCATCTGTGCTGTGTGACTTTGGACAAGTCCCGTCCCTCTCTGGGCCTAAACTATCATGGATGAAGGGACCCTGGAGATCACCCTGATCCCAGGATTGACTGTGAGGAAGGAGGCAGCAAGAAAGGGCTGTCTGAAGGCAGGGACACAGAGGATGGCCATGGATCTAGCCCCTACTCAGGCTTGGCTGAAAGGGAGGGGGGCTGGCAGCAGAATTCACTGTGTTCCTGGAGTGGTCAGGCGGGAAGGCAGAGAGGGGCGGGCACCCATTTAAAAATACCCACTGCAGCCTGGCACTGCAGGCAGGGGGTGGGGGTGGGGCAGGGCCTCTGCCAGCCTGCGGGGTCCTGGAATGCAGGGGATTGTTGGGGTAGGCACATTGTTGTCTCAGAACTGTGGGCCCAGGCCAGCCATAGCCATTCCTGGAGGGCCTCTTCCCCCAGACATGAAGCAGGCATCCTCGTCCTCTCCAGTGGAGAAATAGGGAAGCCACAGTGGACAGACCACCCCCCCAGGGTCTAGTCTTGGTACTGCTCTGGACTTGCTGTGTGACCTGGGACAAGTCTCTGTCCCCTGGGGTCTCTGTCCATCAAAGGGGCAACTGACCTTCCTCTGGTTACTTCCCCCACCCCTAGCCCTCATCCAGATTCCAGTTTAGATTAGAGCTGGAAAGAGTGATCTTGAGGTCCAAGCCTCTTCCCCTTTACAGATGAGGAAACTGAGGCCATGGAAGGAGCCAGACCCCTGCTCTGCCTTTGCTCTTTTTGGCTTTCCTGGGCCTCTGGACCCTCCTCCCTGACCCCAGCATGGCCTGTACCAACTCCCCACCCCCCACTCCTGGGCCCCAGTGGTCAAATTCCAGGGCTGTCGTTGCCATGGCAACAGCCAGCTCACAGGGCCCCTCCTCTTGGGGTTCTCCATTAGTCCAGGGAGGAGGCAGAGAGGGCCTCCCTCCCCTGGGGGATGGAGGGGTTGGGGGTGGGGCAGGGAGGAGGTCAGACCCAGCTGGCTTCTCTTTGTTTTCCAAAGGAGAAAATGGAAAAGGCACAAAGTGTTGCAGCAAATGCTTCTCAGTTATCCCAGAGACAGTGGGAGGGACAGAGGTGGTCTCCTGGGCTGGGGACAAGAGAGCCACCCAGAAAGCCCCTCTCAACCTTGCACCTGGAGAATTGCCCCATAGGAAGGTCTAAGACAGAGGATTTAGAATGGGAGATGGATGATCCTTCCCAAGGTCACCACCGTCCAATGCTAAGGCCACCCAGGGACTGAGGGGCCCAGCCCAGCTTGGGCTTTCTCCCAAGCACACCTGCCCATAATAGAAGGAGCTACCAGGGTACCATCGTAAGGGGTGAGCTCCTTGGTCCTGGGGGTATGCAAGAAAGGGCTGCCAAGGGATGCCTGCCCTGGGAGAGGGCTGGTCCAGATTACCTCCGAGATGACCTGCCTTCTAAGGTTCTCTGGTTATTCATAACAGCCAATATTTATTGAGAGATCTTTGTTCCAGGTACTGTGCTAAGTAAGCCCTTTATATTCTCTATTATTTAGATGAAGAAACTGAGGCACAGATGTGGGCTTCCCAGAGGTCAGGGCAGCCATCAGTGCAGGCTTTTCTCTTTACATATACATATTTCATGATGCTGAGATGGTGCAGTATATATACTCCTTGCTTCTTTCATTTAATATTACACTGAACGTTTCTCCATGGCATTTGAAACAGCTGCATAAGTGCACGATTCACTTCACCCTGTGGTCAATTCCCACTGTTGTGAAGAAGGCAGTATGAGTGTTCTCCCTGTGCTGGGGGCCTGGGCTGCTATCTGGGTTACTCCCTTGGGCTGGAAGGGGTCCCCTCTCCTGCTCTGTGGAATAGATGTGGATATCCTGACTCCTTGGCCTGCCAGGTGCACAAATCCTGGCTTCTGTGAGACCTTGAGCCAGGCCCTTAACTTCCCTGTGCCCATAGTCCTGTTGTGTAAAGCAGGGTAATAGTAATAATAGGGCCCACAAGGAGGCTTATCTCGAGGTTAAAATAAATACCTATAAGCAGCACATAGGAACCCCTCAAGAGAGATCAACTCCTATTTGTATGCCATTGCTCTCTTCCTGTTTGCAGGCACAGCTAGGTTAAGTGATTTACCCAGAGTCCCACAGCAGGTCAGTGGAAGAGGGGGCGTGGTTTGAGCCCCAGCCCTACCACCTCCTAGTCTTGAGAACCTGAGCAAGTTATGGTCCTCACTGAGCCTTGGTTCCCCACTGAGTTGCTGTGAGGATCCGATGAAATTAGGCCCTGCAGGCATTTTGTAAACTGTGAAGTTCTGAGTGGTGCCCCTTATTGTCAATATTATGATAGTTAAGCCTACAGAAAGTCTGAGGTTTCAAGGCTGCAATTCCAGAAGCCCAAAATGCTCAGAAAAGGAGGGGAGTTGGCAGATCTGGGCTGTCAGGGCAGGTTCCTGGAAGTGGTGGTCCTAGTCCTGATGCCTTGAGAGAATGGAACCTAGATCTGGCTCAGGCTGACCTTTAGCTATGAATCTTGTTGTGTACCACACCCCCCAACACACACACACACCCCCCCCCACACACACACACACTGCCCAGGCATTACGGCTGGTCACTAGTTGCTGATACAGTGCAGCAAGGCTTAGAAGCCGAGGTTGCCTCTTGTCAGCCGAGTCAGAGACCACTTCTGCCAGCATAGCCCCAGCCCAGTGACAGCCCCCTCGAGGCTGGGATGGAGGGATCGTTGAGCAGGGCATGGTCACTCTCCCTGCACATCTCAACCACCCTACACTTGTCTGGTGTGATGGGAGGGGCTTCTCTGGGCTCTGATTTGGGCAAGGGTCACCAGGGCTCACTCTAGGGCCAGAGTGACTGATGGATAGAACTTGCTCCCTTCCTGGGAGTGTCCCCTGGGTCCTAGAATAGGGTAGGGGCAAAGGAGGTGGAGACTGTAATGCCTCCCAGCTGGTTGGGTCCCTTTGGACAAGCTGTGATAGCAGAGCCCCAAGGGCCTGGTTCTAGCCTCAGCTGACTGCCTGCTACCCTCGGAGTCAGGAGACACTTTCCTCTCCAGGCCTCAGTGCCCATATGTAAAATGGGAAGGAACAGTCCCTTCTCTGGCTCCCTTCTCTGGCTCCCTCCTTCAAGGGAGGATTGAACATGGACATTCTAAACTTGCTGTGCACATTCATTACACTGATACTTGCTTCATTCATCCACTGATTCACAAATATGTATTTTACTTACTATTGGTGGGCTCTGTTCTAGGCATGCATACTGAAGTCTGTGAGCTCCAAAGGGAAGGGAACACCTCTGCCTTGTTCCAGCAGCATCCATGCTTAGAACAGAGGTCAGATTAGTAGGTTTGTAGGAGCTGATAACACCTCAAGCTTCTCTGGGCCTTTGTTGGTCTGAGTAGAATTTCTGGCACTGTGGTACATGGGGAAGATGGCCTCTTCTGGCTGCAGAGCTTTGAGAGCCCCCAGGATTATATCTCCAGCTCAGGCAAGCCCTGCCCCCTCCTCCCTGCCTCTTGGCTCCCTAGGGCTCTGGCCTGAGGCTGGCCTGGCCTTTCCCAGGGTGCCTGGCCCACAGCCCAGTGAATCATTTTCCGCTCTAGAGGCAGGACACCCCATCCCACCCGAACAACACACACAAATGGAACCCCCCCCCTACTGTGTCTGGGTTCAAGGGAAGGAGGGAGGGAACAAGAGGGTCTGGAAACAGGCACTGGCTAACTTCCGTTCCCACGATCCCTCACCCCAGCCTCCCTGTGTGCTGGAGAGTGGGTGGAGGTGAAGGAAGGGAGCATTCCTTTGCAGAGCACCTGCTGTGCAGTAGGTGTTCATCCTCACTTTTGAAGTGAGAAAACCAAGGCTGAGGGAAAGGGATGTTTGAAACAGCTGGAAGATGGTGGTGCTGGGCCCAGACCATATGGTCCCGATTCCCTGTACAGTGTTCTATGCTGAGCAGGGTTTAGACATTTTGAAGGAAGTAATTTTTAGAGCTCATATGGGAGGGCTCTGGAAGCAGACCTCATCCACAAGTTCTGAGCCCGGGCTGGGACCAGGGACCAGACCATTGCTGTGAGCGGCAGTGTGCACAGCGGTGGGCGGGTGCTTTTCCGGGGAGCCAGGGTTGCCAGATTTAGCAGATCCTACTTGAAGGCTTCATCAGATTCCCAGTGGTATTCCTGCCCATCCGCCACCCCACCCCACATCGCCACTCAGATGTGGGACCCAGAAGATCTGGGTTTTGGTTTCTCTGCCTGTAAAATGGGGATGACAGTCCCAATCTCTTGGGCCCTGGAGGTGAGTAAATTCAGAGTTTACTAGCTCTTCAGGAGATGTTTTTCACATCTGTTGGGGTCTCTCTATCCACCTACCCCCTAACCCCCGCCTCCTGCTTCTGGCCATTATCCGTAATGTTAAGAAACTCTTCCTTCCCAGGCTGGAAGATCCAGCTGTATCTTCTTGAAATTAAAGAAGGGGGGCGTGGTTGTTGGAGGGCAGAGAAGACGCAGGGGAAAAAACCCACATGAAACAAGACTGGAGTTAAATTCAAACCACATGCACCGCGGCCCCTGCCATGCTGGCCTCTGTTGCCACCTGTGGGTGTCTAGAGGAAGTGCAGTTTCTGGAGCTCCAACTTCCTCACTTAGGCCAGAAGGCTGGATCCTGGCACCTGCCGTCAGGGAGGAAGGTCAAGCTGTCCATGCCCCATCTCTGAGCATGACCTCACTTACCCACCTCCCTCAGGGAGCCTGGTGGGGAATTTAGAGTCCACCTGCACCTTCCCTCCTCCCTCATTTGTTTACAGAGGGGAAACTGAATCCCAGAGTGGGGAGCAACTTGGCTAAAGTCACAGAGCAAGTCAGTCAATCAGCAGATATGTATGGTACACCTACTGTATGTCAGGCACACAGCTGTGAACATGGAGAGACCTGGTCTCTGCTTTTATGAACATTACAGTGGCGAGGCGGGGGGTGGAGGAGACAGACACAGAGACCTTCCTCTTATTTGCCTACTTTCATCTCTATTTCCAGTCATCTGGAGGAGAGGATATAGCCCATTGCCATCTAATTCTAGGTGCTCTGGCTTGGCTTAACTCCTCATTTATGTGTTTTGTGACCCTGGTGAAGTCACTCAGCTTCTCTGATATGCTGATTACTTGGGGTCAAATCCCAGCTTTGCCACATCCGAAGTCATAACTTCAGGCAAGTTACTTCACTTCTCAGAGCCTTTGATTCCTTATCTGTAAAGTGGTGATAATAGTGATATATAACTCAGAGGATTGGCGTGAGGATTAAATGAGAGAATACATAAGAAACAGCACCTCGCTAAACATGAGCTGGCAGTAAAAATAAGTCCCCACCAAGGGTATGGGGAATGTATGTCATTCCCTGAGGTGAGGGGGTCAGGAGTACAGTGCGTAGGGTGTCTCTTCTTGGCTGAAAGGAGGCCACCATGGTTGAGCTGCCAGAATCTGGGCCTGAGCCCCAGCATAGGGAGTGAGAGCTGCCCCCTCAATCCTCCTCTCACCCATCAGAGATAGTTTCTGGAAGGGTGGTGAGATTTTCTAGTGCTACAGAGGTTGGGGTCCCAGATGGACCCCACTGGGCCAACAGATGAAATCTGGGTCTGAGCAGAAAGCATCCTCTTGCCTCATTCATCCCATCAGGACATTAAAGACCCTGGGTTCTTAGCCCAGCTCTGCCACTTACTGGCTACATAACTGTGGCTTCTTCACCTCTCTGGGCCTGCTTTCTCAGCTAGGTGGTTCTTACTCAGTCTTTCGTGCAATTGCAATCAGATAGTAGCTGGGCTGGACTCATCTTGAAGGTGTGCTCACTCACAAATCTGGCAGTTTCTGCTGGCATTTGAGTAGAACCTCATCTGGGCTGTTGGCTGGAGTACCCTCCCTACACATGGCCTCTGCATGTGGCCTGAGCTTCCTCACAACATGGCGCTGGGCTTTAAGAATGAGTGAGGGGACTTCCCTGGTGGTGCAGTGGTTAAGAATCCGCCTGCCAGTGCAGGGGACATGGGTTCGAGCCCTAGTCTGGGAAGATCCCACATGCTGCAGAGCAGCTAAGCCCGTGAGCCACAACCACTGAGCCTGCATGTGGCAACCACTGAAGCCCTCGCTCCTAGAGCCCGTGCTTCTGCAACAAGAGAAGCCACCACAATGAGAAGCCTGCGCACCACAATAAAGAGTAAGCCCCCACTCGCTGCAACTAGAGAAAATCCACGCACAGCAACAAAGACCCAACATTGCCCAAAATTTAAATAAATAAATAAATAAATTTAGGGCTTCCCTGGTGGCACAGTGGTTGGGAGTCTGCCTGCCGATGCGGGGGGCGCGGGTTCGTGCCCTGGTCCGGGAGGATCCCATGTGCCGCGGAGCGGCTGGGCCTGTGGGCCGTGGCCGCTGGGCCTGTGTATCCGGAGCCTGTGCTCCGCAATGGGAGAGGCCACAACAGTGAGAAGCCCGCGTTAAAAAAAAAAAAAAAAAAAAGAATGAGTGACCCAAGAGAGCAAGGTAAAGGTACGTGGCATGTGTATGGCCTAGCTTTGGATGTCACACAGTATCCCTTCTGCTGTACTCTGTTGGTCAAGGGAGTCACAAAGGTCCACCCAGTTTCAAGGAGAGGGAAAATAAACCTCATCGCTCTGTAGGAAGAGTGTCAACACCACATTGTAAGACCATGTGGCATGGAAAATATTGTGGTAGCTACCTAAAAATGCAGTCTACCACACCTTCCTGGGGTGCTCATGAGGATAATTGAGACAGTGATGTAAAGTACTTCGCCCATGCCTGGCACATGGTGAATGCTCAGCTATAGCTGGTTTTGGTTTTTATTGAAGTGGCCCCTTCACTTTCCACCTCTGCCACAGAACCACATAGACCATCACCCACAGAGGGGCTGTGTAGTCACATGGCCACAGAAGACCACTGATGGGGCATACACAGACACGTGAATGAATCCAAACAGTTGGGACACACGTTGTGTCTCTCATAGTCCCACCTCCAGGTGCACACGGTCCAACCTAAGTAGGGCAGTGGCCCTGTGGCAGGAAGGACCTGAGGCTCCTTAGGCCCTTGATCTCTCCTTCCCGTTCTCAAAGCACATTCCCCAGAACTCTGGGGCCCACCCGGAACAGCCAGTCCCAAGGGAGTCCTGTGGCTTGGACACTGTCCTTGCAGCTGCCTGAGGCCTGGGAACTCTGTGGAGCCTTGAGAAGGCCCCGCCTCCTAGAAAGGAGGGTCTGTAAGGGACAGGCCATGACGTGGGAAGGGATGGAAGACGGGAAGAAGAGGGAAGGAGTCTCAGATAAGAACAGATGGAGAGACTGAGGCCCCAAGAGGGGAAGTGTCTTGCTCAAGGTCACATCACCAGTAAGTGGTAGAGCCAGGATTTGCGCCCAAGCTGTCTGGCTCCATACTATGCCCTTTTAATTGCTATACCCAGAAGTCCCTCTTTTGGAACTTTCATTTCATTGATGAACCTGAGGACCTGAGGAGGGCAGCAGCCATCAGCAAAATGGATAGCACATTAGGTTGGGAACATTCAGTACTAACTTAATGCCCGTGGACATCGGTGAGGTCAGGAGCTCAGACAGTCCATCTGGGCCGTTAGCCAGGGCTCAGTTCCCAGGGAAGAGGATCCTCCATGATCCCAGCATTGCCTGTGGACAGCATTTTGTTTTCTACCAAATCCATCCTGGGTCAGGAGAATATGTTTGCCTCGCTGTCTCAGTACAGATGAGGCTGGAGAAAGGCAATTCAGGCAACCAGGGCGCCAGGGAGGCAGGGGAGCCTGAGGGGAGGTGGAGAGGGGCTCTCTCCAGGGCAGGTGGTGGTTTTAAGAGCATGGGACCTGGAGGCATCCACCTGGGCTCCACCCCTTACCAATTAGGTGACTCCCTGAGCCTCAGTTTCCTTGTTTGTAAAATGGGGGAGTAACAATATCAAAGCCCTTGATGTAGGGCTCCTGTGGGGATTAAAGGAGCCAGGGCTTGGAAAGCAATGGTGGGGTGCTTTCACACCTGAAAAGTGTTCAATTTGCATTAGTGATGGTGAGGATTCTAAGATTATGGCGTTCCCAGTGTTCTGATTTGGGCAGCTCTGGGGCCCAGACACTCTTCTGGCAAATATGTTAGAGCTGTGCACTTGTGAAAGGCTGGAGACCCCTCCCCATTCCTGCAGAAGCCTGATGAGACCTGCTGCCCCTGAACCTGCATTGTACTTGTCATTTCTTTTTCAACTCTTGTCTTCCCACACAGACTGTGGTGCCCAGCAGGGCACAGACTTGTTTTCTTACCTTTAAGTCCCCAGCACAGTGCTTGGTACCTGGAAGGTACTCAATAAATATTTGTTAAACTAATCAACAAATGAATAAAATAAAAACTCAATTAACATATCCATTGGACCATGTGTCTGTGTATCCATTTATGTTCATTTGTCATTGATTCATCATTCTGTTCTTCCATCCGTTTATTTATTCATCCATCATCAATCCACCCTTTCATTTATTCAGCCATTACTCATTATCCATCCATTTGTCCATCCATATGTCCTTTTTCATCACTGGTCCCCCAGCTGGTCCAGCACAAGTGGCCCCAAGTAGGCAAGAGGTCTTGCAGGTGGTCTTGGTGGGGCTCAGGGTGGGAGTGTGTCTAGAGGTAGGCAAACAAGTTGTTAGGCTTCCCTCAGAGATGGGGAAGTTGTCAGCAGACTAGGTGGGGGTCGGGAGAATTGACGTTCCCCAGGACTGGCAGGGGGTGCCCAGCTGGCTCCTGGAGTGGGGTGGTGGCCTTGCGGAGCAGAGCCCTTTCCTATCCCTGCCTCTTGCCTTCCCCTGACTGAGGAGGGGGAGGGGAGCTGTTTGGTGAGGAGGGAGGTATATGGGGTGTGGTGGGGTTTGGGGTATGAAGAGGAGGGCTAGATGGGCCTTTACCAACTACCTTGTACACTTACAAAAACTATTCTGAGCCACATTCACTCGAAACAACTGCCGATACCCAAAAGGAAAAGAAATCAGTGTCTGAAATGGGAGCTCAGAGGAACAACAACAGAACCAGACCTGCCCAGGGGTGTCTCCAGCCTCCACCCCAGCTGACCTCACCCTGAGGGGCTCTGATACCTGTGGTGTTGTGGGGGTGATCCCTGGACACCCTGATTCAGCAGCTGTGCATTCCTGTTCCTTCTCTCAGCTTCCTTTCATTTCCCTACTCCGACCAGCCCCTGTGTTGCCATGGCAACGGGCTTGGATCTAATTAGCTATTATTAATGAGCAGCGGCAGCAAGCAAAGCCTTCAGCACCAGGCCTCGCCCCCTTCTCCAGGGCAGCGGCCTCTGGTGAACTCTGCCTTCTGGGCACCCACATGCCTCTGAATCTCCTGACCTTGGGACCTTGTTCAAACCCTGCCTCCTCCAGGAAGCCCTCCCTGGATACCCCTCCCTTCCAGTCCCCCAGGCAGAGGCGACTCCCTCTGCTGAACCCTATGTGTTGTCTGGGAGCTCCTGGGTGCCAGCCAGAATGGATTCATCTCTGCAGGGCCTGGTCCCACTGGAGTGAGTGAGGGAATGAGTGTACCTCACTGACAAGCCCAAGCTGTGCACTACCTCCCAACTATTTTGAGGAAATAAGGCCCAGGTCATATAGCTGGAGAGAGGGTCAGATAGGGGAGGAGGTGTTCTGCGAGAAAGCCAAATGTGGGTTAAGTTGCTACAGTATCAAGCAATGGGCCTGGGGTGAGGCCTTCAGACCACAGGCCCTTGTGCTAGTGTGGGATTATCTTTGGGACCTGGCTATTTGGACTGGTGTCCATCCTCCTTGCTGTCATATCATCACTCAGTCAACTGGTCTGGCTGTTCCAAACCCTCTGCTAATGTGATGAGCCCAAGAGGAGGAGGAAGAGGAGCATGTCCCACCCCCAGGGAAGTCCACAATCCATCCCATTCGGAGGGTGAGAGGTGCGGGTCTCACTGGATTCCTCGGTACAAACCAGAGGCAGAAGAGGGCTTGGGGCCCTCCTGGAAGACCCTCACTTCCGCATCTGTGGGGCAGAAGGGGCTGGGCAAGTACCCGCTCTGGGGATGTGGTGGCCAGGCAGGCTCTTGGCCTTGAAGGCTCTGTGCTGCCCGTACACAGATTGCTGGGCTCCATCCCAGTAGGGTGGTGTCAGGGAAGCTGAGAATGTCCGTTTCTAACACAGTTCCCACGAGTTCCACAGGGACGCACTTTGAGAACCACTGCTATAGAGGGACCAGGAAGGGAGTTTGCGCAGGGTACACACTCTTGCCTGTATTCATTCTTTCTCAGCAGACTGGCTCTAGAGTTACTCTGGGCGGGGCCCTCATGTGACCCAGGAGAGACAAATGGGTTCACCAATTGTTCTCTCATTATGCAGCACAAACTTAGGGAGCACCCATCTGGTGTCGGGCTCCGCCCCCCAATGCAGGCTCTGGGAGCATCCCCCCTCCCCCCCACTCCCCATCTGTGTAGTGCTCACTGCTCTGGGAGCCCCGGCCTGGTGCAGGTCACACCGGTTTTCACTTGCTACTCTCTTAGAATTCCCTGTGCCTGTTTTCATTGTTGGCTACTTGCGGATTGTCTGTTGGGGAGTTAAAATTTTAGTGTTGGTTATTTGGGACTCTCTGAGATGCCCACTGCTGGCCAGGGGTGTGGGGTGTGGACTCACCTTGGTTGAGGGCTGAACAGGGGGATGGGGTGGGCAGTGGGGCAGAACAGGATAAGAGGCTGCAAGGGCCAGCAGGAAGGGCTGATCCTGTGTCATGGGATGCCAGGGAAGTTTCATAAGCAGGGACCTGCATGGGCTGGTTTGCCTTTCGGTGGTGACTGATTGGTGTGTGGGGAGAAGGGAGGAGGAGGAAGTGTTATTGGAGTTATCGTCATGAGCCGGCATCTATGTGCAGAGTCCTATGGCTTGCAAAAGGGACATGGACCCTGCCCTCGGGGAACCTACTGTCCCCTGGGAAGAGATGAGCATCAATCTAGCAATTGCTCAGATGTATAATTACAAACTATGATACCTGGTCAAGAAAAACTGAGGCTCTTTGAAAGCATGAGCAGGTGCACCTGACCTAATCTGAGGATTAGGAAGGGCTTCCCTGAGGTGACATTTGCACTTAGTCTTAAAGGAAAAGAAAAAGCACTTGTAGGAGAGGGAAAAGACATGGGCCGAGGCCCTGGGGCAGGAGAGAGTCCGGTCTGTTTCTAGGAGTTAGAACAGAAGTGGCAGGGGAGGGGGATATCAAGTAAGGTGGAGCTGGGACTGGCTTGTTGATGGGTTCAGAAGGTCTCCACTGCACAGAAAACCCTGGGGGAAGCAGGTTTGGGGGATGGTGTCAGTTGGGGGTTTGGTGATTGTGGGAGCCCTCAGTACCCTAGGGGAGTATGAGTTCCCGGGTCAGCTTCAGGGTGTATCAGAGTCCCTTGGTGAGGGTAGAAGCTGGTGCAAAACTAAGCTCACCCTGCCCCCCTCATGATTAAGTGAGTCTGGAATAGGTTCAGGCATCACCTGGGATTTGAGGAACAGGTCCTGAGGATCCTGCCAGGAGACATCCTGGAGCACAGTCTGGTGGTGGTGTGGGGCAGGGGGTGTAAATGCCTGAGCCACTCCACTTGGCGGGGGGTAGTGGGATGGGGTGGAGAGGGATAGGACTGGAACCCTCTGGGAGTGTCTCAAGCAGAGGACACAGGTCAGCTGGGTGGGGTGGGAGTAGGGTTGACTCATGGTGGGCCCCTTTCCCTGGTCCACCCCCCTCCATGGTCCAAGTGCTCTGCCCCTGGACGGGAGGACAGCAGCAATTCGCAGGGATGTGTATGTGTGCACATTCCTAAATTTGTGTGCCTATTTTTGCCTGGTTATAGTTGTGTGAACACGGAAGCACATGTCACTGTGTGCAGCCCTGGGTCGGTTTCTTGTGTGTCAAGGTTCAGGTCTGTATGGAACTATATTGTTGTGTGTGCCCTTGGCTCTGACCCAGGCGTGTTTCCTAATCGAGGACCGAGGGCAGGTATCCATGTATGTGGGCCTGTTCTGTGTAGGTATTTGCATGCCACCGCGTGTGCCTCCGTGCGTACAGGTGTGGACAAAAAGTGCGTGTTTTCGAGCGTACTCCCCTTTGTCCACAGATGTGCGCGGACTTGCGTCCTCAGAGGGAGGTGGGTCCAAGAGCTGACACAGCTGTGTGGCCGAGCGGCGGGGTCGAGGTCGGGCGTCTTTGCGTGTTGGGGGAGATGGGGCCGCGTGAAGGGGGGGATGGCCCGGGAGCGGGCGACTCCCTCCGCCCTCCTCCGCGCCGACAGCGGCGCCGCGCGCGGGGCTCGCCGGGCGCGGGGCTCGCCGGGCGCACTCGAGCGGAGGAGGCAACAGCGCCGCCGCGGGCCCGACCGCCGCCATCAGATCGACGCTGGAACTGACACCGCGCGACCGCCGCTGCGGCCCGGCTGAGCCCCCGGAGGGAGCGTCGGTGGGAGGGAGGGGCCCCGTAGACCCCCGCCGCCCCGGCGCCTCTGCCCCCGGCGGCAGGCCGGCCGCATGCTACAGATGGTGAAGACCCTGGCCCAGTTCACCATCGCGCTGGAAGACATGCGCGATCTGGGCCCAGCCGCCGCCTCCGCCTCCGGGGAGCCCGCCGGGGGGAGCAGCAGCGCTGACCCTGCTGAGCCCGGGGAAGCCCAGGTATGGAGAGGGGGAGGGGCAGCGAGGGACCAGGGCCAAGGCCTAGAGCTCAGGTGACCCTGGACTGGGGGAGGCACCGGCAGATGCTGGGGCTCAGGGCCGGAAACTTGGATCCGGCACACCAGCCGCCTGGCCGTGGGGCTGGGGGCTCAGTGACCAGTGATGGGGGCAGGGAGATTGAAGGTTTGTGAGGAGCCCTGGCAGGGGTGGTGTGGCTGGCAGTACGTTGAGGTTTGGTGCCAGCCGAATGCAAACTTGGGATGGCAGAAAGGCTGGCCAGCTCAGTGGGAGTGGGAGGACTGCACCCTGAGACCCAGCCTTGGCAAGGCCTAGTGGCACTAAGCATGCGATATAGGTCTGCGTGGAGGCAGAGGCTGTCACCAGTGGTAGGTGTACTGGGCCCATAGGCTCAGGGAGAGGTTTTGTCCAGCCTCCATCTCAGGCCTGAGGCAATCCCCAGATGAATATATGTGCTGGGGGGTAGGAGGTAGTCAATTTTGCGCCCCCCCCCCTTGCCATCCTAACCCTGCCACTGGGCTTGCTGGGCCTGGGTGGTGTCCCCATTCCTGGCTCGGTGGTGTGTTCCCCTGTGGGGGCGGGGGGAGGCTTCCACAGGCTGTCTCTATGCCTTTGTGTGTCTCTCTGGAGCTGGACTCTGATTGTTCCACTCTCCTGGGCTCCAGTGAGGACTGTGGTTTTGTCCTCTTCCCCATGCTGTATTGTGTGTGTCTCTCTCCACTGCCTCAAGTCTCTGGACTGAAAGACCTGGTTCTCAGCCGGGTGACTTGGCTGCATTTTTTTTCTCTTTGCGGGGTGTCTGGCCTTTACGGCTTCTCTCTGTGTACATGTATCTCTGCCTTCATGCCATGTATATAGGAGTCTCGGGCTTTGGGTCATGATGTCACAATTATACTTGTAGGAGAGGCCCCCCTCTGTCTTCCTGCTGTATCCCTTTGGTCCCCTATCCCTCTCCCCCTTCAGTGCCCCATGCAGTGAAGGTCTGCAGATGGGGCTGTTGAGGGGTGAGAGGCTCTGGGGGAGGCTGGGCTGCCCGGGCTGTCCCGCCCAGAACAGGTGGGCCTGCTGACCTGGTTGACAGCTGCATTGCCTGCCTCTCGCTTGCCCTGGCCCCCAGCCCCACCCCCACTCACACTCACACGCGTGTCTGGGCACGTGCAGAAGGGGCGCTGGATGCAGTGACAGGGAGATGGCCTTGTTTTCCGTACCTTTACCTGACAGCTGAGTGACAACCCACTAGGCTTTCAAGCAGGGAGGAGGCTGGGAAAGGCAGCTGTTCTGGCGTCAGCCTCCCTGCATGAGTTACCCCAGCCCCGGGCCATGAGGCGCAGCACCAGCCCTGCCTCCCTTAGGAGGCCTCCCTGCCCATGACCCTCACTGCTGGGCCTGGCAGGGCTGGGCTGGGGGTGGTGGCTGTACCACCCAGGACTGAGCCTGGCCTGGTCCTACTGTCAGGGGGCTCCCTGTCCAGCAGGGAGACGGATATCGATAAACAGTCTTGCTGAGGCAGAGAAAGAATGGACCTGAAAGACCTGGTGTGTGGAGAGAGCTGCTCCTTGCTTTCCCAGCTCTAGGAGGGAGGTATTATTTGTTCAATTTCATAGAAGAGAATGTGGAAGCCCAGATGGTTAGGTGACCACCCAAGGTGACACAGCTGGTAAGGGCCAGGCTGAGGACCCTGTGGCCCACGGCTGGCTGGTCAGAGTGTGAACTCCGAATTCCTGGGCCCGAAGGCTCAGCTTGAGGTGGCTGAAGAGACTCTGGTCCCTGCTGTGCCAGTCACTGGCTGTGTGACCTCAGACAAGTCAGGTCACTTCTCTAACTTTACTTCCTCACCTGTGAAGTGGAGATGACAAGTCCTGTCATAGAGCTATGAGTGTGAGGCTGAAATGAGGCCATATCTGTGAAGTGCTGAGGTGTCCCTGCAGGAGATGGGGCATCTGGGCCTTTCCTTGGGAGGCCCTTCTGGCCCTTGATGCTCTCCCAAGCTCTCCTTCCTAGGGCGGGCCTAACTGGTGCTGCCTCATACTGGAAGCTGCCCCATTTTTTTTAAGGCCTCAGAAGCACTGAGGATAGATGGTCTGGCTGCAGCTGGGGCTCTGAGGCAGGGTTCAGTGCCTTCTCACCCATCAGAGCACAGGGCTGGGGGGTGGGGCAAGGCAGCCTCTTCCCCTCCCCCAAGGGGGTGTCATTCACCCCCACCCCTGAGTTCCTAGCAGAGGAGACCACTTTTCTAAGTATGCCTCATCATAGTACAGGCTTGGGGACAGGCATAACCCCTGAGTCCCTGGGTCGGGGCGGGGGGGGGGGACCTAAGGTGTCCACGAGCAGGGGGATAAGCAGTGGCTGGATCAGGTAGGCTGGACCAGCCCGGCACTTGGGCACACTCAGCAGACATACCCTGGGTGCAGTAGTGACCAGGGCAGCTCCACTGGTTGAGTCCCTACCCTGAGGGTCTCCCAAGGGTGGGGACTAGAAGGATGCCACAAACATGGACAACCCACCATGGCATTGCCACATGCAAAGAGCATCCACGCAGACTAGCAGGCCTTGATGGCTGGAGCCCAGACTCCAGCTGAGGCCAAGCTGAGGACTGTGAGGAAGAGTGGAGAGGGAAGAATAAGCCCCAGAGATCTGGGCCCTGGCGAGTTAGGGACCTTGCTCAGGACCACTCCAGGGCTTGGAGGAGACCTAGAGTGGAGTCCTTGCCTGGGAAGGGAATCTGTTGGAGGTGCGCCACCTGGGAAGACTTCCTGGAAGAGGAGCGGGCCAGAGGCATAGAAACTGGTGGCAAGGGTCAGTAGGTAAGCTGAGTCCCAGGGGGTGGAACACAGAGAGGGCATCCTTAGACTGACTTCCAGCAAAACCTTCCCACAGAATACGGGCTGCCCTGTCAGAGATATGCACCTTGTCCCTGGGTGTGTGGGTGCAGAGTCTGGGTGACCCCTTAGGGACTCCATAATGCAGATAATCAGAGCCTCCGGATGGAGGTGTTGGTGCCTGGATCTCCTTTTCCTCATCCTTAAAATGGGAAGAATAATCACATATACTTCACAGAGTGGTCAGAAGGATAAAATAATGCACAATGCTTAGAATAGTGCCTGGTATGGAGTAAGGCTCAGCTACTTTTACTGAGTGAACTGGGATCCAGCCTTGTCTGAGAGTGGCTGAGCCCTGCCCCTACCTTGCTGCATGACTTTCAGCACTGACTTTACCTCTCTGGGACACCTTTTCTTCATATGTAGCAGGAGGTGACATTTTTGACTTTCTGGAATGGTGTGAAGCCCAAGGTAGGGACTGACCCCACAGTGCTGAGCCTGGAGGTGGGGTTTTCAGAGTTGGCAGCTGGAGTGGGGGGTGGCCTGGAGGCATTGGCTTTCACAAATGTGAGAAGTTATTAATTTTTTTTAAGTCCTTTTCAGGAGCCCAACAGGGGAGCCAAGAAGTAAACAGGAGATCTCCAGATCTGCCAGTAGCCATGGGGATGGGAGCAGAGGGGCAAGGGTTGAGGGGCACAGTCCGGGGAGGCAGGCATTTGAGTTGCAGGAGGAGGCACTCCCTGCACGGAGGGCACGTGAGCAATGACCTGCAGAGTTGGGGTCCAGGGTGCTTTGCGGGGAGGACAGGCCTTGAAGACCGGGAAGAGGGCATGGATGGGCTCCCTGGGCCCGTGTGACTGCAGGTGGTGGGTGTGAGAGGAACAAGGCACTGCTCATCCTCTGCCTTCTGTCCCCCCAGGACATGCGGAAGCATGTGACCATGACCCTGCTGGACACAGAGCAGTCGTATGTGGAGTCACTGCGCACCCTGATGCAGGTGAGGCTTGAGGCTGGCCTGGCCTGGGTCCCTGAGAGCAACCATTCTGAGTCTAGGTGGCTGTCAGACATGTGGGAACAAACCCATTTTGTGGACAGGGGACTGAAGTTAGAGAGGAATGACCCTAGGGCGTCCCATTCCTCCATGGGAGGAAGCCCCCTCCAGCACAGGAGAGAATGCGGGAGGGGCCTTAATGCTGGTGTGACCCGGGCACCCCAGGGCAGATGCTTCCTCCTCCTACCGTCCTTCCACCTCCCTTGGCAGTCCTGGGTCTGAGCTTGGATCTGTGAATCCCCTCTGGTTCCCCACCCCTCACCTTCACTTTATTCATTGACTGGAAAAATATTGGTTGAATGGAATTAAATGTTAGCACCTGCTTTTGCCAGGCCCTGTTCCAGGTGCAGGAAACACAGGGATGAATAAGAGATAAGCCTCTGCCACAGGAGCTGACAGTCCTGCTGGGGACATAGTTGAGTATATGGGCTCTCAAGGCATCAGGGGGTGCCGGGGAGGTGTGGGGTCAGGGAATTTTCCCTGGAGGAGGTGCTGGCTTCCTCCTACCCTGCCTTCTCAGCAGCAGGAACAGCATGTGCAAAGTCAAGTAAGGAGAGGCCTGGCACTTTCAGGGGTCCATGTGGCCGGCACAGAGCACAAAGGGTCAGTCCTGTGGTGACACTGAGGGAGCCAGCAGAGCTCACGTGGTGGGGGCCCTGGATACCAGGAGGAGAGTTTGGACTCTACCAAGCGCCCTGGAGACTACTGAGAGGCTTTGAGCGTGGGTGATGTGTAGTCTCCCTCATGCTTTACAAAATCTGTCTGACTGCTGGGAAGAGAGGTAGCAGAAGAGGAGGCCAAGGCCACTGAGGTCAGGCAAGGGAGGAGAAGTCGCAACCAGGCCAGAGGCTGCAGGGAGGGAGAGTTGGGGACGGACATTTAGGAAGTGGACTGGTCAGACCAGGCATAGTAACTGGTTGGCTGTGTGGGGCAAGGTGGGGAAGCCCGGGATGATGCCTGGGCTCTGGCCTGGGTGATGAAAGCACTAGAGGATCACTACCTAGAACAGGTGGGGCGAGAGGGTGAGTTCAAGTTCAGGTGTGTGGGTCTGGGAAAGCCCAGGATCTGGGATGCACTTGTAGGTCTGGGGCTCAGGATAGAAAGCGTGGGTCTGTGCTGAAGTGGGGCCTGGCAGTCACAGTTGAGGACAGGTTTGTTGAAGCCACCTGGACAGAGCAAGAGCAAAGGGTGGAAGGGAGAGCCCTGGAAACATTCAGAGTGTTCATTCGTTCACTGAACAAATCCACAACGAGCACCTTCTGCGTAGCAGGCAGCGTTCTCTGCGGGGGGTTCAGCAGTGAGCATGAGTGGTAAGGTCCTGTCTCCTGGAGCTCACAGTGTGTGGCGGAGACTGACAGTAACCAGGCGGGCCATGCGTGAGGACAAATGGTGATGCAAAAGTGCACGGAGAGTATACTTAGTGTATTTTTCAACCTTAAAAAGGAAGAAAATTTTGACACATGCTACAAGAAGTTCTTTGACATTATGCTAAGTGAACTCAGCTAGTCACTAAAGGACAAATACTGAATGATTCCACTTATATGGGGTACCTAGAATGGCCAAATTCATAAAGATGGAAAGTAGAATGGGGTTGCCAGTGGCGGGGGGAAGGGGAAATGGGGAGTTGGTGTTTAATGGGTACAGAGTTTCAGTTGGGGAAGATGAAAAAAAGTTCTGGAGATGAATGGTGGTGATGGTTCCATAACATGAATTTTCTTTCTTTCTTTTCTTTCTTTCCTTCCTTCTTTCTTTCTCTTTCTCTCTCTCTTTCTTTTGTTGGGTCTTTGTTGCTGTGCGGCTTTCTCTAGTTGTGGCGAGCGGGGGCTACTCTTCGTTGCGGTGCGCGGGCTTCTCATTGTGGTGGCTTCTCTTGTTGCAGAGCACGGGCTCTAGGCGCACGGGCTTCAGTAGTTGTGGCACATGGGCTTAGTTGCTCTGTGGCATGTGGGATCTTCCTGGGCCAGGGCTCGAACCCGTGTCCCCTGCATTGACAGGCAGATTCTTAACCACTGTGCCACCAGGGAAATCCCAACATGAATGTACTTTAATGTGGGCATACTGAACTGTTCACTTAAAAATGATTAAAATGGCAAATTTTATGCTATATATATTTTACCACAAAAATACATTGCTTTTATGTATGTATATATATTTTAAATGCATAGAGAGATGAGAACACAGACTGGGGGTCTGCCCTGGTGTCAGGGGCCAGGGTGTTGGGTGTTTAGCTGAGACCTGAAGGGTGGGTAGGAGTTAAGTAGGGGGAGAGCCCGGAGGGAGTTGTTCCAGGCGGAGAGCACCGCAGGAACAATGGCTGAGAGGCCGGAGGAAACCTAGAGTAGCTAGGGGTGGGGAGGTGGCCAGTGTGGCTGCTGGGCCATAATTGGAATTCCATCTTTAAGAGGTGCCCCTGCCTGCCAGGCAGGGGTAGACATGCAGGGGTCTGAGGGGTCCTTTGTCGTCCCCTAGGTGGGAGTCAAAGGCATGGGAGTCAGAGAGTCCAGGGATTGAGTCACTTGCCTCCCTTCTGGGTGATGCTAGCCTAATCACCTCACACCTCTGAGCCTTTGTGTTTTTGTCTGCAAGATGTAACTAATCATTCCCTTCTCTCAGCGCGCAGATTAAAAGGTGATGGGGCTGGGCAGGGGCTGGGCGTGCCTCTCTACCTCCGAGTCTCCAGGCTGCAGGGCTGCACACGTGGAGGCTTGCAGGGCCTGTGGGTGGAAGAGCTAAGGGAGGATGGTGCTGAGGACACCAGACTGAGAGTTGGGTGGGGAGGGGTGGAGGTGGGCCAAGACAGTGTCAGCTGAAGCCAGCTGTCACTCGAGGCAGCCCTGGTGTGTTGGAGGGACTGAGGTCCAGCCCAGGGGTGTGGAGCACAGCTCTGGAGCCAGGCTGCCAGTGTTCAAACTTGGCACTACCTCTTGACCAGCCATGTGACCTGGAACAAGTTACATATCCAGTCTCTGCCTCTGTTTCCTTGTCTGTTGAGTGGGAATAATATTAGTACATGTCTCAGGTGCAGATTATGAGATGCGTGAATAATTTAGCATACTGCCTGGCAGTTCTGCCTGCATGCTTGCATGTGTGTGTGAGTGTGTATATGTAAAATCACCTTTAATCCTTGTATTAACCTTGTGAGGCAGGTATTATAATGCTCTTCTTCATCTGAGGAAATGAAGGCTCAAAGAGGTTAAGAAACCTTCCCAGGGTCATCCATCTATTAAGTGGTAACAGACTGTTAAGTCTCTTTGGGCTGCTGTAATAAAAATTCCCTAGACTGGGTGGCTTAAACAAATTGAAATTTATTTCTCATAGTTTTGGAGGCTGGGAAGTCCAAGATCAAAGTGCTGGCAGATTCATTGCTGGTGAGGATTGGCTTCCTGGTCTGTGGAAGGCTGTCTTTTCACTGTGTCTTCTTCCGTGGTGAAAAGGCTGAGGGAGCTCTCTGGAGCCTTTTTTTTTTTTTTTTTTTTTTTTTGCGCGGTACGCGGGCCTCTCACTCTTGTGGCCTCTCCCGTTGCAGAGCACGGGCTCCGGACGCGCAAGCTCAGCGGCCATGGCTCACGGGCCCAGCCGCTCCGCGGCACGTGGGATCTTCCCAGACCAGGGCACGAACCCGTGTCCCCTGCATCGGCAGGCGGACTCTCAACCACTGCGCCACCAGGGAAGCCCTGGAGCCTCTTTTAAAGGGCGCAAATCCCATTCACAAGAGCTTGACCGTCATGACCTACTTACCTCCCAAAGGCCTCACCTCCAAATAACTACCACATCAGGGATTAGGTTTCAACATATGAATTTTGGGGGGACACGTTCGGACCGTAGCAAGTAGTACTAAGAGCTGACGTTTATTGAGTGCTTAATATGTGTGTGTTACATAAGTTAATTCATATAAACCTTACTATAAACCCCCATTTTACAGATGATAAAACTAAGCACAGAGGAAGTAAGGCAATTGCTCAGGTTCACAGAGCTAGGAAGTGCCATAGCCTGGGTTGAATCCCTGTCAGTCTCACTCTACGGTGCTCCCTAGACATAGGTGATATTCAAACTGAGATTGGACTCTACAGCCCCGGTGTTCCCTTCGTAGTGACCACTGCCACCCAAATTGATTTTGGTATTGTTCCTGCAGGCCAGGAGTTTAAAATGAAGAAAGAAGTTAAATACCAAGGTTAACAGCCAGAAAGAGGTGGGATTTGAACCCAGGTCCCAAGGCTGCATCCATTCCTCAGTGTCACCCTCAATCTTGGAGTCTTTCTTCAACTCATACTTCCTAGCTAACAACCCCTCTTTCCCTGACCAACCCCTTCTTATTTCCCACTGCACTTACTACCTTCCTATATACTGTGTGATAATTTTGTTATTTATGGTGCTTATTTTCCACCTCCTTCCACTAAATTGTCAACTGCACAAGCAAGCACAGGGACTTTTGTCTGCCCACAAATGCAGCCTGTGCTTAGAAAGCTGGACACACAGTAGTTGCTCAGCGAGTATGTGGTGAGTGAATGCAGGTGCTGGCTCCTAGCAGGTTCTGCATCGGGTTCCCAGTCACTGTTTATTCTTTCCTTCCACTGTGTTCAGGCTTCTGTGTGAGGCGCTGGGACCTGGAAGTGAGCGGTTTAGCTCCTGCTCCTTGGGCAACAGACCTTGGCACAGATCCGGCCCTGGTTCAGACTAGCCTAGGAGCTGTGAGAGGGAGGCTGCCTGTCTCCTCACCAACCTTTTCAGAATCCCAAACCAGGCGAGAGGATACTGTTGAGCTTTACTTTCTCAACCTTGTTTTACAACAAGCTAGGTTTTTTAAATGTTTGTTATAAATTTTTTTGCAACATTCCGTATACTTTTTCAAACAGCCTTGTTTCTTTGGCTTGTAGTTACAGTTTAGGCCAGTAGAGGGAGACATCTAAATGAGACAGCAGCCACTGAGCAGGGCTGTTCATGCCCAGGAAATGCCACTAAGTGCAGATTTGAGGTGAAAAATGGGAGTTTTAGTCACTGATTGACCAGAAGATCTGAAAACTGTGAAAACAGTGTTCAGATAGTGTCAAATAAGCCTTCAGTAACTTTCCATATGCCCTCCCATACCCCGCCCCCGCTTTATTTCCCCCACAGCAATTAACGCCTTTTAATTTACCACAGAACTTCCACATGTAGTCGATTCTAAGACACATTCTTCACATTTTACCATCTCTGAAATCCAGGTTCATTCTATAATTGATGGCCTATAATAACTTAATTGGCAGCAGTTTTTTTGAGATAAATAAGATTAATGATGCATCTAAAATGGATAAGTAATAAGAATCTGCTGTATAAAAATATTAAATTTTTTAAAAAGTCAGTTACATAGGACCATGTATTGTCTGATTTCATTTTTATGAACCACCCAGAAAAGGCAAATCCATAGAGAAAGTAGATTAGTGGTCGCCAAGGGCTGGAAGGGTTGTAGGGAGTGGGGAGTGAGTGACTGTTAATGGGGATGGGATTTCTTTTGGGAAGATAATGAAAATGTTCTAAAATTGATTGTGGTGACAGTTGCATAACTGAGAACATACTAAAAACCACTGCATTGTATATTCTAAAAGAATGACTTGTGTGGAATGTGAATTATAGTTCGGTAAAATTGTTTTTCAAAAAAAAAATTAATCATGCACCTTAAATTTGATGAAATGTGGGTTTATTTATTTTATTCGTGTGTTTAATCTGACTAGATTGTATGGTCTATCAGGGCAGGGATTTCGATCTTTCTTGTTCACTGCTGTCTCCCAGTTCTTAGAACAGTGCCTGGCACATATAGTAAGTGCTCAAAAAAATAATTGCTGAATTAATGTGTGGGGTCTCCCAGGAGCCCAGTCTTCATGCTTTCCTCACTCCAAGCTCTGCTCATTCACACATCCAACAGATCTTTCCCAAGACCCCTCACCCCCATCCTGTGCCAGGCCCTGGGCGACAAAGTAAGGGGCGTGGGAATAGATCTTCCCATCTCCCTCCCAGAGCTCCGAGTCTAATGAGGGAGATCCAGGAGGCAGGGCCACTGAGCTGCAGGCCCACTGAGCTGCAGGCCTAGTTGATTTTGTGTGTACCTATGCTGGTGGGTTGGGGTGCCATCTCTCTGAGGGAACCTGTACTGACCCTGTGGATCCCCCAGGGCTATATGCAGCCACTGAAGCAGCCAGAGAACTCCTTGCTATGTGACCCATCGCTGGTGGATGAGATTTTTGACCAGATCCCGGAGCTCCTAGCGCACCATGAGCAGTTCCTGGAGCAAGTGCGGCACTGCGTGCAGACCTGGCATGCCCAGCAGAAGGTGGGAGACCTGCTTGTCCAGTCGGTGAGTGGCCCTGCTGTCCACTGCTATAGCTCCCACAAGCTCTTGCCTCTCCTAGGAGGGGCTGGGTGCTGCCATGGACCCCTCCACCCCTCCTGGAGACTGACTCTGATCCCTGATCCAACCCCAGAACTTGACCAGACACTGGTAGTGACCCCAGATCCTGGATTGACCTGAACCTGGACACTGCCCAACCCTAGAGCTTGGCTGGACTCTGGCATGGATCCCAGCCCCAACCAGACACTGACCCTGACCTTAGACTCAATCCCAGTTGCTGGCACTGACCTGACCCTAGTCCTGACCCTGAGCTGCCACTGACCATGACCCAGACCTCAAATGGATGCTCTTACTGACCTCAACCCCTACCTTAACCTGAATGTAAACAATTGCCCTGATCCTGACCCTGGACTTGGGCTTGATGTTGACACTGGCCTAGTCTTGACTAGCTCTTTTCTCTATCAGGCATTGTAACAATAATGGCTGTTTGGCACTTATTATGTGCTAGGCATTCTAAATACATTGTACATATCAACAACGCTAAGGAGAAAGGTATGATTATTCCCAAGTTTAAAGTTGATGACTCTGGGAATTCCCTGGCGGTCCAGTGGTTAGGACTCTGTGCTTTCACTGCCTAGGGCCCGGGTTTGATCCCTGGTCGGGGAAGTAAGATCCTGCAAGCTGTGCGGGACATGGCCAAAAAATACCCACAAACAAACAAAAAATAAAGTTTATGATTCTGCCATGTAGAGAGAGAAAAAGTAACCTGATCAAAGTCAGTTCGTAAGTGGTGGAGGATTCACCCCCAAGAAACCTGGTTCCAGCACCCACGCTCTACCCTACCCCATCCGCTCTTTCACCACGGACAAGACTTTCTTCCGCCTGTGAGCTTTTCAAGATCCTACAGTAGTGATTGGGACCTTAGGAAAGGTATTGGCTTCAGAGTTCAAAAAGGACTGCAAAAGCAAAACTAATGAACATTCAAGTAAATGTTTGTAAAACATAACAAGCCATTTTCTTTAATTGTTAAATTTAGAATTCATTTACATGAATTGAATTCTATTTGAAAAAATTTCAGTTCCATTTTGTTATTTTGCCAGAATTCCCAAAAAAGCATGATGATGGATGAGAAATCCTAGGGAAATACACACTAAATGCTTACTCAGAGCCAAATAATTCAAAAGTAAAATTGTAAAACTCCTTCCAAAAAATTCTACTAGCAAAAAAACACCTTATCTATTTTTACGCGATGTGGGTGTGTTCACATGTGTTTGTGATGTTGTGGGGCGGACGCTGGGCCTAAGAAGACCCCTGCTGACCTGCAGATCGATGTGATGAGAACCTTGGCCTGGTGGTGGTGAGACCCCAGCTTGATTGCTGACGTCTCCAGCCCATCACAACCCTCACTGTCCCTGGGTTCATCCCCCTGCCTGGAACTTGATGCTGACCAAGGACAGCAGTGGAAGCCTATGCTGACGGAGGGGTCCTGTCCCAGGATCGGGGGTGGGGTGGTTTGAGGGGCTGTCTTCCTCCCTGAGCTGTTTCAGCCTCTGCCCTGCAGCACATCTGGGGTAGGGGGACAAGTGGCCTCTATAACCTAGAACCATGGATTTGGAGGCCCAGAGGGGGCCAGAAACAGCACCACAGGTCACCTGGTCCATCCATGGTGCAGCTGAGACAGGAACTGGGGTATCAGAACTTCCAGCCAGGGCTTCTGACCGAGAATATCCACGTTTAGCCCAGCCATCAGCCAGCCAGCAGGTATTAGCCACCAGGCAGTGTGTGCCAGCCCTGAGCAGGGCTTTACTAGGAGGGATGGGAGCACCTGTCTCCTTGGAGAGGGAAGACTTGTCTTGGGGGATCAGGGAGGCCAGAGGCCAGGTATAGTTCCAGGCAGAGCCCTTGTCAGGGCAGGGAGTACTTCCTGGAAGCGGCAGAACTGGAGCTCAGCCTTAGGGTGGGTGAGCTTTGGATGGGGGGAAGGACCTTCCTGGTTGAGGGAATTACATGAGCAAAAGCCATGCAGCGGGAAAGAGCCTGTGTCACTCAGAGGACAGTGAGGAGGGAGACCTGCCTGGTTGGACTTGGTGGGGTTGGAGACCAGGGTATGGCAAAGCCCAGTCAGAAGAGAGAGAACCTAGTCTGTGCACACAGAACATGTCCAGGCACACATATGTACATGTGCATATGAACACATACAAATAAGAACCGTGTGTTAAGCATGTGTGCACACGCTTAATCACACAATCACACATATGACATGTACACGTGACACAGGAGCACATGCCCAATCCCTTAGAGACCATATCATTTCCAGATGGAGAGAAAAGATGTTGGCTCGCGAATCAGTGGAAACCAGGACAGGGTGAGGTGGGGTAGGGGACACCTTGAGGGTGCCCAACCTGCCTCTTCACCCACAGTTCTCCAAGGACATCCTGGTCAACATCTACTCTGCCTATGTCGATAATTTTCTCAATGCAAAGGATGCCGTGCGTGTGGCTAAGGAGGCGAGGCCCGCCTTTCTCAAGTTCCTGGAGGTACTGGGGCTGGGCAGGGGGATGGAGGCCACCCTCTGTGGGCCAGCTTTGGGAGCCCCAGGAGCCCCCAGCCTGGGCACCAGAGCCCTACCCTGTGGGTCAGTGTCTGCCCTCGGGCTGAGCTGGAGAGGCTTGCTGGGGACCTGTCCCAGGACATTTCCATCTTTGCATGTCATTCCTCACTTGGGTGCCCATCCACCGTTTTGCGTTTCAGCAAAGCATGCGTGAGAACAAGGAGAAGCAGGCACTGTCCGACCTCATGATCAAGCCCGTGCAGCGGATCCCACGCTATGAGCTTCTGGTGAAGGTGGGCATGGGGCTGGGTGGGCAGGTGGGCAAAGCCTGGAGGCATGTGGGGATGCAGGGGGCTCTGTGGCCCCCACTTGGTGGAGACACAGGGGTCAGGTAGGAAAGGAAGTCCTCTCTGGAGTCTACCCCCAGTCCCTCCTCTTCCAGCAGTCACTGTGGGGCCCCAGGGCCTGACAGGGGCAGCTAAGCAGAGGTCTGGTGCCCGTCCCCACCCCAGGACCTCCTAAAGCACACGCCTGAGGACCACCCGGACCACCCGCTCCTGCTGGATGCGCAGCGCAACATCAAGCAGGTGGCTGAACGCATCAACAAGGGCGTGCGGAGTGCCGAGGAGGCAGAGCGGCATGCCCGTGTGCTGCAGGAGATCGAGGCCCACATCGAGGGCATGGAGGATGTGAGTGCCGCCCTGCCCTGCTCCACCCATGCCTGGTTCCAACCTGGAACTGTGGCCATGTCCACGCCCACAGCAGTGTCTGCAGTGTGTTTGCATCCATCTCTGTCCACATCTGTGTCCTCTCCCGTGTCTGTTTCTGGCCACATATCCCGTGGCCTGACAACACAGCATCAAGAGGGTGGACAAGATGTTGCTTCCACTGACCTGGCCCATGGAGCGGGACCAAGGGGTCACCGGGGTCTGGAGAGGGGAGGGAGTCATAATGAGCCTTCAAGATGCCTTGTCCCTCCTGCCCCACAGCTCCAGGCCCCTCTGCGGCGGTTCCTGAGGCAGGAGATGGTCATTGAAGTGGTAAGAAGTGTCCCGTTATCTGCCCACCTGTCGCCACCTCCCTGCTTTCTTCACACTTCTGCTCACAGCTTCTGCCCACGGGCCTCCTGCTCTTCCACCCCAGCAGGAGGCCTGGGTCACGTCCCAGCTCTGCCTCTGCCTCTGACTCTGGACATGTGGGGGAGCCCTCCCCCCTCCCTGGGCCTGGCTGTCCCCTTGGGCATGGTGGGCAGGAGGGTGGGCCTCTGGGCCTGAATCCTGCGTCGGTCCCCACAGAAGGCAGTCGGTGGCAAGAAGGACCGGTCCCTCTTCCTGTTCACGGACCTCATCGTCTGCACCACCCTGAAGCGGAAGTCAGGCTCCCTGCGGCGCAGCTCCATGAGCCTGTGAGCGGCCAGGATACGGTTGGGGAGCCCGGGCGGCGGGAGCGGTTGTCCCTCCGTGGCCCACTCCCCAGCCCTGGCCAGAGCACCCGCTTGGCTCCCCACAGGTACACGGCAGCCAGCGTCATTGACACGGCCAGCAAGTACAAGCTGCTGTGGAAGCTGCCACTGGAAGACGCAGACATCATCAAAGGTGGGGCTGGCTCAGGCCTGCCCGGGGTTCTGGGCTTTGGGGGGTCTTCCTCTGAGAAGCCTGCCTGAAGGGTTTGTGCTGTGGTCAGGTTGGCTGGCTATCTATCTGCTTTTCTGCTTTCTGGCCTCACTTTCCCATCCTGTCCAAGGGGGCTGGCCTGTGGGATCCGGTTTGTGCCCTGCAGAGCCGGACCAGGGCCTGTCCATGCAGACCACCTTCTGACCGGGCAGGGGCCTGCCATGGGCTAGCAGGTGGGCTAGGCTGCGGTGGTGCAGGGAGCGCAGACATACCCGTAGCCTTGATTCAGTGCACAAACGCACTTAGGCGCCTCATAGTAGATGATGGCGCACTGTTCTGGGCCACCAGTTTTGTGTCTGGGGAACAGACTCACTCAAGTCAGTCCAGTCAAAAGGCTGGTTGGAATGATCCTTTTGTTTGGGGCTGAGACTGTTGGGAGCTGAGGCAGCGGCTTCAAAGAGCCGCCCCGCCGGCTGTGTGTGTTCCTCCCTCCCCTCTGTGCCGGTTCTCCTCACTGCTGTCAGCTTTCTCTGCCTCCTCGTAACTCCTGTGATCCATCATGGCCTTTTCTGCGTTGTGGCCTTTCTCGCTCAGCTCTCAGCCGCAGCTGCTCCAGGATGAGCGGTTCACCTTCCTGAGTGGGGTGGTGGTTCTGGGATGGTGGTGAGGGCACCTCTGGACCGGCAGGCAGGTCAGGCCCAGACTCTGTCGCTGAGCTCACTTGAAGTGGCCCTCGGGGTGAGGGAGAGGCTCACTCAGCCCCTAGGTGAACCCAGGCCTGCCCCACACGGGCCCCTATGTAGGAAGACAAGCTGATTATTGGTCCGGCTCATCTCTTCTCACTAGAGAACAGGCCGGTGGAGAAAACGACTACCTTTAGGTTAGGTGTCCGCACCTGGTCCAGTCAGCTGTGGCCAGAGAGGGCGAGGGTCACAGGGAAGAAAGCGTGGCTGCCCAGGTGGGGGAGGGTTCTGGGGGAACAGTTACCCCTCAGAAGGAGCAGGAGATATCCTCAGCCCTGGCTTGTCTAGTACACTCCGCGGCCGTCTACTCAGCCCATTGGTGGGCCACTGGTCTAGGGCATTCGCCCCCCGCCAGGCGTGTAGGGCCAGCTACTTGGCAGTGGTCGGGTACGGAGTAGGACCAGAGAATCTAGGTCGTCAGCTCATTGCTCCCTCCTGTGTGGGGGAATTGAGTCCCCGGTCAGCAAATTTGACTGCCGGAGGCTCTGCCTGCCCAGCTGACTCCCCTGTGGGAGGCTATACCACCCAGCACTCCAGCGTCAGCTGGAGCCTGCATAACCTGCAGAGCCGTCTGCTGTTTATTCTTTGTGCTCTTCCAGGGAGTTTTCCAAGGGACCGACACCCTGTGCCAGGTGGCTGTGAATCAGGCCCAGTCCCCTGCTCTTGGGCCTGGAGGTTCTGTCCAAGCTGCCTATTAACTTTGGGGTTAATGTTAACCTGAGGTCTTGTGGTTTACAAGCTGTCAGTTAGTCAGGCTGTTCCCTGCACCCAACTGCAAGTTGGGAGGGGAGGGGAGGGGAGGAGTGTCTGTCGAAGCCCGACCTTGTCTGTGTCTGGATCTGCCCATGGCCTTCCTCTGTCCCCACTAGGGGCGTCCCAAGCCGCCAATCGAGAGAACATCCAGAAAGCTATCAGCCGCCTGGACGAGGACCTGAGCACCCTGGGCCAGATGAGCAAGCTCTCTGAGAGCCTCGGTTTCCCCCACCAGGTCTGCGCCTTCTGCCTGAGGTTCCCTAACCCAGCCTGAAGGAGAAATAACAGCCTTGTCATTTGCCTGAGGGAGAGGACATCGCTGTCAGTTACCTGAGGGGGAAAATACAGCCTCACCCCATCTGAAGGAAGTCATGTGTTCCAGGCCTGAGGGTGGAGACACAGCTCCATCCCCAGCTGAGGGAGGAGAGAGGGCCCATCATGTCTATGGGAGGGATCCAAGAGGCTACCTCTTGGTCTCAGGGGAGAAACAGAGTCCCATTTTCTGTCTGAGGGAAAAGGCAGATCCCCAGTCCCATCCCCAGGGCAGGGTCAGGCTGTGGGGAGAAGTGAGGCCCTGAGGCCTGGGCCCTCATCCCTGCAGAGCCTGGATGATGCACTGCGGGACCTCTCGGCTGCCATGCACCGGGACTTGTCAGAGAAGCAGGCGCTGTGCTATGCGCTTTCCTTCCCTCCTACCAAGCTGGAGCTGTGCACCACGAGGCCCGAGGGCACCGACTCCTTCATCTTTGAGTTCCCCCACCCTGACGCCCGCCTTGGCTTCGAGCAGGTCTTTGATGAGGCCAAGAGGAAACTGGGTAAGCCAGGGCCTGGGCCAGTGCCCTCCTCCCAGAACCTCCAGGCAGTGGGCAGCACCTTGCAGCTGTCTGTGACATCAGGAGCCAGAAATCCCTAGACTGCCATGTCCTATGTTCCAGTCTCTGCCAGTGGGAGGGTAGACTTAGACTTCTGCAGAGAAATATAGCACTTCCCCAGGGCCTCCTTGGCAGGGATTCTGTGGATAAGGTCAGCTTAGGGCAGGGGCCCTATCGTGGGAGTGGATGGCCAGGACCTCCCCCGCAGCCCCATACACACAGACACACACACACACAGACACACACGCAGACACACACACACATCACACACACACACACACACACACACACACACACACACACACACTGAGCAGTCCTGGATCAGGGAAAGCTGTTGATTGGGGTCCATAGAAAATCCTTAGAGACCTCTGGGTCTACCTCTTTCATCGTACAGATGGGAAAATTGAGGCCAAGGACAAGTAGGACATAACGCACAGCCACCTCATTGTCCCTGGAGAGACCCTGAGAGGCAGGAGAGGAAGGAAGACGGGCAAGGTCAGGACCAGGGTGAGGTGGGTGCTAAGTAGTGTCTGTCTGTCCATCTCCACTACAGCCTCCAGCAAAAGCTGTCTAGACCCTGAGTTCCTGAAGGCCATTCCCATCATGAAAACCCGCAGCGGCATGCAGGTGTGTGTATGCACCTGGGTAGGTGGGGGCATGTAGTCTAAGCCAGCATGTGTTTGTGTGTTTTTGTTCTGTGTACAGCATCATGTACATGTCTTGAACATTGCAATGGCTCCCTATGTCTTTGTACAGCTCTCTGCACAAGCACATGGACAGTGCATATGTGTCCCATGTATATGGGTATATTCATGCACATATGTATCTGTGCATGTGAACAGAACTATACCATTGATGTGAAAGTGTCTTATTTATGTGCTTGTATAAGTGCATACATATGGACAGAAGTTACCATTTTTCACATTTGTTAACACACATACATGTATGTGTGATCATATTTGGAGTAGATATATGTGTAAACACATATGAATATATGATACCTATATCACAGAGGGATGTGTGCATTTGATGTGTAGAGTGTCATGTGTGCTGTATGTGTGCACGTGTATGCATAGGGTGTGTTGAGAATCCATACACACCCACGAGGGCCTGGAGAGCAGTGTGGAGTTGGCAGCAGTTCCTCCATTCATCTTCCCCTATCCTTTGGCGCTTTCTGCAGTTCTCATGCGCAGCCCCGACCCTGAGCAGCTGCTCAGAGCCCACGCCTGAGGTGTGGGTGTGCAACAGCGACGGCTACGTGGGCCAGGTATGCCTGCTGAGCCTGCGCGCCGAGCCTGACGTGGAGGCCTGCATCGCCGTCTGCTCCGCCCGCATCCTCTGCATTGGGGCCGTGCCAGGCCTGCAGCGCCGGTGCCACAGGTGAGGCGCGGGCGGGGCCTGGGGACAAGGGGGGTCCCCCCCCTCAGCACACACTGAGGCCGCTCCAACGTGATGTGGGCGGGGCCTGGAGTGCGGCAGAACCTGGCTACTGGCGGCTCTCATCCCCACCGCTTCGTCTCGCAGGGAGCGGACTGCGTCCCTGAGGAACCCCCCAGAGACGGCACCTGAGCCCACCGGGCCAGAACTGGACGTTGAGGCGGCAGACGAGGAAGCGGCGACACTGGCCGAGCCGGGGCCCCAGCCCTGCCTGCACATTTCCATTGCGGGCTCGGGCCTGGAGATGGCACCAGGCCCCCCCGAGGGTGACCCCCGCCCAGAGTTGGTGCCTTTTGACAGTGACTCTGACGATGAGTCTTCGCCCAGCCCCTCTGGGACCCTGCAGAGCCAGGCCAGCCGGTCCACCATCTCCTCTAGCTTTGGCAGTGAGTATCCAGCTGGGGCTGTCAGGCAGGGTGGACCCCCAGAGCAGGGGGCAGCCCAGCTGTTAGTGATGGGTGAGTAGGGGTGGGCATAGGCAAAGGCATGGAATCAAGCCTCAGGGTGTTAGCACAGAGAGCACTGGGGGCAGCGGCTATGACACCAAAGATCCAGAGAGCATGGGATAGTCCGGCTGGATCCTGAGGACCTTGGAATGTCCAGTTGAGGAAGATGGAGTAGGAGGGGTGGAGTGGTTGGTCCCTCTGTCCGTGGTGGTGGATTGGAGGGGGCCAGGCTAGGACTATGAGCCTGTAGCACAGAGCTTTCAGTCAGCAAGGTAACAAGGGCTGAGCTGATGCAGAGGTCTGGGGGTGTGGGGAGAACAGTGGTGGGAGGCCCTGAGGCGGGGCATGGCCCAGAAGGGTGCACTGAGGGAAGATTAAGGCCTAGAGAGATACCAGGTCTTGGGCCTGGCAGAGGGGAATGGAGAAAGAGACCTTTGTCTTCCTCAGATGAGGAGACCCCGAGCTCCAAGGAGGCCACAGCAGAGACTACCAGTTCGGAGGAGGAGCAGGAGCCTGGCTTCCTACCACTGTCCGGCTCCTTCAGGCCTGGCAGTCCCTGCGGCACCAGCCCAATGGATGGGAGAGCCCTTCGCCGGTCCAGCCGTGGCTCCTTTACCCGTGGCAGCCTGGAGGACCTGCTGAGTGTTGACCCTGAGGCCTACCAGAGCTCTGTGTGGCTGGGCACTGAGGATGGCTGGTAGGGACAGGGGAGGTGCCGGGCCCACGGTGCCAGAACCTGAGGTCCCTGTTTTAGAAATTGTATGGTGTCCTGAAGCAGAAGTAGGAGGGGCTTTGGTTCAGACCTCAAGGGTACTGCCAGCCGGGGCTGCCGGAGGGTCTGAAACCCACAGGGAGGCCGAGGCTGTGGGATTTGGGTACCTTGGGCGGGCACCTGCCAGGAGGAGATCCTGGTGGAGGCAAGTAGGCAAATAGGGGTGACTCCAGGGATTGGTATGCCCAAGCACTTGTCACAGGTACACACCACTGATCCACAGTGTCCACGTGTACCAGTCCTCTGACAGCATCCGTGATCGCAGGAACAGCTTGAAGCTCCAGCACGCGGCCTCTGTGACCTGCATCCTGTAAGGCCCCTGGATGGCTCTTCTGGTTCAGACTCTTCTCAGCTACACATGCAGACTTCCTTCTGCCCCCACCCCGGGTCCCCTTCCCTACTGGCCCCTCCTTTCAGTGGCCAGAGGCCTGCCCTAGGCTAACTGTGCCTCTCACACACCGTGTCCTTGTGCAAGTCACTACCTCTTCTTAGACTCAGGTGCCCACCACCTAGAGAACGGGGTGGGAGGAGGTGGTCTCTCAGGAGCCATAGGCATTCCATCTGCGATTCCCTGGGCCCAGGTGATCTCCTTCAGCTTCTTGAAACCCTTGATGACTCCTTTTCCTTGCCTAGGTATCTGAATAACCAGGTGTTTGTGTCTCTGGCCAATGGAGAGCTCGTGGTCTACCAAAGAGAAGTAGGTGAGTGCCCACCCCTCCCCCTCCCCCCTGGAGCCCCTTCTGGTATTGGATTTCCCTCTTGAGCAAGATGGGGCCTTGGGGCTACAAGTCTAGAGGTGTGACTTTGGGTAACTCCCAGGTCTTCTCTGGGCTTTGGTGTCCTCATTGATAAATGAGGTTATCAGCACCTTATTTCAGGGGAGGGTGAGGCTCAATGCAATACTAGATTGAATTTGCTGTTTTCTTTACCCTACTCCCACTCCAGGCCATTTCTGGGACCCCCAGAACTTCAAATCGGTGACCCTGGGTGCTCAGGGGAGCCCCATCACCAAGATGGTGTCTGTGGGTGGGCGGCTGTGGTGTGGCTGCCAGAACCGAGTCCTTGTCCTGAGTCCTGACACACTGCAGCTAGAGGTATTGGGGATGGCGGTGTGGTTGGGGAATTGGTGCTTGGGGTGAGCCAGGCCCACGAGAGAGGAGATTAGACCACGGGGCCATAAAAAAGCATCCAGCTGAGAGGTCAGGGCTTTCCCCTGACCACTGTATGAATCTGGGCCAGCCCCTGTCCTTCTCAAATCCTTATTTCCTTTCTAGCTGATGAGGGCTACAGTAAGTGCCCCATGTACATTAGAATTCTTTATTCCTCCTCCCCGCCCCCAACCCCATTTCTCAACTCAGGTATTGGGGTCTTTGGGGGGTGGACAAAGGTCCTTCCTGATATCAGTATCCCTTAGCATTATTCTGGCCTTTAGTCTTGATTTGATTTATATATACATTAGAGATTGTCAGCCTGGTAGTATCCAGGGTTAACTAGTTCCCTTGATTTCCCTTTCACTTACCCCATCGTTGGCTGGGCTGGGAGTGTAGAGGTGTAGAGCCGGGTTCAGGCCCAGGTTTGTGACTGACTTGCTGATGCTCTTGGGCAGGTTCCTTTCCCTTCTAGACTTCAGTTCCCCAGCTGTACAGGGTGAGGCCAGTGATTGCTCTTAAAACTCTTCAAGATTTGAACTTCTCTGATCATTAACTCACTCAAGTTTCATGGAGAAAGGGCACTTCCATTTTAATTCCTGAGGTTTCAGTGGGGAGGTTCCAGTGAAACCAAGGTTTGAAAGGTTAATCATCCAGACCAAGGAGCAAGGCTGCCTTTGCTGTCAATCCTGTGGGCTTTCTGGAGAGGTTTGGTGTGAGTTGTAAGGAGGGAGGGATGGGCACTGGTGAAGCACAAGGTAGGGAGGGGCCAGCGAAGGCAGGCCTGTCAGTCACCCATCTGCTCTCTACCCCTGCCCCCCAGCATACATTCTCCGTGGGGCAGGATTCCAGCCGCAGCGTGGCTTGCATGGTGGACTCCAGCCTGGGCGTGTGGGTGACACTGAAAGGTAGTGCCCATGTGTGTCTCTACCATCCAGACACCTTTGAGCAGCTGGCAGAGGTAGATGTCACACCTCCCGTGCACAGGATGCTGGCAGGTACTGACCTCAGTCTACCCCTGCCCCTTCCCTTGGAGCCTTTCTGTCCCTGGCATTGAGGAGGCTGAGCCAGGGCCAGGACTCGGCCCCAGCACTGGTCTGTCTCCCACCCCAGGCTCAGATGCCATCATCCGGCAGCACAAGGCTGCCTGCCTAAGGATCACAGCACTGCTGGTGTGTGAAGAGCTGCTGTGGGTGGGCACCAGTGCTGGCGTCGTGCTCACCATGCCCACCTCACCCAGTACTGTCAGCTGCCCTCGGGCGCCTCTCAGCCCTGCTGGCCTAGGCCAGGGACACACTGGCCACGTCCGCTTCTTGGCCGCAGTCCAGCTTCCAGATGGCTTCAACCTGCTCTGCTCAACCCCACCACCTCCCCCAGACACAGGTGGGTCTACTACACATCCTACCCCAACCCAGGGACCTCGGCTTTGGGTTTAGGACTCCCCACCATCCTGCCAGAAGAAGGTTAAGAGGGAGGAAAAATGTAATACAGAGCTGGAAGTGGCATATATTACAGGAAATAGGCTATAGAAACCCCAAAATAAAACCTATTAGGATACTCTGTGTGTGTGTGTGTGTGTGTGTGTGTGTGTGTAAAATTCTGTCCAGAGAATGTCATGAGAACGAGGGAGTGAACTACAAGCTAAGAATTACAATATGGCACAGGAAGGGATATATACAACAGGAAATAAAACAGGACTGGAAATGATGTATAGGGCAGGAAGTAGAGTCAGGAAGTGATGTGCAGAGCAGGAAATAGAAATAGAGTGGCAGATAGGATAGGAAAGGGATTGTGAGGATTAGAAAGTGAAACATATTAGGAAATGTACATGAAAGAGGTCACAGTTAGCAGTCTTGTTTGGCAGGACAGGAAATCATACTCCCAAGAGGTAGTAGCTGTGGCCTCAGGAAGCAGGGAAGCCTCGGTCAGGAGTTGTCTGGGTCCAGAGAAGACTTAAGTTGCCTAACTGGGAAAGGGCTGTTGGAAGTGGGAAATGAGTATGAAGAGAGCCAGGTTGAGATGGTGCCACCCCCAGTCACCCCCAGGCTAATGGATCCTCCCCTCTGCCCCCCAGGCCCCGAGAAACTGCCCTCACTGGAGCATCGGGACTCCCCTCGGCACCGAGGCCCTGCCTCGGCCAGGCCTAAAATGCTGGTTATCAGTGGAGGCGACGGCTACGAGGACTTCCGACTCAGCAGCGGGGGCAGCGGCAGCAGCGAGACCGTGGGCCGAGACGACAGCACAAACCACCTCCTCCTATGGAGGGTGTGACCTTGTCCATGGTGGCCCAGGACTCGCCCGCCTACCTGCCCTCAGCCTGCTTGCCTCTTCCAAGCCCACAGGCAGACCCTGACCAGGAGTGTCTGACCAGGGCTGCGCCCCTCCCTGCACGGGCCACCTCCCATCCTCGTGGAAGCATTCCCAACGGAGCACCTGTGGGCCAGCCGGGCCAGGGCCTTTCCCAGCCCTCTCTCTGGCTGCTCCGGTGCTCCCAGTCATGATGGGGGTGGGGAGGGGGGCCCATGGGCTGCCCAGGACCTCTGTCCCTGGAGCTTCTACCAAAGACACGGCTGGGCCTGGACCCCACAGGGCTGGGGAGGGCCATGTGCAATATTTGGAGGGTTTTCTGGGGGCAGTGGGAGGGCTAGGGGATGGAATCCTTTCCCATGTACAGTATTTATGTTTCTTTTTAGATGTGTATCTTCCCAAGCACTTATTTATGCAATGACCTGGGGCATGGAGTGATTTGAGAAAATGAAAGAAGAGAAAAGAAAACAAAAACGCTATTCCTGCCCTAGGAACCACACTGGGACCCTAACCAGCCTTCCTGGAGGGACCAGTCCCCCTCTCATTATGTACGCGCACGCGCGCACACACATACACACACACACACACACACACACACACACACTCTCTCTCTCTCTCTCTCTCTCTCTCTCTCTCTCTCTCTCTCTGTCTCTCTCTCTCCATGTTCCGGGCACTAAAACACTGCCTCTTAACATACACTTTCCACGGCCTCATCCTGACTGGGCTGCCCTCCAGTATCCAGAGAAAAGGGCCAAGTCCCCTCAGTCATCCAGAACAAGGTGATGACTACGGGGGCAGTGACTCCCTTCCGGGGGCCTTCCCCAGGCCTTGGCATTTCCTTGCTTGTTGGCAGTGCCTTAGTGGTTTCTGAATTTGGGAACACTGACTGGGCCTTGGCCAGGGCTCTCTCTTGGCCTGAGCAGGGAAAGGGCCCTCGCTCTCCTCACAGTTGCCCCCCAACCCCTGTGTCTCATGCACTGGCACATATGGTTACCTTGGGAGGGTGGACCTAGGAGCCCCCTCACTCTGACCACTGACTCCCTCTCTTCACACCCTCTTCTGCCAGGGGCAGCCCTTCCAGGAAGGATGCCCAAAGCTGAGGGGCTGGACGTGGCCTCTTCGGCTGGGAAGGCTACCGTGGAGGGCAGCCTCTCCCCTGTCCCCCGACTGCAGAAGCCAGTCTGACCCCAGCCCCCGTGCTTCTTCAGCTGCAGCTCCAAAGGTCTGGTGTCAGTTGGGGTTTGTTTTTGTTGTGTTTGGTTCTGTTTTTGTTTGGGGTGGGCGGGTCATTGCGGTCTTAGACTATGTTTCTCTTGCTACCAAACAGTCATGTATTAACTTTCCCTGGATGATGAAGTTTAAAGAGTCAATAAATAGAAACACCAAATGACTGGTCCCCATTGGCAGCCATGGAGGCCTCCTGCCAGCAACCTCAGGGATCCCTAGCTGCGTGGGCCCCCCAGCACCCACCCACTTTGGCAGAAGTGGGACTCAGAGACCCAGAAGAGTGCTGAGATGGCAAGATGGCCAGATTCGCTGTGCTTTCCCAGGCAGGTCTGTCTGGGCTGCAGCTTCCTCGTCAGGAAAACCAAGAGTTGTGCTAGTCAGATGCTTTATAACCAGGGCTGCATGTTAGAATCCCTTACAGGTTACATAGTAAACACAAAGCATAATACATAAATTATACTTACATCTAAATACACATTCCCAGCCTCCCCCTAGCTCCTGAGTCAGTGGGTCTTGGATAAGGCTTGGGAATCTGAAGCTGACACATGCTGTAAGGGAAAAACGAGGCGAATGTGAGCCTGTCTACAACTCCAGGAATCGGTGCTCTCCAGCAAAGCCTCATGAGGCTCGGAATCTGACGGAAGCCAAGGTGAGCAGGGGTAGAATCCAAGTCTCTCTGATTTCTGGTCATTAAATCAGACACAAGGATGTAAAGGCCAACAACATGGGGCCATTCTTTGCAGTGGCAGAGAGCCCTTCCCACCAGGGTACACTGGCAAGGCGCAAGGGGATGACTTCTAGAAAAGGACAAATTGTGCCTCAGCTCTCGTGAACACGTTTCAGCATTTTCCAACCTAAATGATTAAGACTTTACAGAAATCAGTTGCTAAAGGGGCGTGCAGGCTTATGCTTTGCACACTGGTGTACACACATCTCGGGTCTGCCAGGCCCCTGATGCCATGGCACATGCATGAAACATCTTGCAGCATCACTACTGGGACAGTCTGGAGGAGGGGATTACAGAAAACACAGATACAGAGTAGAAGGCTACATTCATGTGGTGGAATTTATGAAGCAAAGCATAGAAGGAGCACAGGCTTTGAAGCTGAACGGAAACCTCAGTTTTGCCACTAACTAGCCATGGGACTTTGGATGAGCTGTATCCCCTCTGAATCTCCATTTCCTCATCGGGGCTGACAGTCCTTTCCCCCACAGGACTCTTGCTTGGTGTGCACAGGTCTTTGGATTGCAAGGAAGAGATTCATTCTGCCCAGAAATAAAAGGGGAGCGAATTAGTGGAGACATGAACTGGAAGCAAATAGCTCTCAACACAGTGGCCCACCTATTGCTGCTCCATCTCAAGACCCCTGGCCTCTCCACCTTGAGTCCCTGGTCCCTGCTTCGCCGCCAGCCAGCTGCTGTTCTCTCTGCTTCCCAGCTTCTGCTGCCTTAGGCCTTCTTCCACCTCTGGACAGACTTCACTTTCAGCACTGGTTACCCAAGGCTGAATCCTCATCATTTTTCCTCAAGCGTCTTGGTAGGAATGGGCCCTGCCCAGCCCACTGTTCTTAGGAGGTCACATCCCAGGGCATTGGGCAGCCTGTGGAGAGGTGCACAGCCCTGAGCAGGTCAGCTGTGGGCAGGGAGGTCCTGGGATGCACAGTTGTTAGGTCCCCAGCCCAGGGGAGAGCCTGGAAGAACTAGCTCCTCTAAAGCAGTCCTTCTCAATCTTGGCTGTACATTCTAATCACCTGAGGGGCCCAGGCCACATTCCAGACCAATTAACTCAGAATGCTGAGAGTGAGACCCAGGTGTCAGTAATTTTTTCAGGAAAACTTAGTTGAAGTATAACATTTGTACAGAAAGGTACTCAAGTCATTAGTGGGCAGCTAGGTAAGTTTTCATAAACACACCAAGATCAAGAAATAAAACCTTCTGGGACTTCCCTGGCCGTCGAGCAGTTAAGACCGTGCTTTCATTGCAGAAGGGGTAGTTTGATCCCTGGTCGGGGAACTAAATTCCCACATGCCACGCAGTGCGGCCAAAAAAGAGAACGTTCCGCCATGCAAAAGCTCCCCGCATGCCCCCTCCCAGTCTCCCCTTCTACGGTAACTACCACCCTGGCTTCTGACACCATGGTTTAGTTTTGCTAGTGAGGTGGAGAACCACTGCTTTAAAGGGCACGGCCAGGGACTTTGCCAGCGGTCCAGTGGTTAGGAGTCTTTCACAGCTGCGGACCCGGGTTCAGTCCCTGAAGGGGAACTAAGATCCCTCTGGGTTTGATGTGAGAGGGAAAGAGAAGCTTGAATCAAGGCAAGGAGGGGTGGGGGAGTCTGGAGGGAGCGGTCGGAGGTGTAGGCCCAGCTGGAGCAGAGGGGAAAGAGGAAAAGGCAGGCAAGGCAGAATGTGAGCTCAAGGAGGGGGGAGGGACATTTTGTTCATTGCTCCATCCCCAGGTCACCTGCAGTGCCTGACACACAGCAGGTGCTCATTAAGTATTTGTTTAATTAAATCTAGAGAATTCAGTTGGGATCCCCCTCTAGGTCTTGAATGTCACGAAACAATAGCCTCAGCTCCCATTTATTGTTTGCTGCAAGCCAGGAGCATGGATCATCCGGTTTAATCCTCAGTGGTCCTGGGAAGTTGGTACCATTATTATCATCTTTTTCAGATGAGGAAACTGAGGTACAGAGAGGTTAAAAGCCTTCCTCAAGGTCACCTGCCTACTAAGCAGTAGAGCCTGGATTCACATGTGATCTGTCTGCTCAGGTCTCTTTGCCTCATGGAAGAGAGGAAGGGCAGCCACATGGGGTGGCTGGAGGACAGGACACAGAGTCTGAGCAGTCAGAGACATATCCAGTCACTCTTGAGGTATCTGGCACGTGTTCCTCAGACCAGCCCTGGGAAGGATGTCCTGACTTCAGAAGAGAGAGTCAGGACCAAAAGCCATCTCCTCTCCAAGGGTTTTCTTCAGGTGTTTCCTTGGGCTAGGGACAAACAGCAGGGTTTAGGTAGACATCTACCTCACAAGGAAGATGAGGCACAGAAAGGGATAGAGACTTACCTAACATCACACAGCAAGGCAGCATTGAGGCTGGGGTGGGTGTACAGGAGAACCAGGCAGGAAGATTTCCTGTGGTCAGACAAGGAAGAAAGTTTACCCAGGTGACCTCTGAGAGCTCTCAACATCTTTTGCATGCCTGCCAAACACCAAGTCTCTCTTCTGTCCTCACAGACCTTAAGCCACAGGCCAGGTTGCAGGAAGCGGCAAGGGGAAGTGCTATTTTGGGCCCATTATGGCCAATGAGGAGCCCTACCTGGCAAAGGCAAGTGAAGGGGCTGGGTCAGGGGCAGGATGCAGGGCTGAATGGGGAGGGGGCAACGTGCAGGCCTCAGGGAGAAAGGGGGGCAGAGCCCAGATGCTGGGCTGTGGAGAGACAGGGCAAACACTGAGGGTGGGGGACCAGAGGGAGCAGATGGGGATTCTGAGCCCAGCAACCTAGAATAAGCTGGTATCCCCCAAATGGAGTCTCAGCAGATCCTCACAACACCCTGGGCAGGTAAGCTTGCGCTCAGAGAGGTGAGGTCACTAGCTTAAGGCCATACAACCTGACAATGGCAGAAATAGGACTTGACCCCTAACTGTGTGACACCAAAGCCCAACCCCAGTGGGATTCCAAACCCAAGCCAGGGTCTGGACCTAAATGCGGACAGAACCCAACTCTCAGGCCTAGCAGCCCCAGCTCAGCTCCTGCCCCAAGCTGAGCCCCACCCTGGCCTCCCAACCCCAGTTTTTCCTTAAACCAAGCCCACCCTCCCCCTGGAGCTAAGGCACAAACACAGGAGGACAGCCCACCTTCTGAGGTAGAACTTGGCCAGTTGGAGGGTTAGCCAAGTGCAGAGTTTTGAAATTTAAATCTGAGCTGGGACATTTCCTCTGGCTTTGGACGTCCACGTTGAAATTTAAGGGTAGCCAGCAGAGGGCACCACCATTTCTGGTCCATAACCCCAGGGGCTGCCATCTGCTCAGATCCCCTGCAAACATCCCTCTTCCTCTAATCCTGTGGCTCAGGATCCCCACCCCACCTCGGGGAGAGTCTCAGTGGGACATGGAGTCCATGTCCCTGCTTCTGGATCACCACAGCTCATCCCAGCTTATTGTGCTGTGCCACCTAGGATGAGGTGTGGGCCTTCTCTGGGCTCACTTCTCTGGCTGCACTATGAGAGGTTCAACGAGATTGTCTCTGAGGTCCTTGAGCTCAGGGCTTGTAATGCTAAGATTCCGTGGATCCATCTGAGATGCCAGGAGTTTTAAAAGCCTGTGATTCTGAGAGTCCTTTGTTCTCGAGCCTGTGGTTCTCCAACCTCCAGAAAAAGCCGATCTAAATCTCTCCCGCGGCCTCCACAACTCCTTCCCTGTCTCCTCACTGTAGCGGCTAAATGTTCCCAGACTCTTGGGCAGGGTCCCAGCTGCAGCTTGCTGTGGTTCAGAGGACAGGAGGGACTGCCTCGGCCCCTCCATCCCTGGTCATTTCTTCTGTCTCTGGTGGCTGCTCACCCTTCCCACTCGGCCACGTCAGGCAGATCGCCTCCTCCCACAGAGAACTGGAATGACCTCCAGGCAACAAGTTTGGCAGCCTAATTTTCAGATGGGGAAGCTGAGTTAGGGAAGGATTTGAGAGCTGGTAGTAGAGACAGGCCTGGACCCTCTATAGGATGTCTGATTAATAGCCAGTGCTCCTTGACCAAAAAGCATATCCCCATTTGGCCTACTGGGTGTGTGTGAAATGCTACCATTTGAACTCCAGTACTTAGAACTGGGGCATAGAAGGTTCCCTTACAAAGAAAACATTTGCAGGGATAGAGGGCGTCCTGGGCTGCTTCAGCCCCCTCAGCAGGTCCCCAGCATGGATCTTCTCTGGACTCCTTCTGTGGGCTCGGGTGTGGGATATGTGACCCTGGGATCACCCCTGACCTAGCCCTGGGGGTGTCCATTGACATACAAGGGGCCTGGCTGGTGCTATGATCCCAACATCAGTGACCTGGAGCTCTTTGCCCTTCCCTCACAACCTGGGCCTGGCCCAAGGAAATGGAAACTCCTCCCCTCTCCCCCTCCCTCTGCAGGTGTCCAGTTCTCCTCCTGGGATCTCCTGGACCCTGGAGACCTTACCTTTCCCACCCCCTCACCCCATGGCTCAGATGCTATGACAGTTTATTTAGAATTCTCCACCTCCTCTCACAATGTATCCCTAACAACTTATTTACCTTCCTCCACCTCTGCCATGAGCTGTGATTATCCTGATCCCAGCCAGGCCTCTGCCCCGCCAGCACAAGGCCCTCCCTACTGTCTGCATCTCCTCCCAGCCCTGCTGTCCTGGGAGGGCCACCTGGGATCCCCTGAATGGTACTGAGTGGGGGAAACCCTGGCTCTTGAGCTGCTGCCTTCAGTTCTGGCCCACCAATATGGCACAACTCCAAGGGGCACGATTCACAGAGCTGGGAATACAATATGAATAGTGCCCTGGGGTCCTTAGTCACCCCCTGCTGGGCAACCTGATGGCTGGTGTTGGGAATCAGCAGGGTGGGACAGCTGGTGGTAGGGAAGGGACAGCAGTGTATCATCTGTCTTGCTGGAAGGAGGGACTGACTATTCTGGCAGAGAGGGGAGGGGTGGGGAATGGAGACAAGAAAGGCCTCCTGGAGGAAGGAGGTTTGGGCTGGGCCCTGAAGAACGGGCAGGAGACCACCAAGTGGGCCTCCATTATAGATTCACTTTCACCAGACCTTTCTCAACAACTAGGTGGGGTTTCTGGGGGTGGACCTGGGCCTCTTCAACAAGGCAAAGTGAGGTCGTTGTCCCTGGCTGCCAATTTCCAGGAGGAAAACGAGACCCAGGGAGGGACAGCGGTGGCCCCGTTTGCACTGGCAATGGTGACAGGTCTCAGAGTAGCATCCAAGTCTCCAGTCTATCTTGCATCTTGCAACCCTTTCTTTATTGGTTTGGAGCCCAGAAGGGGCTGATCCGAGAGGCCTTGTCCGGTGCAGCCCCCTGCAGTTCCCGGGGATTGCGAGAGATGGCGACACAGAGCAGCACGGCCGGGCTGCAGAGCGCGAGCCCCATGGCGGTCTCCAGGGGCGGGGGCGGGGGCGGGGGTCGCGAACCAGAGCTCTGACGTCGGAGGCGGGGCCGGCGGCCGTGACGCGCGGGGGCGGGGCTGCGCGCCTTCCCGGAGCGGGCGGCGATTCATTCAAAAGGCGCGCAGGCTGCGCGGCCGGCCGTGCGCTCGCCGATCCCGGTTCGGGCACCGCGTCGGCCTGGGAGCTGGGCTGCTGGAGCTGCCGCGGGGCGGCCAGGTAAGGAGGACGCGCGGAGCCCCAGCCCGGAGTCCTATCCCAGAGGCCGGGGCCAGAGGGATGCGGGCCCGAGCGGCGCCCCCTGCCTCCCAGCGTCTCTGAGGAAGTTCGCCGGCGCGGCGGATGCCGCAGCCCGGGCCCCGCGCCTCCCTGCCCCCGCGTCCTGTCCCGGCGCCTTCCGTGCACGGACCCCCGCCCGTCTCTGAGCCCCCTGCCCGGGGACCTGTGTGTTCTCCGGCCGCGGCTCCAGGCCCGACCGTGCGTGATGGGGAGGCGGCGGCGGAACTTGCAATTTGAGGAGCCGGCGGGCCCCGGAGACGCCCCGGCCTGGGATACTTGGACTGAGACCAGGACGGGGTGCGGGGCGGGACGGCGGCTCCTCAGTGTGGCTGCGGCGCGGGGCGGCCGGAGGGGGTGTTCTAGACGGTGTCAGCCCGTGACTGTGGTGACACGGCGCGTGAGGCGGCCCAGTCAGGGCGAACGTGTGGCCCGGACACTGGGCGGTGACGTTGGGCCGAGGGGGAGACACCGAGGGGCTCACTGTGTCTGTGACAGGCAGAGTGTGTGTGTGAGACTGTGTGAGGGAGACACCCCGGGTCGCTACGGGTGACCGTGACCCCAGCCCACTGTGAGTGAGACCCCGGGTTACTGGGGTCACTGAGTGTGTGTGTGGCCTGGGGTGTGACCAGGACAGGGACAGGGCCCTCATGAACGTGAGTGAACATGGTATAGAGGGGGAGGAACCCCAAGTGACTGTGAGAACCAGCCCTTGAAGCACTGGGGTCATAGTGTACTGTGGGGTCAAGTAGTGCAGTGTGTGTGTGTGTGTGTGTGTGTGTGTGTGTGTGTGTGTCCGCCCGTGTCCGCGTCTGCACCTCAGAGAAATGAGTAAGAGGCTCAAACACCTACTAGCAGATGGGGGCTGGAAGGAGAGGGGCCAGGGAGAGGACAAGGGTCTCTCCAGGACTGTCCCCAAGAGGGCGTCCCTCAAGAGCTCAGTTTAGTGAGGGGGGTGGACCCTGAGTGACTTGCCCTGGCAGAGGGAGAGGGGCCAAGGCTGAGGGGCATCTGGTGGGGTGATATGTCTGGCAGCAGCTGAGGGCCCCTGAGGTAGCCTCAGGCTCCATCTTTCTCTTTTTCTCTCTGTCTCTCTCTCACACACACACACACACACACACACACACACACACACACACGAGGTCCGAGCACACACACACACACACACAGACACACACACACACACACACACACACACACACACACACACACGAGGTCCGAGAGGCCTGACTAAACTCTGTCACTGGTAACCTGTATTGGCCCAGGCATAATCTTGCTCTCAGATCCCACCCACCCTTGCTGGGCCTCAATTTCCCTGTTTGCACACTGAGGTGTTGGGCTGCGAATGGACTGTGAATCATCACTTCGGGATCCTCTATTGTTTTGGGGTCAACTGTCGACTGTCTCTGTTCTCCCCTACCTCCTTTCAGACAGAAAGACTGCAGTAGGGGGTGGGGGCAGGCTGTCTGCTGGGGACAAAGTGGCCCAGGGGCTGCACCCAGGTGCTGGTGACAGGGTTGGAAGCACAGCTCCTCAGCCGAAAATTCTGACCCATAGACATTGACTTCTCTGGTGCCCATCTGCTTTCTTCAGTTCCCTTCTCGCGGGGAGAGGGGGTATGTTCCTGGGGGGCATGAGTCGTCTCTGCTTTGGAGAGCTGGAGCAGGGCCTCTTCACCATCTGGGCTAGACCCTCCTGAGGCCCCCACCCACACAAGATGGTCTGTTGGGTTCGTGCAAAGTGGAATGGAAATCAGGCCCCCTAGCCCAGGAGAGGTGAGGAGACACCTGCTGAAGGATCTGCACATTCTCTCCTCTGCTGTCATTCTCTGAAAACGTTGATTGCATTCTGGGTCGGGGAGAGAGTTGGGGAGACAGTGCTAGGTGCTATGCTGAATGCTTTATGGTATGCTCTTGTTGAATCCTCACAGTGGCTCTGAGATGTGATGACTGTTTTTCAGAGAAGGAAACAGAACCTCAGAGAAGCGAAGTGACTTGCCCAAGGTCACACAGAGTCAGGACAGTGCCAGGACTGGAATTCAGGTCTCCTGCGCCTGAAGCCCTGTAAGATGCTTGGAGAGGGCCACTCCCCTTCCTAATATCTGCTCATGGCTTATCTGGGCTTCCTTCTCTCAAACGCAGGCTGGTGACATGGCCCCGGCAGGGTGTGCCATTGTGAGTTCTGAGTGTGGTGAGTTCTGAGTGTGAGTTCTGAGTGTGTCTAGAACATTAGGGGTGGCTGGGTTTCGTGGTCTTCTGTTCCTCCTCCTCCTCCCTCCCCCTAGCTCTCACCTCCTAGCCAGAGGTCACCAGGAAGTCCTGTCTCCTGCCTTCTAGAGCCTGTAACTGGTTTTGGGAGTGTCCATGTGGCTCTGAAGAATGTTGGGAGTCAGCAGCGTAGCCCAGGCTCCAAGAGTGGCAGGAGAATTGAGAGTCCCACTTGACCTTCACCATACCTGAGAGGCCCTGTGCCCCTGCTCAGAGTTGTTCTAGGGGCACTTTCCCCAATCCACCCACACACTGCGGGGGTTGAGGGACAGGCTAGGAGTGACCTTGAGCTTGTGCCTACCCTCTCAGGGCCTCAGTGTCCCCATTCTTCCCTGAAGCCCCTGCTAGCTCTGCCCACTGCTGCTGCTTTGCCGAGAGCTAGAGCTGGGGATCTGGGTGTCCCTCTGCCCTCTCTGGAATGACTGGAGTTGAGCTTCTTGGGGCTGATCAGAATAGCTGTCTTGATCTCCTGGGGCTGAGCCTGAGTTATTTCCATCCCCAGCAAAGAGGTGGAAATAGCTCAGGGCCCTGGAAAGGGAGGGAGAGGGGAAGGGTTAACCAAGGGTTAACCTCCTCTTCTGGTCCCAGCCCCACCCTGTGCCCTGCCCAAGCCAAACCTTTTCGGGAACTTGGGCTGCCTGGACCACAGGGATAGTGGTGGGGCCCGGCTGGGTTTCCATTGTGGCCCCATTTGGGACTCGTGTGACATTTGCTGGAGGCAGGTGCCCATTTCTGGCCAAGGAGGGGAAGCTTTCAGCCCCCTTCCCCTGCTCATAGGGTCAGCCTCATTTTACAGAGGGAGAGACCTGGTTCTGAGAAGTGCTGGGACTTACCAAGGCCCCGCACAACTCTGATATTTGGCTCTCACCCTCCAGACAGCGAACCTACCTTCTGTCCTGCCACACGTCCCCCAGCAGACTGGATGTGGCCCAGGACTGGAAGCAGGCCCGAGACATGCCTTTACAAAATCAGGGCGCCTCTTATGTTCCAGCTCGGGCCTTGCTGTCCTTGCCCAGACTCCTGTATTGGCCTCTCTGCCTCGGTTTCCATTTCCCTCACACACGGCGCCAGAGTGGCCTCCCTAAGGTAACTTGTACTGTTTGCCTGCAAAATATAGTCCAGACTCCTCATCCTAGCATCGAGGTTTTCCTTCCAGGACCCTTTTGAACTTTACATTTTCACCCTCATGCCTCCCTACCAGATGCCTTGACAGTACTCTGCCTTTGCATTTGCTGTCTCCCCTTTCTAGAACCCTCCTGACCATTCAGGGTACAGCCCCAGCCCCACCGCCTCCCCCAGGAAGCCCTCCCAGCCCAACATTAGTTCTTCTTCATTGTGTGGTCCATGTGCCACATGTCCCCCCTCACCTCTGGGAATAGGCACAGGGGTGGGATCCTCATGGGCACCACACGCCCAGCTGGGTGGGGCCGGCCTGGCCAACAGCCTCTCCTCTCCCGCTGCCATATCTGTGTTGGCCAGGCCTCTTCCTGAGGAAGGGCAGCCATCGTAGGCTGAGGGCTTACTGTGTGCTAGGATGCACAGGGAGGTTGGTACCCAGGGTCTCCAGTGCTCCCGAGTGTGTGCTGGGGGTTAGGGGCGAAAACTCAAGCCCACTCCTGTGCGTAGGGGCCAGTTTGGTGCTTGCCCTGGGCTCCTCAGGCAAGGCTCTCATTCTGGGCCAGCAGAGGACGCTCCCCCTTGAGGCCCTAATGTGTGTTAGGCCCTGGGTGCAGGGCTCCTTGCAGCAGCACTGGCAGGGCATCCCTTTCCTTCCAAAGCTACTCAATGGGGAGCCCAGACTCAGAGGGCAGAAGGGTCCAGTCCTAGTCTGACTCACACAGTCACTGGTGCTGGAGTCTGGCACTCAAACTCGTGCCCAGCCCCATCTCTGCCAGGCGTCAGGTGGGAGGCGAGAGTTGTCTGACAACTCTGGTGTCAGTTTTCAAACAAGGACCAGGCTGGCTACCTGCAGAGGGAGGAGGAAGTGGTGGTAGAGCTGCTCAGGCCCACTCCCTCTGTTATAGGGCCAGCCCTTCTGCCAGGTTAGGCAGGAGGGCTGGACCAGAGGGGGAGGCATTTTGCCTGAGATCAGCCAGCAGGCCCCCCCCAACCCCACCCCAACTCAGGATTGGGACATGACCTCTGGCAGACCTTAACACCCAGTTGGGGTGGCAGGGAAGACGGAGGTGCCGATGCTGCATCCCTGCTGTGTGTTCAGCCCTGGGTAGGACCGTGAGGCTCTCATCCTCAGCGTCATGCCCAGGTCGTCAGCAGCCCCATCCAGGTACAGGCATTGAGAAGAGGGCCCAGAGACGGGAAGGGACTTGCAAGACTCCAGTGTCACTGGGATCCTAACCCAGGTATGTTTGCCTGGAAGGTCAGAGCTTCTTCCCAGACCACCCTGGGAAAGATGAGTGCTCTATAAATAAACTGCCCATGTGGCTATGAGTGTGTGCCCTGGCTACTTGACACAGGAGAGGGATGGAGGGGCCTCTGCAGCCAATTAGAGGCAGGATCTGAGTGTGTGGGTGGAGAGAGAAGGAAGGAGAGCTTCCAGAAGAAGGGACCTAACTTGGACCTGGACACCCTCAGGGTAAGAAGGAGCAGTGAGTGCAGGGATGGAGCCGTGCCCCACCTCCTGCATGCACTTGCTGCCTCCCTCCTTGAAGGCGGGGACCTCGAACAATGATGGCTGAAGGGGCCAGGAGAGGGACGGGTCCACTCTGACAGGGAGGCTGGGAAGGCTTCCTGCAGGAGGTTGCACCTGGCCTGAGGCCTGATTGTAAGAAGAGTCACTGTTCCCTGATGAACCATGGATCCTCCAGCCATGCCAGGAGGTCAGCTGGACAGGCACAGTTGTCCCAAATCACAGAGGCGGAAACAAGTTCAGGGATGTAGGGCTGGGTCCTGACTGCTCAGCACCCCTCGCCTTCCTGACTGTGGCTTCAGTTGGCGTGGGAGCAGGTGGACACAGGCCTGTGTAAGGGCTGGGAAATGGGCACCCAGGGTCCACCTGGTGAGTCCAAGACTCATCCACCCGTGCTGTTGAGACCGATGTTGGGTTCTTCAAGTGCTCTTGCCTGCTCGCAAGCCACTGGGTGACCTTCGTTGGATGCTGCTTGGTTCTGAGCTTGGCTCCTCCTCTGGCCCTTGTGGGCTGTTGAGGACTGGTGCTCAGGAGAGGCCTGGTCAGACTGGGCCCTGACCAGTATTACCTACAGTGGGCTCCATTTATCCCCTCAGCATTCCTGGAGACAGGGACCAGAACCCCTGTTTGCAGGGGAGGACCCTGAAACTCAGGGTGGGTAAGTAACTTGCCCAAGGTCACAGAGCTCCTAAGTGATGACCTAGCTTGAACCCAGGTGTGACTGCTCTGGGTCCAGCCTCCCCCTCAGGCTCTGTTGGTTAGGGCCTGACCTGGGATTGCTGGGGGCAGGGGAATCTCTTTCCCCCAGCACCTTGAGTCTGGAGGAGGAGTCGGAGAATGGGGCAGGCTGGGCCTGTGATCTCCCCTCAGTCTCTCTCCAAGCCTCCCCAAGTCAGCCTGGTTGGGACTGAGCAACTCTGGGTACCCTGGCACAGTAGTGATCGGTACAGATGCACGGCTGGGGCAGGAGGCAAAGGTGGCTTCTCGGAGGAGAAGGTAGCAGTGGAGAGAGCTGGTGGGCAGTGGGGTGTCCTCCAGCCCTCCTAGCGCTTTGCCATCTGTCCTGGGAACTGGCGCGGCCTCCCGGCAGGAAGGCTCTGATTCTGAATGCTTGGGTGCTGGGCTGGAGCAGGGCGTGTGGGAGCAGTGGGAATGCCAGGTCTGGGGTGGCAAGAGCAGGGGCTGTCAGCTGCCTGTCCCCACTCCGCATGGGAAACCTTGTCTCCTTTCAGACTAAGTGGTTACAGGGTACTACTCTGAGTCTCAGTTTCCTCATTTGTGAAGCCTGGAACCCTGTCTTTGAGGCCTGGTAAGGGAATGGGCATGTAGTAGGTTCTTAGTGAGGGGTGTTGGGGAGCCCCAACTCTGCCTCAGAGAGGACTGTCTAGTTTGGGCCCTTGCCACACCCCCCAGCCCCAGGCTTAGGCCAGGGAGGGGGCAGGGATTGCATCTGTACCCAGACTGGGAGGGGCTGGTGGGCCCTGTCTGGCTGCCTCAGCCCTTTTCTTAGCCTCAAGGGCCAATTCTGCCCACCTCACACCCCTGAGCCTTCTAAGCCCAGGCCTGGTGAGGGGCCAGGGAGCAGCTGCTGTCTGGTGTGCCTGGAGTCCTCACCCCAGGGTTGTGACCTGGGAGATCTTGGCTGCCTGAGGCTGGGCTAGGGGTGGGAATGGGGGAGCCCTTCTCACTGAGTGGCCCTGAGGCAGCCTCTGCACATCTCTGGGCTCCCAGCCCCACATTAGTCCTAGGGAGCTGGGCTCTACCCTGGGATCTTCCTCTTCCTCCTCCTTTCCTGGGCTTCCTGCTTCTCACAGGTACCAGTGCCTTTTCCTACTGGGCCTGTGGTAGACTAGGGCACTATGCAAATGAGTATGGATGCAGGAAACCTCAGAGGCCCCAGAGACCCCCGTGGCGACAGTACCTCCTTCCCTGGCGCCTGCCCGCACACTTTGTAGTAGTCTTTCAGGTGAGCCGCCTCCTGTGTGCCGCCAGCTTCCTAGTCTCTGCCGTCAGGTTGGCAAACGCTCAGAACATCTGTTTTGCGCCAGGCCCTGGGCCAGGCTCTTTGGTGGGAGGGGCCAGAGTGAGGTGGGAAGCTGTCAGGTAGGCCTGGGCTCCACCCCTGCTTTACCTCCCCCTGGCTGGGTGACCCATAGCCACAACCTCAGTTACCCAAGGGTGAAGCAGGGATGCTCACCTCTCCTGTGAGGAGTGGAGGCAACCCAGGATGAGGGCCTGGCCCAAGGCGATGGGAGTCTGTTCCCTTCCCTTTGAGGGTGGAGGATGAAAAGGAGGCAATGCCTAGCTGTCCTCACTACCGCCCACTGTGGGCACTGCCCTACTTCAGCCCCAGTTGCCAAGGAACCACTGGCTTCCTTGCTAACCTGGATTTCTCTATTGATGGGCGGCCTTTGTCTTCCTGCCTAGGGCGCAGCCACTGCCGAGAAAGGCCTGTGTCCAGCTGTGTTTCCAGGCAACCCTAGCCCTTGGAGGCTGCAGGGAGGTCCCCAGGCCATCAAGCCACTGGCTGGGAAACAGAAATACCTTCCCCACACCCCCTGCTCCAGGTGGGTACCTGCTTCCCACCTCTGTCTCCCCAGCCCTGCCTCACTTGGCAGGCAGCCCAGCAAGCCCTCTGAGACTTCTGTACCTCTCCCTCCCCCGCTAACCCTTCAAGGCCCTGGGGGAAATGCAGGCTTCTCAGCTTGCAGCCTAAGCTTGGTGTGACCTGGGCTCTGCCCACCAACCTTTCCTCTCCCTTCCTACACCCTCCCACCCCCCAGATTGTCAGTGTGTCTCATCGGGCACCTCCTGTGTACCAGGCTCTGCACCAAGCATTGTACATAAATAGAATCTCTTGTACCTCATACCTCCCATCGAGTGTGTGCCATAACCCCCTTCCACGATTTACATGTGGGGAACCTGAGGCACGGTGAATGCTTACTGAGGGCCTGCTCTGTGTCGGGCTTTGTGCTAAGCATTTAATGTGCGTTCTCTCGGCCTCACAACAGCCCTCTGAGGGATGGGGAATGGGGGTGGGGTCCACAGCCACAGAGCCAGTGAAGAACAGAGCAAGGAAGGCTGGTTCTCCCCAAGTCAGGCAAGGGCTTCAGATCCGGGTTCAATACCCCACCCCGAGCCCAGCCTCTAGGCTTCTTAATCGTCAGCCTGCTCCCTGGCCCCCTCGACTTTGGGAGAAGGTGGACCCTCTCCTGAGTGCCTTTTCTGATCCCCCTGGTTCAGCACATACCTATTCACGTGCTGGGCACCCGGCACGGGGGCAGCATGTCAGTGGGGAAGGGGTGGGTGCGTAGCCTGGTCACACCCAGGGCGAGGACTGCACAAGTGAGGTGGTGGTTGGGGGCTTCCAGGAGGAAGTGACTTCGAGCTAAGCTCTGGAGGAAGGGTAGCTGTCAGTCGGGTGATGGGAGGGGTTTCTGGGCAGAGGAAACAGCAGGTACCAGTGCCAGGTGAGAGAGGCAAGTTTGGGGGACAGAAAGAAGCTCAGAGTGGCTGGAGTTGTGGGGAGGGACAGGGGTCAGATCTGGGTGTTGAGACGCCTAAGCTGCGGGGGGCTGAAGTGGAGGCCAGGGAGGAGGCCAGGGGGCAGGCGAGGGGTGGGGTGAGCATGGAGCCGTGGGAGACCCTTGGAGGAGGCCACCTCGGAGGCAGCCACCTCGGAGGCGGGTGAGGCTGGAGAGGGAATGCCGCGGAGATGGGGCCCCAGGCTGGGGCCGGGTGACCCTATGATCTTCATTTCTGGGAAAGGGGAAGCTGCTGAGGCCTGAGGAGGCCCTGGTGGTGACATAGCTTCCTCTTTCTCTGAGGCCTCCGGGGCTCTGCCTCCCTGGGGCTCTGGCACCTCCCGCTTGGGGCCCTGGTTGCAGCTTTGCTAGTTGGCTTTCTTCCAGGGAATTTCTGGTTCTAATGGTTTGGGCATTTTTTTTGGAGGGTGGGGATGGGCTGAGGGTGAGGAGCCCCTCCCCCTGCCCCACACCCCTGTGAACCTGTTTTCTCGGAGGCCTTCTGCTCCAGACACCGGGGCAGGGTTTTGTGGTGAGTGAGACAGACATCCCTGCCCCCGCTGCTGTGTGGTGGAGGGGGGCGGGGGCAAGCAATAAACAAGTAAGCAAACAAACAGTTATAAGCCTTGGTGGGAGGTACAGAGGGAAAGAAGGGGTGACGGGGAGGAAATCACATGACCTACATCAGGCTCGTTACCTCATTTAAACCTCATGACAGCCTTGCTCTGGGACATAAACCTCCCCATCTTGCAGGTGAGGAAACTGAGACCCAGCAAGGTGAAGCAGGGGTTCAGGTCCCCCAGGGAGTTGGTGACAGTGAGAACAGGCCCCAGGCTGAGATTTCAGGGAGGAGTGGCCTCTAAGCTAAATTCCTTCTCTGCCCCTGGGGCCTTGAAGGGTGGTTCTCTGCCAGGAGCCCCGAGGTCAGAGAAGACCACCACCACTGCGGCTGAGGGTCTGCCAATCTTTGACAGCCCTCCCCCAGGAAGCCCTCAGGAGGTGCCCCAAGGTGCAGGGCTTTGGAAGGTCACTGATTGCCCTGCCTTCTGGAAGGCAGAGGGGTGGGGATGGAGCCTTCTCAGACTCCCCTCCCCTGGCCAAGGGGCTTGATCTGAGCTTGCTTTTCAGTCAGGGTTCCAGGGCTCAGAGCATAGGTGCTGGAGGCTGGGTGGGGAGAAGGCGCAGAGGGGAGTCAGAGCAGCAGGGGTCCACGTGCGTGCAGGGGGTTCTGGGTGGAGGCCAGCGGCCTGACCGGGCAGGTCCTCTGGGGCTCAGGCTGATTGTGGGGCCGGGGGAGCTGCTGTAAGCAGAGACTCGGGCAGCCAGACTGGAGTAAGTGCTGGTTTGGGGTAATTAGAAGGCACATAATTAGAAGGTGTCAGGGCGCTAAGCAGCTAGCGTCTGTGAATGTGCCTGAGTGGGCCCTCACTGTCTTTGAGTCTGGGCCTTTGGACCCCACTTTCCTCCTCGAAGTCTTGAGATCATAGCTCCCCGTCTGTCGAGGTGAGCAGCTGCACAGCCCTCCCTGTGGGCTCAGGTCACCCAGCAGATGCCAGTCACGGCCAGGGGTGGGACTAGCAGGGAGTCTCTCCTCAGTGGCTGTTGGGTCTCTTACTTTCCACCCCTGCCCCAGCTCTCTGGCCCACCCTGGGGATATGGACGTGTGCTGGGTCTGGGGGCTGGACAGGGCCAGCCTGAGGTCTTGGGGCTCGTGGTCAAGCTCCCATGAAGAACCAAGGAGGAGGCCATGGAGAGATGGGCTTGAGTAGGAACTGGGCCTGGGCAGGGGGGGACACTTGTGACCATGTTGGAGGAGGGACCAAGGTGGAGGATGGGTCAGAGGATGGGTCAGAGGATGCCACCTGTTGGGTGCTGACTGCCAGGGTGCAGCCTTCACTCTACTCTCTGGCTGGACCTTCTGTCCCAGGTTTTCCCCTGAGCTGGCCTTGGGCCAAGAGCCACTGCCAGTGACCTGGAGAGTCCCGAGGATAGTGTGACCACTGCCCCAGCCCCTCCTCTGGGGGTAATTCAAACCCCTGGCCCGCCAAGGTCTGTGCCAGGCCAGGCCCACAGCGCAGCCGGATCAGTTTCCTCTGGCTCCTTTTCCTGGTGGGAAGTCCGGGCCGCCTGTAGGCCAAGGGGCTCTCGGCTCTTCCGTGACCTGGGGTTTACTGCAGGCAGTGCTTCTCCTGCCAGGCTGGGCATCAGACAGCCCCGAAGTTCCAGGCAGGGCCCCCTCAACATGCTGTGCTTGGCTGCTCGAGGCTGCCCCTTGGGGGTCAGAGGCTGCCTGTGGCCTGTGCCTGAGGCCCTCCATATACACCCCTCCCTCACCCTCCTGAGCCTGGAGACAGGCCTCCTGGAAAGAGGTCATTGAACACCCTTGTTCTGCCACTGTCCCTTTTGTGCAATCCAGATTTTTCTTCCTGCTCTTCCAACCTGTCTACGGGCTGGAGACTTTTCTACAGAGGAGGCCACACCCTTGAGCCTGGGAGCTCAGCCTCAGGCCTGTGCCCATCTCCCTCTGTGCCCTCACATGCCTTATTTGGTTTCTTGGCACTTCCCTCCAACTGGCACGGGACGCTCACTGTTTATCTGTTGGTCGTTGGTCTCCCCTGGGGTGTGAGCTCCCTGAGGACAGGGATGACGCCTGTCTTGTTCATACCTTTTCCCGTGCTGAGGGCAGTGCCCAGCACACAGCAGGTGCCCAAGAGAAGACAGAAGGTTTGAATGCTGGCTGCCACTCCCACCCCTACAGGTCTGTCCGCGACTCAAGAGTTGCAGTCAGACACATCCCAGATCTCTGGAGAAGTCTGCCCGGCGGGACCATGGGACCCGTGGGAGGACCAGCACTGTGATGGGGTTGGGGGTGGGGGAGCTTTGGAGAAATGGAAGTCTAGAGAGGCTTCCACAACAAGAGGCCTTTGTGTTGGGCTTTGAAGTGTGACGGAAAAGGCCTTCCTTGTAGCAGAAACAGCAAGAGTGAAGGCAGAGTAGCAGGAGAGGCGGGCATGCTTGTGGGCCCCAAGGAGTTCTGAGAGGCAGGAGCCTGAGAGCTGGGGATGCAAGGGGGGAGGCCAGGCGTGGGGTCGCCGTCAGCGCTCTCGTTCCTCCCACCCCGAGGGCTGAGGCTGTAGTCTTCCTTCCTCCCCTGCTCCCCTGCCCTGGCCTAGGGCAGCTGGCTGTTATGGAAGAGGCAGGAAGCCCTTCCTCCTCTGGGAAGCTGCCCTGGGAGGCTGGCCCCAGATAGGGTGCCCCCACCTCTGCTAAGGCCTGCAATGGACTAGAGGGCGGGGCCGGTGAGTGTAGGCCAAGCCGCCCCAGCATTCTGCCCTCCCGGGGACACCTCTCGATGTTCCCGTCCAGCCCCGTCCTGGAAGGAGCACTGGGAGGACGGCACCTGCCTGCCCGCCTGCCTGTCCCATCTCCGTCTGAGCCTCCGCTCCATCTGCCTGAGGCTGGCGACCCCCTGGGGCTTGAGGATGAAGCTGAGCCCACCGCTCTGGCCCCTATCCTGCCTCCTTGTGGTGAGTTGGGAATGGGACCGTGGGGAAGGTGAGTCCTGAGCCCTGCGCTCAGGAACCTCGTGCTGCGGTGGGTGCTGGGGTTGGTTACATGGCTCTTCTTTGGAAGAATCAAGGCAGTCTGACCCTAGGAAGCGCCTCCTGCCCCACGTGCTCCTGGTGCCGTTGGCCTCTCAGTGTTTGGCACTTGCTGGAGCCGGGTCTAGGGCCTGAGGAGGGTCTCCAGCTCCTCCCGTGTGACATTCCCCTTTCAGGGTAGCTGGCTCTGCACTGTGCCTGCCCCAAACGGGGGCCCAACTGGAGGACTGGGGGATCTCCCCTGTGGGCAGGATTCAGGGCAGATAGTTCACACCTGGAATGGGAAGAGAGGGAGCTCCAAGAGGAATAGGGGGGAGGACACGAATGAAGAAGATACTTCCTTTGGGGCCTGTCATGCCCTGTGTGGGTCCCAGGGTGTGAACAGCTGGCCTTGTGTTGTGGGAAGGTCACGGAGGAGGATGTGGTCCCAGAGACTCAGCCTCGGCCCCAAGGCACCATCTGCAGCCTCAGCCCCAGGGATGATGAACTGAGGCTGGTTAATGACATTTTCAGCTGTGGTGTGTGTGGACCAAGGCAGCAGGTAAGGGGGCGGAACCTGAGAGGAATTTGGAAGAATTTCCTCCTCATCATCCTGGTTATCTAGAAGGGCGTGACTCACAGACCCAGGGGCTCAAGATCCTGATCTGGCCCTGTCTGAGGCATTTTAGCACTTTCCAGAAGCAGATGTGGTTCTCCCCTTGCCTAGGCAATGGCAATGCAGCAGGTCTGGGACAGGCAGATTTTACTTGTAGCACAAGGGATTGAGGTTAGAGAGTGTCCCCAAAGCCTGGGGGTGGCCCTGTATACTGGTGGTCTTTGTGTCTGGGGTGACTGAAAGTGGGTGGGGGGTAGGTGGCCCCAGAGATGCCATGTCCCAGTGCTTTCTGCTCCTTCAGTGTGTCCTGCCCTCTTTTCTTCCAGTTGTTGCCCTGGCCTCTGGCCACTGCAGCATCAACAACCCCTTGGCCGTGCCCACCCGGCGAGGAGCCCAACCTGGTGAGCTCGCCCAGCCCATCCACCTCTCCTGGGAAGACTGTTGAGGGCCAGGGGCAGGGACCTCAGGCCTGGCTCCTGGCTTTGTTCTCACTCTTTCCCTCCTGCAGGAACCAGGGCAGGGCACATTATGCAGGTCCTGCCCCCCAGGCACCTTCTCAGCTTCGTGGGGCTCTAGCCCTTGCCAGCCACACTCCCGCTGCAGCCCTCGAGGGAGGCTGGAGGCCCAGGTGGGCACGGCAACTCGAGACACACTGTGTGGAAACTGCCAGCCTGGGTGAGCCATGGGGTGGGGTGTGGGTGTTCATGACCAGGTGACCAGGACTTGAGATCCTGGGGTCCCCCAGCCTCACTCACCTCTTGAGTGGGCCACAGTCTTCCCACCTGTGAAATGGGGTGGGTCAGGACCAGTGAGGGTGCCCAGTAGGAAGGTCCAGCCTCTCTTAAGGATAGCTTTTGGGCTTCAGTAACATCTTCCCTCCCTGCAGGTGGTTTGCCCCGTCAGAGGTCCCCCGTGTTCCCTGTCAGCCGTGCTCCTGGACACCCCTGGGTACTCGCAGCTGTTACGGTGAGTGGCAGGTGGTGGCTAGGACTGGCGGGGTATGTGTGGGGAGGGGTCTGGCGAGCTTGAGCCCAAGGGCCCCGCAGCGTCCGTCTGGGGCAGTGGGGTTCTCACTCCCCTAGCCCGGGGGAGGGTGTGCAGCCACAGGGTGTCCAGCAGGTCCACCGGCTGTGTCTTCTCACCCCGTCTTTGAGTGGCAGAGACTGTCCAGCAGGTGGCTGCCACAGCTGGTCGCTCACATCCCAACCGGTCTCCTGTCCTATCCCCTCGAAACAACCCACATAGCTGAGTGTGAGTGAGCACATATGCTTACACACATGCACCTCCTCTCACCTGTTGAGTTGGTCACCTTCTGAGGCAACTAACTCATGGGTCAGGCTGTGGAGAGGCAGGATCCGGTGTCGCTGTGCCCAGGCATGTGTACCGTTGCCTTTTGTTCACCCCTCTGACCCATCATGAGGGGTGGACAGGGGGCCTCAGGGTCTGGCTGTCCTGAGGGCTGAGGAGGCCTTGCTCAGGCTGGCTGACTGGTCAGATGGCCAAAAAGGAGGATGTGAGTTGCCCTTTCCTTCCCCACCATGGTGGAGAGTGGGTACTCCGGATAAGCCGGTACCAACCACCGCCCCGACCCCTGCCCACAGTAACCCGGGCCCTGGGCCTCTCTGAGTGTGTTTCTCTCTGCCTCTGTCTTTCTTCCATGCCTCCATCCTCCGTGGTGCTCAGAGCGGGGGCGACGGGCCCGACGTGGCGTGGAGGTAGCAGCAGGGGCGAGCGGCGCGGGGGAGACGCGGCAGCCTGGGAACGGCACGCGGGCGGGCAGCCCTGAGGAGACGGCTGCCCAGTACGCGGTTATTGCCATTGTGCCCATCTTCTGCCTCATGGGGCTGCTAGGCATCCTGGTGTGTAACCTGCTCAAGCGGAAGGGCTACCACTGCACGGCCCACAAGGAGGTCGGGCCTGGCCCTGGAGGCGGAGGCAGCGGTGAGGCCCAGCCTGGGGCTGGGTGGGGAGGCCAGAGGGCGCAGGCTGAGAACCTACTTGGTCTGGAGGGTCTGAGGGGAGAGGCCTGCAGAGGGCTAATCAGGAGAGTTTCCCAGAGGTGCCGCACGTGGGCCGCAGAGGATACACTGCGGACTGGCAAAGTGGAAGGAAGGGTGAGGCGGCCCGAGGTGGCAACTGGGGCAGAGCAGAGGCAGAGTGGAGGTCAAGTGGCTTCAGTGGGATTCCCTCCGTGTGTGAGGCCCTACCCAGCTGTAAGGGCCTGGACTCCTCAGGGGTTGCAGTTGTGTGTGTGGTTGAAGGGTTGGACTGCTTTCTGGGTACTCAGGGTGACCTCCGACCTCTGGCCTGAAGGGCTGGCAGGGCAGCTGTCCTGGATGGGGACCATGAGAGGCTCAGATTTCAGCTCCAGGCTGTGGTTTGAGTTACGAGCCCTGGACCCCCGAGGGAGAGACATGTTCCTCCTGCCCCTACCCCAGGGCCCTGGGTCCCTTTTCTTCTTCCCCTTACCCCCCCAGCACTGTCCCCCGAGGGCCAGTAGGGCCGGGATCCCACATGCACATACACTGCTCACAGAACTTGGGGGCCAAGTCAAGATAGAATGGCGCCTGCCACGCCAGCGCCCTTTTCAACCTCTGACACTGCAGTCTGCAGGGGGCAGGAGGGGGACAGGCGCTTTAGGCAGGCAGGAAAGTGGCAACTCAGGCCATTTTGCCTGGAACTGCACTTGTTTTCCTGGCCTAGGACTCCTTTAACTGTTGGTTGCTGCCTGGGTGCGAGTCCTAGGAGTTCTGTTTGCTGCTGGCCCAGGAATGATTGCACGGCTCATTCTTATGCCCTTAAGGTTTGGGTCCTCAGTTAGTTGTACCGACAGGGAGGTGTGTAGGGAGGTGATAGGCCTGGGATGGCAGAGTTTGCCGGGGCTGTCGGAGGTTCTGGGCAGCGAGGCAGCCCACAGCTCCCTGAGGCTAAAGAGAGGAGAGGGCAGGCCCTGGGAGAGGCTGCTTTCCTCATCCCACACACTCTGCAGGGACGGTGGAGTTCAGATGGCCCTGAAACTGCTAAGCCCCTGGTGCTGCTGGGTGCAGGGAGCAGTGATGCTGAGTAAGTAGTGATGGTGATAATGGGCTCAGAATCAGAGCTGAGGCCCTTAGGTACGCATACAGCCAGGCCAGGGGCGCCCTCTGCTGCCATGTCCTGGTGTAGCCTGTGAGCCCAGAGTGTACCCCTGCCTCCTTCCCTAGGATCATGGTTCTCTGCTCTTCCCCAGGGGTCAACCCTGCCTACCAGACTGAGGACGCCAATGAGGACACCATTGGGGTCCTGGTGCGCCTGATCACAGAGAAGAAAGGTGAGGGGGGAGGTCTGACCCCATCCCTCCCAGAGCTCTGCTCTGCCCCTCCCGCCGGGATACCTCAGGCCAGCGTGCCCCCTCTCTGACCACTGTGGCTTGGTGCTGCCGCCTCTCTGCCTGCTCTTGCCTGGTGAGAGGTGGAGGAAAAGGCACACAGCCTGGGCCAGGGAGGGGGTGGCGGGTAGGTAGGGGGATTTGTGCTGGGGCAGGATGTTGGGGGAAGTGTCCCTCACGGCCCAGAGCCGGGTTCTGACTACAGCTGCCCACAGAGAATGCAGCGGCCCTGGAAGAGCTGCTGAAGGAGTATCACAGCAAACAGCTGGCGCAGACCAGCCACAGGCCTCTGCCCAGGTGAGTGGACAGGTGGGCAAGGAGGGCCCCAAACCACAGGTAATCAGCCTGCCTCCTGGGGACTCACCACTTGGGTAGGTTGTCCCTCCTGTCACCCCGCTTCCCCTTCACTACCTCCTGGGGTCTCCTGGGCCTGCCCTGCCCCAGTGACTGCTCCCACCTGTGTCTTCCACAGGCTGCCGCCCGGCCCACCCAACATACCGCACGTCTGCCCGCATCACCACCACCTCCACACTGTGCAGGGCCTGGCCTCACTCTCTGGCCCCTGCTGCTCCCGTTGTAGCCAGAAGTGGCCCGAGGTGCTGCTGTCCCCCGAGGCTGCAGCTGCCACCACTCCTACTCCCAGACTCCTGCCCAACCCGGCCAGGGCGCCCAAGGTCGGGGCCAAGGCAGGACGCCAGGGCGAGATCACCATCTTGTCTGTGGGCAGGTGAGGAGGGCATAGACACAGCAGGGTGCCACGACATGACAGCTCTGGGGGAGGCAGGGCCCTAGCCTGATCCATGAACAGTGGGTTCAGTGGTGGCCTCACCCTTCCTGGCCTCAGTGGGCCTCTTTGCAGTGGGGGCGGCCAGGGAAAAGCCAGGTCTTCCCAGCTACACTCTCTCACATGGAGTCCTCGGGCCCCCAGGGCAGGGTCATAGACCCCCATCACACCTGCACCGCCTCAGGCTAAGAGCCTGTCCACCTGCAGCCTAGTGTCGGGAGGTGTTGGGAGCTTGTCAGTGGGTGGGAAGACGTGAGGAGGGCTCAGGCTCTGACCCATGAACTTGCTGTGTGACCCTGGCGGGTGCTGCGCCCTCCACACCTGGGGTCCCCCCAATGGAGGATGATCGCACTACCTCTCCTCACAGGTTCCGTGTGGCCCGAATTCCTGAGCAGCGGACTAGTTCAGTGGCCTCGGAGGTGAAGACCATCACAGAGGCCGGGCCCTCAGGGGGTGATCTCCCTGACTCCCCACGACATGGCCTCTCCAGTGAGCAACGGGCACTGCTGGGAAGTGGTGGAAGCCACACTAAATGGCTGAAGCCCCCAGCAGAGAACAAGGCTGAGGTGAGGACCAGAGGGGAGAGGTGTCTGTTGGTACCTGTGCCAACCCCGACTGCAGATGGGGCAGGGGTGGAGATACAGAGGGCTACTTTCTTGGAGTCCAGAAGCCCCCTGAGAGCTCTGACCTCTCACCCCCGTCCCCCAGGAGGACCGCTATGTTGTCCGGCTGAGTGAGAGCAACCTGGTCATCTGAGGGGCTGTCTCGTCTGAGGACACTGCAGCCCTGCCCTGGGAGATTCCGAAGGCTTCCTGGAGGAGGTAGAGCTGCAGCTGAGCCAGTGAGGATCCAGAATGGCCCAGCAGACAGAACAGCCAAGGCCAAGGCCTGGAGGTGGGAGCATCCACCCCAATGAGGAGGCAGGCCAGCCGGCCGGCGGGTGCTATGTACAGGAGCAGGTTGAGAGCCCCTCCCATCCCTGCCGCCCATTTCCTTCCCTGCAGGATGTCCCTGACGCCGTGCCCTGCCCTGGCTGGATCCTAGGAGCCCACAGGGTCCTCTGCACCACCAGGTGGCTAGGCCTCAGTGGTGGGGAGGAGCCCTCTACCTGGCCCCACGCCTTAGTGATGAGCCACCCCTTGCCTCTGTAGAGGGGACCTCCCCCTCCTTTCTGACAGGTCCTACAAAGGGAGGGGTCAACAAAAAGCCATGAGCTAGGAACCGAGTTCCTGGGTTCTAATCCTGGGCAAGCCCCTGGCCATTACTGGGTCCCAATTCTTCTGACTGTGAAGCGGGGAGAGAGTGGCGTCTCCGTGCCCAGGGCCTTCCACCATCTTGCAGGCTCTGGGCTGGGTCGTGTAGAGGGAGAGCTTGACCCCTTGCCACCCCTCCCACTAGTAGTTTTATCTGGCCCCGTTTTTGCTGCTTCAGGGCCACCACCTTCAAGGCTCCCATGGGGCTGCCCATCCATGGCTCTGCCTACAGAAGGGGCATAATGCACGTGCCTGCCGCTGACCCTGCTGTTTTTATTGAAATTGAAAAAAAGACTTGACCTGGGCAGGTCTGTGGTACAGAGCCCCAGCCTGCCCAGCCACCCACAAGACCTCAGGCGTTTTGGAGGGTAAGGGGTGAGGCCTCTGGCCTCGGTGGTTTCTGTGTCCCTGTGGTGTTGGTGTGTCCATCCCCTGGCCTAGGCAGTGCGGGCGACTGCCCAGCCCGCGTCTCCACTCTGGCTCAGCAACCTCGTTATTTATGTGGGGCTGTGCAGGCATGGGCCCACTGCTGTCCCCGTTTCTCTTATTTATTGAAACTTTGCTGTTGTCCCACCCTTGTGTCTCCATGCCCATCCATTTGTTGAATAATAAATGTGGGAAAGTAGTGTCATGAAGAGCTTCTTTTTCCCTGTGCCTTTTCTCAGGTCTGCCTATTCAGTGAATAGTTCTGTGTCGGGCTCCGTGTGTGGGACAGGCCATCCCTCCCCTAGCAGCGCCTGCTGTTTGGCAGGTGGACACCAGGCAGCAGCTGAAGTGGGGCCGGAGGAGGCCTCTCAGGTCACCTGGTTCTCACTGCAGGCCCTAGAAGCAGTGCAGTCCAACGGAAATAGAGTGTGTGCCACGTATGTAATTAAAATTTTTCTAATAGCCACATTTTAAAAAGTAAAAAGGAACAAGTGAACTTACTTTAAATGATATCGACAATATATTTTACTTAAACCAGTATATATCTAAAATACTTTCATTTCAATGTGAAATCAGTATAAAAATTATGAACCATTTTTTTGCTTTGAAATGTGGTATGTAAAATACACTTAAAGCACATCTTAATATGAAGTAGCATATTTCAAGGGCTTGATAACCACATGTGGCTAGTGGCTCCTGTATTGGACAGCACAGTTCTAGAGGAAGTGGAGCCTGGCAAATGGATGGGGTAAGTAAGGCATATTGAGGGCTGGAGAATGTGGGAAGGGGAGCTGTGTTCCACAGAGAGGGAACAGCGTGTACAAAGGCCGGATAGCAGTGAAAATATGAGGAGCTGGAGAAGCTGCAAGTACAGAGTGACTGAGGTGTGAAGGCTGGGCTGGGGGTGGCAGCAGAAGGCAGCCACATGGGCTCTTGGAAGCCATTGGCCCTATGCCAGGGATACCCAAGGAGCCTCTAGAGCATTCAGGAAGGGGAAAAAGTATGACTGGCCAGCGCATTTCTGACCACTGTGGAGGGTGGGGGAGCTGTGGGAGCAGGGATCCACAGGAGGCTGTTGCAGCCATCCAGACAAGAGACAGAGGAGCAGGGGTTTGTGGGGGTGATGGAAAGACTCCTGGGACAGAGGACAGAACTGCTAGGGCTTGGTGCTGGGATGTGGCTCACAGGATTAGGGCCAGCCTGGTGGGGAGCAGTGATACAGACCCACGGGATGTCCTGAGGCACCTGCACGTGAAGGCCCGCGGCGCTAAAGGGACAGACCTGGCCTATGATGATACCTGGAAGCACTCAGGTGGGCATTTGCACCAGGACTGGACTGGGAGGGAGCACGTTCCAGGGAGAGAGCTCAGGGAAGACCCAAAAAGGTGGGAAGGAAAGCAAGCAGGAGAGTGCAGCGTCCTGGAAGCCAGGGAAGGATGAGAGTGTGGGGAGCAGGGTGGGTCACAAGGCCAGGCGCTGCTGCAGGGTCAGGACTAGCGTCCCCTAGCTAGCCGACACAGGGATGTGGCGAGAGCAGAGCCAGGTCCCAGTGGGCTGAGCTTCCTGCAGAAGCCTGACTGTGCCAGGTAATAGCTGATGGGCCCTCAGGCTCCAGGGAGAGGGTTTTTAGTTAATTCCAGGTTCTTTTGGTGTTTGGTATGGTTCTGTGCCCCCCCCCGCCCCCCCCCCCCGATACAGGGGCCTCTCACTGTGTGGCCTCTCCCGTTGCGGAGCACAGGCTCCGCAGCCATGGCTCACGGGCCCAGCCGCTCTGCAGCACGTGGGATCTTCCCGGACCGGGGCACGAACCCATGTCCCCTGCCTCGGCAGGCAGACTCTCAACCACTGTGCCACCAGGGAAGCCCCTTTGGTATGGTTTTAAAAGACGGAGGGTCTTCCCTGGTGGTCCAGTGGTTAAGACTCCGCACATCCACTGCAGGGGGAGCAGGTTCAATCCCTGGTCGAGGAACTAAGATCCCTGCGTGCTGCGTGGTGCGGCCAAAAAAAAGAAGAAAAAAAAAAAAGATGGAAGGAAAGGACATATTTCAACACTAATGGGAAAGAGGCCCAAGGAGAGGCTGAAGAACCAGAAGTGATGGTTCATGGAACCTGGGGAGGTGTGGAAAGGGACGCCCTGCGGGAGGCCCAGGCTTCACACAGGGCAGAAATAATGACAAGGGGCTGGCCTAGCAGCTTAAGAGAAAAATCCCCACCTGAGGGGAGGCTGAGCTTTGAGATTCTGACCTCTCCCTTTCTCTCACCTCTCTTAGGGCACAGGCTTCTCTCTCTGGGGCTTCTCAGGTGGGCAGGAAAGGGAGGGCACCTCTGAGGACCCAGGAGGCAAAGCGCATCACCTGCTGTAGGAGAGGGGAGGGAAGGAGACAGGCTGGACATCAGGAGGAATTTTCCAGAGCACCAAAGGTTGCCAAAGTCTAGAACAGGGTATCTGTTGTAGGGGACCAGTGGGCATCACCAGTGCACCCCGGGGAATGTTCCCTGGGGCCGCCGTGGTGTGACTGGTGTCCCTACTCGCCAGCTGTTCAGCTGCACCTCAGGGTGTGCTTCTCAAACTTGGCTGTCCCCTCAGCCAACCAACCCCACTTCACCGAGGACTTGTGTGACACAATGAGTTGAGGACGAGACAGTGCCCTGGGGGAAAGGGGTGGGAGGCTGAGCCCTGCCACTCTCTGGCCTCCTTTCCCAGGGGGAAGTTGGACTCTGGTCTCTGGATGCCCTCTTGCCTGGGGTGAGGCACATACAGATGCCAGCGACAGTTGGAGGCTGAGGCTGGGTCTGGGCTTCCCGGGTTAGGTAACGCACACCCCATCTCAGTGCTGGGCCCTGGGGTAATAAGCACTGCTTCCCTCCAGACCACTCCCATCACCCCAATTTCCTGCTTGCTGGAAGGTAAGAGAAGGAATAGCCCTGGCCTCAGTCTCTTGTCCCTGGAGGATGTTGAGGCCAGCTCCCGAGAGAGTGGGATGAGGAGCTGAGCGATCAGGTATAGGGGTGTGTCCGATACCCTTGGCTTTGAGAGCCCCCACCCTCACGTGGAAGCTTTCTTGGCTCTAAATCCTGCTCTTGAGCTCAAGGTAGGTCCAGGCTGTTGGCAGGGCTGGGAGCTGGAGGACACAGTGGGGCCCTGGGCCAACCACTGAGGACAGTTCTGAGAGTGCCCTCTCTCACTCCATAACCCCTCCTCCATGGGCCAGAATGGTGGGTGCTGGGGCCCCGGTCTCTGCCTTCCACCTGCTCCTGGCCCCCAGCCCTGCCACTGACCTGGAGCTGAGTCCCTAGGAAAAATCCCCTTCCTGTGCAGGGGAAGAGCCCAGCAATGCCCTCCCCTACCACAGCCGACAGAGCTTTCTGCCATCACAAGGGAGGGAGAATGAGTTTCATGTCAGGTGAGGACAGGAGAGGAAACTGGGGAAGGTGCTATGGAGGCCCAGGGTATGGTTTGGTGGAAAGGGCTCGAGAGTCAGGAGTCCTGAGTGTTAGTTACAGCCAGGTCACTTAGCCTCTTTGGGCCTCAAGTATTCTCTCCATTTGAGGAAGCTGAATACTTGGAGGCTGGGAGAGCTTGGACTGCAGGGGCCAGGCCCTAGGATGGGATGGTGGCTGTGATAACCAGGGAGAGAAGCCCAGGCCTGGACTAGGGCAGTGGCTTTGCCCAGGAGAGCTACAAGATAGAGATGTTTAGGATGTAAATAAAACTGACAGCACTTGATGACCATTTGGATGGAGACCATATGACTGCTTTCAACTGTCCTTCTGGGACTACAAATCACACCAAGCCCTTCCCTTGGTTTCCCACCTGACCAATATACCCTTGAAGTGAGTACAGGCATTGCCTCCTCCAGGGTGGGCAGGAGAACGTGGGCCTTGGGGCTTGGTGCCTGGACTTTGGAGCCAGACCAAGTGTAAGTTCCAACTCCGCCCCTCACTAGCTCTGTAACCTTGGCCGAGGTACTTACTCAACCCTCCTTAGCTGCCCCCTACCAAGGACAGGGCTAACAACAGGGCTTACCTCCCATCCTGCCGTGAGGATTATGAGTTATGAAGCATAAAGCACAGGGCCGGCCACGTGGTGGGCACTCAGTATCACACACCTTAGTCCAGGTGCCGACGGCCACTTCCCAGGCCCCTCAACTGTGAGTCCCAGGGCCGCCCCGGAGATGCAGCGTAGGTGTTACCTGACTGGTGAAAACAAGTTTAGGATCAACTTGGGAAGAAGCCCAGGGTCCTCTCACTGGCCCAGGAGGTGTCTGTGTCCCCCTCCCCCAAGAACCACCAGTCTGGTCACCCCAGACTTTTTTTGGAAATTTTTTTAATAGTTATTGAATGTTCTACAGCTTACAGTAAATATCATAGTTACAAATTCTTGGCTTCAATCTTTCAGAGTGATCACTATCTGATCTTCAAAACAAAACGAAACAAAAACCCAAAAGAATCCAAAACAACAAAACAAAACCAGATTTACACTTCATACACACAAGCGAGGCCGTGGGGCTTTCCAATCTTTACACTCCAGGCTGTGTTTTGAAAACACCTATAAGTTCTTTGATCCAACTACTTGGAAGACACTGGTCAAAGGTTTATTATTATTATTTTAAATGTTTTTCTTTTTAAAATGTGAGTTCCAATAAAATTTAAAAATTAGATTCCAACCTGTAGATTAAAATGAATTAAAAAATACAAAATCATATACAACGCTCTCTCACAGGGATGGTACATGTCACGACTGTTGTGTGACATGAACAGGGATGCAGATACCTTTTAGTCAGGAGATGGGAACAGGCCCTTGGGCCTTTAAAGGTCACTATAGACAACTCCATGTTGCTAGAGGCCTGGAGGCCTGGCCTTACATCCCCTTGGGTAAGGAAGAGCTGGAGTCCCACCACAGATCCAGATAATCTGGCTGACCCAAGAAGGTGGTCTTTGGGCAGTCCCACTCTTTCCCTGACTCTCAGGCATGAGGAGGAAGGCTGGAGCCTGGAGATGCTGGTCTTGCTGGGGTCAGGCCCAAAGATGACTTCACCCATTTGAGTGCTATGGGCTGGTATTTATCAGCAAAGCTGTTATATCTGTTCTCCTCAGAAAGGAAAATACCCCCTCTACCAGGAGCTGGACTGGGTACAAGGCCTCACTGCCACAGCAAGAATACCCAGGGACTACGCATGCAGCCACAGGGAAGCAAGAGTTCTAGTTTCCCTTTCTGGCTCTGTGACAACCAACCCCAATCACCTGGCCACTGGGCTGGACTCAACAGCACGCAAGATAGAAAATACCCATTGGAGAAAGTGAGGGAGTGAGACCCAAGTCTGGCTCAGGCAAGGGTGGTTATGGAATGTTGAAACTGGCCTGTCAGGAATTTTAAAGGCTGGGCCCTAGAACCATGTAATGCCTAATTTCAGAAACAAGTTGTCTAGGAGAAGGGAACATGGACAGGTAAAGGACAAATCCTGCCACCAGCCTGGCACACCCATAGTAGGCTGAGCTCTCAGATGCTCAGGTGTGGAATTAGATGTTAGCCTGGCTGGGTCTCCTCTGCTGTGATCCTGCTTTTGGAGATAGGTCTGGCCTGGATTCCCCTGGGGCTGGACACCAGTATGGAGCCACCTCCTCACCTGCCCCTCCACTGCCCAACCTGCCCCCTCCAGATTCCCAAGCTTGGCAAGCAGCTGGGGACCACATATCCTATAGTGATGTGGAATACAGGATGGAAAAGCAGAGTTTCCACAAACTTTCACTCAACAGCAATTGAGGAGAAAATGCCATGGTGACATGTAAATGACTGCTCCAACCACTGTGCTGGGACCAAGAGCACTCCAAGACCCATGCCCTCTAGGCCCTCCCTCTCTGGCCACAGAGCAGAGGATCTGATATGCAGGGCTCCAGGCCTGACTCACCCAGAGTCCTGTCTGTACAATGAGGACACCAGAACCTGGTGACCAGAGGATCTGCACTATTATTATGCTCCGTGTGATTCATTTCTGAAGCCTACTCAGAACAAAGCCAGCCTCTCTGAAGAAGCACTCCCACATCTCTGGGAGTGGGATACCTCAAACTTGGAACACTTTGGGTGCCCAAGGGTAAGAGTTGGGATAAGGAGAAAGGACTGCACAGAGTCTCTCTAGATCCTGGTCCTCACCCATGGGAAAAACAAGCCCAGAGACTTGAGTCAGATGTGCTTTTGGCCATTCAGGGCTACACCAGGTCCCCTGGAAGTGCCAACTCGCCAGGTCTGGACAGTGGGCAGGCTCTCCAGGGTCAGAAAGTAAGGGTACACAGGCTTCCCAGGGACATGGGCCTATCAACGGACAGGTGCCTGGGGCTGCCCTTGAACATGTCTTCAGTCCTGGGCCTCATGACTCCAAAATGTTTTGCTCAAGTTAGGCCTTTTCTTGCAAATTCTCATCCTCTGGGTGCTGCCATCTGGATATGCCTCTGGGTTCCCAGGGCTCCTCATAAAAATCTGCTCAGCTGGGAGGACTGAGCTCCCCAGGTTTCCGTGGGGTCTTCCTCTGTTTGGGGGCAGACAGGCAGCCCATCCCTTCTGCATGCCTGCCACCCAGACCCAGCAGGTGCCAGCAGAAAGAGCAGAGGATTTGAAGAGTTCAAATCTTGGCTCTTTCTCTGATGAGCTGTGTGACCTTTGGCAAGTCTCTTAAGCCTTCTGAGACTTAGTTTTTCCATCTACAAAATGGGGATTTTTGGCAATCAATGTTGAAGTACTTTGTACACAGACAAAAAACTCTGGACAGGTGCGAGTGTCCTTTTTCAAGATATAGGGATGGGATATGTACTTTTGGGTCACTGCCAGGAGGGAAAGAGGAACAGCAGCAACTGTCCTGTCTCATGGGGAAGAAATTAAATACATTTTTCCAAAACGTGGCAGAAAGATAAATTCCAGGCTCTTAACCACTTGGGGGCACTCTAGCTTCCAGACTCCAGCTTCCTAGGCCCCAGGCAGAAGTGGCGGAAGCCAAGAGGGTTGGTTGGTGACTGGAACCACCTGTACCCCTGACCCTGGCCACCAAGTTTGTAGTAATGGGGAGAGGCAGTGGAGTGGGGTGGAGAGAGGGCTTTGCTGGTGCCATGCTGTAGCTTGCTATGTATGTGGGCACACCCCTTGTCCTTTCTAGCTTGCTGGCCTTCCTACAATGGCAGGGCCCTTCCAGCTCTGACCTCTGTCCAGCTTGACCACTGGGCCATCCGGTATCTTTGGATAACACCCATGGTACCTCCCAACAGATGCCTGTGATCCTACCAGGTGTGCTCTCATCCTATCACAGGCACACTACTGCCCCTGTTCTGCTGGGCTCAGTCCCTCTGCAATGACTCCCCAAGCTTGGCCAGGCTTGTGGATCTCTGTCAAAGCAAAAGGGTGAGGCCAGCTGAACTGGGACCCCAGTGCTCAAGCTGAAAAAGGGGCGCTGGGCCTGGGCTCTTCCAGACCACAGCCTTTTCACACCTTGTTTTTGCCTTGGGGCCTGTCTCTGATCTTGAATTACATACTAGGGCTAAGAGAGGGTACTGAGCATTGATGTTTCAGTCCATGAGCCTTTGTGTGGATTCAGACTGGAGGGACAGAGGCAGCAGGCTGGGACTCAAATGGCTCTGCCACTTATGAGCAAGTCACTTTGCTTTTCCAAGTCTCAGTTTCCTCATGGATCAAATGAGAGAATAATCTATTTCACAGGGTTAAACCAGATGATGGAAAACTGCTTTGTGAACTGTGAGGTACTAGATGTTAGTTTTTACTTACTGGTATAGAATGAACAAAAGTAAAAAGGTCATTCCTAGATCTCCTCCCTTTTTCCTCCTCTCTGTGGTCCTACCCTAGCCCATCTGGAGGCAGCAGGGTTCAGGGAAGCTTGTCAGGATACCAGGATTCTGCTCACTTTGGGCAAGTTCCCTTTCCTTCTAGAACCAGTTTCCTCATTTGTCAAATGGGTGTAATAACTCTGACCCCTTCTCTCAGGGCCAGTAAATTAAAGGCTGTGAAGTGCTCTGAAGTCTATGAGGCACCTGACAAATGCAAAGGTTTCCTATTATTATTATAATCATTATTATTATTTTGGCATTTTCTAAACATGTACGACATAATCTAAAACAACCTTCACCCACCCTTAGAAAACCAGAGAGTAGGAAGAGGTATTTGCAAAAAATGGGTTAACACTGGAAAACTTCCTATTGTTTTAAAACGAAACCTCTTCAGCACCCCAGAACAGACCATTTAGGACAGCTGGGCTTCTCCTTACTGGTGCTGCATTTCCCTGGAAAGCCAAGAAGGTGGGCCCCCAACTCCTGGCTCTGGGTTGAGGATGCTGCTGGGCTTTGCCCTCCTGGGAACAGCCAGATAGCCTCTGAGGTCCTTCTGGCCCAAGGGCTTCCTGATTTTCTCCTCCTTTAGGGAGACACGGGAGGTAGGGGTAGGGATTATGTCCAAGTATGCATGAATTTAAAATGAAGAGAGTTATTTAAAAGTTATAAATGTCATCAATGATCCCATTCTGTACAGTAAAATGTTCCTCTCCCCACATCCCCAAAGGGGCTGCTGGCCCAGCCAAGTGCTGGGAGCAGGGGGACAGTGCTAGATAACCAGGCTCCTGGTTGAGACCAGTGCGTCCCTCTTCTCCCAGCCCGTGTCTCCTCCTCCTCTCCTCTCAGGATGAGGGGCTACTGGCTTAAAAGCATGGACTCCTTTTCAGCCATCCTTAGGGCTGGAGTCAGGTATAGGATGAGAGTTCCAGATGTCTTCACAGAATTTCCAAATGCTATTTCTTCATTTGCAATTTCTGTTCCTGCCATCTGCCCCCATGTGACCTTTGCTCAGTATTCAATCCCCGTCTTTGGAATCCATGGAGGGAAAGAGCAGAAACAAAAGCCCAGAGACTGTTCCCGAGCTCACCAGGTGTGGGCACAGCTGACTTCATTTTTACAAAACCAAGCCAATCCATCCCTAGGTAAATTTTCATGGGCAACATGCCCCAGGCAGGAAGGCTGCATTTAATGCTAATTTACTGCAAGGTCTAGGGAAGTCCTTTCCGCTTCTCTGGGCCTCAGCTTCCTCATCTGTCAAACAGGGGAATGGATGAGATGGTTGCTAAGGTCCCTTCAGTTCCATGAGTCTATGAAGTGTTTATTGCTATTGCTTTTCCTTCACTAACCTGACCTTCAGAGCCGCCAGCACCCGCCTGGAATGTGGTTCCTTCACTGTGGCTGTGAATGGCACAAGGTAACCAAGAACTTGGCCTGTCTGCCAGCGCCATGGACAGACAGGTGAGCCCTGGCGGTGGGAAGGGCAAAGGGAAGGGAGAGAAATGCCATAGGTTTCCACTCTAATCAGGAGCAAGCTCCTCATCAGGGTGGATCCATGAGGGCCCAGGGGCCAAGGTCTGGATTACACAGGGCATCTGGCCTTCCAAGGCTTTGGGAGGCTGGGATCCCACCACCCTGCAGCTGCTTGGTAGGTCTGAGGTCAAAATCACCTTCTGAGGAAGTGCCAGGTCAGTTAACATCACTGTGCAAGTTAGAGGGTCCAGGCCCAGACAATTTGGCCAGAGACCTTACCAACCAAAGCCAGCAGGCAAGCGCCTCTCGACCCTCTTCCCTCTTCCTTTCCATTGTTCCCCCCTCCCCCCCACCCTCCCCCAAGTTCTCCCAAAGAAAGAATCTGGTTTTCCCAGGTTCTGATCTGGGGTATTATTAAGCTGCTATGAACACTCCTACCTAATCAGGTGGTTTTGTTCTTGGTCTGTTGCGATGGTTCTCAGAAGAGATTTCATTTGTGTCAGGACATGGTAATGTCTTAAACTAATCCTGCTTGAGGAAAATCAAAAAAGAAACAATCCCCCAGAGATGTGGCCTGCTCAACAGCTCTGAGTTCCTACCCTGGGCCTGAGGATCACATCTCTCATGCTCTTCAAAGGAAACTGCACCTTCAGTTGAACCACTGCAACAGACCCCACTCTCTGACTGCTGCTAGACGAGGCTCCCGGGATTGGATTCTTGGGGAAGAAAAGAAGAGCAGAGAGGATGTGCCTGGTCAGGTAGGAGGAGGGCTAGAGCTGGAAGGGCAGTGGCTAAAAGGGGGACAGTGGGGAGAGGCAGGAGATTAGAAAAAGCAGCTTTTACAAAAACCAAAAATAAAAACCAAAACCGTTAAAGATGCATAAAGTGACCCTTGCACTTCCGTTGTCTCTTCTTGCAAATAGAGGTGGTGCTGCTAGGGAGCTGCTCCAGCACCTGTGTAAGACTTGAGTAGTTGCATACAATGTGTGACTCCAAATCTGGGGGAGGAAGGGGAAGGCCGTTAGTGACAGTGATATCCCTGAGGCCACTTCAGGAAGCTACTGGAGCCCCTCCCCTCATGCTGGGAGCCCTAAATGGAGCCCTCTGTGCCTTCCCAGTGGAGCTGCCTGTTTCCCATCCAGTGCCAAGAGCTCCTGGAGGAGGAGAGCAGGGGAGATGAGGAAGTAGGGCAGAGGATTTTCAAAGTGACATCCCTGGAGCCCTGCAGTTCACTGGCACTGCCTCAGCAGCTGTGGAGGGCAGAAAGGAATCTGGTGGTGGGGATGGTCCAGGGTTTCTGCCTGGCCCCAGTCAGAGCCAACATCTGACTGAGGTAAAAGTTCATTGGAAGAATGGGGCCCACAGGTAGAAGACGTCTGAAGACTGTATGGTAAAGAGCACAGAATTTAGTACTAGAGGATTGGAGTTCAAGTCCCAGCTTAGTTTTTACTGGTTAAGTGATGTTGAACTATGTATTTATCTGTAAAATAGAGCTAATGATCCTTATTTCACAGAGCTACTGTGAGGATCATGAGAGAGCATATGTTAAGTATCTAGAATATATATAAAGTGACAGCTATTATTAAGAGTGATATTACTGAACCTGAAGCAGGAAAGGAACTGGTAACCGTCACCTGGCCCTTGCTGACACCTGTGCTTCAGACCAAGACAGGGGCTTTGAAACAATTCTGTTTTGTCACCCTCCTACCTCTCCCACCCTGGGCCCCACTCACTTGGATGGGATGCAGGCTTTACCAGTGCGGGGGCACATAGCTGTACGCAGGGGTCCCTTGGGCCCTGTATGCTGGCATGGAGACAGGGTGTGCCCCAATCGCGGTGTGCTGGGGTGCAGTCAGCAGGGTACCTGAGCATCCAGAGAGAGAAGAGTAAACCTGATGAGGCCGTCCCAAAGCGCTTGGGATGAAGAGGATGAAGCCACAGTCTTTCACACAGCTGCTGCCCACCCTTCCGCATCTTGCCGGGGGAAGCTTTCCTCGTGCTCCAGGACAGTCACTCACTCATCTTCAGTGGCCTCCTTTCACCCTTCTTTGTATGCTCCTCTCACTGCACCAACATCACACTGAGTGGTGATCGCTGGTTCATGTCATTGTGTTCCCACTAACCTAGCTGTTCCTACGGGTAGGGTTCTGGTCTGATCTATCAGTATTTCGTCCCCAGGACCCAACCAACAAGGCTGGCACCCAGCAGACATTCAGTAGCTTGCTGACCTGATCTGGGGAGTGAGAGGCCTCGACGACGCTTACATTAGGGGCAGAATAAAATCCCAACTCCCACCTCCTGCCCACTCAACCCCTCGTATTCTCTTCCCCCAGAAGGTGACCTAGCTGATTCTTTGAAAGTTGGGTCTCTAAAGGTTATTCAGAGCTCTCTTTTCTTCTCATGCCTTTCTTTTTAATGCCAGTTCATCCAAAGACTTCCCCCTAAACCGGCTCTTCCTCTGGCATCTCTCCCTGCCCCCATTTTCAAGGTTCTTGAAGGGCAGGGTTTCTGGAGTAAGTCAGAAATGGAGAAGGGGTCTTCTTGGACTCCTGCTTCTCCTAAGCCTCACAATTAATTATTGGACAGGTCCTTAAGCTCCTGCCTGCTAAATAACATTGCCCTAAGCCCTCCTTTCTGGAACCCTGCTGCTACCAGAGTCCTAGCATCATCATGTCTCCTCTAAACCAGAGCTTCCCCCTGGCTAAGCCTGCCTCCACCTTGCAGCCAGGGACAATGATTAAACCAAACTCCATCTCTCCTCTGCTTAACACCTTTCTATCTCCCCATTACCTAAAGGTATTCAAGACTCTCCACCACTTTATCTCTGACAACTATTCCAGCCACCCTTCCAACTCCATGCCCCTATTTTCTAAGTGATTTAGACCATTTCCATTCTGTGAATGTGCTTTACCCATGTTTTTTACCCCTGGACTTCCCTTCCCTTTTTCGTCTCTCTGGTTAGCCTCTGTTCACCCTTTAAGGCCTAGCTCAATATGTCCTCCTTGGTGAAATCTTCCCCATCCCTGTGGACAGAGTTAGAGGGTCCTCCTCTGTGTTCCTAGAACCCCCAGGCATAGAATTTTTCATGCTATGCTACAGTCCATTCCATGACTGTGTTCTCCACTCTGTCATGAGTTCCTGGAGGAAGCAGATGGACACCGACACAGATGTTGCCCTTACCTGCTGACATCGCCATGGTGGTGCCGGCCACCATGCCCATGGCCACGCCATTGGTCCTGGGAGCAGCGACAGGTGCCGGGTAGATGGCAGAGGGAATGCTGTTGGGCTGGACGACTGTGGTGTGGTGGATGACATGGGGCTGGGCAGCATACACCGGCTGTGTGTAGTAGGCTCCCTGGGGGAAAAGAGGCTGAGGTCACACAGGCTTCTGGAGAGGAGGGGAGAGGGGAGGGGAGCCTGTCCCAAACCCTAAGGGATGGGGTCAGAGAAGCTCTGGCCCAGGGACACAAGGTCTGAGGCTCTGCTTCTGTCTTCTATGTGGCTGTGGACAGTTCAGTGCTGGGCTCAGCTTCTGGTCTGAAAAAGAAGGCTTGAACCCTGTCCTGCCTCGCTCCTAGGGCTGCTATGATGATCTACTACGTTTATCTTATTGCAATGTGCTTCTTCTTAGACTGCTTAAAATATAAAGGTAGGGACCACGATCAATGAGTGAAGACGGCTGTGGACGAGTCTGGTGAACTTCAGAGCACTGTGCATGTGTACACACGAGGGATTACTGGTGGGAGTATCATACTGGTGCGAATGCTGCCATTTTACATACTGGAAAAATGTCATAAATGCAGAGCACTTCCCCAAATGTCTCTTACTATCTATTTCCCGGTAGGCAAAAAGGTTGAGGATGGAGACAATGGTCTGAGGTGACATCCCACTGCCTGGGTCACATGACTGCTTTGTGCTGTCACAGCCCACAGGTCTGCTGACCTTTGGGCAGAGTAGACAGGGCATCATGGATCATCTTAATCCAGAGCTTCTCAAATGTTTTTGAGATAGATAATAACAAGAGCCTCAGACTGTGGACTGAGGTAGACTGGGGGAGTGTGTAAACTGCAAGGTTATTGTTTTAATGACACAACAGCGACAGCTGATCAGAGCCTCGAACTCTCTTCTTCACCCCCCTCCACCCCACCCAGGTTGGTGGCTCCTTTACCTGCAGAAGTGGGCCCAGGCTTCTACAGGTACCTACCTGGGCATACAGATTCTGCTGGGGGTAGGCACTTCTGATAGGATACATGGCCGTCTGATAGGGGTTGGGTGATGGGGAGTAGGGGGGCGGAGCAGTATTACTCTGGGTCGGTGGGACCTTGTATGGTGTCCCCGCAGTATATCCTGTACCAAGGCAATAAGAGAGACTTTCAATTAGTTGGCAGAACAGCATCGCTGGAAGGCAGCAGGTCCTAGTCAACGACTCCCCAGACAAACATGGGCTGAATCCAGGCTGGAAACACAGATGAGAACAGAGAACAGGGCTCCACCCAGAAAGCCCTGGTCCCAGAGGCAGCTCCCTCAGTGGCTGCACGTGTGGCATCCTTTATTTCTGTCTCAGGGCTCTAATCTATAAAATAAGAGGCTGGGACCAGATGATCTCTTAAGGGACCCTTGCAGCTCAGACAGTCTGGGACTCTGAGCCATGTGCCATGAGACAGGCAGGTGTGCATGGACGGGAGAGCCTCAACCTGCTCACTCTATACTGTACTCTCTCTTCTCGCTTTTCTGTCTCCATACTCAGCACCTCAGGGCATCCTCTGCTGCTGCTTCTGTCTTACTTTCTCCTGTATTCTCTCTTTTTCTCCTTGTATCTCTCTCCCTTTTTGGACTGCCCTCCACCATGTTCCCCTTCTTCCCTGCCAAGTTTTAAGGTGGAAACCCCATTGAAAACCCCATTCAGAGACCCTCATCTTCTGGGATGCTGAAAAACTTTGCTCTACACAGCTGGCCTTTCCTTCCCTCCTGGGGTTTGGGGGAGGGCCACCACTGTCTGAAAGACTGAAGTCAAGGATCAAAAAGGTTCACATCGACCTGGAACCCAGGCCATGTGGGGTCAGCAGGGTGGACTGAAGCTGGGGTAGGGGCTGAGAAGTCAGGCCCCAGGAAGCTCACAATCAGCCATTCAAACAAACTGTGCTGCCTTTGAATTTTCTGGAAAAGAGAGTCAGATCCTAAGTTCGCAGGAAAAACCTGAAACATGAATCACCCAGGAACCCCACTCTCTTACTCTGTACTAGGGGATCCTGGCGTTCAGAAAGAGCAAGTCTTTTTAGGAACATCACCTTCTTTCTGAGTTGAAGGGACAGTGCCAAGGGATCCTGGCTTTGTATCTCCAATGGGGTGCCGCTGGGGCTTCTTCCCTGTCCCCATCCTGGCTTCGTCTGGCTGACACATCACTGAACCTCTCTTGGCCTCAGGTCTTTCTCCTACAAGATGCTCACCGAGGACCCTTTCAGTAACATGGAGCTGTTTTTACAAGAAGGGACTGGGGCCAGAGTGAAAAGAGTGCTTTACTGGAAAAGAAGAGGTCCAGGCTTCGGGCCAGGATTTCCTCCAATTTGCTGTGACTACTGGCAGGTCTCTGGGCCTTAGTTTCCTATTTTGTAAAATTATAAGGCTAAGAATGAAGATCTCTTCCTGAACTAAAATCCCATTTTTCTGAAGACCCTGGGTCTCTTCTACCCTAACCCCAAGTTAAAGCAAGCTGCCACACAGTCACAAATCTCTCTCAAGTCACACCACAGCTTTGACATGGTGACCCCCTGCCCCTGATGAGGTACTCAGAAGGATATGAGAGCTGCTATTTAGTCACCACCCAAGTAACCACCGAAAAGCTGTCCTGCCCTCTCCCCTGGAATCATGTCATTTATCTTTCCACCTGCAGACCCATAGTTTGTTCCATGAGAAACTGGAGAAACTGATTCTGTGGTCAAATATGCTTGGGAAATAAGTAGCAATGGGGCTGGAAAAATTCATTAATGAGAAGGTAGCACTGATAAGAACTAGAAACTAACTGGAAGTGGAGGTATGAGTCAGTTGAGGAAGAAGTCTAGAGTAGGTTCCTCCAAGTTTCTAGATTGTGCAGCTAATCATGAAATGTGGTCACAGGAGGAGAAGCCGATACTGTGGGGAAGACAGGGAGTCTAGGTTTGCAGACATCTAGAAGGAGCCATTTGAGGTGTACTTCACCTTGGAGACACAGTTTACTTGTCTGTAAAACAAAGGGGATTCTCAAGATGGGCATGTCCCAAGAGTATACAATGGACTATGATGCCAAGGGATCCAAACTGTTATTCTGACACCCCCCGCCCAAAAAAAAGAAGGACAAGGAGAAGGTGGGAGGGAAGGGGAAAGAGGGGGAGGAGGAGGAGGAGAAATATAAGATAAGAGAGTAATAGGTTTTATTCCATGACACTGAGAAGTTTTTAAATGATAGGATAAACTGTGACTCTCCAAGATAGGGATATGCAGGAGACTATTTCCAAATTTGCTTTACCACAGAATCTTTCTTTTTTTTTTTTTTTTTTTTTTGCCATACGCAGGCCTATCACTACTGTGGCCTCTCCCATTGCGGAGCACGGGCTCCGGACGCGCAGGCTCAGCGGCCATGGCTCACGGGCCCAGCCGCTCCGCGGCATGTGGGATCTTCCCGGACCGGGGCACGAACCCGTGTCCCCTGCATCGGCAGGCGGATTCTCAACCACTGCGCCACCAGGGAAGCCCACCACAGAATCTTTTATGCATCCTATTCACATTTAAAACATGCAAACTGTAATTTTGTGTGTGTGACTGTAGCTTGTTTTGGTAAATCAAGTTTTACTGTAACACAGCCATGCCCGTTCATTTACATACTGACTATGGCTGCTTTACTGGTAGGATGGTAGTTATGGCAGAGATCAAAAGGCCCCAAAAGCCTAAGATATTTATTATCTGGCCCTTTACAGGAAAAGCCTACTAACTCCTGATTTAAAGGAATAAAACAGGGTATGAGGAGTCCTGCCAGAGTGGAGAGCACCTCTCTTCCACGCAGGTGGGCAGGACACCCCTGAATCCTAAGATGCCTGTCTCGGAAAGCTACATAGCTACACAGGGTTGTGATTATGAGTGGCCTGGAGCCACACTGACTGCCTGGGTCCAAACACCAGCCCTCCTACTTAACAGCTGTAGAATACATCCGTCTCCTCATCTATAAAATGGGGATAATAATAGCACTTACTTCATAGGGTTACTGTGATGAATACATTAACTAATTAAGTGCAAAGCCCTTAAAAGAATGCCTGAGGGCTTCCCTGGTGGCGCAGTGGTTGGGAATCTGCCTGCCAATGCAGGGGACACGGGTTCGAGCCCTGGTCTGGGAAGATCCCACATGCCGCGGAGCAACTAAGTCCGTGAGCCACAGCTACTGAGCCTGCACGCCTGGAGCCTGTGCTCCGCTGTGAGAGAGGCTGCGACAGTGAGAGGCCCGTGCACTGCGATGAAGAGTGGCCCCCACTCGCCACAACTGGAGAAAGCCCTCGCACAGAAATGAAGACCCAACACAGCCATAAATAAATAAATAAATAAATTTTTAAAAAAGAATGCCTGACACATTAAAAGCAGTTCATAAAGGTTAGCTATTATTCTTTTCTCTCTCACTGTATAGAGAGATAGTAAGCTTCCTGTTCTAGGGGGTATACAAGCAGAGACTGGTCTGAAAGATGACAGTACATAGGAGGTTAAACTATTATGACGTGATCCAGCTTGGAACACAGACTCCAGGATTCTAAGATTCTAAAATTTTATGGTTTAAAATGCCATGATTTTAAGATTCTTTAAAGTTAACAGGCCAACAGTGCTGGTGACTTTCCTTTATGCTGCCAGAGAATGTGTGCTGAAGTTTTGTCCTCTGAGGAAGCCTGCACTAACCCTCTCTGTCATAAGGACAACCATCTTACAAAGTGTTGAGATTATCCCTCTGAGGAAAATCAAAAGGTTCCAAGAGACTGCAGCAGAATTTGGTTTCCACATCCAAGAATAACCTTGTCTACAAATGTATCCTTTCTTCATGTTATGAAATGAGACACACACAAACTCAAAATACAAATCAGTAGCCAAAACACACTTAGTGACCAAAAAGATGATGCTGGAGAAGAAGGCCTTGCCTATTTGTCCAGACAGGTTGAGAAGGGAGAAGCAGAACTGCAGAGCTAGAAAAGACCTTAGAGATCATCAAGACCGACACAAACGTTTCACAGATGAGACGAGAGCAAGTGAGCGATGGCTCACAAGGACCCAGGACTCAGTGCTCCCTCCTCTGACTACAGTGGTCCCAGTCCTGGGCTCTGTCAGTGATTCAGGTCAATTCTTCTCTCAAGGAATACCTTCACTAGACTAGATAATATCAGAGGACTAGATAATATCAGAGGACCTTTCTAGTGCTGATATTCTAAGTTCTGAGTATTTCAGTGGGACTTTTATTAGAAAATCATTGCAGAGGACATTCCACAACTGACTGATGGTTCTGTCCATACCCTTGAGAATCGCTGGAAATTCCCCTGGGGCTGTAGCCTGGGCTACCTTGGGTATCACAAAATTCAGGGTTTATTACTTTATGCACCTAAGTTAAAAAAAAAAAAAAAGCCGTTGGAATTGATGCAAACAAAAATGAAACAAAACCAAGTCAAAACAGAAACTCACTGATTTTGCTCAAATGAACTTAGATTCAACTCACTCACTCAGGGCCTGGGTCTCCTGAAAAGAGTTCTACCTCTGTCTGAAGGTTACAGAATTAGGACTTTGGAATGCTATACCTTAAGGACATTAGAGACTTGAATTCAATCCTCTCCAATTCAGATGAAGAACCTAGAGCCCAGGGGAGAAGCAACTTTCCCAAAACTGCACAGCAAATCAGTGCGGGGCTGGGCCCAGAGTTCGGGACTTACCATGCCCTGGGCAGAGCCCCTTTCTGAAATTATACGTCTCTGTAGTCCAATCTTGGACATTTGGTATATTGGCCTTTGTGTCTTCATTTCATTAAAGGCAATATTGTGAGAGAAAAAAGGAATTTGATCACTAGCATTCCTAGCCCTGACTTATGAAAGAGGCTTTGTTTATGGTACCCTATTCTTTCTCTCAGGTTGCTAACCATACTTTTAGACTCCATCAAATAGGGTAATAAAGAGGGTACATTAGCAAGATAAAACTTTTTCAGCCCTCTCTTCAATCCTTCTGCACTGTCATAAATCTTTTTCAGTTGTAGAGCCCCTAACACACACCTTCCCTACCACCTTCAAACACATTGATCCTCACATCAAGGATGCCTTTTAGACTGATCGGTTTATTGACTATTAGATTTATATGTCTGGACAAAGCTCTATGTATGATTCTTGCCTTGACTCCCCAGTCTCCTTGTTGGCAGCTGAACAAGAGAGTGCCGAATAAGTAGGAGGGAGACCTAACTACAAACAGGCTTAGCAAGTGTTAGTGAAATTAAATTGAATTTGTCAAAGTGCTCTGAGTTTTCTGTGGTATTAGAAGCCACAAAATCTGTGTGCTGGGAGGAACTCTGGTGGGACATGGGAGGACCAGTCAATCCCACCTCTATTTACAGATTATAAGAAATAGGGAAAAAAAAGAAGAAGAAAAAAGAAAAAAGAAAGAGGGTACATCTTGGCCCTTTCTAGGGACTGTGATAGCCTGTGAGAGGACAGTGGGATATAGCTACTGGACTTTTCAGTGGAACTTCAGGAAGATGTCAACATAGTGGACGGCAAGGCCTTCTAATACTCAGACTTTCTCATTGTGGAAAGCGTTGCTTCTGGAGGGAATGAATACTCCATACCTGGAGATGTGTGAACAAAGGCTAGTTGGCCAACTACTGGTCTGGGCAGCTAGAGAGGAGGCCCCTGAAAGAGTGGAGGATATTGGGTATACAGCACCAAGGTGATAGAATCAGGAGCCTAATAGCTAGAGAGAACCTTAAAGATGACCTAGTCCAACCCACTCATTTTACATTTGGAAAAAACAAGGTCTGAAGCACAGACATGAATTATCCAAGGTTACACAGAACCAAGTCTAGAATCCAACTCTTTTGGTCTTCCACTCCAGGCTTCTTTCTGCTACACCACAGCAGGTGTGTCTATATGCATCTACCTCCATATATGCAGATATAAGACAGAATATGCATGTATATGTCCATTTACATATATAATATCATAGGTACCTGGAAAAATTCCCTACTGCTATCACTCCTCTCTTAAATAAGAGTAAAATTAATCTCAAGAAAAAAAGTCAGTAATAGAAACTAAACTTGGGTGATACACTTTTCTAGTTGTGCTGCTTACCAGTTGGATGGCATTGGGCATATTACCTTTCTGAGCCTCAGCTTTCAAACTGGAATAAAAACCTACCCAAATAGGACTATAGTGTAGATTAAATGAGAGGGTGATCATGAAAACATATTCTGCAAAAGGTGAGAGTTATGTTGTATAAACACAAGTTGATGTTGACCTGAAGGGGCAACGATAGCTAAGGAGAAAATAACATTTTAAAGAAAAATTTTAAATACAATGTATTCTTCTAATTTACTTACTTAATAGATTAACACTTCACTGAACCCCAGACCATTGGGCCTAGTCTGCAACATCCCTCTGAGGGCCTGTGCAGCCCTTGCTGGTACAACTTAAGAGACTGGTGCTCACCACATCCAAAGCCAGCCACTCCTCTTTTGGACAACTGCAACAAGGCATGAAGCTTTTCCTCATACAGAGTCAAAATGCCACTCAGGCATTTCTAAACAGTGGTCCTCATTTTACCCAGTGGAGCCATTTTGCGTTAAAAATCAGATGTGAAGGTGAAACCATCAGTCACTCTACTGAGCCTCAAGTGAACGTGACCAGTCTGATGGCCCAGATGGTTTCTGACCTTCACAGGGACTTCCTGCACATACCTTGCTCTCACAGTGTAGCCTCCACGAGGGCAGTGTTTCTCAAGCTGGGGGCAACTCTGCCCCCGGAGATATGCACAGGACAGCCCCGCCCCCCAACCAAGAATTATCTGCTCCTGATGTCCACAGTGCTGAGGGTGAAAAACCCTGTGCTAGCTGGAGGAGCCCCCTCTGTTCAAAAGTCCACAAGACTTTAAAGTGCCCTCTGTCCTTCCCTTGAAATGCAGTAACAGTCCTTCCCTCATCAAACTCATTGGCCAGGTGAATACTTCCTTCTCTCTCCCTCACTGCTTTGTGTCTCCTCAAAGCAGGGTGTGTGATCAAAGAGGATGACCGTTTCTATATGAGGAGGGCCAATTTTTTGGCGGGTAGGAGAGAGAACCTCTTAAAACAGTGTCCTATAAATGTCAGTTATAAAAGTTCCCTTTCCTTTCTTCCTAAGAGACAAGTCAGTCCCAACCAAGGGGAACAAGGAAAGGAGGAGACAGGCTGTATTTACTGAAAGCCGCAGAGGATGCTTGGTAAGTTCGGTTCTCGGTCCCGGTGTCCACTGGGAGGTGGAAGGTGCCTTCAGTGCCACAGGAAGACGAGTTCTGTGGCCAGGCCTGTTTCATCAGCAGAGTTGCTTAAGGGAAGACACAAGAATGGCATTAGGCAGAAATAAGAAGTGGGCACCACCAATCACAGACACAAAGCAAGGATCTTGTGCTGGACGGAAACATATAACCCAAGGGGCCCTGTTCAGACACACGGGATGGTTCAGCTTTCTGTGATGGTGAGTGGTTGGGAGGAGTGCTGAAGTGACCTTCTAAATGATTTGAAACTGAGGAAACCTAAGCTTATACTAACTAGGAGAGTCAGGATTTTCTACCCACTACCAAACCCATGAAAATGCTTATGAATACTGCCTTCTACTGCCTGACATTCTAGCCTAAGACTCTGGGATACTCCTTAGCCACCTGCTCGTTAACATGTAGCAACTCGGAGCCTTTGACTATGTACTGAGCCAGATCAACTGAGTGCCCCTTTTTATGCCTGAAATCTCATCTGGAGGTGTATTTAACAAATTGTTCTCAAAGAGCGACCCCAAAATACTAATAACCACATGACATGAACCTTGCTGGACTGCCATCTCCTCTAAAGGGACTGAGCTTTGGTGGCTTAGAAGGCAAAGGCTGTCCAGCGGGACACTCCCTGCAAACTTCTTCTCCTGTAGACCTGCCAGAGCCAGACAAACCTCTTGCACACCTTTTATGTCTCCTGCTGAGGTGCTACTGGTGCTCCACCTGAGATATCACCTCATGAATTAGAGATGATCTTTTGGACCACTAAGAAAGCAAATGTCAAACTTGGGGTAGGTGTGAAATAGAGATGAGGCTCAGTTTGAAAGAAATCTGCAGAGACTTCCCAGGCTGACTCAAAGCTCAGCTTGAGAAATTTGAAGGATGGTGTTTCCTATGGAATAGAAGTGGGGAGTGACTGAAAAAACTTACCTTCATGTGTCCTGTAGGGAAGGAGAGAGGAAATAGGGTTTCAAAGGTGGGGGGGAGGGATTGCCTAACATTTTAGGTATCTCCCTTGATATATTTTCAAACAATAGAGGAAAAAAATTTTTTTTTTTTGGCCACACCACGCAGCTTTTGGGATCCAAGTTCCCCGACCAGGTATTGAACACGGGCCCTCGGCAGTGAAAGTGGGGAGTCCTAACCACAGGACCGCCAGGGAATTCCCGAGGAGAAATATTCTTGACCCAAATTTCTACTTATGGCTAAAGAATGATTTTAACAGTATCTTTTCCACTCAAATAAGGTCTTGGGAGACATGGATATGGGGTGTTTTAAAGTATAATAGTATTGGCAACAGTTGGATATACGTGAAACATTTTAACAAGGGGCTAGGTAAGACAGGGTGGTATGAGAAGCAAGTTTGCCTATACCCTCTCATTCCATCAGGACAAGGATAGTCCACCTCCAGAGAGATCTCCATAAACCCCTTTGCCTGCCCAGGTAACAGGAAATGCCTCTGGTTCCTTCAGTCATGGAAGTACTGGGGTCAGGGGAGGAGGTCAAAGACTCTACTGTTTTTGCTGAACCAAGGATAGAAGTATCGCTGTTCTGGGCTGACTCTGCGCTTGCATCAATGGCCCGCAGTATATACAGCGGATGCTGAGAAATAAGAAGGAAATCATGGGCAGGGAAGTGACACTAAAAGGAGAATTCTGGTAGAAGAAAATGGAGATCCAGCAGAATTCCAATGCAGAGTCCAGGGCCTTTGCTGGACATTACAACATGACTCTGCAGACAACACAGGAGGGCAGTCAATTTAAACAATTATCATGGGTTTCTTTTCCTGGGGGGCGGGGATGGGTGGAGTGGTGGGAATTAATAAAGGACCCAATCAGTGTTGAAAAATCTTATTAAGATGGCTCCGAATTTAGAATCTACCACTCCACGTGGCTGGAAAGCCCTGGCCACCTAAAACAACTCCCTAAAAAGTGAAACATGTAGCTCTGAGGAGTCAGATAGACCAAGCCCAGGCCCTCAGGACCCCACAGGAATCCACCAGGGAGCAGGAGGCCTAAATTTGGCTGCTGAGAATTTGGAGGACCTGTTCTGGTCCAGTTTTTAACCCAAGCGGTACATCTTTACCATAATTTTAATCATAAACCAAAAGTCTGACATTAGCTTAAAGGACTGTGTGACAATTAAAGTAAGTAAATCAAAATTAACCAAAGAGTGACTGAGGCCTACACTGCACTCAGCACTGAGGGGAGCGCCACGGTGGAAAGGAACACACGTGGGTCATGGTCACCGCACACCAGGTATTTATGGTCTAGCTGGGGATGCAACACAGCTACACGCCAACCAGAGAGTGAACAAGACAGCATTACACACAGTAAAACAATGTTCCAGATTAACCAGGAAAGAAGCAAGTGCGACTGTGCCTTTGATTATGTGTTTCCCAACTGAGCAAGTGAACTAACCTATACATGTTCCTGAAGAAGTGGGTATTTTCTTCTGGTTTCATTATAAAGAAAAGAAATACTAATATTTTCTATATTTTTCTGTATATATGAATACATAATAATTTAAATAACTGGATAAATATGAAGACTGAAAACAAAAAACAACAAATAACAGCTGTCAACTTGACTTCCTCATTAGTTAGCTATACGTCCATATACAATTCTAAAGAAACCCATTCTGCTGCTGGTAGTGATTCAGAGCTCAGCTGTGGGATGAAGACAATCCAACTGAAGCTTTTAGAGGTATGGTAATAGAGGACGCTGCTGACAGGTATGCCTGTTCTTGGGTGCCATGAAAGGTACAGACTCCTAGAAATGGTCTATATTTTGAATAAACACAAGTGTATATACATCAAATATTATTGAGGTGTACGTTTGAGACTACGTACTTTTGCACTTTATGTAGTACTATATATGTACTATTCCTCAATTTAAAAAAAGAGAGAGAGAGAACCCATGGCAGTGAAGGGCCGCGGCCCAGTCACAGCATGCGGCCCATGTCCAAGTGCTGGGTTGTTCACATCCCTGGACACGGGGCCCTCACGCCCTCTGACACTTGAACAATCTGTTAAGCACACTTACAAGGAGGAGAGGCAGCAAGGGACCATCATCCTGAACAATGTAGTAAGTCAGGAAATCTGAGTTCCAGCCTGGGCTGTGCCACTTATTAGCTGTGGGACCTTGGGCAAGTCACTATACCTTTCTAAACTTCACGTCTATTGTCTCATAAAATGGCAATAATAACCGTTCCTTGATTGCGTCATAGTATTGATTGTGAGGATCAAAAATCAAGTGTCAGCCAGTCTTACAGTTTCTAATTCTGGTGTCTGTCCACTCTTCCATCCCCACAGGTGTGGACAGCTTCAATGGAAGCTCTCCTCACCTCTTACCTGAATTACTGCAACTGCTTCCTCATTGTTCTGTTTGTTTTTAAACCTGCCAACTCCAATCTCCGAGCTGCAGTCAGAGTGATATTTCTAAGACTTAAACCTAATCACTAAAACTTCTTTCTTAAAAACATTCCATGGTTCTCCATTACCTAACTCCTTGTGTGGCACTCAAGGCCCCTCGTGATCTAGTCCTATGATCTCTCTAGACTCACTGTTCTCACTCTCAAACCCTACATGACAGCCACACACACTGTTCACCATTCCCAGACTATGCCAAGAAGCATTACTTCTCTGTATTTTTGCTCACACTGCTCACTCTTCCTGGTATGTCCTTCCCCAAATGCCACCTGGTAGACATTTATTAATCCATCAACCAGGAGCTGCAAGACTCGCCTCTACTATGAAGTCCTTTCTTTTCCCCACTTCTTGATCACAGCCCCCTCATGTATCCCACTTGGTTCACTATCCCAGTTCCTGTGATTCTTAGAAGCCCCTGTACTTGCTAGTTTGTCCATCTCCCCGGCTAAACTTTGAGCTCCTTGAAAACAGGAACCCTGTCTTACTGAATTTTGTATTTTCAAAGGGCCAGCTTAGGGTCTGGGACAGAACATTTTGTGAAGAGAAGAGCTCCATACATACACTTTAGTATTTCTATTTCAGATGCTATAACAGGAGGGGTGAAGAGGCAGGAGAGCTTCTCTCACTTTTTATGGAGTCTTCTGTTCAAGTTCATATATCCTGAGGCAAACAAACATGACTCCTCATAAACAATAAGAGAAACGGGTCTGTGACTAGCAAAATTGAAAGAATAAGATTATAAGAGGGCAAGCTGTTAGCATTTAAAGGGACCTCAGAGATCATCTGGAATAAAACACTTTATCTACGGCCTGGAAACATTAGCAAATTGCCCAAGATCACGCAGCCCACAGCAGCAGCAAGAAGAGATTTTCATAGCTCATCTCCTAAAAGATGTGCCACACACAAATTCAATTTTCAACATCCAAATAAGTCAAGGTTAAAAGTTGAGAAAGTGTGCAGAGACTTTACGAAAACATTGTCCTGAGCAGCCCAGGTGAGGGTGGTGAAAGCAGCAAGTCCCTCCTATGGTCCCTTCCTGTCTATGACAAAAAAGGACCTAGTCAAGTTACACTGCTGGGACCCTCACAGGTGCCCAGAAGTTCCCGTGGTGCCTTGGGCCTGGAGTCCACACTGCCCAGAGAATCCAGCTCTGGTCCCTGGCTTATTAGCACACTTGACCCTCACCTCTCACCATCCAGGAAAATGCCCCCAAAATGAGACAGAGCTCAAGATCTGGGCTAAGGGAATAGATTGTATCTAAAGTTAACCAGGTCTTCAAACATGTGAGACTGCCAATGGAGATGGAAAATCTGATCGTGGGGCAGACTGGTGTTTTGCATTCTTACAGGCATAATCCAGGTACTCCTCCGCACGGGCTGCCAAAAAGCCAACAGAGGAGCCATAGAGACCCAGGAATTTTTGTTCACTTGTTTGTTTGAATTCAGCAGCCATGTGAGGGTAAAGGTTTCTGACCTAGGTCAGATGGGACCCCAGAGGTGAGGAATGGGAGAGACGCCTTTTAGTGCCATGATCCTTCACTGCTGCCCTAGGGGACGGTTCATGTGTGTCTCCAACCCATGATTTTGCACCATCAGACACATTCCTGCATGCTTCAGGAACTGCTGCTGAGCCACCTGGGGGAGCCCAAGCCTAGGGGATGGGATTTGGGGAGGGAAGGAGAGGGGATCTACTGTTGTTACGAGATAACACATTCATAGGCCATAATACAGATGAGGAAAAATAGCTCTCCTACCATAAGCTGAATGCAGGAACTGAAACTCTGTTGGATAGAAATGTTAGTTGAAATTACCACTAAGAATCTGTGCAAAGTAGTACATATTGCAGTTACAAAAACAAACTTTGTCTTAAAAAAGCAGTTTCCCCCAGGCTACGCAAGAAACAGTGAACGCAGAGGGTGCAAAGTACCTCTACCCTGGAGAGGGTGACAGACTTGCCATCCAGGAAAGCCCATTCATTGAGGAAGGGTACGTCCTTGGATGCCATGACATCCTCCAGGCAGCTGACCCAGAAACTGCCTGGAAGTATGTAAGTCCAAGTTCCTGCTCTTTGCTTGTCCATGCTAAGAATAAATTTCAAGTCTCCCAAGCATTGCAAAGGGACTTCACACATGACAGAGGCTTTATGTGCTAGAGGAGGTAAAGATTCAGGGACAAAACCATCATCTTTGGCCTCTGAAGAGCTCTGTTTAAAGTCCTAGAGGGCCAGGACCAATGCAGAGGCACTTAATTCCCTGAGACCTCTGGGAGAGCGTGGTGCTGTACAAGGGGCACAGACTGTGGGCAGACAGCTTGGCTTTGAATCTGAGCTCCACTGCTTTTTATCTGTGCAACTTTGGACACGTTATTTAACCTCTCTGAGCAAAACTGATGGCAAGAAGCTCTAACTCACAAGATTATGGAAAAAAAATTAACATTTGTGACAAGACTTGCATAGTGTCCGGAACATGGCAGGTGTTCAGAAAACTCAAATTCCTTTTCCCTCCCCTTCCCCAGGTTCATCATATGTAAAATGGGAGTAATTGTACTTTACAATGCTGCTATGAAATCAAGTGAGACAACAGATGACAATGACTGATAAACAGATTTTTTGTGTGAGGAGGTATTTCATTTTTATCTATATTAGTTATCCTGTTTATCCTTTCCCTTCATCTTCAAGTCAGATTACCATTAATATGACCCATCCTTTGGTCTCCAGGTTTTGAAAACAAGTCTCTATTGGCTCTGCCTCCTGCGGGGCCAAACAGTTCTTAAGTAAGATCCTTGAAGTCACTAAGAGCTTGGAAGAAAGCTTCAAGTACCCACATTGCTTTCAGAACCAATGAAGGAGTGAAATATTTCCCTGCATCCTGGATAGAGGACATCTTTGGGTATTCAGAGCTGCTAAAAATAGCTCTTTCTGAAGCAACTTCTTGGTCTTCTTGAAAAAGCTGAGAGGAATTTAAACCTGAGAGCCTGGCTCCTTTGCAGGCTTCTATCCCGCAGGCATCTCTCAGCATCACAAACGGCCAGCTCTGGGAGGAAGCTGGGAGGAAGCTGAGAGTACTACACTGTCCTCTCTGACCTTGAGTCAGCTCCTCCACTGCAGTCAGGAGACCTGGTAAAAGCAGAGGTCAGCCTCCCAACATATGACACAGACCAGTTGTGTGTATGTGTAATTCCAAAGGGAAAAGGATCTGCCCAAAGTCACACCAAAATCAGTAGCAGAGGTAGTGCTATAACTCCGGTCTTCCAATTCGCAGTTTGGGGCCTTCTGATACAATGTGCTAATACCACCCTGTCTAGTGGACTGTGTGAGAAAATGGTCTGGGTTGGTTTAGTCACAGTTTAGAAATATGTTGACTTTTCAAAAGTAAAATTGGGGAAAATCAAGTTAGACGTGGGTTGATGTTTTGTGTGCTTTAAAATTAAAACTTAATCAGTACTTTACACACTCCAGGAGCTTTCCAATCTCTCCCTTCCCCATGTCCCCACAATCTAAGGCTCTTCCTGTCTGCTCTCCCTTTCCTCTCTAATCTGACTGCTCTAGTCTAACACCTCAATTTCTCTCTAGCCAACTGCAACTATAATGTTGTGGTTAAGAATGCATGCGGTGGGCTTCCCTGGTGGCACGGTGGTTAAGAATCCTCCTGCCAATGAAGGGGACTCTGGTTCAAGCCCTGGTCTGGGAAGATCCCACATGCCGTGGAGCAACTAAGCCCATGCACCACAACTACTGAGCCTGCACTCTAGAGCCCACGCACCACAACTACTGAGCCCACGCACCACAACTACTGTAGCCTGTGCACCTAGAGCCCGTGCTCCACAACTAGAGAAGCCACCACAATGAGAAGCATGCGCATGGCAACAAAGAGTAGCCTCCGCTCACCACAACTAGAGAAAGCCCGCGCAGCAACGAAGACCCAAAGCAGCCAAAAATAAATAAGATATAAATAAATTATTTTAAAGAGTCACAACTGGGGCTTCCCTGGTGGCGCAGTGGTTGAGAGTCCGTCTGCCAATGCAGGGAACGTGAGTTTGTGCCCCAGTCCGGGAAGATCTCACATGCCGCAGAGCGGCTAGGCCCGTGAGCCATGGTCGCTGAGTTTGCACGTCTGGAGCCTGTGCTCCACAACGGGAGAGGCCACAACAGTGAGAGGCCTGCATACCGCAAAAAAAAAAGTCACAGCTGCCAAATAAAACAAAGAGTATTAAAAAAAATTACTAAACAAGAAAATGAGGGTATTATCATGACATTCAAGGCCTTTCCAAACCTGGCCCTCGCACATCTGTAGTCCAGATTCATCTATTACGCTGCCACCCTAGAGCCTATGCTTCAACCATTCTTACTACTTCAAGGTTCTTCAGTGTCATTCCTCACATCTCCATGTCTTTGCCCAGGCTCTACTGTGCCTAGAATGCCCAACTCTTCCTTTGTATGTTTAAAAGAATGCCTTTTAACAACAACAACAAAAAAAAACAACCAAACAAACAAAAAAGAATGCCTCTTACTTCTCCCTCAAGTCTCCACTGCTAGGTCCTCTGTGAAGCCTCCCCTACACTCTCAACTCCAGGCAGAGGTTGTTCCCTCCTCCACTTACTCTCCTCTTGTATGTATTCCTTTTACAATATTCATCACACCATACAGCCATGAATTTATTCACAGGTCAGCTTCCAAATGGACTGTAAGCTACTTCAGGCAAAGACAGCATCCTTCCTTTTTCTATTCTAGTGTGGAGGACATTCAGCAAATAAATACTTGTTGAGTAAATGAAGAGGAACTTACATAAAACCATCTACAACCATGAGGTAGGTAGCACATTTCTCAGAGAGGTGAGGTAACTTGTCTAAGGACTCACAACTAGTGAGTTGAGTAATCAGGATTCAAACCCAGGACTTACTAACTGCAGAGCCCACACTCTTTCTCCTGCCCCTTGAGTATTAAAAGCACCAGCTGAGAGTGGCTTGTTTTTTTGAGCGTGGGGGTCAAGATGGTGGTAAAACCTCTGCATTGTTCCCAAACCGAAACAAACTTTGATACTTTCAAATCTATTTCAAGCTCTATCCAAGGACTGTTGGGCCTTTATTATTTTTGAAAAACAAGTTCCTTGCTACAGCTTGAAAATGTGGCAAGTCTCTCACTCTCTTCCAAATCCACGTCCAGGAAGGGGTGGGTGGGTGGGTGGTGTGTGTGTGTGTATGTGTCAATGGCAGCCTCAGGGGAAACTGAGGATGTGTGTGTGTGTGTGTGTGTGTGTGTGTGTGTGTGTGTGTGTGTGTGTGTGTGTGTGTGTGTGTGTGTGTGTGTGTGTGTGTGTGAACGGCAGCCTCAGGGGAAACCGAGCAAAAACTGGGTGTGGATACTGGAAGAGCAGAAAAGGTTCTGTGAGGAGGATACACATCTCAGATATTCCAGCAGAAGAGAGATGGGCCAACTTTAAGTCCCAAGGAGAATGGAAGAAATTCTATTCCCGGAGGCTGAACTGCCCCAGTTCCCAGAGGGGACTCCCTAGACAATCAAGCGTGGACAGGCTGAGCCCAGAGCAATTAAGGACATGGAAAGGCCAGCAAGTGTTTCAGGCTCTTTTTCCCCAAATACAGCCTCACCTCCCACCCCACTCACCACTGCTGTCTTCACTTTCTCCTTACCTGGAGCATAACTGGGGCTATTGGTGGGGTACAGGCTGGGATTGTAGGCAGGGGCTGCAGCTGGATAGGCTGTAGGGTAACCTATGAAGAGACAAAAAAGTTCCATTTAATTGGGCAAGAAGAAAGCAGATTTCTGAGGAAATGGAATCCAAGTCCCAAGCTTGGCCTTCAGCCTCTTCATGGGCCATTTCAGGTAGTGTATGTGACTGGTTTTAGCCTCTCAAGAAAAATCACCAATACCACAGTCCCAACATATACACATTTTTCTGTTTTTTAAAAGCAGTACAAGAAATATATGTCTATATGCTCACTGTAAAAAACCCTGAAACACTATGGAAGTATATATGGTAGGAAGTATAAGTTTACTTTCACATGCCTGCCATACTACTACTCTCTTCCCCAGAGATAATAGCAGTTTGGCATCTATGTCTCCAGATAGTTTTCCATGCATTTTTATACTCATATATTCAGTGGTGAGCTAGTAAATATTTAACGACTGGCTCAAGGGGATTGGGGTGGAGCCCTGTTTGTAGCATTTGCTAAGTTCCATGGTGTAAGCACTCCCAACCATGGCCAATTTCAAGCTACCAACATCACTGAATAAGCAGTTGAGAAGCTCACAATTGGCTCTAGAGAGCTCACACAAGCCTAATCCAGTCCACCACTGCATATTATATATAGGGATTTTAAAATTGTGACAAAATGTATATAAGATAAAATTTGTGATTTTAACCATTTAAGTGTACAATTTAGTGGCACCAATTACATTCACAATGTTCTGCAACCATCCCCACTATGTATTTCTAAAAGTTTTTAACCACCCCAAACAGAACTCTGTACCCATTAGGCAATAACATTCCATTCCCTCCTCCCATAACCCATCTTAACAACTTTTTTTTTTTTAAACATCTTTATTGGAGTATAATTGCTTTACAATAGTGTGTTAGTTTCTGCTTTATAACAAGTGAATCAGCTATACATATACATATATCCCCATATCTTTTCCCTCTTGCGTCTCCCTCCCACCCTCCCTATCCCACCCCTCTAGGTGGTCACAAAGCACCAAGCTAATCTCCCTGTGCTATGTGGCTGCTTTCCACTAGCTATCGATTTTATGTTTGGTAGTGTATATATGTCCATGCCACTCTCTTTGTCCCAGCTTACCCTTCCCCCTTCCCATATCCTCAAGTCCATTCTCTAGTAGTCTGCATCTTTACTCCTGTCCTGCCCCTAGGTTCTTCATGATTAACTTCTAATCTACTTTCTGTCTCTATGAATTTGCCTATTCTAGATATTTTATGTATTCTAACACATGGAATCAAACACTATTTATCCTTTTGTGCCTGGCTTCTTAGCATAATTTTTTCAGAGTTCATTCATGTTTTAGCGTGTATCAGAACTTCGTTCCTTTTTATGGCTGAGTAATATTCCACTGTATATATATACCACATTTTGTTTATCCATTCATCTGTTGATGGACACTTGGGTTGTTTCCACCTTTTGGATATTGTGAATAATGCTGCTGTGAACACTGACATACATGTATCAGTTTGAGTCCCTGTTTTCAATTTTTGGGGGTATATACTGAGGAGCAGAATTGCTGGGTCATATGATAATTTTATCTTTAGCTTTTTGAGGAACCACCAAACTGTTTTTCACAGTGGCTATACCATTTTACACTCCCACCAGCAATGCACAAGGGTTCCAATTTTTACACATCCTCACCAACACTTGTTATTTTCTATTTTTTTAAAATTATAGCCATCCTAGCAGGTGTGAATCGGTATCTTTGTGGTTTTGATGTGCATTTCCCTAATGATTAATGATGCTGAACATATTTTCATGTGCTTATTGGTCATTTGTACATTTGTTTGGAGAAATATCTATTCAAAACGTTTACCCATTTAAAAAGTTGGGTTGTTTTGTTGTTGAATTGTAGGATTTTTAAATATATTCTGTATATTAAACCTTTATCAGATTTGTCATACTGAGTGAAGTAAGCCAGACAGAGAAAGACAAATGTATGATACGCTTATATGTGGAATCTAAAAAAAAAAAAAAAAAAAAAAAAAGGTACAAATGAACTTATTTACAAAACAGAAATAGAGTCACAGATGTAGAAAACAAACTTATGGTTACTGGGGGGGAAGTGGGGGCAGGGGGATAAATTGGGAGATTGGGATTGACATATACAACACTACTATATATAAAATAGATAACTAATAAGGACCTACTGTATAGCATAGGTCAGTTCTCTGTAATGAGCTATATGGAAGAAGAATCTAAAAATGAGTGGATATATGTATACGTATAACTGATTCACTTTGCTGTTCAGCAGAAACTAACAACATTGTAAATCAACTATACTCCATTAAAAACTAAAATAAAAACTTTATCAGATTTAATTTTGATGAAATCCAATTTATCTATTTTTCCTTTGTTGCTCATGTTTTTGGTGTCATATCTAAGAATACACTTGCTAAATCCAAGGTCATGAAGATTTACCCTATATTTTCTTCTAAGAGTTTTAAGGCTTTGACACTTATATTTATATCATTGATCCTTTTTTTTTTGGCTGTGCTGCATGGCTTGTGGGGATCTTAGTTCCCTGACCAGGGACTGAACCCAGGCCCTTGGCAGTGAAAGCATGGAGTCCTAACCACTGGACTGCCAGGGAATTCCCATCATTAATTCATTTTGTATATGGTGTGAGATAATGGTAAATGTTGTTTTAAATTCTATTTTTTCACTTTAACATTATAAGCATTTTCCCACGTAATTCTCTTCAAAACACTTTTTAATATCTTGATAATATTCAGTTATGTAGATATATCAAATTATTTAACCATAACTTTGTTTTTATAGGTTTAGGTTGTTTGCAAATTTTCATTATAAATAATTTCCATTATAAATAAAGGTATGAGAACAACCCAAATAAATCTTTGGCCACATTTCTGATTATTTTTTCAGGAATGAGTTCTAGAAGTGAGCTTTCTAGGTCAAAAGCTAGTGCTATTATTTATTTATTTATTTATTTATTTATTGTGGTACGCAGGCCTCTCACTGTTATGGCCTCTCCCATTGCGGAGCACAGGCTCCGGACGCACAGGCTCAACGGCCATGGCTCACGGGCCCAGCCGCTCCGCGGAATGTGGGATCTTCCCAGACCGGGGCACGAACCTGTGTCCCCTGCATCTGCAGGCAGACTCTCAACCACTGTGCCACCAGGGAAGCCCGATAGTGCTATTTTTAAAGCCCATTCATTCAACAAATATTTCAGTATCTACTCTGTGCCAGACACTGTGATCCCTGCCCTTGTGGAGCTTATATTTTAAGAGGGTTGGAAAAGGCAGTGGATAAATAGTAAATATTTAAAAAACAGTCTTAAGTGCTATGGAAAAGAGAAAAAGGGAAGGGTAAAGGGCATCAGACATGCCACGGCGTTGGGACTGCACTATTAAATAGGGTAACCAGTATAAGACACACTGAGAAAGTAAGGTTTCCACACAGACTTGAAGGAAAAAGAGTTAACCAAGCAAGATTTCACAGGAAGGAAACAGTTCAAAGGCCCTAAGTTGGGAGTATATGATATGGGACATGTCTGAGGAATAGCAAAGAGGCCAGTGTAGCTGAAGTGGAACAAGAGATGGGGAAAGTAGTAGTAGAGGAGTCAGAGAGATAAAAGGCTGGTCAGTTCATGTAGGGCCTTCAGGCTACTGTAAGGACTTCAACTTTTACTCTGAGTGAAATTAGAAGCCATGATGGGGTCTCGAGCAGAATAATAACATGGTCTGACTTATGTTTGAAAAGAGTCACTCTGATTGCTGTGTGGAAAACAGACTATAATGGGGGAAGAGTAGAGAAGCAGAGAGACCAGTTAGGAGGCTACTGCAAACTCCTTGCAATAGATGATGGGGCTCAGATCAGGGAAGCAGCAGCAGAAATGATGAGAAGTGACATGCTAAGAGTCTTCACATACTTTGCCACACTGCTTTCTAGAAAGACTATCAATTTGTACTCACACTAGAAGTGTTAAGTGCCTGTCTCATTGCTCCCTGCAGTTTTTAAATGCTCATTGGTATTTTGACTGACAATGGAAAGCTGATTTTAAAAGTCAAAGATTAAATCCCTAAATCCCTAAAAGCTTCTTTGGGATTTATAAATATTGAGCTTTAATAATGTATCTTTGTTAATATACCTTTCCCTAAATCCTTTCCAATTCCAAAGAAAATTCATCTCTCTTTACTCCCAATCATTTTCTGATTTCAGAACCAAGGCAGCCAACTTGTCACTTAATTAGCAATATGGAGGTCTGCCACTTCTCAAGGACAAAGTCAAGGGTTTAATCTGGGAAGCGAAGTGACCTGGGTCTCATGGCTGAAATCTGTATTCAACTTCATGTGACAGATTGTACAGCCAAGGGTAATCATACCCCTATTATGTCATTTCAGATGTCTTTTACTTTAGGGGCAATTACAGGATCTTCCTTCAGTGTTTCTAAGTAGAATTATTTTTCATTCACTTGAATTTGGCAGGTATCAAAGAATGGCAGCATTAGAAAGAGCCCTCTTCATTTTCTAGGTGATATCCTTAGGCTGAGAAAAAGGAAGGGATTAGGGTCACAGATTGCAAAGGTTAGAAGCACCTTCAAGGCCATTTGAGGCTAGGGCTACTCTGCAACACACTCACGCATCATTCATCCCAGCTCTTACGCCTCTACTGACCATAATAAACTCTGTCCCTTTCTGAGACTCGGCAGCCCCCTCCACTGTGAAACTGCTCTGATTGTCTGAAAGGGACTTCTCATACTTCACCGAACTCTATCTGTACCTTCTACCCTGTAGAACAGAACAAATTTGAAGACACATGCGTCCCCAATGACAGAACTTATCACAGTGTACTTCGATGGTTTGTTTCCATTTCCTGTCCTCCCCCCTTTCCCCAATCTGTAAGCTTTTTGAAGGCATAACTATGTCTCATTTGCCTGTACACAATAGCTCTTGATCAGTTCCTATTTTCTACTCCCTGAGCACACCACCACCTCCTCTTCCCTTCAGCCTGGACAGCAAGCATCCAAGTTTCTCAAACACAGGGTGGTGATGAATAGTCTATGTGGCCAGTAGAGAGTATCCCTTCCTGACCATCAACTCCCCCTGTCCAAAAAGGGCATCATATGAAAGCTGGGCTTCTTTCCTACAACTTTTTTGGGTTTGTTTTGTTTATTTTGTTTCCTTGTCCCCAACTGATATTACTCATCCTGCTGCTTCTGTTGATGATGCTGGCATCTCTAGTGCCTATAGCACAGATAACTGCAGAGAATAGGTACTCAATAAAGAGATTACCCAGGGCATTGTATTCTGGAGCTATGAAAGGTTTAAAAACAAAAGAAACAAATCCAAGAGGGTCCCTGACTTTGAGTGTGTCACCAGGTAATGAGGGAGAAAAACAGATGAGTGGACACTTAGAATGCAGCCTGAAAAGTGCCATGACAAGGATGTAAAGTGAGCAGAGAAGGGACCTTCATCAACCAACATTTATTTAGTACCTATTGTCTGCCTGGAATTATACTGGGCACTAGGTGTCCCTTGATGTGGACCAAAAAAGGGGAGGAAGAACATTCCAGGCAGAAGGATTAAAGGTAGCATTTTGGGGACATCCATAAGTGGCTTGGTTTGTACCCTCCTTGGCTCTACAAAGAAGGACTGATGGGTTAACCACACCTAAAAGGGTGGGTTGCCTTTTAGGTCTTGATCTCATCATTTTGTCTTCTTGTGACCATATCTCCCTTTACAGTCATTGACCCTAACTTACCTTTTCAGTTTCATCTGTCCACTACCTATGCCCAAATTTCATTTTGCTAGACTGGACTGCTGTCCTGAACTCCAGACTCACAGTATCTAACTACTTACTTAACATTTCCACTTGGATGTTTTCTAGACATCAAGGCTATATGGGTAGAGTGGCTAAGAGTATGGTCTCTGGAGCTAGATCTAAGCTTAGGTTTGTGTGACCTTGGGCCACTTACTTAACCTCTCTGTGCTTTAGTTTTCCCATTTGTAAAGTGGGAATAATAATATTATTTATATAATAGGTTGCTATAAGTATTAAATTGGTAAGACCTCAAAGAACTAGGAGCCAGGCAAACAGTTAAGACTTCAAAAAGTTAGCAATTATTATTTTAAACTTATGACATTCAAAATTAAATATTTACTTTTATCTTCCCATTCCCTTCCAAAATCTGTTCTCTAAGCTTTTTCTCCACACCAGTAAATGACAACTCATTCTTCTAGATCCTCAGGCCAAAAATCTTAGAGTCATCTTTGACTCTACTCTTCTCCTATCCACATCTAATCCATCAGCAAATCCTTTCAGTTCCACCTTTAGAATATATTTAAAATCTGACCATATCTCATTGCCTACATACTTTCTATCCAGTCCAAGTCATCATTATTTCTCACCTAGATTATTGCAGTAGCTTCTTAATGGGTCTCCCTGCTTCTACCTTTGATCTTATGCAGTCTACCACAGCAGCCAGAACAGATCCATTAAAACATTAAATCAGATCATGACACTCCTCTCTTTAAGCCCCACAGTAGCTTCCCAAGACAGTTACAGTGAAATCCTTTCAATGACCCACCTGGACTTCAGCTACCTCTCTAACCTCCTCTCCTTGCCCCCATGCTAATCTACTCCAGCCACAATGGCCTCCTTGCTGTTCTTCAAATGTGTCAAGCACTTTCCCATCTCAGAGCCTTTACCCTGTCCCTTTCTTCCCTTCTGGAACTCTGTTCAAAGGTCACCTTACATTTTTTCTAAAATATTACCTTCAACTTTCATTACTCTCTGTGCTCCTTATCATGCTTTGTTTTCCTTCACAGCAGCTAAAACCCTGATATACTATATGTTTACGTATTTATGGGAGACTGCCTATCTCCCACTACTGGAACGTAAGCTTCAGGTCATAGTAACACTTGCTAGACTGTGGCTATTACCTGCTGAAGTCTCCTCTCAGCACACTCCCAAGACTCTGGATAGGCTCTGCCCCACCAAAGCGAGTGGAGCGCACTCCAAGTCCCAGTTCCCCAAGACTGCCTGGATCTGTTGAAGTGCACTGGGGGTAAAGACATGGAGTTCAAATAATACACCATGGATATTTTCCCCACCACTCAGACAAAAGATATTTTCATACATACATACATTTCATGCAAGCCTCAGAACAACACTAATGTTATTTTCCCCATTTTGTAGATAAGGAAATCAAGGCTCACAGAGGTAAAGTGATATTTTTTGGCTGAGATCATTCAGTAAATCAGTGGTGGGAACTGGCCTTTTCCACACCTGACAAATAACTATGACTTGCTCCTTGGGAACAAGTGTGCCCCTCCTGTATTTATATTCTTTGGAGGTCAAGAGTGAAGAGAATAAATGGACACAAAAGAGCTTTTCTCCTCTGTACCTCAAAGGCTACAGTAGTGATCAGGTTTCCTAGGATGCATACATTTTAACTGCTTTACAGATATTAATACAATCTAATCCCTTTTACTTGTTACTAGGATTAGGACTGAAGAAATATAAAGCTATTTTTTTGATTAATATGGAAATTAGAAATTACTTTCAAGAGAAATCAGAAACTATTTCTGAAACTACTTGATCTTTAGGAAGTAAAAATAGCAGAGTATCAAAAAGGTAGTGGAAGACTAACTCCTTGGGTCAGGAAGACAAGGAGGATTGTTCCTTTGTGAGCAGGGAGAACACTTATGCAATGAAGACACTTTAGTTCTGAAGCTCACAATTAAAATGAAGAAAACTGTCCCCCAACCCTAGGTGTGACCAAAAAAACCAAACAAGCAAAACAAAAATCTTTAATTCTCTCAAAATAAAAAAGAAGACGGCAAGAGGAAGGATACAGTTTTGAATCTGTAACATATTCTGAGCACTGTGCCAGGCACTTCTTTATCTGACTTAATTTTTACCCTAACTCTATGAAATATATTATTAGTCCCATTTTATACATGAGGATATTGAAGCTTAGACTTATCTTACACACTACTAAAAAGAGTGGAGACAGAACTGGGCCTGCTGAATGAGACAAAGTCCATTCTAACAACCTCCCTCAAAACATGAGTCTACTTTGCGTAAACCTCTGGATTTGGCTGCCGTTTTCTTTGCCAACATTCTTTTATTTCAGATTCAAAACCTGAAAAAACAGGAAATTACTCAGGAGAATCGATTTGGTCAAAGATGGTTCAGTTATTAAAAAAAAAAAAAAGCTATTCTGTTCCCACTCAGTATCCTAAATATAGGTCATGCTCACGTTATTGAAAAGCATCACACAGGCACTGAATTATACAAGTTAGAAGAGGTACTAGAGATGATTGAGTCTAATTTGACACTCAGCACTGTAATATCTTCTATAGTGGCCCACATGGCTGACCACATGGCCTCTGCCAGCACACCTTCTAATGATGGTGTGTTCAGAATCTCTTGAGGCAGTCAAAGCTCCTGTTGGAGAGCTCTGGAGGTTAAGAAATTCTTTACTCTGTGCTAAAAATCAACCTTGTAAGGAATCTAACCCTGAACAGCTTCTAAACTACTGGTCCTAGTTCCACCCTCCCAGAACATGTCTCCTCTGCTCCAGCACAACTGTCAACAGATATGAAGATATCAGTTATTCTTCCTGAATTTTCTCTTGCTCAAATCCAGACTCAATTCCTTCAACTCTTCCCCATCCTGATTGTCCACCTTTGGTCAGACTTCAATTTACACATCATCTTCCCTTAAAATAATTCCATTTTCTTCCTGCCTCACTCACTCTTCTTTTTAATCCTTGATTTAAAAAAAAAAAAAAAAAGAAAAGAAAAAGAACTGAATTGACACAACAAGACTGGTAATAAGTGGTCAATGAAGGCCTAAAGTGACTTAATCCAGATTTCTTCATCATTATCCATCAGCATAGTTAGCATCTAGCAGATGCTTACTGTGCCAAGCATGGTGCTAGGTTCTCTACATAGAGCTTACAGTCTAACAGGGAAGTAACATAGATTATTTATATTAACCTATAGGCAATATATATGATATATAATCAGAGAATGTTGGGGTATTCTTGAAATGCTGAGGAAGGAGTGAAGAACAGGTCTGGGACAGTTGGGAATAGCTTTTCAGAAGAAGAAAGATTTTAGCTGGCAGTGAACAATGAATAAGAGGAGTTTGTCAGAGGTGTGTGAGGGTGGGGACAAAGAAATATATATTCGTTTCATGCATGAAGGCATGAAAATGTATCGCATATCAGGCAAATGGCAAATAGTTCAGTGTGGCTGGAGGTTACAGTGAGTGGGGAAGAGTGGCAGGAAATGAAGGTTTAAAAAATACACTGGGGACAGATTGTGAAGAGATCTGAATGCCAGGCTAAGGCATGGAATTTAAGAATCCATTGGAGGATTTTAAATTGGGGAGTTTCAAATTTGTGTTTTATAAAAACGACTACAGTAGCAATGTAGAAAGGAGTTCAGAGTGGGTGAGATCAGAGAAGGAGGGACCAGATGGGAAGTTGGTGCAACAGCCCAAAGGCAAAGCTAAAATGGTAACAATGGGATAAAGAGAGTGGAACTAAGAAGATGTTTAGGAGACAGAGCTCACAAAACTTCATCCTGATAGTAAAATCATTTTTATTGCACTGAGCTGAAAGGCTAAAAGTAAAGATGGGAAACATTCTAACTGCAGGGTTTGTGGGCTTTTTTCCCCCTTTTCTTTAAATAGGCAGAAGGAAAGAAAATAAATTAAATGGACCCTTGAATGTGTTCGCTCCAGATAAAAAGTCTAAATCTGAATTCCTCTTACTAGTTGGGAGGCCTGGCTGCTAAGAGTGCTATACTGGCGGGAATGTAGGTCAGGGAGGCAGGCAGCAGTTCTGCAGTGCTGGCTCTGAACCAGCCCACCAGACCTGAATCTGAAGAAGCCTGTACACTGGATTCAAGGCCCGCCCACCCAGCCTCCCACTAGTGAGCCCCAGGAAAATATAAGGGTGTTAGTGAGGCATTGTTCTTAGTTGGGGCAAGGAAACTCCCCCTGAGGTAACAAGAAAGTAGGCACTATCCTGTAATCAACTGTGCTCTGAGTTACGTTGTTGCATCTTCAGGGAGAACTCATCCATCAGGTGAAAGGCCACCAACCTGCGGGTCATGCACCTTGGCTGGGCCCTAGAAGAGAAAGGCTGCTAAAACCAGAGCAGGCCTAGCTTGATATGTCTTCAGTGTAAAAACAATATCACAACAAAAAAAGAAAATAAGCTAGGTTAAAGCTAGTAATAAAATTGCTACTAAGTAAGCACATAAGGTAAGTGTGTTCTATTCCTCAGGGGGAAACATTCTTTTACAAATCTAAAAATATCACCAAAGTTCCCTATCTGCCAGTATGGGAGAAATTTTAATGGAAAGCAGATGGCCTATTCTGTCTCAATCACCACTCCAGGAGTATGCTGCTGCTCCCCGCCGCCACCCCATCTATAAGACAGATGGGAGGTACTCAGCACTTTACAGACTGTTCGGTGAATGATTCCTGCCCTCCCTGCATTTATCTTTTAAAAGACATAAAAAAGCAAGATGAAACCTTGCAAACCGATGATTTGGTCCATGAATCCCTTTCCCTCCCGGATCAATTCACTCTTTCATTTCATTATTCTGTTTAATAAGATTTGGTAAAGGAAAGAATCTTGCTCAGATTCAATAAAATATATTGGGATACTTGGTTTTTCATGTGAAGAAAAAAAATTAGATCCCCACCTCTCACTTCTCCAATTCCAGAAAAACCAAAGACCTAAATTAAACAAAGAAACAAAAACTTTAAAACTATTAGAAAAAAAAAAAAAAGGAGAGTATCAGTTTGACCTTGGGATTAGAAAGTATCAATATTTCTTAAATGAGACCAAAAGGTTGATAAATTTAACTTATCAAAATTTAAATCTGTATGACGAGATGCTATAAACAGAGTTAAAAAGCAAGCACAGAGTAAGAAAAGATATTTATCACACATTTAAAAAGAACTAGTATCCAGAATAAAGAACTCATATTAATCAGTAAGAAAATGAAAATAAGGCAAGAGAATCTAATCATACAATTCATGGAAGAAATCACTCAAATGACTCGGGAGATGGAGGAGAAAACAAAAAGATGTTCAACGACACTAGTAATCAGCAAAATGCAAGTAGATGGAATACAATATCATTTCACACCTATCAGACTGACAAATATTTTGAAGTCTGACAATATCAAGTGTTAGGAAGGATCTGAAACAATGGGAATTAGTAAAAGCCATCTGAAAGGCAATTCTGTAATACCAAATAAAGACATACAACCTAGCAGAATCTGTTTCTAACTATATAAGCTTGGGGAACTGGAATTTGAGCTGGGCCTTGTGGAATAGGCAGGATTCTGACAGGCAAAGATAAAAGAACTGGCATTCCCAAATAAAAAGAACAGTATAAGCAAAGCCATAGAGACAGGAAACTCCATTTGAGGAATAGCCAGACTCTTTTCCAAAGTGGCTATACCATTTTTACAGTCCTAGCATCAGTATATAAGACTTTTAATTTCTCCATATCCTTGGCAACACTTGTTATTATCTGCCTTTTAAATTACAGCCATTCTAAAGGTGTTAAATAGAACCTTATTGTGGTTTTGATTTGCATTTCCCTGATGACTAATTATGTTGAACACCTTCTCATGTGTTTATTAGCCATCTTTTTTTTTTTTTTTTTGGCGGCCGCGGGCCTCTCACTGCCGTGGCCTCTCCCGTTGCAGAGCACAGGCTCCGGACGCACAGGCTCAGTGTCCATGGCTCACGGGCCCAGCCGCTCCGCAGCATGTGGGATCCTCCCGGACCAGGGCACAAACCTGCATCCCTTGCATCGGCAGGCAGACTCTCAACCTCTGTGCCTCCACGGAAGCCCTATTAGCCACCTTTATATCTACTTTGGAGAACTGTCTATTCAGATTCTTTGTGTATTTCTTAATTGGGTTGTCTTTTTATTACTGACTTGTAAGAGTTCTTGACATATAAACATTGGTACAAGTCCCTTATGTGTCAGATGATTTGCAAATATTTTGTCCCAAATATGTGGTTTGTCTTTTTGTTTTCTTGATGGTGTCCTTTGAAGTACAAAAGTTTTAAATTTTGATTAAGTCCAATTTACCTATTTTTTCTTTGGCTTCTTGTGCTACTGGTATCATATGTAAGAAACCCTTGCCAAATCTAAGGTCACAAAGATTTACCTCCAAGTTTTCTTGTAAGAGTTTTATAGTTCTCTTATATTTAGGTCTTTGCACCATTCTGAGTTAATTTTTGCATATGATGTGAAAGAAGGGTCCTATTTCATTCTTTCACATGTAGATATCTAGTTGTCCCAGCACCATATGTTGAAAAGACTGTTCTTTCCCCCTCTGAATTATTTTTGGTACCCTTGTTGAAAATTACTGACTGTAAATACGAGGGTTTATTTCTGAACACTCAATACTATTCCAGTGATCCATATGTCTACCCTTATGCCAAAAACACACTGTCTTGATTACCTGTAGCTTTCTAATAAGTTTTGGGAAACTGGGAAGTGTGGGTCCTCTGAATTTGTTCCTGTTTAAGATTGTTTTGGCTAATATGGGTCCTTTGAATTTCCATGTGAAGTTTAGGAACAGCTTGTCAAAATATGCAAACAAGTCAGCTGGGATTCTGATGGGAATGTGTTGAATCTGTAGATCAATTTGGGGAGTATTACCATCTTAAAAATATTAAATCTTTCAATCCATGAACATGGGATATTTTTCTAATTATTTAGATCTTTAATTTCTTTCAAGAATGTTTTGTAGTTTTCAGAGTATATGTTTTATGCTTCTTTTGTTAAATTTATTCCTATTTTTTTTGTTTTGATGCTATTGTAAACAGAATTGTTTTCATAATTTCATTTTTGGATTATTTATTACAACTGTACAGAAATATGATTGATTTTTATATATTGATCTTATATCCTGCAACCTTGCTGAACTCATTTACTAGTTCTAATAGTTTCTGCATGGATTCCTCAGAATTTTCTCTATGCAAGATAGTGTCATCTGCAAAGACAGATAGTTTACTTCTTCCATTCCAATCTGGATGACTTTTATTTCATTTTCTTGCCCAACTGCCCTGGTTAGAACCTCCAGCACAATGTTCAATAGAAGCAGTGAGACCTGAAATCCTTGCCTGTTCACAATGTTATGGGAAAAACATTGTCTTTTTCTATTAAGTATGATGACAGCCATGGGTTTTTCATAAATGTCCTTTATCATGTTGAGGAAGTTCCTTCTATTCCTAGTTTGTTGGAGTTTTTGTTCACTTCTTTGTTTTTTTAAATCATGAAAGGGTATTAGAGTTTGTCAAAAGCTTTTTCTGTGTCTATTGAGATGATTATGTGAGTTCTGTCCTTTAATGTTTTAATATGGTGTGTGCATTGATTTTCCTATGTTGAATGGATCTTCCCCCCTGGGATAAATCCCACTTGGTCATAGTGTATAATATAATCCTTTCTATATGTTATTGCTCATTTTGGTACTATTTTGTTGAGGACTTTTGCATTTATATTCAAGTGGGATATTAGTCTATAGTTTTCTTATGATGTCTTTGTCTAATTTGGGTATCAGGACAATACTTGCCTTATAGAATAAGTTAGAGAGTACTCGCCCCTCCTCTCTTTTTTGGAAGAGTCTGTGGAAGGTGAGTGTTAATTCTTACTTAAATATTTGTTAGAACTCACCAATGAAGCTGTCTGTCCTGGGCTTTTCTTTGTAGAAAGTTTGTTTGTTTTTTTACTAATTCTGTATGTTATAGGTCTATTCAGATTTTCTATTTTCACACTATTGCAAAGTTGAAAAATCCTAAGTTGAATCATCATAAGTTGGGTACCATCTGTAGTTTGTCCATTTCACCTAGATATCTGATTTGTTGGCATACAACTGTTCATAATATGCCCTTATAATCCTCTTTATTTCTGTAAAATCAGTAATAATGCCCCCTGTATCATTCCTGATTTTAGTAATTTAAGTCTTCTCTCTTTTATTCTTAATCAGTCTAGATAAAAGTTTAATTTTGTTGCTCTTTTCAAAGAACAACTTTTGATTTATTGATTTTCTCTATTGTTCTTCTGTTTTTTAATTTCATTGATTTCTACTCTAATCTTTATTATTTCCTTCCTTTACTTGCTTTAGGTTTAGTTTACTCTTCTTTCCCCCCAGTGTGTGCTAAGGTGGATGGTTAGGTTACTGAGTTGAGATCATTCTTTTTTTTTTTTTTTTTTTTTTTTGTGGTACGCGGGCCTCTCACTGCTGTGGCCTCTCCCCTTGTGGAGCACAGGCCTCCGGACGCACAGGCTCAGTGGCCATGGCTCACAGGCCCAGCCGCTCCGTGGCATGTGGGATCTTCCCGGACTGGGGCATGAACCCGTGTCCCCTGCATCGGCAGGCGGATTCTCAACCACTGTGCCACCAGGGAAGCCCCATTCTTCATTTTTAATGTTGGCATTTATAGCTATAAATTTCCTTCTAAGTATACTTTAGCTACATCCCATAAATTTTGGTATGGTGTGTTTTACTCATCTCCAAGTATTTTCTAATTTCCCTTGTGATTTCTTCTTTGACCCACTGATTATTCAGGAGTGTGTTATTTTTCACTAAATTGTAAATTTCTCAAATTTCTTTTTATTATTAATTTATAGTTTCATTCCATTGTGACTGGAGAACATACTCTATATGAGTTCAATCCTTTAAATGTACTGAGAGTTGTTTTATGGCCCAGCATATTGACTATCCTGGAGAATGTTTCATGTGTACTGGAGAAAACTAAATTCTGTTGTTGGCGTCTGTCCTACAGATATCTGTTAGGTATAGTTTGTTTCACATATTTTGGGATTCTATTGTTAGGTGTATATATGTTTATAATTGTTATACCTTCATGAATGATTGACCCTTTTATTATTATTATAAAATGTCCCTCTTTAACTCTAGTAACATTTTTTGTTGTTTTAAAGTCTGTTCTGTCTGATAATAGGATAGCCACCCTAGCTTTCTTAAGGTTGCTGTTACATGATCTTTTCCTATCCTTTTACTTTCAACCTTTAAAAACGTTTATTTATTTATTTATTTAGACTTGTATTTGGCTGCTTTGGGTCTTCACTGCTGTGCACGGGCTTTCTCTAGTTGTGGTGAGCAGGGGCTACTCTTCATTCCAACCCTTTTGTATCTTTGAATCTAAACTGCATCTCCTGTTGATAGTACATAGTTGGATCTTTTCTTAAAAATTGAGCGTGACAATATCTGCCTTTTAACTTGATATGGAGCAGATTTAATGAAGGCACTGGAACAGCAGGCTGTGTTAAAACATGAGTAAAAATGTTGATAGTAAGGGACTTCCCTGGTGGCGCAGTGGTTAAGAATCCACCTGCCAATGCAGAGGACACGGGTTCGATCCCTGGTCCAGGAAGATACCACATGCCGTGCAGCAACTAAACCTGTGCACCACAACTACTGAGCCTGTGCTCTAGAGCCCACAAGCCACAACTACTGAGCCCACGTGCCACAACTACTGAAGCCTGCGCACCTAGAGCCCATGCTCCGCAACAAGAGAAGCCACTGCAATGAGAAGCCCGCGTGTAGCAACGAAGACCCAATGCAGCCAAAAATAAATAAATAAATAAAATTTTTAAAATTGTTGATAGTAAAGGAAAGGAGTGGCTATGACAGCTTGAGGAAGTAGGAGGATCCAGAGGAATTTTTTGTTTTGAATGAAGGAAAGACATTTTTTTCCCCTTAAAAATGAAGGAAATTAGGGGCATTGATCTAAATGCATCTTTATTTATGCTCAGGCAGTTAACACTTTTACACTCATTTTATCATCCTGAAGCCTGCATCCTTTTAGCCTTTCTCAGCTAACCTTTCCCCAGTGCTAGAATTAGTTGTGGGCTGGAAGGCCAGAAATTCAACCGTTCTAGAACTGTGTATATATTAAAAATTAATACCTGAGTGACTGTCTTCAAAAGTGAGCCAATACACAAATGGTGGTCAAGTCAATTAAATAAATATTTACTTGAACACTTAATATGTTCTAGGTGCTATAATAAATGCAAAATGAAAACACATAATCTTTGCCCTCTATAAATTCATCATCTAATGGGAAAGACAAACAAACACATAAGTAACCCTGGTATTAGGCATCCTGGAATAAAGGCTGTCAAAGAGGGAAATACAAAGTGCTATACAACAGGGAAGAAGGACAAAAAGAATTTTAGCATCTAACTGGCTCCCTCTCCCTCCAATCCGGTCTGGCTTCTGGATTGGAGAGGCTGCTGCAACTCCAAGTTAGTTACAAAACAGACTTTAAGTAGAGTGTTACTTTTGCTCAGGCCATGTACCTTCCCCTACTGTTGATTCAAACAAGTAACACTGTTGTCGACATTTAGAGCAGGTGTCAAACTGAGACAAACTGTACAGTGTTATAGAAACAGCAGGAGCTTCATTTACCAGCAGACCTAGATTCAAATCCCAGCTCTTTTACTTCTTAGCTCTGTGACTTTGGGCAAATCTCTTCAACTCGCAGAGCCTCAGTTTTGATGTATTTTTTAAAAATAGACACAATAATTAATTTACTTGCTTGACATATATTTTTTGAGTACCTACTCTATGTCAGGACCAGTGTCTCTTTTTCCTTCTCCTGTGTCTGCACATAGGCTGGCTAGGGAAAAAAGGGCAGTCGTGAACTTGCTTTGTAGACACCCATCTAAATATTCCTACTGACAGTCAGGAGGAGGAGTTTCCTGCTCTGGCCGTCCTATGGGAGTTCAGTAGGGAGAACAGGGGCTCTGAAAGAGGCAAGTGTGGATTCAAAAGTCAGCTGTACAACTTACCAGATGTGAAATCTTAGGCAAGTCCCTTTACCTGAGCCTCAGGAGCACAGGAATATCCTATACTACAGATTAGAAAATTTAAGGAGGTAGCATGCAAAATACCTAGCATAAATACTTGCCACAGAGTGGCAAGTGTTTTAATAAATGTTAGTCCCCTTCCTCTACCCCTACCCCTTTCATTAAAAGTTCTTTTGGAAATGGTTGTGTTTGCCTGTGGATTTTAAGATTATTTAATGAGAATCTTAAATCTTAATTTTAAACCTTCAATCATGTCCCTTACTCCTGATTTTCCCTTCTCCTTACATGGCTCCAGGTGATTAAGCCTATTGCTATTTGGCCAAGCAGAGGCTGGACAAAAGCAATCTCCTAGTTAGTGTGGCTTTTTGTAGAAACATCGAACCAGTCATTATGCTTTGAATACAGGTAATTTTTTGTGTACTGTTGTGCCTATAATGTGTATTTACAACCTTTTGTGCATTTAAAAGCATTTTTTGTCCCTTTCAAAAATGTATAAATATCAGTGTCCCACACTTTTGCATTTTTCTCAATCATTTTCAGTCTATTATTTTTATTTTGAGCTACTCGTTAATAGTGAAAGTTAAAGCAACCTTAATGTCTACTAACAGGGCATTATCTGAAACAAATCTAAATGACACAACTCATAATTCCTTAAACAAATTAAGGCATTAGAGGACAGCACATAGCATATAATCTCATTTTAAAGGATCTAGAAAAAAACAGATACCAAAGTGTTAATAGTGTATTGTCTCTGGATCAGGATTGGGTTTTCAAATAAACTAAAACATAGAACATGTCTTAGGTCAAAGAGCCCCAGAGAATGCTTCCATTTCAACACATTTTTTTTTTACTGCAGTGGGTCTTCGTTGCTGCACGCGGGCTTTCTCTAGTTGCGGTGGGGGGGGGGGGGCTACTCTTCGTTGCGGTGCACAGGCTTATTGCAGTGGTTTATCTTGTTGCGGAGCACAGACTCTAGGCACATGGGCTTTCAGTAGCTGCAGCACGCGGGCTTGGTAGTTGTGGCTCAGGGGCTCTGCAGCACAGGCTCAGCAGTGTGGCACACAGGCTTAGTTGCTCCTCAGGGTGTGGGGTCTTCCTGGACCAGGGCTTGAAACCATGTCCCCTGCATCGGCAGGCAGATTCTTAACCACTGCACCACCAGGGAAGTCCTCTCAACACATTTTTTGTTCAGAGCTGCCACTAAGTTAATATGTGACCTGGGCGAGACCCTTATAATCCTTATCAAATTCTGAATCTCTTATTGCATATGCAAAATAATAATAACAGCAACTATTTTTGTGTGTGTGTGTGGTATGCGGGTCTCTCACTGTTGTGGCCTCTCCCATTGCAGAGCACAGGCTCCAGACGCGCAGGCTCAGTGGCCATGGCTCACAGGCCCAGCCGCTCCGCGGCATGTGGGATCTTCCCGGACCGGGGCACAAACCCATGTCCCCTGCATCGGCAGGCGGACTCTCAACCACCGCGCCACCAGGGAAGCGCAACAGCAACTGTTAAATGAACATCTCCCATATTTTTACAGGTGAGAAAACTGAGGTTCTGCAAAAATAAGTGATTTGCTCATGGTAATGTTAGTGACAGTGAAGACTGAAACCAGATCTGATAAAGAAGAATAAGGTGGACTCTTTCTATGAGTTATTTTATTTTTTCCTCTTAACACTAAGGAGGCATCAGTAGAAGTTTCTTTGTATAATGCAAATGATACTGTACAGTCTATTGGACTGAATTAGAAGGTGCAGTGAATTACGATTAACTCATGGCCTCATCGTAACAGCTGAGTAACTAGACCAATCTAATCTTTTAAAATGCTATGGTTTGTTTTATTTTTTTTTTTAATTAATTAATTTATTTTTGGCTGCATTGGGTTTTCATTGCTGTGCGTGGGCTTTTGCTAGTTGCGGCGAGCGGAGGCTATCCTTCGTTGTGCGTGAGGGCTTCTTATTGCGGTGGTTTCTCTTGTTGTGGAGCACAGGCTCTAGACATGCGGGCTTCAGTAGTTGTGGCATGTGGCTCAGTAGCTGTGGCTCGTGGACTCTAGAGCGCAGGCTCAGTAGTTGTGGTGCACGGGCTTAGTTGCTCCGCAGCATGTGGGATCTTCCCGGACCAGGGCTCAAACCTGTGTCCTCTGCACTGGCAGGTGGATTCTTAACCACTGCGGCACCAGGGAAGTCCAAGTTGTATTATCATGGCCTATAATCAGTTGAAATTACAAGGGGAAGTTCAAGAGCCTTACATGCTGTAGAGGAAAGAACATCTCCTAACTCTGAGTAGCTGAATGACCCCAGGCAAGTTAATTAACTACTGCACCTCAGTTTCAAAATCTGTAAAATGGGAATAGCATTATCTTGCCACATAATTACCAAGCTGTATTAAATTTAGAAATCCTAGCACCAGAAAAAAAAGTGGATTCCTCAAGTGTTATGAGAAAATTATCTGAGAAACATCTAAAAGGAAAGCTCCCTGACACACACTGGCCTCAGTACTCCCAAGAACTCAGTGAAAAAGGCATAACCATGCAACCTGTCATGTAACCCAGAGGAAGCCTGAGATAAGTTCAGATTCCTCCTTCTCCCTTACTCCCCAAGTCCAACATGCAGTCTTAACTTACTCATTCATATGCCACAAATATTGAATGTCTACCGAATGTCAGACACTGTTCTCTCTAAAAATGTCTCAAAGATGTCCTCTCTTCTCCATCCCAACACTCCTTGTTCACATCTCTTGACTGAATTATTTTAAGGACCTCCAAACTTATCTTCTTCCTTTTTCTCTCTCTCCAATCCATCCTTCCTCCATCCAGAGAGACCTTTCAAAATTGCCACTCTGGTGGCCAAGAATAAAGTGCCAAACAAGTATCCAAACAAGGATAAAGGTTATTACCAAGAAGTAAGTTCCAAATTTCATAGCATGGTGTAAGGACCCTCCTTGTCTGGCTCCCATCCATCTGGATGCCCTATTATTTCTTCTTTTGCCAATCCTGGCCTGGCACTTTACACTACACCAATACCAAACACACAGCTATTCTAGCATACTCCATTCAACTGTTCTGTTTCCACATCACTGTTCAGGCGATCCCTAATGCTTGGATTGTTCTTCCCTTGCCCTTCACTCATTCCCTTCTTCAGAAAGTTGCCCTTGACCTTACTCTCTCCAGGCCTGGTTAGGGGGTCCCTTCTGGCTACTCTTATAACAGGCTATTCTTCCAGTTTTTATCAAATTATATTTCCATTTTTCTCAAGTACTCATTCCTCAATATAGTGGATCCTAGTATCAGTCCAGTGATGACCCTTTCAGTCATGTTTCTCTTTGTCCTTAAATGTCCTGGCTGGGGCTTCTGCTTAGACACTCACTGTCCAGACCTACTCTTTTCGGTCTCCTTCCCTGCCTAATCACCCAGCCTATGGCTGATGCCATGGGTCTGGCCAACACAGACTCACCAGCTAACCACCATTTCTCTGCTGACTCAACTCCCACTGCAGAAAAAGGAGAATGGACTTTAGATTCAGATAGGGGCTTTAATCTCAGTTTTGCCATTTCAGAGTATGTGAATTCAGGCAAACTTTTATCTCCACTCACTGAGCTTTGGCTTCCTCTTATGTAAAATGGAATAATAATAATAACTTTGCAGAGTTGAGATAATAATGCTAGCAATAAAGACAATATTATTACTTATTATGCGTCAAGTATTATGTTAAGCACTTTACATTGATCTCATTTAATCCTCACAACCCGTTCATGAGGTAGGTTCTATTATTATCTTTATTTTATAGATGAGGAATCACTAGAGAAGCTAATTTACTCACCCAGGTCATTTTGGTAGACCATGGACTGGCTCACCCAATGCTCATTTCCACCCCCCTCTGCGCTACTGAGGCTGGAAAAGTTAAATACTCGCTTTCTCAGCCTTCCTAGTACTTAGGACTAGCCAGGTGGCCCAGTTCTAACCAATGAAATATACAAAGAAATCTCCCGGGGCGAATTTTGGGAAAGCCTTTGTGTTCCTAGTAAAAGGACAAATATTACCGTGTGTTCCCCCACACCTCCTTTTTTCTTCCTTGATCACAGACATGATGCCTACAGCTGTAGCAGTCATCTTAGATCAAGCAGGAAAAGCCAAGAGTCAGGGGATACTGGTCTTGAAATCACAGACCTAATAAATCAATGCCACCTGCCACTGACCTCCAGACTTCTTTTTCATATGAGAAAAATATACCTCCTATTTGTTTAAACTACCATTAGTCAAGTCTTCCAGTAGGCATCTACAGGCATTTATAATTGATACAGAGTAATCAAATGATACAGCTAATAAGATTTAAAATTAAGCAGTCTTAACCACTAAGCTATGTGAGAAACACCCAGCACTGGACTTGGTAGGGAATGGGTACTCAAATGATGAAAATGATTATAATAATATCAATCACTCAGCCTTCCTCCTCAAGGCTCCATGTTCCTCTGGAAACTCAGGATTGTCAGTTACCTAAATCACAATGGAGCTTTCAGGAACAGGCCAACCCTATCGGACACTACCCAGCCCTCTTGTCTGCACTTCTGAATTCAGTTCTCCCAGCTCAGGGGCCACCCTAAGGAGGGAAAAGGGAAGGAAGGTCTGGAGTCAGGTCTTGGCTGCTCACCCCTACCTATCTCATGGTACCACAAAGATTCCAGTCCTCCTGCCATGCAGTCATAAGACGAAAGAGTTCAAGGAACTCAGCATAAACTTACAATCGTAGCAGCACTTGTCATGACAGTGATGGCTCAAGCTTCTCTCTCTGGCAGTCAGAGGCCTTTAGAGGTAACAAGAAATGTGGTTCTGTAGCTTAAACAAGACCAAGGACTACTGATTTTTTTGCATCTTTTCCTGCTGAGAGCAGTACTGGCAAAAATCTGATTTAGGCTCTTAATTCAAGTACCTTCCCCAACAACTAGGCAATTTTCAAGTAATCACACTTTTGACCTTACCCAACATGAGTCCTTTTAAAGCCAATTTTTTAGTTTTCCTAAGATGTAGAGGGAAAAAGGTAGGATTGTTGGCCATCTTCCTAAAAACTGTAGCTTCTACTCCTCTGTCCAGGGTTTAGAACTGCCTGGTCACAGACCTCCCAATCTGTCTGAGAAGGGGCCAGCCACGCCTCTGTCACAGCTGACACGTCTCCAAGCTAACACATGGCCTCTGTTTCTAAAGCTGTTCTGAATCCAAAAGGTATTTCTCAGAGGAATTATGACATTTATGATGGCAAAATTCCTAGACAAGCTCACTGAACTGGGAAAGAAGAAAAAGCCTATTTATTGAACATTTATTAAATGGAAGATATGAGCATCAGAATCACCTGGGGAGCTTGTGAAAACACAGATTGCTGGGGAACCACCTCTGGAGTTTGTAATTCAGTAGATCTGGGGTAGGGCCCAAGAATTTGCATTTCTAACAAATTCCTAGGCCTGGGGACTACCCTTAGAAGCCACTGCTATAAGATATGAATCAATCGGGCTTCCCTGGTGGCGCAGTGGTTGAGAGTCCGCCTGCCAATGCAGGGGATACGGGTTCGTGCCCCGGTCCGGGAAGATCCCGCGTGCCGCGGAGCGGCTGGGCCCGTGGGCCATGGCCGCTGGGCCTGCGCGTCCGGAGCCTGTGCCCCGCAACGGGAGAGGCCACGGCAGTGAGAGGCCAGCATACCACAAAAAAAAAAAAAAAAAAAAAAAAAAAAAAAAAAAAAAAAGATATGAATCAATCAGTCATAGAGACTTTGGAAACTCACAATTGGCCACCTTCAGATGTTGGAAAAGTCTCTCCAAGCCTAAGAAGAGATCCACCGTATCAGGATATTCATCTTGCTTATAGCTCCCCACCTTCTTTCAAGCAAAAATAAAACAATCCTCCCCATCCCACACCTAAATCACCATAAAGCAAATACTAACAGGCTTCTACAGGTTTCTCTTTAACTAAGGGCCAGATTCCAAATGCTTCAGAACACTGGGCAATGCCTGTGGGTTTTTAGAAGAGAAATTCCCCTAGGAGCTCCAAGCAATACACTCTGGAAGAAAGGATGAGTCAGCAGTGGAGGTTCACCAACCTCCCAAAGTATGCACAGACTACTCACTACCAGCTGCTATTAAGAAAACAACAATAATTTTAAGACAATGACTCTCAAGCTTTGTCCACAACACACCTGTGCTTGACAGTAATGATCAGGGGTGGATGGGTACATAGAAGGAAAAGAGAAAGACTGTGTGTGTGGGTATCCCTCATGGTGGCTTAGGAGATGTCAGTGAGATACAGGTGAACTGAGGTACCGATTTCTTAAGCTCTGTAGGAATGTCGGGGAAAGAAGGGGAGCAAAGGAGCTCCTAGGCAACCTTGTTTATCTAGAATTTTCTACAAATATTATTTTCTGTGTAGAAGCATTGGCTTAGCGTTAACTGTGAATCACTGCTTTAGATGAGAGTCTCAAAACAAAAACACTTATTCCAAACTCTGAGGTCAATCTGCCAGAGACTTATGGATCTCTGAATAGGTTAATATTAGGGACTTGATTAGTCATTTTAGTCATTTATTCGTTCAATCAGTATTCACTGAGAGTTTACTTGGTGTTAGGCACTGTGTTAAACACTGAGGACAGAATGACTGCCTGCAAGAGCAATGAGTGTTGCAGAAATATAAACAAGTATAAGGCAGTAAATAATACAGAAAACATACAGCTCAGTGGTTAAGAGCATGGAGCATCCAAACTTAGACTTGATTCTGGCTCTACCACTTCATGGCTCTGTGACAGGGACAAGCCTTTCCATCTTTCTTGACTTGTATCTATATCTATTAAAACTTAGATAATAAGGACTAAGTAAAATAATGATGACATAGTTCTCAAACTGGATAAAGGAGCCCCTGTGGGTACTCAACAATATGCTAGAGGGTACATGAAAGCACTGAATAAATAGGATGCACTTTCTTGGAATGTTAATTTTACCAAATACAAAGAAATTACTAAACAATTTAAAGTATTTATTTTAAAGAAAACAAGTATGACTATATAAAGGTGACAAGGTAAAACTCACATGAATTTTGAAGATAAACTTCAAACAGACTTCAAGTAAAGTTTAACCTTGGAGTACCTGCTCTGGGTTATTTCCAGGCTGATTTTGCTCTCCTCTGATGTCAGGTACATTAGGAAAGTTTCCAAACACTGTGCATGGCTGATAATGGATGCACAACAAACAGCAACCATTACTGTCAATAAGAGATAGCTGTTACTACTAACCCACCCACAGGAGAAACAACTTAGCTCTGTAGTGTTTGAGGCATAAGAGGGTGTCATCTCTACCCAGGTATCTTTTTTCCTAAGCTCTGGACTTCCTCCATTCCTACCCCCAAACCTTATGATTATTTGAGAAGTACAAGTCTGGGAATTTGGCCAATTCTGCCCCCAAATGCCAGGGAGCTATCTTCAAAACACACACAAAAGAATGTTTCAGCACTAGTTAAGTTGCTAATCTCATCAACCTCCTGACCTCTCCTGAGGCCTCAGCCTGCCCAAGCGGTTAACCTCCAGGATAAGAACAGTCAGTGCAGTCACTAACCCAGCTCCACTCCTGACTAGCTGTGTCCTCATTTGAAAAGTTCTTAGAGATCAATTATCTCCTTAAAGTCTCACAAACAAGTGACAGATAAGGTAGGTGTTATTTTTCCTACTTTACAGAGGAGGAAACTGAGGCCCTCGAAGTAAAATTAGTTGCAGTTTTTAGTTACAGGCAGAGCCAGGATTCAAATTCAAGTCTTCTGACTTCAAACAGGGACTCTCCCCACTACATTAAGCAACAGAAATCATTCCAATGAGAATCTATATAGCATAAGCAAAAGCTCTTCAAGTCCTTAATAAAAGTCCACCCATTTTCAGTTGTATTCAGGGTTAATTATAATTTAATATAAATACTATACTAAATACCATTCAGGGTTAAGTATAATTCAGTATAAGTACTAAATTATATTTCCATTAACTAAGAATCATAACTAATAGAAAATTAAATTAAATTGCATGAGCTTATGTGGCAGGAAAAGGGAACACACTCACTGGAGGTGGCTATGGCTTATCCCTAACTTTTCATAGGAGGATCCTTGTGAAAAGGTTTTCCATGGTTTCCTATTGATCTCGCCCAAGAATATCAGGAGCCCTAGGGCAAGAAGACCTGGGCTGACAGAAGCTACTGTCACTGTAGGAGAGGGTTCTGAGTAAGGGCACTGAGTTCACCTCACCTTCTTCGTTTCTGAACTTTTCATTAATACCAGGGATTCCAAGAAGGGGCGCAGAAAATTGTGTTCAAGAAGAGGCAAAAGAAATAGATTAAGGGAATGAGTTAGCCAGTAGTTTTATAATGAAAGAAATCTAATGAAAATTTATAGATTAATGCCCAGAATGTTAGAGCTGGAAGGGAAATTGCTAAATAACTCACGTAAGTCCCTCACAGCCTGGATGGGAAGTGAAGGCAAGACTTGCCCAGTGTCTTGCAGTTATTAGTAGCAGAACCAGACCTGGAACTGAGAACTCCACCTCATGCTTCAAGACCTAGTTCCATGCTTGACTTCTCAGAACCCTTTCCTGATAACAACCTCTGACAGAGTTATGGCCCCTCCCCTACGCCCACTTTGTTTCCACAGCAATTTGTACATCTGTTTATTATGTTAGGCTCTTGGAATATAGTGGCACATCCCTCTGAGACAGCATGTCTCACTGTACTGTAACTGTCTCCTTACATGTCTGTGTCTTTCCCCTTCTTACAGATCTGTGCTGGTTAAGGTAGCGAGTCCATGGAGAGGCAACATACACAAAGGACACACAGTCATTGCATGTATGTGTCTTCACAAAATTGATAATCTTACAATTTGAAGAATAGAGGATATAAGAAACTGGAAGGTGAGAGTTCATCCTGACCAGTTCATTTACATGCCCCTGTCTGTGGCAAGAGAACCCTCTTGTCAAACAAAATCTCACCTGGAAGTTTATATATAAAATCTGCCTGAGCAGACATCTACTGGAGGAGAAGGGAGCACCTATTTTGCTTAACCCTCCCCTTTAATAGCTCCTAAGGCATCTTGAGGAGCAACCTCCTCATTTAAAAAAAAATTATTTTATTATTCTTTTATTGAAGTATAGTTGGTGTACAATATATTGTTACAAGTGTACATATAGTGAATCATAATTTTTAAAGGTTATAGTCCATTTATAGTTATTATAAAATATTGGTTATATATTCTCCATGTTGTATAATATATCCCTAACCTCCTCATTTTTTGAATGAGCAAGCTGAGCCAAAATAAAGGAACCTTTAAGTTCTAGGCCTTCCCCTCATTCAGAATGGGATAGAGGTCAGAGAAGAGTCTTTGGAGCCCAGCAAAACTCTACTGAAATCCTCTTAGACCTTGGAAAAGTCATTTAACCTCCCTGCATCAGTTTTTTCACCTATAAAACTGAATAATAGCATCTATCTTCTGGAATGTTAGGAAGATTAAATGAGATGAACTATATAAAGCACACAGCTCATATCTGGTATAACTTGTTACTCAATGAATAGTCACTATAGAACTAATATTGTTAGATTCAGGGCTGGAACCTGGTGTTCCCCAGTGCTCTGTTCAGCAAACCTGCTGCCTATCCAAGAAAGTATTTCCAGAGGAAAGACATGAGGGCTAGCACCCTGGAGGGTGGCAAAGCAAGTCTGAAATACCTTAAAGCAAAAAACCTTAAATGAAATCTCTTCAGGCATAAAAACACCTAAATCTTGATTCAAAGCTCTCAGCATGCTAATGAATAAAGATTTTTTTCACCAGGGTAGAAGACAGGAAACAAAGTGAGCTATAGGACAGTATTTCCATCATTTAATAGAAATATGCCAATGACTGAATACACTGTTGTTACTTCAGCTAATTCTGAAAATCTGTCTGTCACTGTGAACAAATACATGGAAAGCACATGTTTCCTACCATCAAGCAGGATGATGGCTATTCTTTATTTGCAAGAAAATATTGGATGTATTAAGACCTTACCTGGAAAAGAAAAAAAATCCTTGCCTTATATTTTCTTTTATGCAATGGTAACGAACCTTTTTTTATATGACACCATTTTTGTTTGTTTGTTTTTAGGATACCTATACCGGGAGTGATGTCCTGGAAGATGTCAGAATAGGAAGCTCCAAAAATCCATTTCTCCACCAAACCGGAACAGGCAGAAACTGTCTGAAGTAACTATTTCAGAACAGGAGTCTAGTCAAAAAAACATGCAGCATCCAGAGGGAGCTTGATGTAGAGGCTGGTAAATTTCAGTTAATTGCAGTCTTTTGCCCAGCAGCTACCATGCCCCTTCCCACAGGCAGGCAGCAGTGGGGGTGAAGGCCTGAGTTGCTGCCATGGCCTGCTGGAGCTAGGGCTGGCCATAATGACCTTGTCCTCTAAATACTGGGTTTGTTTACGTGTTTGATTGCTCATTGCTGCTTTTGCTGGCTGAGGGACCAGCACAGAGGCTAACCACCACGGTTCAACCTCAAAGGGCTAAAGTTTATTCTAGGGGATTTAAGGAGACAAATGTTGAATGGATAAACAAAATGTGGCATAAATGGAATATTAACCAGCCGTAAAAAGGAATGAATTTTTATATATGCTACAATATGGATGAACCTTGAAAACATTATGCTAAGTGAAATAAGCCAAATAAAAGGCAAATTGTATGATTCCACTCATGTGAGATATCTGAAGTAGGCAAATTCATAGAGGCAGAAAGTAGATTAGCGGTTACCAGGGGATGGACGGAGGGGAAAGGGAGAATTATTATTTCATGGATACAGAATTTCTGTTTGGGGTGATGAAAAAGTTCTGGAAATAATGAGTATGTTTATACAACATTGTGAGTGTACTTAATGCCACTAAATTATACACTTAAAAATAGTTAAAATGGTTAATTTTATGTCTATTTTACCACAATAAATAAAGTAAAAAAATTTTTTTTACATATACTTATTTTCCACTTAAGGTAACACAAGCTATAAGACCTTGGGAAAGTTACTTAACATAGTTGAACCTTATTCCCTCATATGTAATAGCTCTTCCTTTGACAGTTATGAGAATTTACAACAATGTTTATAAAAGTGCCTGGCACTCCATTTGACAGTCATTAATGGTTATTACTATAAAATAATTACCTACAGCAACAGTAATTTATAATTAATATAAACATAATGATAAGAAGGTTTTTAAAAATAAATTTATTTATTTAATTCTTATTTATTTTTGGGTGTGTTGGGTCTTCGTTGCTGTGCGCGGGCTTTCTCTAGTTGCAGCGAGTGGGGGCTACTCTTCGTTGCAGTGCGCGGGCTTCTCATTTCCATGGTTTCTCTTGTGGCAGAGCACAGGCTCTAGGTGTGCGGGCTTCAGTAGTTGTGGCACATGGGCTCTAGAGCATAGGCTCAGTAGTTGTGGCGCACAGGCTTAGTTGCTCCGAGGCATGTGGGATCTTCCCGGACCAGGGCTTGAACCTGTGTCCCCTGCGTTGGCAGGCGGATTCTTAACCACTGTGCAACCAGGGAAGCCCGAGGTATTTACTTATTTATTTTAAAAGGGAAAACTTGACTATTTAGTACTTTTTTTTTTTTTTTTGGCTGCATTGGGTCTTCATTGCTGCACGTGGGCTTTCTCTAGTTGCAGTGAGCGGGGGCTACTCTTCGTTGCGGTTCACAGGCTTCTCATTGTGGTGGCTTCTCTGGTTGTGGAGCACAGGCTCTAGGCACGTGGGCTTCAGCAGTTGTGGCACACGGGCTCAGTAGTAGCATGACCTTGGGAAAGCTCATCCCCAGTCATTTTATCTGGAAAATAAGGGCTATCTCCCCAGACTTGTTATAAGAAATAAATAGGGAAAAACCCACAAAAGTTCTTTACAAAGAACAAAGTACAAATGTCAGTTAGTCTTAAAACCTCCACCAGGTGATCCTTAACAGAGAAGGGTGAAAAGGTACAGGGCCTGGGTCACTGCATAGATTTTTTTTTTTTTAACCTTACTGATACATCAGATTATTCATTGTATTTGCAGGCTGTCAGCTTAATTATTAAGGTCCTCTAGCTGATAAACTGCCATGTCAAATACAAATCTTGCTTTTTTTAAACTTTTTTTTTTTTAATTTATTTTTGGCTGCATTGGGTCTTCATTGCTGCACGAGGGCTTTCTATAGTTGTGGCAAGTGAAGGTTACTCTTTGTTGTGGTGCGTGGGCTTCTCACTGCGGTGGCTTCTCTTGTTGTGGCACACGGGCTTCAGTAGTTGCGGCACACAGGTTCAGTAGTTGTGGTATGTGGGCCCTAGAGCACGTGGGCTTCAGTTGTGGTGTGCGGGCTCAGCAGTTGTGGTGCATGGGCTTAGCTGCTCCGCAGCACGTGGCGTCTTCCCAGGCCAGGGATGAAACCTGCGTCCCCTGCATTGGCAGGCGGATTCTTAACCACTGTGCCACCAGGAAGTCCCCAAATCTGCTTCTTAAATTGACTTTATTTTTTTAAGTAAAGAAAGCATTCTAGGGGAAAATAAACTGGTGAAAAACGCTAGTGAAGTATTTGAACAGATCGATTTCCTAGTTTTGCAACCTTGAGGTTCATGTCTTTTGTGGGGAGTATATGAAGTATTTAACATGTTTGCTGCATGCTGAAGCCAGGAAATGCATTTAGGGCTCAGAACAGGAGTGGGGAGAGCATGTGAGCTGATCTGGGCCAGCAGAAGATTGGGAAGTGGCCAGGATAGGATGTTGACAAGCAAGGTTTTCAAGGATAAAACCTTGGTTTTTACTCTGTGGTAGAGAGACAATGAATATACAGACCCAGAATGGGAAGACCTAGGTACAAGACCTAGTTCCAACACTTTCCTCAAACACTTCTCCATCTTCTCACCTATAAAATGATGGGTTAGTGTAAGGGGGTCCATCTGTTCTCACATTTCAGAATTCTTTTCTAATAGGGTTTTTGAAACTTCACTACAGGTCAGTGGTTGGCCCTGTTACATTTATTACACTCAGCTGTCTTGTAAAGAAGGCATTCCTAGTCCTTTTTCTTTTTGCAAAGGATATACTGAGGCCCAGAAAGTTTAATAATTTATCTGATGTCACATAGTTTTTAAGTGGCAGAATCAGGTCTGTAATCTAAGTCACTAACTCCATATCCCATATTCTTTCCCCTACAGAGGTATACTCATTGCTGTGCATTATGATAACCACTACCTGAGTGTCAACTATGAGCCTGGTGCCAGAGGCTTTATAAACATGGACCCATGAACCAACCATCTGTATAGATCATTATCCCATTTCACAGTTGAGGAAACTGAGTTTCAGAAAGGTTAAATAACTCACTCAAGCTCACGCAGCTAATTAGTGGCACAGCCTAGATTCTACTCCAGATCTGATAGGTTCCAAAACCTGTCCTCTCTTCAGCACATATACCAGACCTCTGGTGATCCTTGGACACTCTCACTATTAGAATATTTTAAGGAAAGAAGAGAAAATGAAAGAAAAGAAAAATAGAGAATGTTTTGGTCTTGACTTCATTTCAAACTTCTAGCAGAGAAACATTTCTGAGGCCTTTTAGAAAAAGAAATGGCCAGTCTGTTAAAAGCCCATTGTCATGGTGAATCTATGTGAAGCATATTCAAGTGTTCACTGTACTTACTATCTTCATTGTCAGCTGGAGCTGCCACAACAAAATACCATAGACTGGGTGGCTTAAACAACAGAAATTTCTTTCTCACAATTCTGGAGGCTGGAAGTATGTGATCAGGGTGCCAGCCTGGTTGAGTTATAGTGAGGGCTCTCTCTTCCTGGTTTGCTGATGACAGCCTTCTTGCTGTGTCCTCCCACAGCAGAGAAAGAGCTCTGGTGCCTCTTCCTCTTCTTATAAGCATACTAATCCCACTATGAAGGCCCCACCCTCATGATCTCATCTAAACGTAATTATCTCCCAAAGGCCCCATCTCCAAATACTATGACATTGCAGGTTAGCGCTTCAACATATGAATCTGGGGGGGGGACATAAACATTCAGTCTACAACACTATCTACACATTCAGTATTTGAAAGTATATGAACAGATTATATTCTCTAAATTCACTTTTCCAAGGTGTTCAAGGAGCTAGTTAAAACCACTTCATAGGATTACTGCAAGTATAAAAATAGTCTGTAAAACACTGAGCTCAATTTTTGGCACACAATAAGTGCTCAGTAAAAGAGCTTTTAAAAGGAGAGAGAGAGAACACTGTCAATTGGCTAGAAGACAGCTGTTCACTGGAATACATTGTATTGCTGTGATATTGTGACATAACAAGCCTATATCTGGTCTTCATCCCTGTTCCTGGCACATGGTTCCTAAAAACCCTTGAAATTTCCTAAGTGATAAGAGCAATAAAGCTGTCTTTTTGTTGTTGTTGTTTTTTGTCCATGTTGCATGGCATGCGGGATCCTATGGCCCGACCAGGGATCAAACCCCTGCCCCTGCATTGGAAGTGCAGAGTCCTAACCACTGGACTGCCAGGGAATTCCCAAAGGATGTCTTGATATTCATGACAAACCCCTTTCAACCACACCTGAGTTTATGTTAATAAGGTAACTTTTGGAAAGCACCTAAGGATGGGGGCTAGTTGCCAAGAAGACCAAGCATGTTATTGAAGATTTGAAACTTGCAGTCCCACCCCTCCTCTTGACCTCTGGGGAGAGGAGAGGGGCTGCAAGTTGAATCTATCAGCAATGGCCAATCATACCTATGTACTGAAGCCAACATAAAAATCAAAAAGGACGAGAGCTTCTAGGTTGGTGAACATGTGGAGGTGCTGGGCGAGTGGCACCCTCTAGGGCAGCGGTCCCCAACCTTTTTGGCATGAGGGACAAGTTTCGTGGAAGACAATTTTTCCACAGACGGGGGCAGGGTGGGGTGTTCAGGCGGTAATGCAAGCTATGGGGAGTGACAGATGAAGCTTTCGCTTGCTGGGCTGCAACTCACCTCCTGCTGTGCGGCCCGGTTCCTAACAGGCCTGGACCTGTAGTTGTCCATGGCCCGGGGGTTGGAGACCCCTGCTCTAGAGGATCCACATTCCTTTCTGCATACATTGCCCTATGCATCTCTTCCATTTGCCTGTTCCTGAGCTACATCCTTTTATAATAAACCAATAATCTAGTGAGTAAACTGGTTTCCTAAGTTCTACAAACTGCTCTGGCAAATTAATTGAACCCAAGGAGGCGGGGGTTATGGGAACCTCTGATTTATAGCCAATAAGTCAGAAGCACAGGTCACAACCTGGACTTGTGACTGGCATCCGAAATGAGGACAGTTTTTCAGGGCTGAACTCTCAACCTCTGAAACGACGTTATCTCCAGGTAGACAGTGTCAGAATTGAGATGAACTGTAGGACACCCAGCTGGTGTCAGAGAAGAGCTTGGTGTGGGGAAAGAACCACACATTGGAATTAGTGTCAGAATTATAACTGCAAAGCTGTATTTTATTTCCCTCTTACATTTCAGAGAGCATTTCAAATCAGGAATTTTCCCAACTTCTCTATTCCCTGTGTCCACCACCTCATTCCCCCTGAAGCAGATGACAGCACAATGGACTTGACCCTCCACTTCTACTGCCCCCTTCCCAGTCTACCCCAAATTGCTGGCCAGGAGCAGGCTCCTAGCTCCTCAAAGGTGAGGCTCCCTAGTCCTAGAAACCGAAAAGACAACCCTCTCCCCTAGCTTATCACTGGAAGCAGTGAAAGAAGCACATATTTTAAGACAAATCAGCTTGCTATAACAGAAAGCATATCACTTTGATATAATAAAGATCCGAGTTCAACTCTTTTCTCATTCTTCAGAACCTACATATACTGGCCAAGTAATACAACCTGAATTAAACTACCAGTTACTTTGCTAAAAGAAGAGTACTATAGGGTTTATGATTAATAAGATTATAATTAATATATATAAAGTACCTAGTATGTGCTTGCCAAATGGTAAATAACACTCTTTAACATAACCATTATTGTTACTAACAATAATAACAAATGTTTACTCTAAAGCATTGTATTTGGCATTTGCTTATAGATTATCTCACTTGGATCTTTATTTCTTGCAATGTGGAGGAAAAGATAACCTGAAAATATGCCTATTCTGTAACACTTAGAAAAGCTGGATAAAAAGTATAACAAACAGTTTATGTTATATAACAAACACAGGCAGACTTGAGTTTTAGGAAAGAAAAAAATCTCCAGGGTCAACAAATGAAATGAAAAATCAGGAACTCTCACAGTGAACTGATATTGGGATGCTCTGGGAAGGTTTTTTTGTCTGGACAATCAAAGGGGCTTGCTTTTCATAGCTATGGCGGGGATGGGAGATGAGGCTCTGGGCCTTGGAGAAGCCAAGAGCTGCAACTCAAATTCCCCTGCATAAAGCTGAGAATTTAGAGAAGTCATAAGTCAGTTTAAGAGAAAAAAAAATTGTCTGAAAAGTACAGAGACAACAGGAAGCTAAGGGTAAAAAAGCAAGTTTCCCGAAGAATTTGAAACCTTGGCCTGTGTGAAGTTTGAATGTATTCTACTTATGTGGAGTTTATACTATCTGTGTAGTCTTAGAATCCCAGCAGAAAAATTAACTGAAAACATAGTTCCAGGGACTTTCCTGGTGGCACAGTGGTTAAAAACGCGCCTGCCAATACAGGGGACACAGGTTCGATTCCTGGTCTGGGAAGATCCCTCATGCAGCAGAGCAACTAAGCCCGCGAGCCACCACTACTGAGCCCACATACTGCAACTACTGAAGGCCGCGCACCTAGAGCCCATGCTCCACAACAAAGGAAGCCACCACAATGAGAAGCCCATGCACCACAATGAAGAGTAGTTCCCGCTCGCCGCAACTAGAGAAAGCCTTAGCGTAGCAACGAAGACCCAACTCAGCCAAAAAACTCCATAGTTCCAGGCTGATACTGATCTTCAGTGATTAGTAGAAACAAAGACAATCCTCCCCCTCTCTCTCCCTATGGAGTACTAATTATCTCATTTAATTCTCATAACTATCCTGTGAAATAGATAATATTATCTCAATTTATAAAATAAATTTAAATTTAGGGAGGTTAAGCAACTTGTCCAAAGTCATCTAGCTATTATCTGAAAGAGCTGGGATTTGAACTTGATTGTTGTTCATTCAGTTGAAACACATTTATCAATATATCATACTGCCTAATCTTCTTTGTGCAAATCAATAGATAAATGCAACTGTTTCTTCTCAGGTTTAACAACTCAGTAAGAATGAAGGCAGCCAGAATCACAGGAAACCTGAAGGATTCCCCTGGGCTCTGTCTGCCAAAGCAGCTCAGTCCCCTCTGGTAACGGAACTTAGATTGCTGGAATACTCTGAACCAGGAAGAGAAAAAGCAATGGGCTGCCTGAGCTTGTGGGGCATGGGATACTGCCCATGGATCCTGGTTAGTGAAATTAATTGTATTAGAATAAACATACAATAGAAGTCCAAAGAGAACATATTTACTATTAGGGTTAAATCACGACAATAAAGCTGTTGTGATAAACACAAACATATGAAATTGAAAATCAGTGATGACAGCTTAGTCATATCAGGCTCAATCTCCAATATATTTCTGAATGTTATTTGGGTTGCATAGCATTGAGAAAATCCTGATTTACAAGCATAAGCAGCTGCAAATGTTAGCAGTTTTTTTTTAAATAAACACACATTCTTAGAAGCTTAAGCTAACACAGTGATCATCTTATGTGTATGCATGCTTTATAAAAATAGTTCTAAATATTTTTCAAAAATCAAATCAAATATTTGAGGATGTTCTGAAGCCACACACCTCCCCCCCATGCCCCCCAGCCAATGTTCCTACAGAACAAAATTTGGAACAACCAGACAAAAATTTCTCTGAGATCCCTCCATTCTCAGTCTAGGAGGCTATACAGCATACATGGTAAAGTGCACATTTATAAAAAGGAACCAGTACATCCCACCCCCTGCTCTCTTCCAGGGTGAAACTCTTAACCCTCCCACCTCTAATCCTGCCACCAAGACCATTATTACTCTACTTTTTGAGCTCCAATTCCCAGTTTCCCCCTTTTTCTACTCTTTACTCCAGCTAATCTCAAGTACTGACTGTACCCTGTCCATACCTTCTTACCTCCATGTGTTCATTCATACTGTTATCTTCAGCTTGGATTTATATTCATTACATTTTTGAAGGCTCATGATATGCTAAGCACCATGCTAGACAATTTACATACATTTTCTCATTACCTTCCATTATGATACATCCTACCCATCTTTATTTATTTGTAAATAATAACCATAAGTACTTACTTTATGCCATATATTATATGATGAGTGCCTTACACTAGCTCATTTAATCCTTGCAGCAGCCCATGAAACAGGGTAATACTATTGCCCTCATTTTATAATGAGAACACCGAGGCTCTGGAAGGTTAAAAAGCTTGGCCAAGGACTTCCCTGGTGATGCAGTGGTTAAGAATCCGCCTGTCAATGCAGGTGACACAGGATTGAGCCCTGGTCCGGGAAGATCCCACATGCCCCATAGCAACTAAGTCCATGTGCCACAACTACTGAGCCTGTGCTCTAGAGCCCACAAGCCACAACTAGTGAAGCCTGTGTGCCTAGAGCCTGTGCTCTGCAACAAGAGAAGCCACCGAATAAGAAGCCTGCACACCACAATGAAGAGTAGCCCCCGCTCACCGCACCTAGAGAAAGCCCGCACACAGCAATGAAGACCCAACGCAGCCCCAAATCAATAAATAAATTAATTTTTTTTAAAAAAGCTTGCCCAAGGCCAAGTAAGGGAGAGAATTCTCCCTGGAAAAGTGCTGTCTGAGCTCAGAGCCGAGATCTTAAAGGATAAGGTGAAGCTGTCAAGGGACAGTGGCATTCTAGACAGAGGGACAACATACACAAAGGCAGTGCAGTAGGAAACAGCATGGTATGCAGTCAGGAAAAAGATCAGCCTTCAGAATCAGCAGACCTGGGTTCAAATATCTATTTTTGTTTGTGGCCTCTTACTGCAACTGTAGTTTCTCATCTGTGCAATGGTGATAATAAACCACACCCTGTACAACTACTTCTAAGATTAAAGTTAAACATGATATGTAAAAGTGCCCAGCGCAGGCCTAGGCCCATGGTAGGTACTCGGTAATAAATGTTACCTCCCTTCCTTTCCCCTAGTTGGCAATTCAATAGACCATGGTCTTAAGAATGTCATTTCCATCTGTACTAGACCCCAGACATGTCTCCCTTCTACAAGTTCCCAAGTTTACTAGGGCTTTTGGAGGCGCAGTATACCAAAAGTCATTCACAATGTTATGAGATAACATTCTTAGCCACCACTTCTCAAAATGAGAGCCATTCCCACACCACTCACCTGTGTAGGCCATGTTCTTAGGGTTGCCATAAGGAGCCCCAGGCTGCACGGGGCTATAAACAGGGTTCATTGTGGACAACTGAGAATCCTACAGAGACACAAACAAACAAACAAAATACAGCATTGATTAATGATTGCTCATTCTCCCTGACATCAACTTCTGATCTATAATCTTCAGGTTACACTCATAGAGAAGCAACACGGTAGAGTAGAAAGAGGACTACAAAAAAGCCATTTGTTTGTATTTGGTCCTATGCTAGACACTTTTCCCATTGTACACATGAAGACACTGAGAGGCAGAGAGGTGACACAATTTGCCTAATGTCAACCCCGGCCTTTTGAGTCTCAGTTCAGTACTAGTCCCACTATCCCACAGATGCCTCTACCATGAGTGTACTGTGTGGCACTGGCCAAGTCCCGTCCCCTCTATGGGCTTCAGTGTCCTGATGTAAAATCAATTACTTTGGGCTCTCTGAGGCCCTTTCTAAATCTAAGGATGCTAGTCTAGAAGCTGGGAAAGGATGCAATTCTACTCTTCACCAGGGGACCCCGTGTACCTGGTGATAAACACACAGACTGCTGGAAGAGCAGCACGTGTGTCACCCACCTTTTGCACTTACAGAGGACAGGATACTAGTTACTAGCAGTTTTGGAAAAAAATGGGAATTTACCGCCATTGATCATTTTAATGCAAACAAAGAAACACAGCCAAGATCTCTTTCAAAGCTTATTCAAGGGAAAGAAACTTGGAAATTTCTGTGCAATAAGTGTCACCTGCACAAGTGATCTGTTAATTATCTTAATGAAGCACGTTCTCTATTCTGATTAACGGAAAATCTGTCATTAAGCTCTGTTACCCAGCCAATTTGTCCCACCTTGTTTAGGCAACCAACTCTGACACACAGGCCAACACATGTTTGAAAATGTCTCCAAACATATTATTTACACATCATAAAAATCAAACAATTCCCTCCTAACTAGGCTCACATGATAGATGGGCAATTTTTTAGGTCATAAACTTCTCCCATAGCACCTCAGGATAGGAAACAAGTCAAATGTTGAAGACAGGCAGTTAAAGTCAACAGGTGGCTTGGTGACGATTGCTCTGAGATTACTCTGTCCAGGGTTCTGGAATGAGAGGTGGAGGAAAGATGGGTTCCCAAAGAGAGGAAGGTGGGGCAGTCAAACAGGCAAAAAAGGAAATGATGTTGGTCAAATTCAGAGGATAGAACTTGAAATGTACCCAATGCGCAGCCCTGCCAAATCACCCCAGGGCAAGAGGCTAGATTAAACTACCACCAGCTGACAAACTGAAACTAGAACAATTTGAGGATAAAAGTTACAGGAGATATACACATTCCAGCACAATTTAAGGAAAAAACACGCAGTCAGAGTTATCCAAGAATACAGCCAAGTTCACTCTCTCTAAATATAAGCACTCTCCTGGCAAGGTGCTAATAAGAAAATTAAGAGAGTTCACAGATGTTAAAATACACTGCAAACTATAAAGTGGCATGCAGATGTAAATGATGACGGTGATTGCCTTGCATCTCTCTTCCACCCGGTTCTCTGCTAAATAAGCCAGAGTAAGGAAGACTGTGCTAAGCAGCACAACGGGCTCTGTAAACATCTGAGCACTCTCCTACGGAGAAGGTACTCTGTGCTGCTGATTGGACAAAGTTAGAAATTGCTTTTCATAACCAAAGAAACTCATCAGTTTTGAAACTGGTCTCCTGCTGCTCCAAAATGAGGGCCACAGTCTCAGGAGACCATGCCTGAGCAGCACTCCACAAGAGCATGGATTCCAATCTCAACTAATGACTGGCAGAAATGAGATCTGCCAGGGGTTAAGAATTTGGAATAAGAATAAGACAGCTACTTCTGGGGAGTGGCTCACAGGCAGACAGGGTTCCTGGCTTTCACGGGAAGGTTAGCCTTTACAACAGAATCCACACACTGTTAATAGTTTCAGGGACAGGCTAAAAATGAGTAGGAAGATCACAAGCTCTACAATCAGGCAGATTTAGGTTAAAATCCTAGAACTGCCACATACCAAATGTGGGACCACAGGCAAGTCCACTAACTTTCCTGAGCATCAGTTTCCTCTAGCCTCAAAATGGAAAAGAATAACACATACTTTGTAGAGTTGTTGTAAGGCTTTTGTGGGTTTTTTTTTAAAGCTAGGTTTACTGAGGTATAATATACATACAGTAAAATTTACTCCTTTTAGGTATACAGTTCTATGAGCCCTGAAAAATGTATATAGTTGTACAAACATCACCACAATTAAGATACAAAGTATTTTTATCACCCCCAAAAGTTCTCTCATCTTTGTGGTCAATACCCTGTCCACAACTCCCAGCTGTGGCTACAACTGATCTGTTTTCTGTTGTTCTTTTGTGTACTCACATATCAACTTTTATTTTAACAGATGAAAAAAGTGAGGCTGAAAAAAGGCAAATGAACAGTCCGAGGTCACAAAGTAAGTAAGGGACAAGGTCAAGATTAGCACCCCAAATGGATCAAAGACCTAAATGAGAGAGCTAATAACATAAAACTCTTAGAAGAAAGAAGAAAAGATAGCCTAAACCTTTGTGACCTCGGATTTGGCAATGGTAATTATGATACCAATAGCACAAACAATGAAAGGAAAAAAAATACATAAAATGGATTCATCAAAACTAAAAACTTTTGGGACTTCCCTGGTGGCACAGTGGTTAAGAATCCACCTGCCAATGCAGGGAATATGGGTTTGAGCCCTGGTCCGGGAAGATCCCACATGCCATGGAGCAACTAAGCCCGTGCGCCACAACTACTGATCCTGCACTCTAGAGCCCGTAAGCCACAACTACTGAAGCCACGCACCTAGAGCCCATTCTCGGCAACAAGAGAAACGCACTGCAACGAAGAGTAGCCCCTGTTCTCCGCAACTAGAGGAAGCCTGCGTGCAGCAACAAAGACCCAACGCAGCCAAAAATAAATACATAATAAATATATAAATGTATTTTTTAAAAAAGGAAAAGAAAACTAAAAGCTTTCGTGTATTAAAGGACAACATCAAGAAAGTGAAAGACAGGGGCTTCCCTGGTGGTGCAGTGGTTAAGAATCCGCCTGCAGGGGACACGGGTTCAAGCCCTGGTCCGGGAAGATCCCACATGCCGCGGAGCAACTAAGCCCGCGTGCCACAACTACTGAAGCCCGTGCGCCCTAGAGCCCGTGCTCTGCAACAAGAGAAGCCACTGCAATGAGAAGCCCGCGCTCCACAATGAAGAGTAGCCCCCGCTCGCCGCAACTAGAGAAAAGCCCGCACAGCACCGAAGACCCAACACAGCCAAAAATAAATAAATTAATTAATTAATTTAAAAAGAAAAGAAAGTGAAAGACAACCCACAGAATGACAGAAGATTTTTGCAGATCATTTACATAAGGGATTTGTATTTAAAATATATAAGTAACTCTTAGCGCAATAATAAAAAGGCCAATAACCCAATTTAAAAAATGGGAAAAGACTCTCAACATACATTTCTTCAAAGAAGTTATATACATGGCCAATAAGCACATGAAAAGATGCAAATAGAAACCACAAGATACCACTTCACATACACTAGGATGGCTATAATCAAAAAGATAATAAAATGTGTTGGCAAGGATGTGGAGAAATCTAGACCCTTATACAATGCTGGTGGGAATGTAAAACGATATGGCCACTTTGGGAAAACATATGACAGTTCCTCAAATAGTTAAACACAGAGTTACCACATGACCCAGCAATGCCGCTTCTAGATTTTTACCAAAAGAAATGAAAATGTATGAACACAAATGTTCATAGCAGCATTATCCATAATAGTCAAAAGGTGGAAACAATCCAAATGTTCAACTGATGAATGGATAAATGAAATGTGGTATATCCATACAATAGAATATTTGGAAATAAAAAGGAATGAAGTATTGATACATACTACAACATGGATGAACCCTGAAAACATATTAAGTGAAAGAAACCCATCATAAAAGGCCACATATTCTGTGATTCCATTTTTATGAAATGTCCAGAATAGGCAAATCTACAGAGGCAGAAAATAGATTTGTAGTTGTCTAGATTAGTTCATGATATATGAAATTCACATCTCTCTTAAAATAATTATTATAATGCAGTACTCACCCACATCTACTTTCACACATACCTACTTCCTGAACGTTTCTTCCTGATAACTCCATAAGCAATTCAAACTCACAACATTCAAAAGTAAACTCAACATTCTTCCGCAAGTCCATTCTTCCATCCAGTACTGGCCATCTCACAGTTACTGACAATCCATCCACCTGGCACTTTAAGCAAGAAACCCTGAAAGTCATCCTAAATTCCTCCCACTCTTTCACACCCAATCAATCACCAAGTCCTCATAAACTTACCTTTCTCATTGCTACTGCTCTCTAGTTCAAGTTTCAGTATCTCTTGTCTGAAATATTAAACAGTCCTAAGAGGACTCTTTTCCCCCATTCTAACCAACTCTAATTAATACTTGATATTCTTTATTAAAGCACAGGTTGGATAAGGGCATTACTCCCCTCAAAAGCCTTGGGAATAAAATCCCTACTCCTTCACATGGTATAGAAGATCCTCTATGCTCTATCTGGCATGGGGCTTAGGAATCTATGTATTTGTGTTTCCAAGGATATTTTGATACCCAGTTTGAAGACACTGCCTGAGACTTTCTATGCCAAATGCCATTTGTCTTACATAAGCTTGATAGAGGAATTGAGATACAGCAGTGAACCAGACTAATAAAAATTCCAGCTTACATTCCAGTTGGGAGGGGGGAGGAAGACACAAAATTTTTTTAAAAAGTAAAATATACTGTATATCAGATGGCAGTAAATGGTAGAGAAATCCTCTGAAGGTGGATAGGGAGTACCAAGGGGAGGAGGTACAATTTTAAATAAGATAGTTAGAGAAAGTGTTATTGAGTGACATCTAAGCAGAGACCTGAAAAAGCTGAAGGAGCAAGCCAGGCAGGTCTCTTGAGGGGAAACTGTCCAAGTAGAGAAAACAGCAAAGGCAAATGCCCTGAAGTGGAACCATGTCTGAGAAATAGCATGAAGGCCAGTTTAGCTGGAGCACACACAGTGAATGAAAGAGAAAAGAGTAGGCAGTGAGATCAGACAGGTGATGAAGGGCAAATCATGTACAGCCTTGTAGGCCAGTATAAAGACGTTGTTTTTTATTCTAAATGAGATTAGGAGTGTTTCAAGCAGAAGAGTGACTTGATTTGACTTCATTTTAAGAAGATTACTTTGACTGTTGAGCTGAGATCAGAGAGCAGGAAGACAAGAGGAGAATCAGGGAGATGAGTTAGGATGCTATTAAAATGATCCACATGAAAGGTAATGGTGGCTTGAAATAGGGTGGTAGCAGTGGTGGTGGTGGTGGGAAGTAGTCATATTTTGGGTACAATCTGAAGATCAAGCTGATGGGAATTACTAACAGATTGACTATATAGTATGAGAGGAAGAAAGACATCAAGGATGACTCCAAAGTTAACTTGAGAAACTGGAATAATAAAAATGCCATTTACTGGGATGAAAACTATGAAAGGAGCATGTTTTGGTGTGAAGGACAGAAATTTGGATTTGGACTTAAATTTGAGATGCCTAAGAATTCTGCTTAAAACAATGGCTGGTATACAATAAGCATTCTATAAAGGTAAACAACCATTACTACTATTATAAATATTACCTCTACTACCAGCAGCTACTATTTATTGAAGATCTACCAGGTGACAAGTACTGTGCTACTGACTTACCTTATTAGTCCCAATGAGTCTTATAAGATCACAATGATCTTGCAAAATAGGTATTATTTTCACTGTACTATAGGTGGATAAACTTAAGTCCAGAGAAATGAAGCAACTTGCCCAAAGTCTCATAACTAAGAATTGAGAGAATAACCAGGTCTTCTGATTCCAATGTCCAAGCTACTTCCACTGTGCTAGATGAGTTTGAGTTTTCCAGTCTCCCTAGCCTCCCAACCCAGCACTGGTTTCTCCTCTGGAATAGCAGGCCCCTCCCTAACCCTCCTTTAACTCGGGGTCCCTTGTGCTCTGTTTGGACCCTGACAGATCCCACCAGTTCAAATCTACCTACTGGGTCCCTGCTGGACACACACAGGCAGTTATGAGAGAATAAAAGCACTGTCTGCCTGACTTCTATTCCTGCCAGCTGTCTAGGATCTTAGCTGCCATATGCTCCCGATCCAACCTGATTTTGCTTCTTAAGTAAGACAAGTAAGATAAGTGCCTGCTGTGCAAGTCCCGTATAGAATTTCCCCTGTTCCCTGGGGTTGAACCACAGTAAGTCTACATTACTTGTGTCAGCAAACACAACTCTGCAATAGCTTCCCATCTTATTCAGAATAAAATCCAAAGTCCTTATAAAGGTCTACAGGACCTTATATGATCTGGTCTCACATGCCCACCTCTCTAGTTGCAACTCCTACCACTATTCCTTGCTTTCTCCACCCCACTCACAATGACCTCCTTGTTCCCTGAACACACATGTATGCTTATGCCTCAGGGTCTTTGCATTTGCGTTTTCCCACACCTAAAATGCCCTTCCCCCAGATATTCAAATGGCATACTCTCTTACTTCATTCAGGTCTCTGCACAAATTTCACCTTGCCAGAAATTACTTCCTTAACCAACCTATCTAAAAATAACTCCTACTGTTATTCTCTGTCCCCAATTCCTGCTTTACTTTTCCTACTGACATCAATCACTAACTGATATATTTTCTTGCATATTTGTTTATTCTTTCCCCCATTAGAGTTATAAGTTCCATGAGAACAAGGATTCTGTTTATTTTGTCTCGTGTCTCCAATTCTCAGAATACTACCAGCATATAATGGGCACTAAATGCATAGTTGAATAAATAACGAACCATCCTTCATGCTACTCCAAAAAACAACTCTGGAAAAAGTTTCAAGGTGCTTGGCACTTCTCGGCATATCTCAGTCAACTACTTGGCTTCACATCTCTACAGCATTTACTTCCAATATTCAGAGAAGCCTCTACCGATAGCTCATCTTGGGCAGAACAAGCAATGGTGAGCCAGGTGGTGGCATGATGACTGAGGAAAACAGAGGTGCTAAAGACCTCCCTCCTAGTGGAGCTGGCATTCATTCCCAGACCGTTTTGCAAATAGCCTGCTGCTGCCCTCAAAACCACCTGAACTATTCCTTTCAAATGAACAGCAAAATCTATGAGCACAAAATGACAAGAAAAAAGTTCCAGGGTTGAAGGATGAACACTTGGAAGTACCATATGCACAACAGGTTGCAGTGCTTAAAATTAGTGTTGTAGTTTACAAACTACTTAAAAATTTTTAAAGAACTTTACCATTTACAAAGCTCATACAGATGGTCCCCAAATCAGGATGGTTCGCTTAAGATTTTTCAACTTTACAATGGTATCAAAGCAATACGCATTCAGTAGGAATATACTTTGAATTCTGAATTTTGTTCTTTTCCTGAGCTAGTGGTATGCAGCACAAAACTCTCTTGTGATGCTGGGCAGCAGCAGCAGCAGTGAGCTGCAGCTCCAAGTCAGCCATGTGATCGAGGGTAAAGAACCAATTTACACTTGCAACCATTCTGTAAAAATATAACCATCCTGTTTTTCACTTAAAATATAGTATTCAATAAATTACACGAGATATTCAACATTACAAAAATAAACTTTGTGTTAGACGATTTTGCCCAACTGTAGGCTGCTGTGTTCTGAGCATGTTTAAAGTAGGCTAGGCTAAACCATGATGTTTGGTAGGTTAGGTGTATTAAATGCATTTTCAATTCACAATGGGTTTATTGGGATGTAACCCCATTGTAAGTTGAGGAAGATCTGTAGTTTACAATGAGATTTTAGCCACTATTTCACTTGATCCTTTGAAGTAAGCAACATAAGGATTATTAATTTCATCAGACAGATAAAGAAATTAAAGCTTAAAGTTTTAATGCATATTAGGATGAACACTGTAGGGAAAAGATATAGATAGTGTCTGCCCAAAGGAGGTTATGGTCTAGCTAGGGAATTTTAAAAGTTAAATAAAAATAAAGATGCCATAAGTAACACAAGGAGATGGAATTTCTGGAATACTTAAACTGCTTAGCAAACTCTTCCCTAAAAGCAACAATAAAACTGAACAAGATTGTCAAAAACAACCATTTCGGGCCTCTGAAAATTAACCAAAGGCATACATCAAGCTGAGAAATGTTTATTCAAGAAGAATTATTGAACCATATTAAGAACAGTGAGAATCTGTGGCATTTTAGCCTGAAGCTGCTCCTACCCCACAACCCCCAGCTCCCTGGGGGTAATTCCATCAGGCCAGGCCAAGAGGATGGCTCTTGCCAGAGTGGGCTGATTTAATTTGAAGCTGAGTGTAGAAAATTTGCTCTGGATATTGCCCAGAGTCACTGTCAAAAACAATAGAGGGACAATCTGGGGAACAATAGTAAGTTATCCAGGAAGGCCACTACTACAGCTGGCCTAAGGTCATAATGTTAGTTAGGGAAGGCAACAGGTATGCAGATAAGCCAGAAATTTTAAAGGGGGTGCTGGGGAGCAAAAGATAAGACCCACTATGGGATCCCTGGTGATCTATAAGGTTTCATACTTGCTAAGGAGAAACTGGAGAGGTCCTAGCTATCTACTGATCCTATGTGAATGTAAGGTCTTGAACACACTGAAAGTAAAGGTTGGAGCAGAACTGCAAATTGCCTGGACTTTGAATGCATTCCCCGATCAACAAACAAATCCATCAACAAAAGGTAGAAGATTTCCTAGCCTAGGACTGAAGCCAGTCATTGTTGATCGCTAATCTATGCTGACCCAGGGGTGACCTTTAAGAAGCCAAGTTTAAAAATTAAAACAATAATTTTAAAAATATGACCAGAATAAACTACTTGCATGCTAAATAAATAATTAAATAAATATGCATGGTTAAAAAGACAGACATCAGCAGTCACACACTACAAAGGAGACAGATACTACAGAATTGTCTGAACAAGTCACTGAATAAACCAAAAAACAAACAAACAAACAACAAAAACCAACACAAAAAAACCCCAGCAACAACCCTCCCATCTGCTAGTGGTGGAAGAATCTGAATCAAGAGTTGCTATATTATCTAAAACATAGTTTTTCAACAAAAAAATCATAAAACATGCAAAGAAAGAGGGAAGTGTGACCCATTTACCAGGGGGAAATAAAAAAGGAGACTACATATCGATATTGTTTCTATAGGGGCCCAGATGTTGGAATCAGCAGATAAATATTTCAAAGCAGCTATTATAAGTACTTAGAAGAACTAAAGGAAGCCATATTTAAAGAATTAAATGAAAGTATGATGATAATTACTCATCAAATAGAGAATGTCAATAAATAGAAATTATAAAAAGAACCAAATGGAAATTGTTCATTTTGTTTTGTTTTTTCACTTTTGGCCATGCTGCACAGCATGTTGGAACTTAGTTCCCTGACTAGGGATGAAACCCATGCCCCCTGTAGTGGAAGTGCACAGTGTTAAATGCTGGACCACCAGGGAAGTCCCTGGAAGTTGTATTCTGAAATGAAACATTCAAGAGGACTCAAAAACAAATCTGAGCTGGCAGAACAAAGAATCATCGAACTCAAAGAGAGATCAACATAGATAATGCAATCTAAAAAACAAAAAGAAAAAATGAAAAATGAAGTCAGAGAGCTGTGGGAAACTCTGGAGCAAACCAACATACAAGTAATGGGAGTTTGAGCAAGAAGAAAGAAAGGAGTAGAAAAAATATCTGAAGATATAATCATCAAAAGCTTCCCAAATTTGATTTTAAAAACAAACAACATTAAACTACACCCAAGACAGACAGTGAACTCCAAGTGGGCTAAACACAAAAAGAGCCACACCTGTACACATCACTAACTATTGAAAGTCAAAGAGAAAATTTTGAAAGTGGCAAGAGAAAAAGGCTTATCAGATAAAAGGGATCAACAATAAGATTAACAGCTCAATTCTCATTAGAAACAATGGAGGCCAGCAGCAGTGGAATAATAAACATGCTGAAAGAAAGAAAATAAAAGTACCAACCATGATTTCTGATGCCAGTAAAACTATCATTCAAAATTAAACATAAGGGACTTCCCTGGTGGCACAGTGGTTAAGAATCTGCTTGCCAGTGCAGGGGACATGGGTTCAAGCCCTGGTCCAGGAAGATCCCACATGCCATGGAGCAACTAAGCCCGTGAGCCACAACTATTGAGCCTGTGCTCTAGAGCCCACAAGTCACAACTACTGAGCCTGCATGCCACAACTACTGAAGCCTGAATGCCTAGAGCCTGCGCTCTGCAACAAGAGAAGCCACTGCAATGAGAAGCCCACACACAACAAAGAGTAGCCCCTGCTCTCCTCAACTAGAGAAAGCCCATGGGCAGAAATGAAGACCCAACACAGCCAAAAATTAAAATAAATAAATAAATATATTTTTCAAAAAATCCAAAATTAAAGGCATAAAGACATTCCCAAACAGATAACAACTGAGGTGATTCACTGCTAGCAACCTGCCTTTCAAAAACTCTAAAGACAAACTAAAGCCTTCTGGCTGAAAGGAAATGGCACTACAGAGCAATTCAAATCCACATGAAAAGATAAAGAGCACCAGTAAAGGCGATTACATAGGTAAATATAAAGATAGTATAAATATTTTTCTCTTAATACACTTAAAAGACAGTTATATACAATAACTTTAAAACTATATTGTTGGGTATATGAAAATATAAAGATTTAATTTACAGAAAAACAAGGGCACAAAGTAAAAGACAGGGAAAATGGAGCTATACCTGAACAAAGTTTCTAAATTTTATTGAAATTAAGTTAGTTTATATTTGAAGTAGATTGTATATGAAGTAGATTATAATCAATATGTAATTTGTAAAAAATGAAGATATACATTTAACCCCCAAAACAACCACTAAGAAAACAACTTTTAAAATTTAATAAAAATATCAATGATATCAACAATAAAAAGGAACAAACCACTGATACATATCACAGCATGAATTAACCTTGAAAATATTGGACTAAGTTTAAGAAGCCAGAGCAAAAGACAACACATTGTGTGATTCCATTTATACAAAATGTTCAGAAAGGGCAAATCTATAGAAGCAGATAGATAAGAGGCAAGAAGAACTACAATCCTGCAGCCTCTGGAATGAAAACCACATTCACAGACAGCAAAATGAAAAGGCAGAGGACTATGTACCACATGAAGGAACAAGATAAAACCCCAGAAAAACAACTAAATGAAGTGGAGATGGGCAATCTTCCAGAAAAAGAATTTAGAATAATGATAGTGAGATGATCCAGGACCTTGGAAAAAGAATGGAGGCAAAGATCGAGAAGATACAAGAAATGTTTAACAAAGGCCTAGAAGAATTAAAGAATAAACAAACAGAGATGAACAATACAATAACTGAAAAGAAAAATACACTAGAAGGAATCAATAGCAGAATAACTGAGGCAGAAGAATGGATAAGTGACCTGGAAAACGGAATGGTGGAATTCACTGCCACAGAAAAAAATAAAGAAAAAAGAATGAAAAGAAATGAAGACAGCCTAAGAGACCTCTGGGACAACATTAAACACACCAACATTCGCATTATAGGGGTCCCTGAAGGAGAAGAGAGAGAGAAAGAACCCAAGAAAATATTTGAAGAGATTATAGTCAAAAACTTCCCTAACATGGGAAAGGAAATGAGCACCCAAGTCCAGGAAGCGCAGAGAGTCCCAGGCAGGATAAACCGAAGGAGAAACACACCGACCGAGACACATAGTAATCAAACTGGCAAAAATTAAAGACAAAGAAAAAGTAATGAAAGCAGCAAGGGAAAAATGACAAATAACATACAAGGGAACTCCCATAAGGTTAACAGCTGATTTCTCAGCAGAAACTCTACAAGCCAGAAGGAAGTGGCACAATATATTTAAAGTGATGAAAGGGAAGAAACTACAACCAAGATTACTCTACCCAGCAAGGATCTCATTCAGATTCAATGGAGAAATCAAAAGCTTTACAGACAAGCAAAAGCTAAGAGAATTCAGCACCACCAAACCAGCTCTATAGAAAATGCTAAAGGAACTTCTCTAAGTGGAAAGCACAAGAGAAGAAAAGGACATATAAAAACAAAACATAACAATTAAGAAAATGGTAATAGGAACATACATATCAATAATTACCTGAAACATGAATGGATTAAAGACACAGGCTTGCTGAATGGATACAAAAACAAGACCCATATATATGCTGTCTATAAGAGACCTGCTTCAGACCTAGGGACACATACATACTGAAAGTGAGGGGATGTAAAAAGATATTCCACGCAAATGGAAATCAAAAGAAACGTGGAGGGCTTCCCTGGTAGCGCAGTGGTTGAGAGTCCTCCTGCCAATGCAGGGGACATGGGTTTGTGACCCGGTCTGGGAAGATCCCACATGTCGCGGAGCAGCTGGGCCCCTGAGCCATGGCCGCTGGGCCTGCGCGTCCGAAGCCTGTGCTCCACAATGGGAGAGGCCACAACAGTGAGAGGCCCGCGTACAGCAAAAAAAAAAAAAAAAAAAAAAAACAAGAAAGAAAGGTGGAGTAGCAATACTCATATCAGATAAAATAAACTTTAAAATAAAGAATGTTACAAGAGACAAGGAAGGACACTACATAATGATCAAGGGATCAATCCAAGAAGAACATATAACAATTATAAATATATATGCACCCAACATAGGAGCACTTCAATACATAAGGAAACTGTTAACAGCTATAAAAGAGGAAACTGACAGTAACACAATAATAGTGGGGTACTTTAACACCTCACTTACACCAATGGACAGATCATACAGACAGAAAACTAATAAGGAAACACAAGCTTTAAATGCCACAACAGACCAGATAGATTTAATTGATATTTACAGGACATTCCATCCAAAAACAACAGATTACACTTTCTTCTCAAGTGCACACAGATCATTCTCCAGGATATATCACATCATGGGTCACAAATAAAGCCTCGGGAAACTGAAGAAAACTGAAATCATACCAAGAATCTTTTCCGACCACAACACTATGAGATTAGAAATCAACTACAGGGAAAAAAACACATGGAGGCTAAACAATATGTTACTAAATAACCAAGAGATCACTGAAGAAATCAAAGAGGAAATTTTAAAATGCCTAGAGACAAATGACAATGAAAACACAACGATCCAAAACCTATGGAATACAGCAAAAGCAGTTCTAAGAGGGAAGTTTATAGCAATACAATCCTACCTCAAGAAACAAGAAAAATCTCAAATAAACAATCTAACCTTACACCTAAAGGAACTAGAGAAAGAAGAACAAACAAAACCCAAAGTTAGTAGAAGGAAAGAAATCATAAAGATCAGAGCAGGAAAAAATGAAATAGAAACAAAGAAAACAATAGCAAAGATCAATAAAACTAAAAGCTGGTTCTCTGAGAAGATCAACAAAATTGATAAACCTTTAGCCAGACTCATCAAGAAAAAGAGGGAGAGCACTCAAATCAATAAAATTAGAAACGAAAAAGGAGAAGTTACAATGGACACCAGAGAAACACAAAGCATCCTAAAAGGCTACTACAAGCAACTCTATGCCAATAAAATGGTCAATCTGGAAGAAAGGGACAAATTCTTAAAAAGGTATAACCTTCTAAGGCTGAACCAGGAAGAAAGAGAAAATATGAACAGACCAATCACAAGTAATGAAATTGAAACTGTGATTAAAAATCTTCCAACAAACAAAAGTCCAGGACCAGATGGCTTCACAGGTGAATTCTATCAAACATTTAGAGAAGAGCTAACACACATCCTTCCCAAACTCTTCCAAAAAATTGCAGAGGAAGGAACACTCCCAAACTTATTAAACAAGGCCACCATCACCCTGATACCTAAACCAGACAGAGATACTACAAAAAAAGAAACTTACAGACCAAAATCACTGATGAATATAGATGCAAAAATCCTCAACAAAATACTAGCAAACAGAATCCAACCACACATTAAAAGGATCATACACCATGATCAAGTGGGATTTATCCCAGGGATGAAAGGATTCTTCAATATATGCAAATCAATCAATGAGATACACCAGATTAACAAAGTGAAGAATATAAAAACCATATGATCATCTCAATAGATGCAGAAAAAGCTTTTGACAAAACTCAACACCCATTTATGGTAAAAACTCTCCAGAAAGTGGACACAGAAGGAACCTACCATAACATAATAAAGCCCATATGACAAACCCACAGCAAACATTATTCTCAATGGTGAAAAACTGAAAGCATTTCCTCTAAGTTCAAGATCAAGACAAGGATGTCCACTCTCACCACTATTACTCAACATAGTTTTGGAAGTCCTAGCCACAGCAATCAGAGAAAAAAAAGAAATAAAAGGAATACAAATTGGATAAGAATAAGTAAAACTGTCACTGTTTGCAGATGACATACTACTATACATAGAGAATTCTGAAGATGTCACCAGAAAACTACTAGAGCTAATCAATGAATCTGGTAAAGTAGCAGGATACAAAATTAATGCACAGAAATCTCTTGTATTCCTGTACACTAACAATGAAAGATCAGAAAGAGAAATTAAGGAAACAATCCCATTCACCATTGCAACAAAAAGAATAAAATACTTAGGAATAAACCTACCTAAGGAGGTAAAAGACCTGTACTCAGAAAACTATAAGACACTGTTGAAAGAAATCAAAGACAACACAAACAGATGGAGAGATATACCATGTTCTTGGATTGGAAGAATCAATATTGTGAAAATGACTACACTACCCAAAGCAATCTACAGATTCAATGCAATCCCTATCAAATTATCAGTGGCATTTTTTACAGAACTAGAACAAAAAATGTTAAAATTTGTATGGAGACACAAAAGACCCCAAATAGCCAAAGCAGTCTTGAGAGAAAAAAATAGAGCTGGAGGATCAGACTCCCTGGCTTCAGATTATACTACAAAGCTACAGTAATCAAGACAATATGGTACTGGCACAGAAACAGAAATATAGAGCAATGGAACAGGATAGAAAGTCCAGAGATAAACCCATGCACCTATGGTAAACTAATCTATGACAAGGGAGGCAAGGATATACAATGGAGAAAAGACAGTCTCTTCAATAAGTGATGCTGGGAAAACTGGACAGCTACATGTAAAAGAATGAAATTAGAACATTCCCTAACACCATATACAAAAATAAACTTAAAATGGATTAAAGACCTAAATGTAAGACTGGACACTATAAAACTCTTAGAGGAAAACACAGGAAGAATACTCTTTGACATAAATCACAGCAAGATCCTTTTTGACCCACCTCCTAGAGTAATGGAAATAAAAATAAACAAATGGGGCCTAATGAAACTTAAAAGCTGTTGCACAGCAAAGGAAACTATAAGCAAAATGAAAAGATAACCCTCAGAATGGGAGAAAATATTTGCAAATGAATCAACAGACAAAAGATTAATCTCCAAAATATATGAACAACTCATGAAGCTCAATATTAGAAAAACAAACAACCCAATCAAAAAATGGGCAGAAGACCTAAATAGACATCTCTCCAAAGAAGACATACAGATGGCCAAGAGGCACTTGAAAAGCTGCTCAACATCACTAATCATTAGAGAAATGCAAATCAAAACTACAATGAGGTAGTTCATTCACCTCACACTGGTTAGAATGGGCATCATCAGAAAATCTACAAACAACAAATGCTGGAGAGGGTGTGGAGAAAAGGGAACCCTCTTGCACTGTTGGTGGCAATGTAAATTGATACAACCACCATGGAGAACAGTATGGAGGTTCCTTAAAAAACTAAAAACAGAATTACCATATGACCCAGCAATCCCACTACTGGGCATATACCCAGAGAAAACCATAATTCAAAAAGTGCTGCATGCTCATTGCAGCACTATTTGTACAACAGCCAGGTCATGGAAGCAACCTAAATGCCCATCAACAGAGGAATGGATAAAGAAGATGTGGTACATACATACAATGAAATACTACTCAGCCATAAAAAGGAACAAAATTGGGTCATTTGTAGAGACGTAGATGGACCTAGAGACTTTCATACAGAGTGAAGTAAGTCAGAAAGAGAAAAACAAATATTGTATATTAATGCATATATATGGAATCTAGAAAAATAGTACAGATGAACCAGTTTGCAAGGCAGAAATAGGAACACAGATGTAGAGAACAAACGTATGGACACCAAGGGAGGAAAGCGTGGTGGGGGGGGGATGAATTGGGAGATTGGGATTGACATGTATACACTAATATGTATAAAATAGATAACTAATAAGAACCTACTGTATAAAAACTAAATAAATAAAATAAATAAAGGCAAAAAAAAAAAAGGAGCAGATAGATATTTGGTTACCTGGAGAGGGAATGGGGATTGACATCACATGAGAGCAAAAGATCTCTTTGGGGTAACTAAAAATGGTCTAAAACTGGATTTTGGTGATAGTTGCACAACTCTGTAAATTCACTAAAAAGCACTGAATTGTACACTTAAAATGGTTGAGTTTTATCATATATAAGTTATACCTCAATAAAGCTATTTAAAATAATACAAATTGGTAATTTTTGAATCAGCAAAGAAAAATACAGATTTTTAAAAATAAGCTGAAAGGAATTAAGTTATTTAATTGAATACCCTCATTTTATACACGTGAACTGAAACCTCTTGTGCCAAGCTCTGAGCAAAGTGTTACTAGGTCAGATATAACAGGACATAATTTCTGTCCCTGGGGTGTTTATATGAGGGAGAGAGACATGGACTGAGAATTAATAGCAAAACTGTACTGCTATTATATTGAGCGCTAGAATTTAAAGAAAGAACAACTAATTTAAGGGGGGGAGAAATGCTCTAACTGCCACTAGATGGCAATATGCTCAGTTAAAGGATTCTATTTCCCACTCTCTAGTAGTTAAGTGTGGCTATGTGGTTAGTTCTGCTCAATGAGATATAACTGAAATATAGTATAGGACTTATGCTTAAAGCCTGCTTAAAGGGAACAGTGTTAGCTGGGGGAGGTGCCCTTCCTTCTCCCCTTACTCGTTCCTGCTATCTAGAATTAGGACATAATGACTGGAGCTCATCAGCCTTTTCCATGAAGCGACCTTGAGAATGGAAGTCTCAAACCAAGGACAGCAGGAGTCTGGATCCTTGATCATTTCAGCCCTGGACTACCTCTGTACTCATTTACATGGGAAAATAAAGCCCTATGTTTTTAAACCACTGTTATTTTAGATTTGTTATATGTAGCTGAACCTAATCCTATTTAATTGGGGAGAGAGATATATAAGATTTCAGAAGAATGTGTCATTTAATCTATGTTTTGAAGGATGACAGGAATTCTACAGGGAGAAGGGGAAGGAAAAGCCATTCGTGAAACTATACCATGAGAGAGCAAGGCACATTCAGAGAATACTGAATAGTTCTGAAAGGCTGGGACACAGAATCTGAGGGAAAACATGGCAGGAATATTATCATCCTGTCCCCATTTCTCAATTGTGTCCTCTCAGCTCTTATGAAGGACCCCAGAGAATTCCCTGGAGGTCCAGTGGTTAGAACTCTGCACTTTCACTGCCGAGGGTGCAGGTTCAATCCCTGGTCAGGGAACTAAGATCCAGCAAGCCGTGCAGCACAGCTAAAAAAAAAAAAAAAATCTCAGAAAGTCAAATTGGGCATGGCTACAGGCCATTTTATGATCCCAGAGCTCTCTGAACTTGTCTGTTATAAATACTTGTTGCAGCTGTAATTTGCTTGCCCAATTTCTTTCTTCCTGCTACCTTTTAAGCAACATAAGGTCAAGGGACCATATCTGTTTTATTCACTACTGAATTTCTAGTAAAGGGCCTGGTATAAAGCAGGGTGTTCAGTAAACATTTTTTTTTTTTTTTTCCTGTACGCGGGCCTCTCGCTGTTGTGGCCTCTCCCGTTGCGGAGCACAGGCTCCGGATGCGCAGGCTCAGCGGCCATGGCTCACGGACCTAGCCGCTCCGCGGCATGTGGGATCTTCCCGGACCGGGGCACGAACCCGTGTCCCCTGCATCGTCAGGCGGACTCTCAACCACTGCGCCACCAGGGAAGCCCCCAGTAAACATTTTTGACTAGATCAATGAAGTAACTAATGAGTAAGTTAAAAGAAATCGTTATTGGAATTCAATAGTTTAACATCACATTAACTTCTTATCAAATTTAAGAAAACACAGTTTCGGCATTTTTTCCCCTTAATTCTATACACAAGGAAGCCCAGCTGTTTGTTTGTTTTAATAGATCTTTATTGGAGTATAATTGCTTCACAATAATCTAGGTGGTCGCAAAGCACCGAGCTGATCTCCCTGTGCTATGAGGCTGAAGGAAGCCCAGTTCTTATAGCAGCTATCTACTTCTTCATACTGTCTGCCAAATGTAATCAGACTGCACATTATAATTCTGCGTTTTACAGTTCTGTATATATCATTTCGTCTCAGAAAATATTTCAATTTAAAGATGAAATGGAGAACTCTGATTTCTAGGAATCTGCCAAGAGGATCTCAGTATCAAAAAGGCTCCCACAGTTAACAGATCTTTCCATCTAAAGGCTCAATACCACCTCTTGTGCCTACCTGTAAATGAAATGCTTATTGCAAAATGTCACATTCTAACGACTAAAGCATTCAGCCCATTGAAACGGCTTTAAGAAAATGGCTTTTTCCTAGTCAAAAACACAACAAAATTGTCTTTCACGCCAAATGCTTGCAAATAATACAAAATTTCTTCTCAAGGTTTTTGTTTTGTTTTGTTTTGTGTTTAAGGGCAAACAAATCTCCCTTAATATAGAATCCAATTATTCATTAAACCTCACAAGTACTTGGGACTTACTATGTGTCATTTCTCTGTCCTTAAAATAATTCATCTTTTAGTGGGGAAACAGTTTTGTAAAAGAATGACTACAATAAAAGTGTTATATTTTAAAACAAAGTGCTTAAAACAGAGAGAAGTCATCTTGTTTGGAAGAAGGGTCAAGGAAAGCTTTCATAGTGCAGCACTTTTATAGCTTATAAGGATGGTGCAAGAGTTAACAATTACAACTTCACAGATTAAAGAAACAGAATCCAAAAAGTTAAATGATTTAGTTCAAGATTCCAGAGGTGGTTAGTGGAAAGCCAGGGACTATAACCTAGGTCTTTAGATTCCAAGTCCTGTGCCCTTCCATGACATCACACTGTTTCACAATCCAGGCGTGATACCTAAAATGGTTGTAATTTCAAAATAACATTTTCTTGCCTTCACACTTTAGAATCCAGCAGATTTGATCTTCTCTGAGTTCCCCTGAACATACTATACTCTCTTGCCTCTGAGTCTTTACACATGCTATTCTCTCTGTCTGAAATACCACCCTTCTCAATCATAGGGGTTTCTTCCTCAGTCTCCCTATCTTTTAGTCTGGACAATTCCTACTCTTCTTTTCAGGGCTCAATTAAATGCTACTTTCATTGAGAAGCTTCTGTAGTATTTACCACATTACACAGTTGACTCTCAAACAATGCAGGGATTAGGGATGCAAACCAACCAAGCAGCCGAAAATCCAAGTATAACTTTTATAGTCAGCCCCCATATCCATGGTTCAGCATCTTTGGATTCAACCTCCCATGGATTGTGTAGTACTGTAGTACGTATTTATTGCAAAAAATCCATGTGTAAGTGGAACCATGCAGCTCAATCTGTGTTGTTCAAGAATCAACAACTGTAGGGACTTCCCTGGTGGCGCCATGGTTAAGAATCCGCCTGCCAATGCAGGGGACACAGGTTCGAGCCCTGGTTCAGGAAGATACCACAGGCTGCGGGGCAACTAAGCCTGTGCACCACAACTACCGAGCCTGCGCTCTGGAGCCCGCGCGCCACAACTGCTGAAGCCGGCACGCCTAGAGCCCGTGCTCTGCAACAAGAGAAGCCACTGCAATGAGAAGCCTGCGCACCTCAATGAAGAGCAGCCCCCGCTCGCCACAACTAGAAAAAGTCCGTGTGCAGCAATGAAGACCCAAGGCAACCAAAAATTAATTAATTAATTAATTAATTTAAAAGAGTCAACTGTAATGTAATTGTATCACACTCCTGCTCGTAAAGCACATGACAGCAGGGATCCCTGACACCTAGAACAAAGTCAGGCACAAAGTATGTGCTTTGCTCTGAGCCTTCGCGTCCGGAGCCTGTGCTCCGCGACGGGAGAGGCCACGACAGTGAGAGGCCCGCATACTGTAAAAAAAAAAAAAAAAAAAAAAAAAAAAAAAAAAAAAAAAAAAAAAGTATGTGCTTTGAAAATATTTGCTGAATAAACACAGTTTCACAACCACATAATACAATGACTGTAAATTATCACACAACTCTAAAGCAAAGTTATAATTTGCTGGAAATGGGTTGCTGCGGCCACACTTGCTATAGCATCCCAAACTACAAGAAACAGTGAGTGATCAGGCATTTCTAGAGAGACTATGATTCAGCAATCCTGAGAGTCCCTCTTTAATGGTTACACACAAGAGGCTAGATTTGCAATGCAAAGATATAAACCATATCTTTTTAGATAAGGCCTGTGACACAGTATAAAAATAATGGTGCTCCTTTTGAAAAGTACAAGTGCCATATTATCCATCACTTTCTAGTTGCAGAGAGCTAGTTGGAAGAGGACTATGGTCATGACACCCAATAGCTTTACTTATTTTTATTTAGAAGCGAAAACTGAGGCACAGAGAAGGGAAAGGACTACCCTAGAAATACATGGCAAGTCAGGGCTGTGGACAGTGCCCTGAACAAAACCCAGGTCTCCTGCCCTTAGACTGGAGGCTTTCCACTGTATCACCTTGCTACCATCCTCTGGATGGACAGATGATCAAACAATTAAGTGGAAAGAGAAATGAACAAATAAGCTGTATGACAATACAGTTCCAGGAATGCCCCTCTGCCCTTTTGCTGGTCCTGTGTCTTTCTTGGCATTTCATTTTTTAAATATTTATTTATTTATTTGGCTGCACTGCGTCTTAGTTGCAGCATGTGGGATCTAGTTCCCTGACCAGGGATCAAATCTGGGCCCCCTGCATTGGGAGCGTGGAGTCTTAACCACTGGACCACCAGCGAAGTAAGTCCCTTTCTTGGCATTTTAGATCTATCTGTCATGAGACATAGGATACTAAGGGAATATAAAGAATTGCAGGTATTTGTTTGAAGAACCCATTCAGTCAAAGTGTAACCAGAATATGTTAGTTCTCTGAAGCAAACCCATGAAGCCCACTATATTGGGAATTCTCAACAGTAAGTTTATAGCACCCAAAGTCATCACCTTTCCTGGGGAAGTAACATGTGCAAAGTGCTGCCTAACAATTTCATATAATATGGTTAAGAACATAGGTCTTTATTTATATTTATTTTTGGCTTCATTTGGTCTTCGTTGCTGCACGCTGGCTTTCTCTAGTTGCGGCTAGCAGGGGCTACTCTTCGTTGCAGTGCACAGGCTTCTCATTGTGGTGGCTTCTCTTGTTGCAGAGCACAGGCTCTAGGCACATGGGCTTCAGCAGTTGTGGCATGCAGGCTCTAGAGTGCAGGCTCAGTAGTTGTGGCACACAGGCTTAGTTGCTCCACAGCATGTGGGATCTTCCCGGACCAGGGCTTGAACCTGTGTTCCCTCCATTGGCAGGTGGATTCTTAACCACTGCACCACCAGGGAAGCCCAAGAACATAGGTTTTTAATTCACCGCAGCTGTGAGGCCTTGGATAGCTTATTTAATTTCAGTTTCCTCTTCTGTATAGTGGAAATACCAGGGGTAACTACATCCTAGGATTGTTGAGAGGATTAAATGAGACAATGTATGTTTTGCCAGAAGACATGTAAACGCTTAACAAGTGTTGGCTTTATCATTATTTCATCTGGGGAAACATCCTCATCATATGTGATTTCAATGGCCTGGGACCCACAATGTCCATAGTGACACCCAGGACTATCCTCTTCTCAGGTCTATGGCTTTAGAAGGGTAATTAGAAAGCCTCAAAAGAGTAAGAGGGGTACGAGTCACCTTGAGGCTATCTGCTACAGGAAGGCAATTATTTCCTCATCTATAAAATGGAAACACTACCATTTAATCCAAAGAATTGCTATGAAGATGAACAGGGAGCCATGAAGGATTAAAGTAACAAAGCTCCATAAACATATCTGTGTTTTAGAACAATATTTCATGAGAAGATGGAGGATAGACTGGCAGAAGAGAAACAGAAGGTCTTAACTAAAAAAAAAGGCGAAAGAGAAAAGAAGGAAAAAATATAAGAAATATTTTGGAGTCAGAACTGACAGGATTCAGAAACTATATGCAGGGCTTGATGAGGGGAAAGTAAAGGGTTTCTAGGGTAAGCACTGAAAGATAGTGTTCATTTTTGAACAAGCAGAGGCAGAGATGTCCAACAAACAACTGGGAATCTGGATATACTAATCTGAGAGACTATGACTGTTGCGAACTAACTACTCACCAACCATTATGTTCATTTGCTTAGAGGTTAGCAGAAGTGGTCCAGGGAATTCTCTGGCTGTACAGTGGTTAGGACTCGGTGCTTTCACTGCCATGTCCCGGGTTCAAGCCCTGGTCAGGGAACTAAGATCCCACAAGCCGCACTGCGCGGCTGAAAAAAAAAAGTAGTAGCCCAGTAAGCGTATAAAAGCAGTAAGGAATGAAGAAACATGTTAGAAGAATAACAGCACAGGAGAATATGCTGTCAGATGTAATTCAGAGCTGAGTAGGGCTCCCTTAAAGCATGTCTTTAGAACTTTCTCAGTCACTGAAGAAGCAAGCCTGCTTGGCTCCCAATATGCTTGCTTGCTTCCTTCTTGCAGTCAATAAACCTCACTAGGTCTTTATTTTATACCAGGCCCAGTACCAGCATTAGGGATATGAAGATGAATAAGTTATGGAACATGCCCTTAAGGACATTGGTGCTAGCAAAGAAGGGAAACAGGTAAAGAGTCAAACAAGGACACCCATGTGCTGCGGTAGAGATGAGCATGGAGGTCTAGAGAACCTAACTCCATGCACCCCTTCTCCAGGATGTCTTCCCTGAATATTATATTAGCTAACATTTATGAAATGTTTAGCTAGGAGAGGAATTTTTCTTAGATATTTACATATGTTACCTCCTTTAATTTTCACATCTACCTTATGAAGTACTATTTATTATTCCCAGCTTACCAATGGGAAAACTGGACAGTTGGCCTACAAAGAACTCTCCTCTGAGCTCTCATTGTCCTCCCAAAGCATTTTATATCATTACACACTACTTTGTATCCTTGGTTTTTAAAAAATACCCCTTGAGGATAAAGCCATAATTTATTCATGTCTTTATATCCTACAGAACCAAGTATACACCAAAGATATTCAGTATTTGCTGAACATCAAAATGACTGTTATGAAGTCATTTCTTTGTCCAAGTTTTACACCTTAAAAAGCAGTCATTTCTTATTCATTCAGTAGATCCATATTAAGTATTGAGTCTAAGCCAATTACTGGTGCCAGGTATAGGCTAAACAGAAATAAACCAGACATAGACTCTACCATCAAGTTTATTGTGGCAACCACTAATGTGGTATATTGTTTAAGATAAGCTCTATTTTCTTCAGATATTACACCCAGAGATCAGTGTGTGTGTCTTTTGACTATTCAAACACTTAAAAGGAATAAACTATCAGTTTAAAAAATAAATGAATAAATGCTGGATACTGTGAACCTTGGACCAGGCCTTGCTCTGGCCACTAGGAAGCTCAGGGTTGAACCAAACCTTAGCAATAAACAAGAACTTCTGGATTCACTTACTCTGTTTTCCTTATTTCCTCCTTCACTGTGAAACTCTTTATTTACTTTTGATCCTACTACATTATGCATATTTTAAAAACTAATTTCCTTTAGGGGAAAAAAAAGTTGGGTATGTAGTATTTAGTCAATCAAGCTTTGATGTGATGATGAGACATGATCATTCTCCTTTGCCCAGATGCTTTGCTGAAGGTCTGGAGACAAACCAGGCCCCATGTGCAAGTCAGCAGTGTAGAGCTCATCTGCCTCTGAGCTCTAATAAAGGAAGCCTTTGCTGGAGGAACTATATTGCTTCAAAGATGCCAAGGCTCTACTCTTGAAAAGCTCCCATTTTAAGTTTTCAGCCCCCACATTTACGGATAGGGAGGTTCTGGAACTAGACAGACCATATTGGTCTAGACACTTATCTCTGTCCCTGACCTACAAATCTCTTAGAATCCCTTATCTATTCCTATCTACCTTCTTCTTGTGGCTTTTCTGAAGATCCAAAGGTAAAGCAGGTAAGAAGACAGTTCCTAAACTGTAGAGTACTACACTAACATAAGGTGTTGAAGAAAAAGGGGTTCATTATTTGTAATATGATGCAAGTACAGTTGGCCAAAATTTGACAAGCAGTCTTGTAGGCATTGGACACTTAAAACACTGGAAGGTTTTTTTGGTTTGTGGTGGTAAATATATACCATAAAATTTATCATTTTAACCATTTTTAAGTATACAATTCTGTGGCATTAAGTACATTTACACTGGTGTGCAAATCACCACCATCTATTTCCAGAACATTTCCATCCTTCCCATCTGAAACTTTGTACCCATTAAACACTATCTCCTCATTCTCTCCTATCCCTAGCAACCATCATGCTACTTTCCATTTCAGTTAGCATAATGTTTTCAAGGTTTATCCATATTGTAGCATGAAAACATTAGTTCTTAAAACATTCCAGGGAACTCCCTGGCAGTCCAGTGGTTAGGACTCAGTGCTTTCACTGCCAAGGTCTGGGTTCAATCCCTGGTGGGGGAACTAAGATTCTGCAAGACATGGCACAGCAAAAACCAAACAAACAAAAAAGAATTCCAGACTTTCAATTTCAGATAAAGTTGATCACAAACTATAAGGCTGACCACCATTTACTTAGCTTTTCAAGATAAAATCAAAAGCTCACTGCAGGATTTTTTTTCCTTCTGTTTCTATTGAGATTTCCAAATTGATTTGCAATCTTGCACATCTATGATCTTTCAGCTATAGATCATTCAGATGGGGTAAACTGCTACTCTGAAAATAAATTCCAACATGTTCATTAGGAAGCAAAATAACCCTCAATAAAAAAGACAATATGGTATCAATGTTTGAATAAAGAAGATTAATGTTTAGAACAAGATACTGATCTGCTTTGATATTACCAAACATTTTCTTGGAGGAGGACAAGTATGTATCTGTCTGGTTTTCATAATACATCTATAAATGTTTCCTATTCCAAAGTAGCATGGTTTTAACATTTGCAAACAAATTTCTATTATCCACATGGATTATTTTTTAACCAGCAAATCGTATCTTTCCAAATGGCATTGGAAGACCAATGTGGATAACCTTACTACAAGCAATCAGAAAAGACTTCCTCCTTCTCTGTTGGGAGTGTCATTTGTTCCGCACTCCACTTGCCCCCTGCCCCTGCCCCCAGAACGCCCAGGCCATCCCTCATTTCCCAGACTTTAATACTATGTGCCTCTATACATTACATGTTCTGATTCTCATCTCTCTCCCCTCTTCAACTCCTGACATTTTTTTTCCACTGTAACCTCTGGACCTCAAGGTTAGCTAAATTTCTGTATGTATCTTCAACCTCTTCTGTGAATGCCCCCTTCACCCTCCTGCTCTAAGTAAAACCTGGCAGTCCCTTACTCTGCACCCCTCTCAAAGGGTGGCTGGTTTTCTCTCACTCCCTATCTACCAGTGGGCCTTGAACCTCATTGTTCTTTCCAGACCCTCCTGTATGCAAACAACCAGTTTTGAATCTGACATTATCAGATTCAACATCACTCTTCCTTGCATCCATTTACCACTCCCAAGTTATTCCCTTTTAATGCTTAAAGATTGTGGCTCCCAGCAATCCACTCCAACACCATTCTTGCCATAATTCTTGGTAACTTTAAAAACTATATAAATAATGGTTACAACATACTGCCTTCCCAGTTACTTGACTGCCTCTCCTCTGTTGATCTTGACTCCCACTATATTTCAGCCTCTCATTCCTCTGGTTATACTCTTGACCTTCTCGTTACCAATAACTGCCAATCTTCTATAATCATAATCCCAAAGATTTCATTCTCCAACCACTATCTCTTATTTTTTCAGTTTTCTCACTGTAGTACCCCATCTCTAATAATCCTTTAGCCTATCAGGACATTTAATCTATTGATCCTACCTACCTATCCATCAGCTTCCTTACTCCTAACCCTGGCAGGTTTAAACTCCTCAGTCATTTCTTTTTTTTAATATATATATATATATATATATATATATATATATATATATATATATATATATTTATTTATTTATTTATTTATTTATTTATTTATTTATTTATTTATTTATTTATTTATTTATTTATTTATTTATTTATTGCTGCACTGGGTCTTCGTTGCTGCAAATGGGCTTTCTCTAGTTGTGGCGAGCGGGGGCTACTCTTCGTTGTGGTGCACGGGTTTCTCATTGCGGTGGCTTCTCTTGTTGCACAGCACAGGCTCTAGGTGCAAGGGCTTCAGTAGTTGCAGCACGCAGGCTTCAGTAGTTGTGGGTCGCGGGCTCCAGAGCGCGGGCTCGGTAGTTGTGGCATACGGGTTTAGTTGCTCCTCTGCATGTGGGATCTTCCCGGACCAGGGCTTGAACCCGTGTCCCCTGCATTGGCAGGCAGATTCTTAACCACTGTGCCACCAGGGAAGTCCCTCAGTCGATTTTTAAAATCACTCCCTTGGCCCTCTATCACCTGTATTAACACTAGTTTGATTAAACCAACAACCCTGGTTAAATCCAATTCACCATCTACTCTCTGCTTACACTGGCACAGGTCTTGGGAGGAGGAAAACATGTACAACTATACTCACTAAAGTTAAACTTTAAATTCATGATCACTATTTTCATGTGGACTCTAAATGCAACCTGACAGTCATTCTATATTTGCCAAGACCATTTACTTTCCTAGACAATTTCATGCTTTCTCTGCTCCTAATCTCACTTTCACCTAGTGATTTAGCTTATTTGTCTACATAAAATCAATCATCCAGAAGAGCACTTTCATAAGTCCCCATCCTTTTACCTATCAAACTGCATCTGAGCACATTAACTAACTTCTCTCCTATTACTATGGATAACAGTCCATGTCCAACCCTCCACTGATAAACTAAATTACATCCCTTCATCAAACGAGAGGCATTTCCCCCCCTTTCTCCCACGTCATCAGGATTTTCCTTTTCTGCAGAATTATTCCTATTAACATACTGCTACTTGTCTTGTCTAAAAAATAAATAAGATAAACAAATTAAAACTCCTTTCTTTATTCCATCTAACACACCAGCTATCAATCCATTTCTCTCCTTCCCTTCACATCAAAGCTTCTAGAAAGATATAGAGAGATATAGATATAGATATATTTGCTTTCTCTCATCTTTCCTCCCATTCTTCTGAACTCACTCCAACAAGACTTTCATTCCCACTATACCACCATAACTGTTCTTATCAAAGTCATCAATGACCTCTCCACCATGCTACAATTAGTGACCTATTTTCAGCTCTCATTTTCCTGGATATGTCACAGCAGCATGTCACCCAGTTGACCACTCTCTCCTTTTAAATACTTCTTTCATTTGGTTTCCAGACACTATACTGAGTTTGGGGAGGGGGGAGTATTTTGTTTTCCCCCCATTATTCTGACAGGTTATTCTCAATTTCTAAACTTTATGGTGACCTAGGCTCAAATCTTGAGTCTCTTTTCTATCGTCATGCACTCCCAAGGTCACCTCATCTAATCTCATGATCTAAATACCACCATATTTTTATATTCACTCATCCCCTCCCCTGAAATCTGTTTCTCCTATCTTTTCCCAGTTCAGCCAATGATAACTCCATCCTTTCAATTGCACAGGTCAAAATTTTGGTGTCAGTCTTGATTTCTCTTTTTCTTATACCTCACAACTAGTCCATCAGCAAATCTTTTTCAGTTCTACCTTTAAAATCAATTCTCATTACCCCCAATTCCACCATCTTAACCTAAGCCACCATCATCTCTTACCAGGATTAATGCAATTGCTTCCTAACTAGTCTCCTGCTTTTGCATTTACCATTTCTTCTATTCTCAACACAGCAGTCAGAATGATTCTATGAAAACGTATGGAAAAGTCACTCTTCTGACCAAAATCCTCAATGACTTCCCATCTCACTCAACAGAAAAGCCAAGTCGTTACTAGAATCTAGAAGACCCCAAAAGATGTGCTCCCATCACAATCTTCCGCCCTCTTCTATTGATCTCCCCTCTGACCACTTCACGTCAGCCATCCTTGTCTTCTGCCGTTCCTTGAAACATACCGGGTCTGGCTTCAGAGCCTTGGCACTTGCTGTTCCCTCTGCCTGGAATGTTCCTCCTCTAGTACATTCTCTCACCTTCTTCAGGTCTTAATCAAAAGTCACCCCCTCGGGCTTCCCTGGTGGTGCAGTGGTTGAGAATCCGCCTGCCAATGTAGGGGACACGGGTTCGTGCCCCGGTCCGGGAAGATCCCACATGCCGCGGAGCTGCTGGGCCCGTGAGCCCCTATTTAAAAGTTAAATCTTCACCACCACCCCCATCACCCCGTGGTTCTCCATTCCTTGTTTTATTTTTCTTCTTTCCCACTTATCTACCATACTTAATATTTTACTTTTTGGGCTTCCCTGGCGGCGCAGTGGTTGGGGGTCCGCGCCCCGGTCCGGGAGGGTCTCACATGCCGCGGAGCGGTTGGGCCCGTGAGCCATGGCCGCTGAGCCTGTGTGTCCGGTGCCTGTGCTCCGCAGCGGGAGAGACCACAGCAGTGAGAGGCCCGCGTACCACAAAAAAAAAAAAAAAAAAAAAAAAAATTTACTTTTTATTTTGTTAATTATGTGTCTTCCTCAAAATTATAAATCCCATGATGGTAGGGATTTTCAACTATTTTGTTCACTGTTGTACCCTCAGTACCTAGACCAAGACCCAGAACATGGCAGTTAATTTGAGAGGCTGCCCTTGTTCTGTGACTTGGATGACACACAGATTATGGATAATGAAAGCTCCCATTAGTCACTACCTACTGTGTATCAGATGATAATCCCAGTTGACCTCACTGGGATATTATTATATTTACTCCTTATAATAATCCAGAGCTTTCAGGGGCCAGCTGATCATAAAGAAAACACACCCACACACATACACACACAGAGCTAGGCTGAGAGGATCACAAACAGAAAGGAGATATGATGGGACATTACTGATGGTAATACCATCCCAGTGGGAAGCAGCCCTATGAACAGCCATCCGTGGTGGAAGTCTTCATGTTTATATAGCACTTACAATCAAAGGATGCTCTCACGTGGTTTCTGTTTCACACTCTAAATGGCACAATCCTTCCCACAGACAGAGCTCCTGGGAGACTATCCTTTCACTCTTGCAACTTCAGAATCCAGCTAGCAGAGTAGACTCCCATAAATGTTTGTTAAATTTGAGGCATTTATCCTCCATTTTTACTCATGATAAAGCTGAGCTTTCAGCAACATTACATGACACACTCAAGGATGCATATCCTCTAGGTGACAGACCAGAGATTTAAACTCAAGTTCCCTATTCTTTTTCCTGTGCCACATTGTTATTGTTATACAAAACTAACTGATTGAACACTGACCCTCTCTCCAACCTCAGCTATACTCTGAGAAAAGATATCATAGATGGTATCTTCACAAGGCAAGCCAAGTGCCCAAACTGAACCCCATAAGCTGGCAAGTCCCACATTCAAGCATTTCCCCAATTATTTTCCTCTTTGTTCACTCCCTTGATTCCTTTGTGTTCATACCTACCTGTCCAATTAGTGTGTAAAGTCCTTGGAGGGCAAAGGCCATATCTGATTCTTCCTTCTACCCCTCTAGCACAGGACTTAGCACATAATATGTACTTTGTGAATGTCTGTTAAATTAAAAATGCCCAAAAAGCCAAAGAAATAAAAAGATTGATTTTTGACTTTCCAAAGCATTTCTGTAGCCATCCAACAACTCAATGGGGAATCAGGGCTGAGATCTACTTTACAGATGAGAAAAGCCTCAAAGAAGAAAAGCAACTTGCCCAGATTTTACCCTGACTCTTCACACTCCAAGCCCAGTGTTCCTTCCAACATGTCGTGATGTTCACTATACTTCTTAGGGCCAAGAAGATGGTTAAGGCAAGAAAGAAGGATCAAGTGACAAAAAGACTGTTACATGTTATAAATTAATCACTTAACAACATAAAAAGCACATGCTGAATAAATATGTAAATATGACATCCATATCAGAGAGAAGAGACTTGGTTTAAAATAAACAAACCCACATTTAATGACACTCTACTATGTAAATCACTTGGAAGAGGCATAGATAATGAGAGATTAAGATATATTGTTTGCCCTTATGGAGCTCACAATCTAGTAGCAAAAATGAGACCCAATTACTCAGAGCTGAAACTCCTGGTAGCAGACAAAATGAGAGAAGCAGCTTGAACTCAGAGTTCCAAATAAGAAAAGAAAGGCAAGACAATAATAGTTAAAGGAATTTTACAGGTAACCTATAAACTATTGCAGGAGTTTGGAGAAAGGAGGAGAGGATTTCTGTGGCTGTGTGTCTTTAGTTTTTAGGTTTTTTGTTTTGTTTTGTGTCAGGTTTTTTGTTAGTTTTTGTTATTTAAGGAGGAACATGATTTACCATGAAAACTGTGACGGAGTTTAGGAAGGGAATGGGCTTGGCTATTCATATGAGATGGGAGAAGAAAGAACAACAGAAGAGATGAAGACAGGACCAAAGGCTCAAACACTCCAACCTACATAAAGCTTCACATATCCTTCCAACTGGAACTAATCACTCTGTTCCAAACACACTTGGTGATAGCCCCATTCTAGACTTGCTTCAAGTTAGACCAGGTTGTTTACATGACTACGTCTCTCCTGGGCTATGAGCTCTGTGAAAGCAAAGGCTATCTTGTTAACCTATGGAGTTCCTCACTGGCTATTACAGAGCCAAGCACACTATTAAGTAACTGAAATGAACCAGAGAAGTTAGAGCTTGGTAGGATCTCAAAGATAATTTAATTCAAGCCTTTCATTTTGCAACAGAGAAAACAGAGACCCAGTAACTTGCTCAGTCACAGAGCAAATCAGTAACAGATCCAGGACTGTACCTCAGGCCTCCAGACTCCCAGCCAGAAGAGTGGCAATGAAGCCACTTTTCTACCCAAAGCACAAGAGATCTCCTCTGCTTACTGGTTAGTTCAAAGCCTACTGGGCCCTTGCAATGGGAGGTCTAAGACTGATCAGGAGCTTCTGCATTCCAAACAGTTGAGACTGTAAATATGAGGCCAAATCTTTTGTCTCAGGACAAAAAGGCTCAGAAAAACCTGGCAGAACCACCCTTGTTAGATGCAAAGACCCCAGGATGCTCTGGGCTACAGGCCTGAGCACAGGATCAGGAAGAGTTTTACTGTGATGAAGCTGAAGAAAAACTGAAAAAACAAGGGTGGGGGGCAGATGGGAGCAAAGGAGAGTTAGATTCCTGCCCCAAAGCACCAACACTAAGAAAGCACTCTTGATAAAAAGGAAAGAGATTGTATTAGAAGAGGCTAGAAGCTCAGAAAATGGAAGGGAGGGTAATTTCAGGACATGGTAAAGACTCCCCAGGGAAGCACCTGTCTAATTCGAACCTTAATGGTATAGACATCACACCAAAAAATCAAACTGGAGACCACATGTGATGCCAAGAACAACCTAGTCAAGAATAATGCAGCTTGAGCGATCCAAGCCTCCTCACTCTCCAACACAGCTGCTGGCCCACTCCCCACCACCCTCCATCAGAATCACCTGGGGTTTTTATTTACAACAGAGTTTTACAAATAACTTGATTTAAAATGGGCAAAGAAGATGAACAGACGTTTCTCCAGAGAAGACATGCTAATGGCCAACACACATAAGAAAAGATGTTCAACATCACTAATCATCAGGGAAATGCAAATCAAATACCATCTCAAATCTGTGAGGACAGCCACTATTAAAAAAACAAAACAAAACAAAAAACAGAAAATAACAAGTGTTAGCAAGGATGCAGAAAAATTGGAACGCTTGTGGACTATTTGTGGGAATGTAAAATGGTGCAGCCATTATGGAAAATAGTATGGAGGTTCCTCAAAAAAAGTAAAAATATAATTAGTATATGATCCAGCAATCCCACTTCTGGGTCTAGATCCAAAAGAACTGAAAATAGGATCTTGAAGAGATATGTGCACAGCCATGTTCACTGCAGGATTATTCACAATATCCAAGAGGTGGAAGAAAATTAAATGTCCACTGACAGATGAATGGATAAAGAAAATGTGGTGTATATATACAAAATAATATTATTAAGCCTTAACAAAGAAGAAAATCCTGTCATATGCTATACTGTGAAAAAGTGTATGATAGGTGAAATAAACCACTCACAAAAAGACAAACACTACATGATTACACTTATATGAGGTATCTAGAGCATACAAACCCTGAGAAATAGAAAAAAATGGTGGTTGCCAGGGGCTGTTGGGGGATGCGGAATTGTTGTTTAATGGGTACAGTTTCAGTTTTGCCAGAGGAAAGTACTAGAGATCTGCTGAACAACAAGGTGCATATAGTTAATACTGCTGTACTGCACACTTAAAAATGGTTAGGACGGGGACTTCCCTAGTGGTCCAGTGGTTAAGAATCTGCCTTCCAATGCAGGGGACGATGGTTTGATCCCTGGTCAGGGAACTAAGATCCCACATGCTTCGGGGCAACTAAGCCCACACACCACAACTACCGAGCCTGCACACTCTAGAGCCTGCGTGCCACAACTAGAGAGCCTGCACGCTGCAACAAAAGATCCCACATGTCACAACTAAGACCCAATGCAGCCAAATAAATTTAACAACAACAAAAAAAAGACCACCTGGGAGTCAGAATTTTAGACAAGCTTCCCCAGGTTTTTCTACTATGTGGCCAAATTCAGGAACCACGGGCTTCAAAATAAAGTCCAAACTTTATGTTAGCATCCAAAGCCCTCCATGAGCCCATTCCTCTCTATCTCTCCATTCCCACCACTTGCTCTTCCTCAGGCCTCACTTTACTTGCCCTCTGCCTGATCCAAACAGAACTTTCTACAGTGATAGAAATGTTCTACATCTGTGCTGTTCAATATAGAAGCTATTAGCCACATGTGGCTACTGAGCACCTGAAATGTGGCTACTGGCTACTGTACTGAACAGCACAAGACTAGAGCAACAGTTAGGACCCCAGAAGATAAAGAGGGGCCAAGGTAAAAAACAATGCCATTTAACATTTTTTCCCTCACATATTATCATTACACATTCATTCAACAAATATTCATTGCTTACTATGTGCCAGGTACTATTCTAGGTCCTGGGGAAACAACAGTAAACAAAAAGACAAACATCCCTGCTCTCGGACTTCCCTGGTATCGCAGTGGTTAAGAATCCGCCTGCCAATGCAGGGGACACAGGTTCCAGTCCTGAAGATTCCACATGCTGCAGAGCAACTAAGCCTGTGTGCCACAACTACTGAGCCCACGTGCCACACCTACTGAAGCCCATGCTCCTAGAGCCCGTGCTCTGCAACGAGAAGCCACCGTGATGAGAAGCCCTCGCACCACAACAAAGAGTAGCCCCCACTCGCGGCAACTGGAGAAAAGTCCACGCAAAACTATGAAGAACAAATGCAGTCCCCCCCCACCCCCCAAAAAACCAAAACCCTGTTCTTAAAAAGCTTATGTTCTCAGGCTTCCCTGGTGGCGCGGTAGTTAAGAATCTGCCTGTCAATGCAAGGGAAACGGGTTCGAACCCTGGCCTGGGAAGATCCCACATGCCACAGAGCCCGTGCACCACAACTACTGAGCCCACGTGCCACAACTACTGAAGCCTATGCGCCTAGAGCCCGTGCTCAGCAATAAGAGAAGCCACAACAATGAGAGGCCCGCACACTGCAACAAAGAGTAGCCCCCGCTCACTGCAACTAGAGAAAGCCTGCGCACAGCAACGAAGACCCAACACAGCCAAAAATAAATAAATAAATTTATGTTTTAAAAAAAGAAGAAGCTGGGCTTCCCTGGTGGCGCAGTGGTTGAGAATCCGCCTGCCGATGCAGGAGACACGGGTTCGTGCCCTGGTCCGGGAAGATCCCACATGCCGCGGAGCAACTAAGCCCGTGAGCCATGGCCGCTAGGCCTGCGCGTCCCGAGCCTGTGCTCCGCAATGGGAGAGGCCACAACAGTGAGAGGCCCGCATACCGCAAAAAAAAAAAAAAAAAAAAAAAAAAAAAAAAAAAAAAAAAAAAAAAGAAGAAGCTTATGTTCTAATGAGGCAGTATAGGATAGTGGTCAAAGCAAGGACTTTGGAGCCAGAGAGCTTAGGTTCAGAGTCTGGCTCCACTGCTAACTACCTATGTGCTCTCTGAAAATTACTTAACTTCTCCATGCCTCAGTTTTTCAATCTATCAAATGGGGATAATAATAGTACTGCCTAATAGGGTTTCTATAAGGATTAAATTAGTTAACATATATAAAGTGCTTAGAACAGTGCCCCCAATATAAGAACTAGCTGTTACTATTATTGCTGTATTTTGTTATTGTTATTAGTGGGAGCAAAGACAATCAACAAATTGTAACAAAAAATATGGCCATTTAGTGATATGGCAGAAAAATAAAGCAGGGTAAGGTAACAGGGAGTGCCAGGATAGGGACTGAAACTTTTAAGAGGATAGTTACGGAAACCTTCACTGAGAAGGTGATACTTGAGAAAAGGTTCGAAAAGAGCAGTAAAGGAGCAAGCCACACAGCTATCTGGGGAAGAACTGAATCCTCTCTGAGGTACTTGATATTACTAACACCATTTTATAGATGGGAGACCTGAGGTTCAGACTAAGGAACCTGTCCAAGGTCACACAGCTTATAAATGACTGAGCTTAGAGTCAAATCTGGGACTACTGACTCCAATTTCTTCTACACTTCTGGACCCTGTTTGACCTCCATTCCTTTCTGCAGTGAAATAAGACCAGTGAATCCTTTTCACATCAGTTTCCCATTCTGGCACTGAGATTTACAGATTCACTATGATTAGATAAGTTCTCTGGATTAATGGATTAACCAAAGGAGTTAAAGGCCCAGGCTGCCTTTAACTGCCCACTCTCACATGCACTCTCACCCACCACTTCCTAAGCAGCTCCACACCAGGACCCCATGTTAACTGCATGCTGTGCATAGAAAACAGGCATTTATCAAGACCAACAAGACTCAAACACCAGGAAGGAGAGGTAAATTATACATCAGAAATAAAGGCCACTGCTTCCAACCAGGTCTTTGAGGGGAAAAGCTCTGCTATATTTGCACTGCCAGAGAACTATGATCAAGTTAGGTTCAACCTACTGAAACTTTCTAATCTAAACTTGGTACACAAGATCTACAGAAATAAGAAGAAAAGAACAAATCGCTATATCCTCACTTTATCTGTAAAGAAGTCAGTGAATCAAAATACTTTCAACAATATTTACTCTATACATTTTACCTGTGTTCATGTAAACTCTGTGAAAATACTGTGTGAAAACTCTGTGAAAATACTGGCAATCTATTCCAGAAAACCATTAGTGCTGCCAGGAGCAGTGGATTCTAGTCCTCCTTTACAACTTATTAGAAAAGTCACTTCCACTCCCTGGGTCCCACTTCTCTCATCAGTTAGAAGTAGAAGCTAGACTAGGTATTCTTTAAAGTTTCCATCTTCAACCCTTTATAGCACATTGTATTATAATAATGGCACAGCACCCCCGCACCTTCAGAGTCAGACCTAAAATTCATTCATTCAATAAACATTTGTGTAAGCTAGGCACTGAAAACACAAATATACTAAATGATAAATTCATGAAAGTTTCACATATATTGCCTTTCCTATTCACAGAAACATTTCAGAGCTATGTTCCTACTAAAAACAAAATGTGGTTCCAATTTTTTTTCTCCCCTAATCACACTTTAGAGAGTTTTGGGTCTTTTATTATTATATACTATACTTAACCCCCCCTCAAAAAAAAAACCCCTTCTCCCTATTAAATCACAGCTCACACTTGTATTTCCCTTCTTTAAATCACTCATAGTCCAAACTACTCAGGGGTTTTCCCCCACTTAATATATAGTGGGAGCACCTCTAATTCTGTACCTGTCTTTTTCTTTCTTTTTTTTTTTTTTTTTTTTGGTTTTTTTTTTTGTGTGTGTGTGTGTGGTACGTGGGCCTCTCCCATTGCGGAGCACAGGCTCCGGACGCGCAGGCTCAGCGGCCCTGACTCACGGGCCCAGCCGCTCCGCGGCATGTGGGATCCTCCCAGACCGGGGCACGAACCCGTGTCCCCTGCATCGGCAGGCGGATTCTCAACCACTGCGCCACCAGGGAAGCCCTTTCTTTCTTTTTTAATGCTTTTTTTTTTTTCTTTTTCTCTTTTAATTTTTCTTAATTTTTTTTCTTTTTAAATTTTTTACTTTTTTTAAATGAGCCTGGCAGAGTTCATTTCTGAGATTTAATTTCCTCATACATAGTTTAATTTCCTTGTACATAATTTAATTTCCTCATACATACAATGGGTACAAAAATAGTACCCACCTAACAGGATTCCTTGAGTACTAAATACAACAATCCATATAGCTAGAACTAAAAAAGTCACTTTAATTAGTTATTATTATTACTATATGCCAAGCTCCCTGCTACATCCTCTACTCCTATAACTTCATTTTTAAAATTTTTTTATTTTAGAGTATAGCCGATTAACAACTGTGATAGTTTCAGGTGCACAGCAAAGGGACTCAGCCATACATATGCATGTATCCATTCTCCCCCAAACGCCCCTCCCATCCAGGCTGCCACTTAACATTGAGCAGTTCCCTGTGCTATATAGTAGGTCCTTGTTGGTTATCCATTTAAAATATAGCAGTGTATACATATCAATCCCAAACTTCCTGACTATCCCTTCCCCCCATCCTTCCCCCTCAACCCTGTAACCGTAAGTTCTTTCCCTAAGTCTGTGAGTCTGTTTTGTAAATAGGTTCATTTGTATCATTTATATTTCTCTTTCTCTGTCTGACTTACTTCACTTAGTATGACAATCTCTAGGTCCATCCTTGTTGCTGCAAATGGCATTGTTTAATTCTTTTTAATGGCTGAGTAATATTCCATTGTGTGTATGTATACATATATATTTTTTAGAAATATTTACTTATGTTTGTGCATTTCTTTTTCTTACGACCATTAGTTCCTTGAAAACATCTGATTTTTCTTTGCATCCCAAGTAAGACCTTTTTATAATTTATTTATAATCCATACCAAGACTAATCCAAAAGGATGTTAAGTAGTTCATCTCATTAAGATACAAAAATAAGACAGTTAAAAATGAAAACAAATAAAAACCAGGGGTATAGATTTAAATCAAATGATCAAAATTCAGGTCCTATATCTACCATATACATGCCACATGATTATCAGCAAGTTATAACCTCTCTAGTGAGCAAGATACAACGGCAAACTTCACAGAGAATCTGTAAAACTCAGAAGTTAACAGAACAAGCAGCTATGAAGCCAGGCACTGTTGGCTGGATTCAAACCATAACTCCATCACATATTAACTGTGTGAATTTGGGCACCTTACTTATTTAACCCTTTTGGTTCCTAGTGTCTTCATCTGTTTCAATGGTGATAATACCACTTTTACAGCTGATATAAAAGTTAAATTAAATAATACATGTTAAGCACTCAGCACAGTGTCAGGCACATAGTAATAAGCACTCAATAAAAAGTAACTATAGTTACTTATACTCATACTATAGTTACTATAGTATGTATGCATCATCTCCTGGTTGTTTATAAAAATGTGTTAGATAAGGAGAAAAAAGTTTCTGAAGTTTAAAGTGCCATGAAATGTTTGGAATACTTATTACTATTACTCGTATTCAAAACTATGCAGGAAATTAATAAAAATGAGGGAAAAACATGTCCAAAGATAGTTGTCTTAAACATTTTTCTAAATATAGTTCCTTACAGCTAGCTCCCTCTTTTGCATTTCTGGCCTCCTTCCAAACATCTTTAATACTGCAGTAAAGCAGGAGTGGAAATGCAAGCTATGTAAATTGCAAATGTACTTGCAACTGACAGGAAAGGTGAGGCTTGGGGTTCTACCACCAAGTTGGGACAAAACTGTCATCTCCTAGTCCTGCAGGCTGATTGTGCAGGAATTGATAATCTGTAGCTGCCAGGAAGGCCAGTTTAAATTGAAGCAAGTTGTGTTTCTCTGTTGTTTGCTTTTCTGATACTATTAGAACACAGTGGTATCTGGGTCTGGCCTGCTCTCGGGATGACAGACGGTACAGCCAGAACATGAAGGCAGCAGAGGACATAAAAAGGAGACGACACAATAAAAATACTCAAAAAGTCAGTGTAGCATGATCACCAATGGGAACTATTTCATAAGCAAGTGTTGAATAAGCCAATATGTGTATAGTCACTGTGATACAAATACATTTCAATGCATTATGACCTGTGTACATGAAGAATGTCAAAGAAAAAGGCTGATCTGCATCCCATATACAGAGTCCTAAAATATCAGAACCAGAAGAGCCTTTAGAGATTATCCAGCACAGCATCATTGTTATTATGGATATAAGAACTAAGGGAAAGAGGCTTATCAGTGGTCACACAGACAAGGAGTAGAGCTGAGATCAGAACCCAGAACTAGGCCAATTGTGGACTTGAGTATAAAGTATGTAGGAAGGGAATATATTAAAAACCTTATCATTTGTGAACAAATCCCCAGAGATGGCTTAAGAATCCACGAATTTAGAAATGCCATTAACTGTAAGTGGGAGCCATTCCTTAGCTAAGTAAATCACTCTCATCCACCACTGATTCATCAAATACTTTTCAAATGCTCACCTCAGCAAAGTGGGAAATATGACATGTCATGGACCCCTGAGGCCTCTCAAGAATAGCCAGAGTTACATATGGTAAGTTCATCAAAGTGAAATGTCTAAAACAAAGTCCTGATCTGTACAGAGTAAAAAGGTAGAGAGTGCATTACTCAGCTTCCAACCAGTGTTCCCACAACTCATCTTTGAAGAATGAGTAAGCACATACAGTGATATTAATGGAAATAAAAGTAAAAGCCTCACACCTAAAATTCTAGGCTTTTAAAAACCTAGCCCCAACCTCTACTCTCCAGCATCCTTCACTTGTCAACAATGCTCTAGGCAACTTAGACCAGTGCTTGGCTTTTTAACTTTTTTTTACAGAGGAATAGAAATGTATGCTCTCAAACCTTGCACCATCCCTGTAAATTCAAATCCTAACCATCCTTCAGGCCCAGCTCAAGGCTCCCAACTCCAGGAGGCTTCCTCTGAAAAGCCCACATTAAAGGGATCTGTCCTCTTTGGCTCTGAATCTTTTCCACCTCATTTCTCATTGCCTTCCCCCCATCTCCCTCCACTTAATTCAACCTGTGCCCTGGCCACATCAGTTTAAATGCTTCTCTCCAAATGCAACGAACACTTACTGTCTCTGGAGCTTGGCTCTGTCTGGACTGTTCTTCCACTGTCAAAATCACACCAATCCAGTTATAATTTACTAGAAAGAAAACCGGACAACGTGGACTTGGAATATGTGAGTTGGAACCCCAGCTCCATTAATTCCTAGCCAAGATCCCCACCCACAACTACCTAGCTCCTTCGACTAAGCAACATATTCACCATATGTAAAATTAGATAATAACAAATCTCAGAGGTTATTAGGCATACCCGATAACTTAGGCTCTCTGAGGGATATAAAGGTACATAAGGAATGATCTCTGCCCTCTAAGAGCTTATGATGTTATGTAAGTTGGGTAGAAGGAGGTAGCAGAGCCTGGTAAGGGGAAAATTGGCTAGAGTCAAGGCATCACAGTCCTGGTCTTACGTCTATCACAGAACCTGTGGGATTGGATAAATACCTTCCCTTTATTAGGTCTCAGTTTTCTTCCTCTGTGAAATGAGCAGGGGTTAGGTCAGGGATTTTTTTTGCGGGGGGAGGTGGGGTACACCATGCAGTTTGCAGGATCTTAGTTCCCCGACCAGGGAATAAACTTGGGCCCCTGGCATTGAATGTACTGAGTCCTAGCCGCTGGACCACCAGGGAATTCCCTAGGTCAGGGATTTTTAAAGGCCCTGCCAACTTTGATATTCTGTGGAAGATAACCATAGTACTAGACCATTCATGAGGTGAGCCAAAAGCACAATACAGATAATGCCTAATGTAACCAGAAACAGGCTGCTGAATTCAATGGAAGCTGCTCTGTGACGGGCAGATCCAATGGAACTTCAAATGGGGGATGGGAAAGTTGAAGCCAAATGATGAATGCATCTGCTGCTAGGAGGTCAGGGCTAATCACAGGAACACTTCTCACAGGAAGCTCTGCACAAACACTCCACTGAGGTCCCAAAGTCCCTGCCCATACAAAGGAGCCTCATTGACCAGAGAAGGAGAGGGACCAGTCAGGAGCCTGGCAGGAGAGACAAAGGACAAAGCCAAATGAAACATAGCCCATCCTGCCCGGAGCTGAGGCCACATCTTGAGCCTTCTAGGTCCTCAGATTTTTTGTGTGTTTTGTTTTTGTTTTTTTTCTCGTCAGAGCAGGTAAAGGAAGGAATAGAACAGCAGGGCTCCACTGGTTGAATTTTTTAAAAACATGTGCTGATGGGACTTCCCTGGTGGTGCAGTGGTTAAGAATCCACCTGCCATCCACCTGCCAATGCAGGGGACACGGGTTCGAGCCCCGGTCCAGGAAGATCCCACATGCCATGGAGCAGCTGGGCCCATGTGCCACAACTACTGAGCCTGAGTGCCACACCTACTGAAGCCTGCATGCCTAGAGCCCGTGCTCCGCAACGAGAGAAGCCGCCACAATGAGAAGCCCATGCACTGCAACAAAGAATAGCCCCCACTCACCGCAACTAGAGAAAGCCCACATGCAGCAACAGACCCAACACAGCCATCAATCAATCAATCAATCTTTAAAAAAAATTATATACCAAAAAAAAAAATGTGCTGAATCTCAAGTTCTTTTAGCCAAAAACATAGTTTTTGCTTTGTAGAGCTTAAAATTTCAGAGAAGTAGCAGCAATTTTTTTGGTAAGTATCAGAAATAGTAAAAACAGGTTTTACAATCAGTCAGATTCAGGTTCAAATCCCAGCTCAACTACTTATTACCTACATGACCCCGGGTAAGTTATTTAACATTGCTGAGCCTTAGATTCCTCATCTATAATAATGTGACTAAGAATCCCCACCTCACAGGGTCAAGCCTGTGTTAGAGTATATGTATATACTCTTTCTATATCTGTCTCTGCCATGAGATTATGAACAACCTGAGAGCAGGGATTTTAATCTATATTTGAGATCCCCTAAAACAGTGCCTGGCACAAAGCAGAGGCCTTAGGAAATTAGATGAATGTGCCTACCATGTGTCCAGTCCTATGCTATGTGGTATAAGGGGAACAAAATAATGATCACAATAATGTTGAACATAATAATACAACCCAACAACAACAAATACATAGCATTTACTATGTATCAGACACAATTCTAAGTCCTTTAACTCTTCCTGCTCCCATATGACACTTATAACAAGCTGATGAGGTTAAGTATTATTGTCCGGACCTTGTAAATGAGAAAACTGAGACACAGAAAGGTTAAATAACTTGCCCAAATCCAGAACAGGCAAATCCACAGAGAAAGAACGTAGTTTGGTGTTCTGGCGGGAGTGGTGGCGGGAGGCTGAGGGAAGGGGAGAATGAGAAGTGACTGCTAATAGGTACAAGGTTTCTTTCCATATGATAAAATGTTTTAAGTAGAGGTGTGGTTGCACAAGTCTGTGCATATACTAAAAACTACAAATAGTATACTTTAAGAGTGGATTTGGGACTTCCCTGGTGGCACTCTGGTTAAGAATCCGCCTGCCAATTCAGGGGACACAGGTTCGAGCCCTGGTCCAGGAAGATCCCACATGCCGTGGAGCAACTAAGCCCGTGCACCACGATACTGAGCCTATGCTCTAGAGCCTGCGCGCCACAACTACTGAAGCCTGCACGCCTAAAGCCCGTGCTCTGCAACGAGAAGCCACCGCAATGAGAAGGCCCGTGTACTGCAACGAAAAGTAACCCCCGCTCGCCACAACTAGAGAAAGCCCGCGCACAGTAACAGAGACAAAATGCAGCCAAAAAGAAATAAATTTATAAAATAAACTTATTTTTTTAAAAAGAGTGGATTTTATGGTATATTATATATTAATAAAGCTGTTTAAAAAACAACAACAACAACAAAAAACACTTGGGAATTCCCTGGCGGTCTGGTGGTTAGGGCTCCACACTTTCACTGCCAAGGGCCCGGGTTCAATCCCTGGTCAAGGAACTAAAATCTCACAAGCCACGCAATGTGGTCAAAACAAACAAACAACTTGCAGAGGATCAGAGAGTTAGGAAGTGACAGACCCAGAATTCTAATTCTCAAAATCAGTGCTTTTAACCATTATTCTATAGTGTCCTCAAGGAACTTAAAATCTAGAACTATCTAGTTACTATTACTTACCTATAATATAGATACACAGATAGATATAGGCTATAGATTTTAGAAAGAAAACAAGGCCTGAAACTGCATATGTTCAATAATGTTTAATTGAATTGAACTTAAAAATTATCGAATTTATTAATTTAATTCCTGACCTTGAGGCATTCACAGTATAAAATGAGGCTCAGACATGTTAAACTATCCCTAACTTGCAAGCTAGAAGGAAACATGTTCTATGTAAAAATAATTTCCCTTGGGAAACATCTGGATGAAGTGGTCTGGCCAGCCCCCACAGTTCCCAGACCTCTTGCAGTTAGTTAGTGCTAATGATCTGTGAACGAAGGTGACATGTCTCACTTTCAGGAAGAAGTATTCAAAATCTGGTATATGACCCTACAGCTCTGACATGCACTTCCTCCCTCCCTCCCTGCCTCCCTTTCTCTCTATTCTGCAAAGACATCTTGGAAGTCTTATGTTGAGATGGTGGCATCATAAGACAAAAGCAGCATAAATGCACTAGGCATCACTTCCTGGAGGACAACTGCCCTCCAGAGTCACCTGGCCTGCAGTGGAATTCATATGAGCAAGAATTCAACAAATCTTTGTCATGTTAAGCCACTGAAATCTTGTGGCCAATTTGATACCACAGCATAATTCTGCATGTCCTGACTAATATAAATGTTAACAAGAAACAAACCCAGAATATATAAATTCAGATCTATACTCTACCTCTTACTATTTTGGCTAAGTTATTTGAACTCACTGGTCCTTGATTTACTCAACTTTAAATGGAGATAGTTAACACCATCCTCTCAGAGTTGTTATAAGTGAAATATACAAAAACAGTTGGCATAATGTAATTGCCTTTGGGGGAAAAAATGAGACATTGAACATCAAAAATGTGACATTGAACCCGACAGCTAAGAAATTCTAATAGGAGTCTATGCTGTCAAAAGCAAGAAAAAACATACTGTTTGGGAGAAGAACTGTGCTTTAACTAGTTCAGAAAGAGCAGTTATTAATTTTCGAGGGGGGGTAAAAAAACCATACTCCTGTCTGTATGGTACTTTATATGTCCAAATGACCTCCTATACACTGCTACATTTGATCTTCACGAGAATCCGGTAAAGATTCTTATTAAAGAAAGATTAATACAAGCCCCCACAGCTTAATCTACACCTATCTAAGGATCAGTAGGAAAAGACAAGTGTCCTTTTAAAGTAACAGAAAGAAAAAGTACTTCCCTGTCAGCAGCTTCCTCATCACTACCTCCAGGTGTGAAGGAAAGGTACCGTAATTCACTCTGCCTCAAAAGAGCTTCCTCTGGCCAATTATAGTGTCTTCTATAAGACATTTATTCCAGGAAGGGGTAACACTTCAACAGTTATGTTACTTCTTATAAACCAAAGAAAACAACTATCTAATAAATAAAAGAAGGAAAAGTGCCACTCTCAATCTACTTAAATAACAAAAGAATTCTAGTGAAGGTATGAAAAACTATAACCATTCATGATATACAAATTATAAAAGCCCATGAACTAATACAGGGGTTCAATGAACATGTGCTGATTAATACAAAAATATCCAGAACAACTGTCTTGCCCTCAAGAGGACTATAAGTAGGAGAAATGATAAAAAACTGGGCACACATAGCTAAAGTTAAAAAGTAAAAATGCCACAGAATATTAATTAATGAGAAATGAGGCTGAAGAAATCACTTCTCACAGGAAAGACATCATGAAAGATGGCATTTTGGCTGAGTTCTAAGAATCAGAATCTTAGAAAACTCCTCAAAAGCACTAGGAACTCTGGCCCTTTGAGGGAACATTACAGAACTCTAAAAAATGAGCCTATAATAACAAGAGCTCTGAACTTGTTGCCATTAGTTCTCTGAAAGTACACTCCTAAATGCAAAAATAAATATTTCTATCCCTCAAGGAGATCAGGGGAAAACATCTCATTAAGTGTCTTTTGTACTGCAAACCTTGGTTTGACTCAGGGATACCAATCACTTTTTGAAATACCTGATATGACCCTGGGTGTTTTTTTAACATGAAGGCAGACACTGTACCTTTTCAACATAAGATGGTAAGCATAAGCCATTCAAGTTGGGGGTCAATTACACAAGCAGAAGATTTGGAACCATTCCTTTCAGCATGGGTCACAACTTGATAGTATATGCCTATGAAAAAGGCAGTGTGCCTTAGGAAACTACAAAAAGAAGAGCAAATTAAATCCAAAATAAGCAGAAGAAAAAAACAATAAGAATTAGAGTAGAAATCACTAAACCTGAAAACAGAAAATCAACAAAACCAAAAGATCAATAAAATCAGTAAGCCTCTAACTAGGCTAAGAAAAAAAGAGAGAAGACACAAATAACTAATATCAGAAATGAAAAAGGGACATCACTACAGACCCCTTGAAAATTAAAAGGATAATGAAGGAATATTATGAACAACTCTACATGATATAGACCAATTCATTGAAAGACTATCTGCCAAAACACACAAAAAGAAACAATCTGAATAGACCAATATCTATTAAAGAAATTGAATCAATAATTAATAATCTTCTAAAAGAGAAAGCACCAGGCCCAAGTGGGTTCACTGGTAAATTCTACCAAATATTTAAGGAAGAAATTATACCAATTCTCTACAATTTCTTTCAGAGTACAGAAGCAGAGGGAATATTTCCTAACTCATTCTGAGTCCAGCATTACCCTAATACCAAAACCAGACAAAGACATTACGAGAAAAGAAAACTATTGGCCAATATCTCTCATGAGCATAGATGCAAAAATCCTCAACAAAATATTAGCACATTGAATCTAAAAAATATATATAAAGAATTATATACCATGACCAAGCGGGATTTATCCCAGCTATGCAAGGCGGTTCAACATTCAAAATCAATTAATGTAATCCATCACATTAATAGACTAAAAAAAAGAAAAATCACATAATCATATTAATACATGCAGGAAAAAGCATTTGACAAAATCTAACATGCACTCATGATAAAAATTCTCAGTACATTAGAAAAAGAGGAGAACTTTCTTAACTTGATAGTGACTACAAGAAACCTACAGCTAGCATCATATTTAAAAGTGAGAAAATCAAACTTTTCCCACTAAGATCCCATACAAAGCAAGGAGGTCCCCTCTTACCACTCCTTTCAACACCATATTGGAAGTCCTTGCTAATGCAGTAAGGCAAGAAAAGGAAATAAAAGGTACACAGGTTGGGAAGGAAGATGTAAAACTGTATTTGTTCACAAATGAAATAATTGTCTACATAGAAAATTCAAAAGAATTGACAAAAAAATCCTAGAATTAATAAGCGATTATAGCAAGGTTGCAGGCTAAAAGGTTAATTACAAAACTCAACTGCTTTTCTAAATACTAACAATGAACAGGTTACTGTGAAATTAAAAACACAATACCATTTACAATAGCATCAAAGAAAATTACTTAGGTATAAACCTAATGAAATATTATAAGATCTATATAAGGAAAAGTATAAAACTGTGATGAATGAAATAAAAGAAGAACTAAATAAAATGGAAAGATATTCCATGTTTAGGGATAGAAAGACTCAATATTGTTAAGATGGCAGTTGTTTCCAACTTGATCTATGGATTCAATGCAATCCCAATAAAAATCCCAACAAATTATTTTATGGATATTGACAAGCTGATTCGAAAGCTTATATGGAGAGGAAAAAGACCCAGAATAGCCAACACAATATTGAAGGAAAAGAACAAAGTTGGAGGACTGATGCTACCAACTTCAAGACTTACATCAATCAAGACCAAAGACCTTAGCAGACATCTGACCAAAGAAGATATACAGATGGAAAACAGCATATAAAAAGATGCTCCATATCACATGTCATCAGGGAGATGCAAATTAAAACAGCAGAAGATGCCACTACACATCTATTAGAATCACCAAAATCTGGAATACTGACAACACCAAATGCTGGTGAGGATGTGGAGCAACAGGAACACTCGTACATTGCTGGTGGGAATGCAAAATGGTACAGTCACTCTGGAAGACAGTCTGTCGGTTTCTTACAAAACTAAACGTATTCTTACCACATGAACCAGCAATCACACTCCTTGTTATTCATGTCCACACAAAAACCAGCACAAAGATATTTATAATAGCTTTATTCATAACTGTGAAAACTTTGAAGCAACCAAGATGTCCTTCAGCAGGTGAAATGATAAATAAACTGTAGTATACCCAATGGAATATTATTCAGTTCTAAAAAGAAATAAGCTATCAAGCCATAAAAATACATGGAGAAAACTTAAATGTATATTACTAAACATATAATCTTAAAAGGCTACATACTGTATGATTCCAACTATATGACACTCTGGAAAAGGCAAAAACTATGGAGATGGAACCTTTAAAAATGATATAAATTAACTTATTTACAAAACAGAAATAGACTCACAGACATAGAAAACAAATTTATGGTTACCAAAGGGGATAGTGGGGGCAGGCAGGAAGGAAGATAAATTAGAACGTTAGGATTAACATATACACACTGCTATATATAAAATAGGTAAAAAACAAGGACCTACTGTATAGCATAGGGAACTATACTCAATATCTTATAATAACCTATAATGGAAAAGAATCTGAAAAAATATATATATATATAAAACTGAATCACTTTGCTGTACACTTGAAACTAACACAACGTTGTAAATTAACTATACTTCAATTTTAAAAGTTTTTAAAAAAACTATGGAGACAATAAAAAGATCAGTGGTTGGTGGGGATGGGGAGGGGAGAGTAGGATGAATAGACAGAAGATTTTCAGGGCAGTGAAATATTCTGATATTATAATGATGTATATAGGTCATTAAATATTTGTCCAAACCCATTGGATGTATAACACCAGGAGTGAACCCTGAGGTAAACTAAGGACTTTAGGTAATCTTGATGTAAGCTAATCCCTGGTAAAAAATATATCATTCTGATGAGTGATATTGATAATGGGGGAGACTATGCACATGTGGGGGAGAGAGGTATATGGGAAATCTCTGTACCTCCCTCAATTTTGTTTTAAACCTAAAACTGCTCTAAGAAAATGGATCTTTTAATTATTTATTTATTTAAATAGAGTCTTTTTTTAAAAAGAGGCAGTGGAATTTAGGGGAAAGAGTGGGGAGTCCCAGTGATTCCATTTATTGACTGTGTGCTTTGAGGATAGTAGTAAAGGCTGTCTGGCTCACTACTGCATTCTCAGTGTCTAACACAATGTCCAAGTCTTGGCACACAGTACTCAAAATACATTTATTGAAAGCCTGAATGAATGAAGGAACCACTTACATTTTTTGACAGGTTTTTCTTTCTCTATCACTAGTAAGTGACAGAATCATGATCTGAACCTCTGCCTCTCTATGCTCCAGGGGTGTCTATCTAGGGATATCAGAGTAGTATAAATGCCTATAACAGAGCTACATCCATTTCTTAGAGATGATATCCAGTACCCAGCTTGGAATAATCTCTTGTGACAGATTGTATTTCCCAAAGATTGCCACAATCCCATGAAGAGGTAGAGCCTAACTCTCCTCCCAGTGAATCTGAGCTGGACTAGCCCGATCAATAGGATGCAGAGGAAGTAATGCTGTGTGACTTCCAAAGCTAAGTCAAAAATGAGCCATAGGGCTTCCCTGGTGGCGCAGTGGTTGAGAATCCGCCTGCCAATGCAGGGGACACGGGTTCGTGCCCCGGTCCGGGAAGATCCCACATGCCACGGAGCAGCTGGGCCCGTGAGCCATGGCCCCTGAGCCTGTGCTCTGCAACGGGAGAGGCCACAACAGTGTGAGGCCCGCATACCGAAAAAAAAAAAAAAAAAGAGCCATAAATATAGTCAACTATAGGCCATTCAGTTTTTGCCTGGTTCTTTTGGATGCTCCCCCAAAAGAAAGGGCTCCTTCATTCATTCAAGCTTTCAACAAATATTTGTTGCAAATTCCTACTATGTGTCAGGCCCTAGACATTTGAGAATGCAATACTGAACCACTCGGCCACTGACCCTGTCCTCACAGATTTTATACTCTAGAGGAGGAAAAAGATGAAGAGCAAGTGGGAAAAACTAATATATCCTATAATTATAACATATAAGAGATGCTCATAAAGAAGCAAACATAGAGATTTTCTCAAGAATGACAAGTCAAGAAAGAACACTCCAGGGTGGTGACATTTAAATAAGCCATAACAGATGAGTAGTTAGTCATGTTGGAGGGACGAGCAGCGAAACATTTCAGGGAAAGGAATAGCATGGGAAAGGCACTGAAGCAGAAAAGAACTCGACATGCTTTTGGAGGAAATAAGAAACAATGAATATGGGCAGAACAGAGTGAACAAGGTGGAGAGTAGCAAAAGGATCAGAGAAGAAATTTTTGAAGCAACACTGTTGGGTTAATCATAGATCAGTGAGTGTGGCATATCAGTAGATTCACCTCTCAAAATTCTAATTTAAATATTATTTTAAAGCCAGGTTTATATAAGTTCAGATATAAAACAAAAGAACTCAAGTAGTAAGTGCTGATACTGATGCTGTATGACTAGCTGTAGTCACATAACAAGCACATTATTCAAAAATGGGAATGTTTCCAAGACAAAGGACCATATGGTTTGAAGGACTTCCTGTAATTAACCTCTTTAGAATTTCAGGGCACAGAAAGACAAAATTGACTTTCTCATTGCCTCGTTAATGGTACATTTCATAAATCATACCTGATTTGACCTAGTTTTCTTCAGCAGTCATCTCAAAATGTTTCACTGAAACCACAGTCCTCTAATGGGGAGGATGATCAAACCTGTCACCAAAGGATGCCCTGTCTAAAAAGAAACAGCTCCTTTATAGAATTCAGAACATCAAAGCAGCTCCCTAATAACCTGCCCAAAGGCTTACTCCGCCCAAAGCCTTTGTCCTCTTATCACATGTCAAGCCCAAGGGAGAAAAAAAAAAGATGGGTTTACACATTATTTCACACTACTGTCAAACATCTATCCCTGCACCCAAAGACAACTGAAATCATCAGCTGAAAAAAATATTACTGGCAATTGTTCCCAGAAAACCAATTCATGGTCCTGGGACCTCCCAGCAAATGCTACTTTATAGCAAGGTCCTTTGGTCTAGAAGCCTATCTCTAACATTAGTTAAAACCAGCAAGTACCAAGTTATAAATGAGATGATAAAATTTTATTATAGAATAGTAGTTTCAGGAAATATATGTGCTATTATTTTAATAATGAGATTGATTTTAGAGTTATAATTTGAAAGGACTGATGGCTTTTTTCTGCATGTGCAACCTAGCCTATGAATGTTTATTGTGGCTCTCAAGTAAGAGCCATAAAAGGAGCCCTTTGGACCACTCTCCAGGGCAGTCTGAATAACAGCACTCTATACTCTTGTCTGTACTGTTACTGCAATACCTGTGGGACCCTCCAAAGGGATCTCTCTTTGGCATAAGAGAGCTGAGACACACCTACCCCTACCTACCCTAGTCAAGAGCACTTGACCAGGCTAAGGGCCCCCCTCTTCCTCTCCACTGAGCCCAGGGGTGGCAGGTGATAAAAATGAAGTTCTGTTCCTGGTTGTGCTCATACCTGGTCATGACATTTTGCTCTGGTGGTGAATAACAGCTCTTATTTTCTTTTCTTTTTTTTTTTTTTGCGGTATGCGGGCCTCTCACTGTTGTGGCCTCTCCCGTTGCGGAGCACAGGCTCCGGACGCGCAGGCCTAGCGGCCATGGCTCACGGGCTTAGTTGCTCCGTGGCATGTGGGATCTTCCCGGACCAGGGCACGAACCTGTGTCTCCTGCATCGGCAGGCAGATTCTCAACCACTGCGCCACCAGGGAAGCCCCAACAGCTCTTATTTTCATCTTTACAGTTAGGAAATTAGTCTTCAGCTGGATAAAACAACCACAGAGCAGCCTCATCAGTAAGCAAAGAAAACCAAGGGAGCTTGCGGCTAATGCCTGTAGACAAGAATGCTGTAATGGTATCAACAGTTGGGAAGGGGATAACCTAATATTTGAAGTAAACCACTAGGGCGCTGGCTCATTCTGAAGCCTTCTCTCTGGGCTTGAGTCTTATAGTTGGCACATGCGAGAGAAGAATGATTCTCCAGCACTAGACAATGGGGTTCCTCACTGAAAATAAAATTCTCGTGCATAATGGATGAGCAATAAATCATTTGCAGAAGTGACCCAAAGAACTATCAGGGGCACAGGAAATCTGGGAACACTAGAGTTAAACAAAGATGTCAAGGAGGGAATTCTCAATGAAGGTGAAATTGTAGCTTAGAAAGGAAGGAATCCAACCTTGCTAAAGGAGAAACAAACACCCCCCCCCACCACACACACCCCCACCCCCCACCAAAAAAAGCAAAGAGAGTAGTGGAGCAGTAGATTGCATTCAAGTTCTCTGACTCCTAAGCCTAGGCTGTGACTTCCCTCTCTCATGACAGGGGTATTTTGTCAGGGGCCAGCAACCGATTTTCAAACAAAAAATAAAACAAAACAAAAAAATGGGTCCACACAATTACTATAAAAGAGCCATCCCTAGTTCATCAAAAGAAATGAAAATGGACATGGCTGTCAAGCTGGCACTTCAAAAAGCAGTTTTATGGTAATTTATTACCCCAGCATCAGCTACTTAGGAACTGAGTCATTAGGATTCTTGTTTGCTATGTCAGGTACTTTGCAGTGTCCCAAATGCAGAGGCTGTAACAACCAATATAAAAAATATTGAGAGAGCTCTGTTGGGAGCACAAGTTTTCACTCATATAAACATCAGCAAACATTCCAAGGCAGGGAGAGGCAGAAAGGGCACTGGTGAGAGTCAAGAGAGCCTGAGCTGTAGGCTCAGCTTCTCTAGTTATTCATTCTAAAACTTTGGGCCCCTAAGTCTCTGGGCCTTAATTTTAAGTACAATTATGGTTGACTTCAGATGTATAACAAAAAGCAGCAGTCCCCTACCTCGCTCTGAATTTCTGCTTCTCAAAAGCAATCACTTTCAACTCTTTCTCTTGGTATTTATCTCTTTATTTCCAATAAACATGCTTATATTGGCACTTTTGGGGTCAATTTTAGTCACTATTTATCATCTTTCTGTTTTGAAGATCTGCTCTTTCATATCATGATCATCACCCCCATGACCACCCATACATACATATGTACACACACTTCCCCTTCCACCAACATAGTCACATCACAATTTTTAGTTAAATTAATATTTAGGATATGACCATTCCATGGAATACTACTCAGCAATCAAAAAGAATGAATTATTGATATACAACTACTTGTATGGGTCTCAAGTGCACTATGCTGAGTGAAAAAAAGGTCACACACACAAAAAAAGGTCACATACTGTATGACTCCATTTATATATTTATCTTGAAATAACAAAATTATACAAATGTTAAATAAACTAGTCGTTTCCAGGAGTTAGGGATGGGAGTAGGGGGTGTTGTGCTGTGAATATAAAGGGGTAGAGTGAGGAAAATCTTTATAGTAATGGAATATTCTGTATCATGATTGCAGTGGTGGTTACATAAATCTACACGTGATTAAATGGCACAGAACCATATATACACATTGCACCAATGACATTTTCATGGTTTTGATACTGTACTACAGTTACACAAGATCTAACCATTGGAGGAAACTGGGTAAAAGATATATAGGGCCTCTCTGTTTATCTTTGCAACTTCCTGTCAATCTATAATTATTTCAAAATAAAATGTTTTCAAAATTAATATTCATAAATCAACTATACCCCAATAAAAACTAAATAAAACATTAATATCAAGGTCTATATTATTTTCAGGGGGAATCACAACATATTTATTTAGAGGGAATACAATTCAACCTACAACAGGTTGATTTCAAATTTTAGCTATTATAAATATTGTTTTTATGAAAATTTATACAAAAGCCTTTATGTGGCTATCTGCTTTCATTTCTCTTGGGAATACACCAAGGCATGATTACCAAAGCTTTTTAATGTTTTGTTATCTGGAGGAACAGTATTCCAACACTTTCTTGTTTTTTTAAGAATACTCAGGGTCTATACAATGATTTTCACAGCTAAACCACATAGTGTATTATGACTACACTGCCTTTCTTGGATAACTAGAATTCTGTTTTTTCCGAAATAGTTGTCTCGTTTTTAATTTGCTTAGTTTTAATGTCCTTTTCCCCAATTCATCTCCAAATTCTCCAAAATAACTTTAAGGTTCTTTTTTAAATGGTCAAACATGTCAGATAATTTACTGATGTCGTTTTTTTTTTTTTTTAATTTATTTATTTATTTTTGGCTGTGTTGGGTCTTCGTTTCTGTGCGAGGGCCTTCTCTAGTTGTGGCAAGCGGGGGCCATTCTTCATTGCGGCGCGCGGGCCTCTCACCTGTCGCGGCCTCTCTTGTTGCGGAGCACAGGCTCCAGACGCGCAGGCTCAGGAGTTGTGGCTCACGGGCCCAGTCGCTCCGCGGCACGTGGGATCCTCCCTAGACCAGGGCTCGAACCCGTGTGCCCTGCATTGGCAGGCAGATTCTCAACCACTGCACCACCAGGGAAGCCCACTGATGTCGTTTTGTATTTTCTTTAAAGTGGTGTCCCCAATCCTCAGGCCCTGAACCGCACAGCAGGAGGTAAGCGGCAAGCGAGGGAAGCTTCATCTGCCGCTCCCCCTCGCTTGCATTATGGCCTAAACCATCCTCTCCCTCCACCCCATGTGTGGTAAAACTGTCTTCCAGGAAACCAGTCCCTGGTGCCAAAAAGGTTGGGGACCACTGCTTTAAAGCATCTCTCATGGAATCTCCAACCTCTCATTCAAATCTGGTAACTCTCTCTAGTCTGTAGGTCTCCTGCATAGCTGTGGTCCTGGAATACCCCTTAATCATCATTCTGGGACTTATACTCACTTTTCTCTTCTATATTAGATTCCCTTGATTCCTGGGTCCATGCCTTCCTATTTCTTTCCTATCTCATTATGGTATATCAAACTACCAAGCTGCCTGAGATAGCATACATGGGAAATAAATCTTTTTGAAATGTCAGAAAATGTCTTTTTTCCCCCTACTTTCATATTTGATTGTTACTTTTGACTGGGTATAGAATGCTAGGTTGTAAATGATTTCTTCTCAGAATGTAACGCAATTCCTCCACTTTCTTCTAGCTTCCAATACTGCTTTTGAGAAGTCCAATGCCTTTGTATGCAACTTGTTAATTCTCTCTGGCTGCTTTTATGATATTCTCACTCTACTCAGTGTTCTGAAATTTCATGATGATGTGTTTCTTTTTTAAAATTCATTGTACTGAGTGCTTGATGGGGTTTTTTCAATATAAACATATATGTACTTAAGTTCTGGGAAATTGCTATATTATTTCTTTGATGATTTCTTTCACTCTATGACCCCACATCTGACTATTAGGAGATCCAGAGATCTAAAGGAGAACACCTACAGGAATTGGAGAGAATAAAATCATCAAAAATAATTATATCAATTCTCTTAAATTTAAATAACTTTTATATTTAAATAAATCTTAAAACTGATCCTCTTATTTATTTTCTACTTCTCTGTTTTAAATTCTTTACTCTGATATATTTTTTAAGTGTCCAAAACTTCTGTCTTGTTCTCTATTCCTTTTTTTTAACAGAACCCTATTCTTGTTTCACTGAGGCAGTATCTTCCCTGATATGAGTTTTCTTCAAATTTTCTTTCGCTCCCTACGTTGTCTCTTGTGCTCTGTCTCCACCCCCTGCTCTCTTTTGGGGGGATGGGGGTCCTTATATCTGTCTGTTTTCATTTGTTATTCATGTTAGAGGTCTTTCTCAAACGTCAGGTGATCTTCGCCTTTTCTTTCATATTTAAGAGTAAGGCAACCAGAGAAACATTGTATGAGCAGCAGGGCATGTTAACTTCTAGGCTTCAATGTAACACGAGAAAATGTCAAGCCGGTGTTTTACTGGGGAGGTCCCCAGATGTCTGTGAGTCAGTTTCTCAGCAAGGAATCCTCTAATCTCCCACCTGAGGAAAATAAACCTGACTACCTATTTCTGGGAGATAAGAACTAGATGGAGCCCTTCACTTAATCCCTGTTTTAAGAATGGCACCTCTCTTTTACTCTCAGCTAAATTTGATATTCCCAAAGCCAGGGCCTCTCTGATTTTATTTCTCTAGAGGATAAACCTCCAATGTTCTGCTGAAATAGAGAAAAGATGTGATGGTTTAATTGTTCCTTATATACCTCTGAACTATTGTTTTCAGCTCCACCTCTCATCCTAATATTTAAGATGCCAAGAACCTCCAATACCTAGGGCTTTCTAGAGTTCTGTATGACAAAAAGCCTTTATACAGATTCACATCCCCTCTGTAGCTTTAGCTTTCTGCTTTCCCTGATCCACTAAATCATTCATCATCTGTGCCTCTTTCCCATCTTGTCTATTCTCTTAGTCTTTGTGAGTTAATACTAGTTTTATGCCATTTCAATGGAGTTTTTAAAAGGACATAAGGTAAGACGTACATGTTCAATCCAATTTATTTTAATCATAAGCCCCCTCATGAAGTTATTGAAAGGACAAAATACAGAATATGAAAGTTTTGGGGAAACTTATAAAGTAAAAGTTCAGTAATAGTGTTAGTGGTAGCAGTAGTATTCTATTATTTTCTTTTTATATCTTTTTTATTTTTTTTATTTTGGTATGCTATTTTTTTTTAAATAGCTATTCCAATATAAAGGATTTTTCTCTTTAGGTGCTCTAGGGAAGCACCAAGTTTCATAAATAAAACATCAAAAATATTTACAGGGCTTCCCTGGTGGCGCAGTGGTTGAGAGTCCGCCTGCCGATGCAGGAGACATGGGTTCGTGCCCTGGTCCGGGAGGATCCCACATGCCGCGGAGCGGCTGGGCCCGTGAGCCATGGCCGCCAGGCCTGTGCGTCCGGAGCCTGTGCTCCGCAACGGGAGAGGCCACAGCAGTGAGAGGCCCGCGTACCACAAAAAAAAAAAAAAAAAAAAAAAAAAAAAAAAAAAAATTACAACATATATATCAAAAGGTGAATACCCTTAATATACAAAGAGCACCCCCACCCTGCAAAATTGATAAGAGACAAAGAACCTAGCAGAGAGGGAGCTTAAAGATGGTGGAAGAGTAAGATGTGGCGATCACCTTCCTCCCCACAAATACATCAGAAATACATCTACATGTGGAACAACTCCTACAGAACACCTAGTGAACACTGGCAGACCTCAGACCTCCCAAAAGGCAAAAAACTCCCCATGTACCTGGGTAGGGCAAAAGAAAAAACAGAGACAAAAGAATAGGGACGGGACCTGCACCAGTGGGAGGGAGCTGTGAAGGAGGAAAGGTTTCCACACACTAGAAAGGCCCTTCTCGGCGGAGACTGTGGTGGCAGAGGGGGGATGCTTCAGAGCCACGGAGGAGGGTGCAGCAACAGGGGTGCGGAGGGCAAAGCGGAGAGATTCCCGCACAGAGGATCATTGCTGACCAGCACTCACCAGCCCGAGAGGCCTGTCTGCTCACCCGCGGGGATGGGCAGGGGCTGGGAGCTGGGGTTCGGGCTTCAGTCGGATCCCAGGGAGGACTGGAGTTGGCGGCGTGAACACAGCCTGAAGGGGGCTAGTGCGCCACAGCTAGCCGGGAGGAAATCCGGGAAAAAGTCTGGAGCTGCCGAAGAGGCAAGAGACATTGTCGTGCCTCTTTGTTTCCTGGTGCGCGAGGAGAGGGGATTAAGAGAGGCACTTAAAGGAGCTCCAGAGATGGGCGTGAGCCACGGCTATCAGCGTGGACCCCAGAGACGGGCATGAGACACTAAGGCTGCTGCTGCAGCCACCAAGAAGCCTGTGTGCAAGCACAGGTCACTATCCACACCTCCCCTCCTGGGAAACTACGCAGCCCGCCACTGCCAGGGTCCCGTGATCCAGGGACAACATCCCTGGGAGAACACACGGCGTACCTCAGGCTATTGCAATGTCATGCTGGGCTCTGCCGCCACAAGCTTGCCCCGCGCTCTGTACCCCTCCCTCCCCCCCGCCTGAGTAAGCCAGAGCCCCCGAAGCAGCTGCTCCTTTAACCCCGTCTTGTCCGAGCAAAGAACAGATGCCCTCAGGTGACCTACAGGCAGAGGCGGGGCCAAATCCAAAGCTGAACCCCAGGAGCTGTTTGAACAAAGAAGAGAAAGGGAAATCTCTCCCAGCACCCTCAGGAGCAGTGGATTAAATCTCCACAATCAACTTGACGTACCCTGCATCTGTGGAATACCTGAATAGACAACAAATCATCCCAGATTGAGGAGGTGGACTTTAGGAGCAACGATATATATATATATTTTTCCCCCTTTTCTCTTTTTGTGACTCTGTATGTGTATGCTTCTGTGTGTGTTTGTCTGTATAGCTTTGCTTTTACCATTTGTCCTAGGGTTCTGTCTGGTCTTTTTTTTTTTCTTTTTCTGTATAGTTTTAGTGCTTGTTATCATTGGTGGATTTGTCTTTTGGTTAGGTTGCTCTCTTCTTTCTTTTTCTTTTTTTAATTACTTAAAAAAATTTTTTTAATAATTATTTTTTACTTTTTATTTTAATAACTTTATTTTATTTTATCCCTCCCTTCCTCCCTCCCTCCCTCCCTCCCTCCCTCTCTCTCTCTTTCTTTCTTTCTTTCTTTTCTCCCTTTTATTCTGAGCCATGTGGATGACAGGCTCTTGGTGCTCCAGCCAGGCATCAGGGCTGTGCCTCTGAGGTGGGAGAGCCAAGTTCAGGACATTGGTCCACAAGAGACCTCCCAGCTCCATGTAATATCAAATGGTGAAAATCTCCCAGAGATGTCCATCTCAACGCCAAGACCCAGCTCCACTCAACAACCAGCAAGCTACAGGGCTGGACACCCTATGCCAAACAACTAGCAAGACAGGAACACAACCCCGCCCAGTAGCAGAGACACTGCCTAAAATCATAACGAGGCCACAGACACCCCAAAACACACCACCAGATGTGGGCCTGCCCACCAGAAGGACAAGATCCAGCCTCATCCACCAGAACACAGGCACTAGTCCCCTCCACCAGGAAGCCTACACAATCCACTGAACCAACCTTAGCCACTGGGGGCAGACACCAAAAACAATGGGAACTATGAACCTGCAGCCTGCAAAAAGGAGACGCCAAATACAGCAAGTTAAGCAAAATGACAAGACAGAGAAACACACAGCAGATGAAGGAGCAAGGTAAAAACCCACCAGACCTAACAAATGAAGAGGAAATAGGCAGTCTACCTGAAAAAGAATTCAGAATAATGATAGTAAAGATGACCCAAAATCTTAGAAATAAAATGTAGAAAACACAAGAAACGTTTAACAAGGACCTAGAAGAGCTAAAGAGCAAACAAACAGTGATGAACAACACAATAAATGAAATTAAAAATTCTCTAGAAGGGATTAATTGCAGAAAAACTGAGGCAGAAAAATGGATAAGTGACCTGGAAGATAAAACAGTGGAAATAAGTACTGCAGAACAGAATAAAGACAAAAGAATGAAAAGAATTGAGGACAGTCTCAGAGACCTCTGGGACAACACTAAATGCACCAACATTCAAATTATTTCTTCTTCTGAAGTCCCAGAAGAAGAGAAAAAAGAAAGGGACTGAGAAAATATTTGAAGAGATTATAGTTGAAAACTTCCCTAAAATGGGAAAGGAAATAGTTAATCAAGTCCAGGGAGCACAGAGAGACCCATACAGCATAAATCCAAGGAGAAACACACCAAGACACATATTAAACTATCAAAAATTAAACACAAAGAAAAAATATTAAAAGCAGCAAGGGAAAAACAACAAAAAACTTACAAGGGAATCCCAATAAGGTTAACAGCTGATCTTTCAGCAGAAACTCTGCAAGCCAAAAGGAAGTGGCAGAACATATTTAAAGTGATGAAGGGGAAAAAACTACAACCAAGATTACTCTACCCAGCAAGGATCTCATTCAGATTTGACAGAGAAATTAAAACCTTTACAGACAAGCAAAAGCTAAGAGACTTCAGCACCACCAAACCAGCTTTACAACAAATGCTAAAGGAACTTCTCTACGCAGAAAACACAAGAGAAGGAAAAGACCTACAGTAACAAAACCAAAACAATTAAGAAAATGGTAATAGGAACATACATATCAATAATTACCTTAAATGTAAATGGATTAAATGCTCCCACCAAAAGACAGAGACTAGCTGAATGGATACAAAAACAAGACCCATACATATGCTGTCTACAAGAGACCCACTTCAGACCTAGGGACACATACAGACTGAAAGTGAGGGGATGGAAAAAGATATCCCATGAAAATGGAAAAGAAAGCTGGAGTAGCAATTCTCATATCAGACAAAATAGACTTTAAAACAAAGACTATTACAAGAGACAAAGAAGGACACTACATAATGATCAAGGGATCAATCCAAGAAGAAGATATAACAATTGTAAATATTTATGCACCCAACATAGGAGCACCTCAATACATAAGGCAAATACTAACAGCCATAAAAGGGGAAACCGACAGTAACACAATCATAGGAGGGGACTTTAACACCCCACTTTCACCAATGGACAGATCATCCAAAATGAAAATAAATAAGGAAACACAAGCTTTAAATGACACATTAGAACAGATGGACTTAATTGATATTTATAGGACATTCCATCCAAAAATGACAGAATACACTTCTCAAGTGCTCATGGAACATTCTCTAGGATACATGATATCTTGGGTCACAAATCAAGCCTTGGTAAATTTAAGAAAATTTAAATCCTATCAAGTATCTTTTCCGACCTCAACGGTATGAAACTGGATATCAATTACAGGAAAAAATCTGTAAAAAATACAAACACAAGGAGGTTAAACAATACACTACTTAATAACAAAGAGATCACTGAAGAAATCAGAGGAAATCAAAAAATACCTAGAAACAAATGACAATGAAAACACGACGACCCAAAACCTATTGGATGCAGCAAAAGCAGTTCTAAGAGGGAATTTTATAGCAATACAATCCTACCTTAAGAAACAAAAAACATCTCAAATGAACAACCTAACCTTACACCTAAAGCAATTAGAAGAAGAAGAACGAAAAAAAATCCCAAAGTTAGCAGAAAGAAAGAAATCATAAAGATCAGATCCGAAAGAAATGAAGGAAACGATAGCAAAGATAAATAAAACTAAAAGCTGGTTCTTTGAGAAGATAAACGAAATTGGTAAACCATTAGCCAGACTCATCAAGAAAAAAAGGGAGAAGACTCAAATCAATAGAATTAGAAATGAAAAAGGAGAAGTAACAACTGACACTGCAGAAATACAAAGGATCATGAGAGATTACTACAAGCAACTATATGCCTATAAAATGGACAACCTGGAAGAAATGGACAAATTCTTAGAAATGCACAACCATCCGAAACTGAACCAGGAAGAAATAGAAAATATGAACAGACCAATCACAAGCACTGAAATTGAAACTGTGATTAAAAATCTTCGAACAAACAAAAGCCCAGGACCAGATGACTTCACAGGTGAATTCTATCAAACATTTAGAGAAAAGCTAACACCTATCCTTCTCAAACTCTTCCAAAATATAGCAGAGAGAGGAACACTCCCAAACTCATTCTACGAGGCCACCATCACCCTGATACCAAAACCAGACAAAGACGTCACAAAGAAAGAAAACTACAGGCCAGTATCACCGATGAACATAGATGCAAAAATCCTCAACAAAATACTAGCAAACAGAATCCAACAGCACATTAAAAGGATCATACACCATGATCTAGTGGGGTTTATCCCAGGAATGCAAGAATTCTTCAATATATGCAAATCAATCAATGTGATACACCATATTAACAAATTGAAGGAGAAAAACCATATGATCATCTCAATAGATGCAGAGAAGGCTTTTGAAAAAATTCAACACCCATTTATGATAAAAACCCTCCAGAAAATAGGCATAGAGGGAACTTACCTCAACATAATAAAGGCCACATGACAAACCCACAGCCAACATCGTCCTCAGTGGTGAACAAATGAAACCGTTTCCACTACGATCAGGAAAAAGACAAGGTTGCCCACTCTCACCACTATTATTCAACATAGCTTTGGAAGTTTTAGCCACAGCAATCAGAGATGAAAAAGAAATAAAAGGAATCCAAATTGGAAAAGAAGAAGTAAAGCTGTCACTGTTTGCAGATGACATGATGGTATACATAGAAAATCCTAAAGATGCTACCAGAAAACTACTAGAATGAATTTGGTAAAGTAGCTGGACACAAAATTAATGCACAGAAATCTCTTGCATTCCTATACACTAATGATGAAAAATCTGAAAGTGAAATTAAGAAAACACTCCCAGGACTCCCCTTGTGGCACAGTGGTTAAGAATCCGCTTGCCAATGCAGAGGACACAGGTTCAAGCCCTGGTCTGGGAAGATCTCACATACCAGGAAGCAACTAAGCCCGTGCGCCACAACTACTGAGCCAGTGCTCTACAGCCCGTGAGCCACAACTACTGAGCCCGCGTACCTCAAGTACTGAATCCTGTGCACCTAGAGCCCATGTTCCGCAACAAGAGACGGCACCACAATGAGAAGCCCGCACAGCACAACGAAGAGTAGCCCCTGCTCGCCACAACTAGAGAAAGCCTGCATGCAGCAACAAAGACCCAACACAGCCAAAAATAAATTAATTAATTTAAAAAAAAATAATAAAACACTCCCATTTACCACTGCAACAAAAAGAATAAAATATCTAGGAATAAACCTACCTAAGGAGACAAAAGACCTGTATACAGAAGATTATAAGACACTGATGAAAGAAATTAAAGATGATACAAACAGATGGAGAGATATACCATGGTCTTGGATTGGAAGAATCAACATTGTGAAAATGACTATACTATGCAAAGCAATCTACAGATTCAAAGCAATCTCTATCAAACTACCACTGGCATTTTTCACAGAGCTAGAACAAAAAATTTCACGATTTGTATGGAAACACAAAAGACCCCGAATAGCCAAAGCAATCTTGAGAAAGGAAAAACGGGACTGGAGGAATCAGGCTCCCTGACTTCAGACTATCCTACAAAGCTACAGTAATCAAGACAGTATGGTACTGGCACAAAAACAGAAATACACATCAATGGAACAGGATAGAAAGCCCAGAGATAAACCCACACACATATGGTCACCTTACCTTTGATAAAGGAGGCAAGAATATATATAGTGGAGAAAAGACAGCCTCTTCAGTAAGTCATGATGGGAAAACTGGACAGCTACATGTAAAAGAACAAAACCAGAACACTCCCTAACACCATACACAAAAATAAACTCAAAATGGATTAAAGACCTAAATGTAAGGCCAGACACTATAAAATTCTTAGAGGAAAACATAGGCAGAATACTCTATGACATAAATCACAGCAAGATCCTTTTTGACCCACCTCCTAGAGAAATGGAAACAAAAACAAAAATAAACAAATGGGACCTAATGAAGCTTAAAAGCTTTTGCACAGCAAAGGAAACCATAAACAAGAGAAAAGACAACCCTCAGAATGGGAGAAAATATTTGCAAATGAAGCAACTGACAAAGGATTAATCTCCAAAATTTACAAGCAGCTCATACAGCTCAATATCAAAAAGCAAACAACCCAATCCAAAAATGGGCAGAAGACCTAAACAGACATTTCTCCAAAAAAGATATACAGATTGCCAACAAACACATGAAAGAATGTTCAACATCATTAATCATTAGAGAAATGCAAATCAAAACTACAATGAGATATCATCTCACACCAGCCAGATTGGCCATCATCAAAAACTCTAGAAACAATAAATGCTGGAGAGGGTGTGGAGAAAAGGGAACACTCTTGCACTGTTGGTGGGAATGTAAAATGATACAGCCACTATGGAGAACAGTATGGAGGTTCCTTAAAAAACTACAAATAGAACTACCATATGACCAAGCAATCCCACTACTGGGCATATACCCTGAGAAAACCATAATTCAAAAAGAGTCAGGTACCAAAATGTTCATTGCAGCTCTATTTACAATAGCCAGGACATGGAAGCAACCTAAGTGTCCATCGACAGATGAATGGATAAATTAGAAGTGGCACATATATACAATGGAATATTACTCAGCCATAAAAAGAAACGAAATTGAGTTATTTGTAGTGAGGTGGATGGACCTCCAGACTGTCATACAGAGTGAAGTAAGTCAGAAAGAGAAAAACAAATACCATATGCTAACACATATATATGGAATCTAAAAAAAAAAAAAAGGTCATGAAGAACCTAGGGGCAAGATGGGAATAAAGACGCAGACCTAGTAGAGAATGGACTTGAGGATATGGGGAGGGGGAAGGGTAAACTGGGACAAAGTGAGAGAGTGGCATGGACATATATACACTACCAAATGTAAAACAGGTAGCTAGTGGGAAGCAGCTGCATAGCACAGGGAGATCAGCTTGGTGTTGTGTGACCACCTAGAGGGGTGGGATAGGAAGAGTGGGAGGGAGGGAGTTGGAAGAGGGAAGAGATATGGGGATATATGTATATGTAGAACTGATTCATTTTGCTATAAAGCAGAAACTAACATACCATTGTAAAGCAATTATACTCCAATAATGATGTTAAAAAAAAAAAGAACCTAGCAGAAAATGTACAGTAAATGACATAAATTCACAGAACTACAAATGGCCAATAAACATGAAAAAATATTTAACTTCACTAGGGAGATGAAAATTAAAACAATAAGGTATTTTTCTCTCAAGAGACATGCAAAAATTGTAGAGAGTAATAATATCCAGTGATGACAAGGTATGACAATGTTCCCAGCGATAATCAAAAACCTAAAAATAAAATGGCCTTCTTGCTAATACTAACCCTACCATTCACTCCCTATGTGACTCTGAACAAGTCATCTCCCCTCTCTGAGCCTCAATTTTCTCATCAGTTTTTTTTTTTTTTTTTTTTTTTTTAAAGAAGAAGAAAAACTCAAATCATTGAGAGTATTTGACTTGCTTATGGCACAAAGGTGTGCAGAGAAAAGCAACACTGGCCATGAAAGAACCTTGTAAACTTCACAGCTCAATACAATCCTGTAGCATTCATAAGAAGGAAAATCAGAGTATTTTCAAAAATAAACTGCTTATTGTTGGCTAGACATTCTATGAAATAAACCGCTAATTTTCAAAAAACCTACAGGAAGAGAGTTAAAAGGAAGAAATACAGGTTCTGGCTTTACCACATGACTTAAGCCCTCTAATCTTTGTGTTTCAGTTTCTGAAGATCTCTAAGGATTCTATAATTCTGTGACAAAAAGAGAAATGAAGCCCTGTACTAAAACAGTTGGAATTTACACTCACCAGAGTCTCTTGCCTGAAGAGGTTAAGTAGATCACAGGCCAGCTTTACAGAGAGACATCTAGTTTACTGGTCCATAAAACATTTTTTTACTGGTCAGCCCTCCTTCTTGATATATACCAAAGAAATAGCAAAATAACAGCATGATCACATCTTAAAGACCTCTGACAAACCCACCTAGATCTTATATACAAAATACTGACCCAGAAATACACACTACTAGGTTTTGAACCACATCTCAGACTTTGTACCCCACTTTCTCTATAGAGAGCAACTTGGAACAACAGAATCAGGACTATAGCTTGGGAAGGAAACTCTCAAGGGAAACAACTCCATAGCTCTGTCTGGAGAAATGATGGTAGGAGAAAGAACACCAGCAGATCAAGTAAAACTGTCCTTAAGGGAAATGACAAGAGCTTCCTACTGAAAGAATTAATCAATGAATATTTATTAAGCCCTGACCCAACCCACAGGAACTATGCTACCCTCAGGAATCCTTTCCTTCAGATCTCCTAAGAACAGTCATAGCCATTTATTTAGCACTTAGCGTTCACAAATACTATGTGCCAGGCATTCCAACAGACACTTCCATTTAGGTTAGCCAGTTTCTTTCTCAAACCAAACCTATTACTGAGGAATTACTGCCTCCATTTTACAGATAAATAAATTGAGGTTCACAGAAATTCACTTACCCAAAATTGTGGATCACTATTATTATTGTTATTATGTATTACTATTCTCATTTTAATGATAAGGAAACTGAGGCTCAGACAGTATAAATAACTATTAAGTTATTAAGTAGCAGAATAGGGTTTTGCCAGGTGGTTCTGCTATTAAAGCCCATACTAGTTCTACTACATTCCTTTTCTTTTTTTTTTTTCTTGTTTTCTTTTTTTTTTTTTGTGGTACGCGGGCCTCTCACTGTTGTGGCCTGTCCCGTTGCGGAGCACAGGCTCCGGACGCGCAGGCTCAACGGCCATGGCTCACGGGCCCAGCCGCTCCGCGGCATGTGGGATCTTCCCGGACTGGGGCACGAACCCGTGTCCCCTGCGTCGGCAGGCGGACTCTCAACCACTGCGCCACTAGGGAAGCCCTACATCCCCTTTCTTGTTTGATACTAAACCACAAAATGAAAGTAAGACTTCAACTCCAATGAGTATGCAGTTAAAAATAAATGACATGTATAGACTCCTTCTTCAGCTCCTTCCAAAGTATAAATGTCATCATTTCTGAAAAGCAGTAAAGCAGCAGCATTTACTCCCAGGAAAGTCAAAGGGGAAGGTGACTATCCTAAGATTCCCTAGTCAATGGTAGTACAAAAGAAACCAAGGATAGATGACATTGGTCCAAGGGCTTTTCACTGTCATGATGAAATCACACTCCCACATTAGCCAACCACAGTGGGCATTCCAATGGATAATCACAAAATAACCAGATGAATAATTTGATTAGCAAATCCTGACATCACCAGCCTCTTCCAGTGTTTTTAATGGAAAGCTTTTCTTGTAACAGTATCTCTCCCAGGCCATTTGCAATATTCTGACCCTTCAAGCAATGAGACAGGCATCAGGGTCCCCAACTCTGCCTGGCTGATGACCTGAGAAAAGAACAACTGACACTCAACCCTAAATAACTTACTTAAAGGCTTTGTGTGTGCCGGCCCAGAAGCAAGAAACACTACCAGCCTCATAAATTTTGCTTCCTAATAATAAATAAGCGGTCTATGTAGTTTCAGGCTCCAGAAAAGGGAAGAAACCTGGAAGAGCAAGAGAAAAGAAGCTTAATGTTGCAAAGAATGCATCAGAACTCTTTTGTGAGCTGCTAGTGTGGGATTTAAAAAAAAAAAAAAAAAAAAAGAGGAAGAAGAAGAATACCCTGCTGCCAGATAGCAACTGCTTCACAAATCAGATGTCTGAAGCAAAGGCTCAAACTGGCTTATTTAAAAGGCCAATTACTAGCAAACACTATGATAGCAGTCTTGCAAGTGCTGCTATTTCGTTCTGTTGTTACTTGCTCAGCCCCAAACAGCCAGAAACAGAAATCAGTTCCACAGGTTTCTACTGCCATCAGCTAACAAAAACTCTGTGCTTGCCCTCATAAGCTGGGGAAAAGAGAGAGTACCACCCTGTTCAAATTTTAAAACAGTCAAGCCTGGACTAGCTTTGCCACTTACTAGCTGTATAACTTTGGTCAAGTCCCTCAGCATCAGTTTCTTTTTTTTAAAATTTATTTATTTATTTTTGGCTGTGTTGGGTCTTCGTTGCTGTGCGCAGGCTTTCTCTAGTTGTGGCGAGTGGGGGCTACTCTTCATAGCGGTGCGTGGGCTTCTTCTCATTGTCGTGGCTTCTCTTGTTGTGGAGCATGGGCTCAAGGCACGCAGGCTTCAGTAGTTGTGGCACATGGGCTCAGTAGTTGTGGCTTGCAAGCTCTAGAGTTAAGGCTCAGAAGTTGTGATGCACGGGCTTAGTTGCTCCATGGCATGTCGGATCTTCCTGGGCCAGGGCTTGAACCCATGTCCCTTGCACTGGCAGGCAGATTCTTAACCACTGCGCCACCAGGGAAGCCCAGCATCAGTTTCTCTCTCTGTATATAAGGGTTTTTTTTTTTTTTTTTTTTTTTTTGGTCTCACAGCACATGGGATCTTAGTTCCCTGACCAGGGATCGAACCTGCACCCCCTGCAGTGGAAGCGCGGAGTCTTAACCACCAGGGAAAGCCCTCTATCTGTAAAATGGGCATAATACAATGGGCTGTAGGGATGAAATGGACTAAATTGCACATGACTCTCTTAATCTCCTTGCCCTTCTGAGGAATACCCTTGGTTACAAAGTACCTAACTTAGATCTCAGATTGTTACCCTTTAGAAAAGGGAATATGTTTAATTTCATAGAATATACGAATATTGACTGCAGAATGTTTTCCCTGTCCTTACTCTAGCATCTAATGCAACTATGCACATGACAGGCCCAAGACAATAGCATTCAATAAGGTTTTAACTGCTGAGGAGGATGCCTAGCCCCAATTCCTTTCAAGATAGTAAGACTTAAGCCAACCTAGAGAAACACCTAATTTTCCCTATCTTACAGAGACTTTCCTTCATTCAAACAGTATTTACTGAGCAACTCTGAGGTGCCAGGCCCATTCTGGGTCAATGCAGACACAAATATGACAACGTTCCAGCCACTACCGAGCTCATGATGCAATGAGGAAGACAAATATCGAAACAGATTATTACAATATAGAAATTGTTAATTTTTACCTTACAGTTCCAAACCAATTCTTCATTGCCCTACTCTGACTGGATTCTGCAGACTACATTTCTTCTTCCCCGGCTGGTTCACATCAGGTTTTGCCAATAGAAGGTACTGGAAGGAGACTACAAGGCTAAGGGAGAAAGAAAGGACTTTTTCCAGTGTTTGGTTTTTCTATAAGTATAAGGCATCAAGCAGATCAGCACACAGGGGGACATGGTAGATTTCAAGCCAGTGGCTCTCCAGGTTCTGAGGCGAGCGCCCTCTAGGCAGTTTCTTCACCACAGCAATAAGCAGCACATTCCTATGAGTGTATTCCATGCACTCTCCTCAGAATCTTGGCCTTGTGGAGCTCTCTTTTCTTAAGCTTGTAAGTTCCTTCCTTGTTTGCTTTTCCCTCAGCCTTAGGGATGGTAGTCATTTTCTGCAGTCACCACCTCTATTATACACCAGAGTTCTCTTTTTCTCTCTCTTAGTAGTTAACTACTTTTTACCTAGTTAACAATTCTTTATATAAAATTTTACCTGTTTCAAATTAATGGTGTGACTTCTAGCACTTCAACCGGACCCTGACTGCTGTAAGTAGGATAAATGCTATGATACTGCCCACGGAGTCCAGCCTCCATATTTTACAGATAAGAAAACTGCAGTTTCAAAGATTGAAAGTAATCTGCTCAAGGTCACACACATGTAGAACTGAAACTAGAACTCCTATATCCTGACTCTCAACAAATAATAAACATGTATCAAACACTTCTTCTGTGTCCAGGCTCTATGTTGGCTGTTGAAAACACAAGAGATGAACTATAATAAATCTCTGCTCTCAGATGGTCCACTATCTAGGCGGGAAGACAGACACTAAAAAAAGAGAAAGTTCTAGGGAGGGGTGACAAACACCAAGACAAAAAGAAATTACTAGCTCTTCGAGGCTAGTAAGAGATGCTTCCTAGGTGGTCTCATTTTACCACACTTTACTCTCTAAACTGAAGGATTCCTGAGCTGAATAGAAGGTTAACTTGAAAATAAATCTATAACCAAGGCTCAAGAAATGCAAGTAAACAAAAAATAAACCTCCACTCTGGGCATAATCAGAAATATCACTAATGGAAAATCCTTCTAGAATAGGAAGCGACACAGAAACAAATTATGGATGAACACTTGTCGGTATTAACTTAGGAGGGAATTGCATTGGCTTTCAAAGGCAACAGGAATTTGGAGAAGAGAGGTAATTATACTAAATAAGCTCTGAAGAAAGGCAAGCAAGAATAGAGAGGAGATGCAGGCTGCTTCAGAGAACACTTGCATATTACGAAGGATACGCCTATGGTGAGCAGATACTGGCACAGCATGATAGGAAGGGACCCTAGAGTCCTAGACCAGAGAAGAGGCCTGGTATATCTTACTCTCTAGTTCTAGCTGAATCAAGCTGCCCACTGCTTCCCTCAAAACAACAAATTCTTTCCTCTTTCTGAGATTTTGCACATACTGTTCCCTCTGCCTACAATGCCCTTCATTTCCTATCTATCTAAAGATCTGACCCTTCTTGCAAAGCACAAATCAATCATCATCTTCACTGTAAAGTTTTCTCCAATCATTCCCTGTACCCTTGATCTGGGCAGAATGAATCATCCCCTGTTCAGCACTTATAGTATATCTCTCAATTATAGTACTTTCTTACACTTAATTTCTTACAAATATATAATGTAATTATTTGTTTATATATCTCTCAATTATAGTACTTTCTTACACTTAATTTCTTACAAATATATAATGTAATTATTTGTTTGTGTGTCCCTTCCCAACTGGACCATGAGATTCCTAAGTAAGATATTTCCCAGTGTCTATTATTGTTCCTAGTAAGCAGGAGCTCAAAAAGGTATACAGAATTATTCTACTGAATTGTGTAGACAAACTCAGCCTTCAAGCCCAAGAATGAATGGATCTTAGAGCCTTAACGTTCCCGGATTCATGATGAATCCCTCCTGGAGTCCAGAACATTTAAGCTGTACTAGAAACTCAGTTATTTCTACCTTAGAGCTTAGGTATTTCCTTGTGCCAAACTGGCAATGCAACTGTGTATCTTTAGTGCTTCCACTAAAGGAATTAAAGTTTGTTGCAAGTCAGAACACAACAGTTCTTTATCCTCCTCCTTTACATAAATTGGAAAAATAGACTGAGAACTCTAATCAGCTGAAATCTTCCCAGGGAAGAGGACTTGGCTGTTTACTAACAGTTCAAACTACTGCTGTCTAATACCCATGTGGTTGGCATATTTTCTCTTTTGGCAGCGCATTCATATTGAGGGAGGAAGTATCATGCACTGCAATCAGAGAGTAGGATTTGGAGTCAAAGGAAGAGAATGAGTCCCAGCTCTGCCACTCTTTATTTTGCCAAGTGACCTTGGACAAGTCATTTAATCTCAATGAGCTTCAATTTCCCTGGAGGGAAAATAGGAAAAATATTACCTGTCCCACTGGGCTACCATAAGGATCAAATGAGGACTATTACTTATTGCACTGAATTCTCATCTTAGGAATTAACCTTGTCTTTCTGGAACACACAGAGAACTAGGAAGTAAGTAAAAAAAGCATCTTCAAAACCAAAATAACTGTCTCTAATTCTTCACACTTTACTACCAGTAGAATCCCTGGGGCCTCACTCTTCCTTTAAAAACATATCTAATAAACTCATAATGTGGCAGCACCACAGTTGAAGGCAGGGTTACTATACTGAAAATAATAGTGTTAAGTGAACTGAACATTGAGGGCCTCCCCACAGCCTTCCACTGTAGCGCCCCCTGCCCCCCAGCTTCCAGACCACTGGCAACCAGGCCTATGACCTCTAGGAAGGAGACTAAAAGATCCTTCAAGAGAATCTGACCAGCCCTAGTAAAAAGATCTAAAGATACTGACATTGCAGTTGCCCCACAAATGGCCCAGGCAGATCACCATTACAGTTGAGGTCCATAATCAGTAAGCTCCACCCAAGTATTTAAAATTTCCAATCAGCTTTTTAGTATCCCATTTTAAAATACAAACAATCAAGGATTACCAAACATCTGGGGAAAACTCCAGCATGAAAAGCAGAATTCAGATTCTATTTATATGAGAAGAAATTTGAGGATGTAAGTGAAAAGTTATTTGAAAGAAAGCATAAGTATAATAATTATGCTTATCTTGGCCAAAGTTTACCAGTGATAAAAAATCAGATCAGGAATGGAACAGGACAGAAAGCCCAAAGATAAACCCACACACAATGGTCACCTTATTTTTGATAAAGGAGGCAAGAATATACAATGGAGAAAAGACAGCCTCTTCAATAAGTCGTGCTGGGAAAACTGGACAGCTACATGTAAAAGAACAAAACCAGAACACTCCCTAACACCATACACAAAAATAAACTCAGAATGGATTAAAGACCTAAATGTAAGGCCAGACACTATAAAACTCTTAAGAGGAAAACATAGGCAAAACACTCTATGACATAAATCACAGCAAGATCCTTTTTGACCCACCTCCTAGAGAAATGGAAACAAAAACAAAAATAAACAAATGGGAGGTAATGAAGCTTAAAAGCTTTTGCACAGCAAAGGAAACCATAAACAAGAGAAAAGACAACCCTCAGAATGGGAGAAAATATTTGCAAATGAAGCAACTGACAAAGGATTAATCTCCAAAATTTACAAGCAGCTCATATAGCTCAATATCAAAAAGCAAACAACCCAATCCAAAAATGGGCAGAAGACCTAAACAGACATTTCTCCAAAAAAGATATACAGATTGCCAACAAACACATGAAAGAATGTTCAACATCATTAATCATTAGAGAAATGCAAATCAAAACTACAATGAGATATCATCTCACACCAGTCAGAATGGCCTTCATCAAAAAATCTACAAACAGTAAATGCTGGAGAGGGTATGGAGAAAAGGGAACCCTCTTGCATTGTTGGTGGGAATGTAAATTGATACAGCCACTATGGAGAACAGTATGGAGTTTCCTTAAAAAACTAAAAATAGAACTACCATACAACCCAGCAATCCCACTACTAGGCATATACCCGGAGAAAACCATTAATTCAAAAAGAGTCATGTACCACAATGTTCACTGCAGCTCTATTTACAATAGCCAGGACATGGAAGCAACCTAAGTGTCCATCGACAGATGAATGGATAAAGAAGAAGTGGCACATATATACAAGGGAATATTACTCAGCCATAAAAAAGAAATGAAATTGAGTTATTTGTAGTGAGGTGGATGGACCTACAGACTGTCATACAGAGTGAAGTAAGTCAGAAAGAGAAAAAGAAATACCGTATGCTAACACATATGTATGGAATCTAAAAAAAAAAAAAAAGTGGTTCTGAAGAACCTAGGGGCAGGACAGGAATAAAGATGCAGACATAAAGAATGGACTTGAGGGGCTTCCCTGGTGGTGCAGTGGTTGAGAGTCTGCCTGCTGATGCAGGGGATACGGGTTTGTGCCCCGGTCCGGGAAGATCCCACATGCCGCAGAGCGGCTGGGCCCATGAGCCATGGCTGCTGAGCCTGCGCGTCCAGAGCCTGTGCTCCACAATGGGAGAGGCCACAACAGTAAGAGGCCCGCATACTGCCAAAAAAAAAAAAGAAAAGAAAGAGTAGAAAGAGTAGAGATTGTCAAGTAAAACAGAAGAACAGGAAAGAGTAAAGCACAGCAGAAAGACTATCATGGGCCAAAACACACATGAGGATGGAGAGGTTAAGAAGCTGCAAATAATGCGGTGTCACTAGAGCACAGGCAAGAGCAGGAGATGAGCAGAAATCAGATCAAGGAAGACCTTGTATGTTATACAGGAATTTAGACTCTAACCTGAAAGCAACTTGGAGCCAATGAAGAGTTTTAACAGCAAATTAAGATGATTAGATTTGAATCTAGGAAAAGATCATTCTGATGATGATATAACAGATTTTGGGGGTGGGAAAGGGAAGGTTGGTGGCTACAACCTTCCAAGGTATGTACTAACTGTTCCTAAAAGGCAATTCTCACGCTTACAAATGCTCAGCTTACTGTGAAGCAGATTATTCTACCTCTAAGAGACCAGTAGCTACCAGAGACACTCTAATGATCCCCCTGAGGAAAGTAGCATCCCAAGGCCTCTACCACCAGGTTCTTTCTTTTTCTCCCCTAAGGTCTTCTTTAAAGGCACAAAGATTGTGTTAGGTTACCTTGTATCAGAGTATGTCTCTCAGCCTTGGTTTTAAGGAAGATATGCATCAACCCCAAGCCCTCACCTCCCAGTTCCCAAGCCCTCACCTCCCAATTCCCAATGACTACAGCAATTTTCTGCCATTTCTCAGAGCTCTATTAAACTAACACATAGATACATGAGAACACACACATACACTCACACACACTCATTTGTATACATGTCTGATTTTCCCATGTACATTCCTTAAGGAGATGGGAGGAAAGATAGAAAGGAATATTTAACAAGCACCAACTTAATGCTTGATTCTTTCCTCATTTCTCTCATTTAATCTCTCATTTAATCCTCACCACAACCTTGAACAAAGCAGATATTTATATTCCCATTTTTAGAGATGAAAAAACTATGTCTCAAAGAGAACAAATGATTTACCCAAGATCACAAAGCAGGTATAAGGCAAAGCTGAGATTTGAAGCCACATGTCTATGGGTTTACCAATGCTTTTCTACTGCACCTCACACTAGGTTTCCCTATACCTTACTTTAGTCATTACTAAATCTCCACTTAGTCGTTGGATTGCATTATACTGAACCACTCACTGAACAGATCAACAACCTAGAAAAACAACCAAACAGAAGAACCAGGTGCAAATGGAAAACTTGGATAATAGACACAGGTAGCAAAAAGACAGAAAAGAAAAAAGAAGAGAAGAGGAAAAGGAAAAGGAAAAGGAAAAAGAAAATAAGCAGCAGCAGCAACGTGGATTCCAACAAGCTCTTTGGAGCCCTAGCTGATACTGCCAAGTACAGAAATAGCCGAAACTCATGTTGACAGATCTCCATTTCCAAATCTCGTCTCCTCCTCAGCCAGCCACAGCAGCGTGCCTGGTAAAATACTGCCTAGTCAGGCACACATCACAAATGAATTCCATTAAGCAGATGCAACCTCTCCCTGAGGCCTTCCCACTCTTACAGAACCACCAGGAAATGGAGAAAGCTTTTGTTCTCCATCTGAACTACTGTCTACAAGCCCTTGGTGGTGAAGGGAAATTGGATTTGAGAAGCAAATGGCTTGTCAAAGAACCTAAAACCTAAGGTGGAAAAGGAAGCAATTCACTAAAACCAAGCATTCCGAAAGAGAAACTTTCTCTGAGGTGACAAAGAGTGCTGTCATAGTTATGACTTGCCCTCTAAACACAGGATCCCCAAAGCACCTTGTAGGAGGGGCAGAAGCCAAGACTCATAGACTAGCTCTCGATGCACTGGCCCACAGATATCATCACACGTTCATACTAACAGTCTAGATTTTTCTAAAAGCAAGAATCACTTGTTTGCAACAACTGTGCTTGGTTATGGAGATTTCACTATAGAAGGATTTTATTATGGAAAAAGAGTATTATTGTATCAATTAGACCCTAAATACAATAAGGGGAGAAAGAAAGGAACCTAAAGGTTAAATAAGATAATGTGGGACTTGCCTGGTGGAGCAGTGGTTAAGAATCTGCCTGCCAATGCAGGGAACAAGGGTTCAAGCCCTGGTCCGGGAGGATCCCACATGCCACACAGCAACTAGGCCTGTGCGCCACAACTACTGAGCCTGCACTCTAGAGCCCTCAAGCCACAGCTACTGAGCCCACGTACCACAACTACTGAAGCCCGCATGCCTACTGAAGCCTGCATGCCTAGAGCCTGTTCTCCGCAACGAGAAGCCACCGCAATGAGAAGCCCGTGCACCGCAACGAAGAGTAGCCCCCGCTTGCCGCAGCTAGAGAAAGCCTGCACTCAGCAAAGAAGACCCCACGCAGCCAAACATAAATAAATAAATTTATTCTTAAAAAAAAGAAAAAGATAATGTAAGTAGTCTAGAAACTGAGCTGGCACAAAGTAGATGTTTCAGCAGTGTCTGCTCAAGTGAACTGAAAAAGAGAAATTAGCGTTTAGTATCTGCTGATTAATACAAATGACCTAAACAGCTTTTGTATACTTTACCTTGCTTAATCCATAAAATAATTCAGAACAAGTGTTAATTATCCTCATTTTATATATAAGAAGATAGGTTCAAAAAAATTAGCAACTCAGTCATTTAGTTATTAAGGGACAAAAGTTGTGATTTGTTCACAGTATCAGAAAGTCATAAACTGAGCAAAAAAATAATATAATGCCATCTCATATTTGCTTTAAAGTTTTTTACTGCACAATGAAACATGTGGAGGTAAACAGTGGGCTGGGAAATGGAATACCTGAGTTCTAGACTTAACTGTGCCAAACTGGTATGCAGCTTAAATTAAGTCTCTTCCCCTTTCTGGATTTTAATTTTCTCAGCTAACTCAACAGTGGTACAACATTTAACTTAAAGATGAGTTAAATTATCTTGAAATTCCAGGAATATTGTATATACAATTGAGACTCTTTACTGGACAAGAAATGCTCCCTATTGCCCAGTGTTTACTCTACTCTCCCTGGCCACACGTTCAGGACTAACAGCTTACCTCTACCTGTCCATCAGTCATTCGTAAGCCAGAAGCATCCTTTACGGTAGAGCTCCCCACCTGTGCTGGATGCTTCATTAAGTGTAAAGCTGATACTATAGTTTGCTGGAAGCCTGGTGCACAAATGTTTCCTGGAGATGAATAAATCATTCCAGTTGTGTTGGGTTGCAACTGTAAGGGTAGCAGCTGTGGCTCTGAAAACAGATGGTCTTATAAGGATGGAGGACTTGGCTCCTATCTGATTTTCCTAAGGCAAGCAGGTTTGGGTCAGCAGGAAGCCTGGCTGGGAAGTGTGGGAGTAGAGCTAGCATTCAGTGATGAAGAAAGATGACAGAAATGTACAGGCAGTTTCTTTCCATAATAAATGAATATATCAGAGGCTGCAATTACTAGAATCCCAAGCCCTTACTTTTGTACCTACTCTTCAACTTCTAAATCATTTTCTTTTCAGTCCAACACTTTCTTCCTTGATTTTTCAATACAAAGCTGAGTTCAGGGAGAATGCCTAGCAGAGCCCAAGCACAAGAATAGAACTTTAAGATCTGCTGACTAGAACAACTTGAGAAAACGAACTGAATTTACCAGATGATAGTGGAATGAGTGTCTAATGACACAGTTGATAATAGTAGATGTGCAGTAAACATATATTTAATAAAGTAATGTGCCAGGCAACATTCTAGGTGTTGTACATATATTGCCTCTTTTAATTATCAAGACAGTCTTTCTTTTATCTCCATTTTGTATATAAGGAAATTAAAACTCAGAAAAGTCAGGTACTCTGCCCAGTCACACAGCAAATTAAGTGACAGGAGTCAGAAATGACCCCCCCAGGGCTAAATGATTCCAAAGCTCTATGCATTGTTTGTCAACCTCCTGTCCAACCAATAATGGCCTTCTTGCGGTTCCTCAAACACAGCTAGCAGATTCCTACCTCTGGACCTTTCTGCTTGCTATTTCCTCTACCATCACATCTTCTCAATGTTTTCTACTTTAGATCATTCAGGGCTCTGCTCAAACGCCATCTCTTCAGAGAAGCTTTTCTTGATCATCCCCCCAACATATACTGTTCCCTTATTTTGCTTTATTTTTTTATTATGACATTAACATTGTATTATTTATTAGTTTATTTGTTTGTTTACTGTCAGTCTCTCCCACTAGAATGAAAGATTTTTGAGGACAAGGACTTTTTCTTGGTCACAACTGTATCCCCTGTGCTTACAACAGTGACTAGTACATTGCAGGTGCTCAACAAATATTCAGTGAATCAATGAATGAATTGTGATCAAAATCACAGAGCTCTAGAATATTAGTGTAAAAAAGTACTTGTTACATAGCATAAGGTGCACAGGCTTTGCAATCAGGCAGATGTGGGTTCAAGTCTCTAACTGACTATGACTGTGTGACTTTGGACAAGTCTCTAAACTTCTTTAATTTTATCTGTAAAGTGGGTATAAAAAAATAAGGCCCATAGATCTATTATGATGATTAAATGCAATAAACACATGAAAATGTTTTGTGCAAACTATGTTATATAAATGTATGATGAGAAATTATGACAATGAGAAAAAGTTTAGAGACAATCTACTCAAGGCTTTCTCTTCAGAGATCACTCTAAGGCCCAAAAAGGTAAGTGAACTGACCAATGTCCCACAGTTATTTAGAACCGAACAATAATTAGACTCTAGGTCTCCAGGCAACCAAGCTGGGACACCTGCCATTACCCCCACAAACTAGTTGACCTCTGGTACTCCACTTTCTCTTGATTCTTCTTGTACTTCACTGGCTGCTCCTTTGATCTTCTCAACCCCACCCCCGCCCCACCACCACCTAGGTCAGCGTGTCTGTAGCTCAAATGTCAGATCTCTGCTCTATCTATACACATTTCTTGGGTGATCACATCTACTCCATGACTTTACATATACTATACTAATGATTTCCATTTCTGACCTGGACTTCTCTGAATTCCAGACTTGTATATCCAACTGCCTACCCAACATCTCCTTTTGGTTGTCTTACAGCCATCTGAAATGTAATATGTCTAAAATCAAACACTTGACCGCCCCCCCGCAAAACCTGCACCTGCCAGTCTTTCCCATCTCTGTAAACAGCAACTCCAATCATATAGTCACTCAAGTCAAAAACCTTCCATTGACTATTTTCTTAATCTCATAATCCTCAATCTATCAGCAAATTCTGTCAGCTCTACTTTCAAAACATATCCTGATTCCAACAATTTCTTACCACCTCCACTGCTACCACACTGTCTCAAGCTTCCTTTATATCATTCCCTAACTCTTGTTACAGCTTCCTATCTGATTCCCCTGCTTCTGCCCTTGCCCTATCCATCCCCTATCCCTCTCTCCTCAGAAGCCAAAATGACCCTTTTAAATTCAATTAGAGCATGTCACTCTACTCTGTTCGAAATCCTGCAATGGTTTCTCATCTCAACCAGAATAAAATAAAGGTTATTACCATGGGCTACAAGACACTATGTAATCTGGATCCATTCTACCTATCTGATCTTACCCACTACCACTGTCCTCTTTGCTCATTACACTTCAGCCACACGGCAGTAAAATTAAATTTTAACACCAACATTCATGTGGTTTGGGAACCACTCTGAAGTGGCCAAAAGCAAAGACCAAGAATATGCAAGCCTTGGACTCCTTAATGTGAACAGCAGGAACATTCTTCCCCTCCTTGTTGTTCATTGATAAACTGAGCACAACCCCACCTCAGGGATTTAATGCTTACAGTTCTCTCTGCCTAAAGCATTCTTCCCTCAAACTATTAATATGATGTGTTCCTTTATTTCATAACATCTCTTCTCAAATTTCACCTCACCAAAAAGGCCTAGGTCAACCAATCATATCTAAAAAAGACCCCTCCTGGGAATTCCCTGGCGGTTCAGTGGTTAGGACTTGGCACTCTTATTGCCAGAGGCCCAGGTTCAATCCTGGTTGGGGAACTAAGATCCTGCAAGCTGTGCGGTGCAGCCAAAAATAAAGTAAAGTAATAAAAGTAAAACAGACTCCTTTTCAATAACTCCCTTTCCCCATACATTGCCTAATTTTTCATATCTCTGCCCACTAGAGTGCCACTGAAATCAGGGACTTTAATTTATTCACTGCTATATCCCCAATGCCAAGATTGTATGTGCTCTATAATCCATACCAGTCATCAATTTAGCCATTAATTATTTTGTAATTAATATCTTATATCCTCAATCTAGTCTTCCCCTAAACAGACTAAATATTATTGTCAAATGAAAATCTCTCAATTCTGGATATCCTCTCTGAGAACTTTCAACTCAACTAGTGATAATGTAGAAGTAATTTAAAAAGGAGAGAATGGTAAAATGAAGCCATATTTTTCTTCTTCTGGGATCCTCTTATAATCAGCTAACAAATCAGTAAGTATTAATAAGCATCTTTAGGTACAGAGCACCATCTTATTAAAGAAGGATATTACCTAGCTAGGTAGTAAAACATAGAGAGGTACATAAAAATAGTAATAAGATGGATAATAAACACATGAAAAGATACTCAGCATCATTAGCCATCAAGGAAATACAAACCAAATCACAGTGAAATACCATTCAACTCACATTCACTAGGATGACCAAAATAAAAAAGAAAAGTGGTGGAGAGGATGTGGAGAAACCAGAACCCTCATACACTGCTGGGGGGAATAAAATGGTGCAGCCACTTCAGGAAACAGTCTGAAGTTCCTCAACGGGTTAAACATAAAGTTACCATGTGATCCAGAAATTTCACTCCTAGAATTCATTTCCTCTACCTAAGGGAAATGAAAACATATAACAAATATCCACACAAAAACTTCATATACAAATGTTCACAGCAGCATTATTCATAATAGCTAAAAAGCAGAAACTACCCAAATGTCTATTAACTGATGAATAGATAAATAAATATGGTATATCCATACAATAGAATATTTTGCAGTAAAAAGGAATGAAGTATTGATACATGCTACAACATGGGTGAACCTTGAAAACATTATACTAAATGAAAGAAGTCTGGTCATAAAAAGCCAACTACTGTATGATAACTTTTATATGAAATATCCAGAATAGGCAAACCTACTGTAGAAGATAGATTAGTGGACTTCCCTAGTGGCACAGTGGTTAAGAATCCACCTGCCAATGCAGGGGACACGGGTTTGAGCCCTGGTCCAGGAAGATCCCACACGCCACGGAGCAACTAAGCCCGTGCGCCACAACTACTGAGCCTGCACTCTAAATCCTGCAAGCCACAACTACTGAGCCCACGTGACACAACTGCTGAAGCCCGTGTGCCCAGAGCCCATGCTCCACAACAAGAGAAGCCACCACAATGAGAAGCCCACGCACTACAACGAAGAATAGCCCCCACTTGCCGCAACTAGAGAGAGTCTGTGCACAGCAACAGACCCAGCACAGCCATAAATAAATAAATAAATTAATTAATTAATTTTTTTTTAATTTTTTTTAAAAGAAGATAGATTACTGGTTGCCTAGGGCTGGTGGAGATGGGAGAAGTATGGGGTGGAATAAATAAATAAACAAATTTATTTTTTTAAAAAAGAAGATAGATTACTGGTTGCCTAGGGCTGGTGGAGATGGGAGAAGTATGGGTGGCTGCTAAAGGGTACATGTTTCTTTTTGGGGTAATGAAAATGTTCTAAAATTGATTGTAACAATGGCTGCACAATTCAGTGAATAAAAAAGCACTGAACTGTACACTTTAAATGGGCAAATTGTATGGTACGTGGATTATAGCTCAATAAAGCTGTTATTTAAAAAAACTTTTAAAATGTAATCTGGGGTTTATTTCAGGTTCCATTTATCAACATTCTTACCATTCACATTCAAATTAACATTTATTCAGGGTAGGATTTTCATCTCACAGCAGCAGCTATCAAATTGCTCACCAGAGCTCCATCTTCAGATAGACTTTGAACAGGTCCTCGGCATTAGGAGATAAAATAAGAGCTTATAAAAGCCAGCACAGATGAGACTGGCCCTGGCTGTGGTTGCCAAATATATGGAATTTCTAAAAATTAAAAGTTTTTGTAAAACAGTAAATTTTAAAAATTTTTAAGGAAAAAGAAAAGTTAACATTTATTGAAGGCTAGATAATTCTCATTTTATTTTACTCAATACAACCAAAAAGGCTGTGAGACAGGAGTTATCAACTCATCCATTTTGCAGGTAAGAAATCCATAGCTCATAACATTTAAATGATTTAGGGACTTCCCTGATGGTCCAGTGGTGAAGACTCCACGCTCTCAATGCAGGGAGCACAGGATCAATCCCTGGTGGGGGATCTAAGATCCCGCATGCTGCATGATGCAGCCAAATAAATAAATGATTTCAGACCTATGGTAAATTATGAGAGCCAGGAGTTGGTCCTGCATTCACTATCTCCAAATCTAGGGCTCTTTCTCATCACTCATCCCCAACTTCTTGCTAGTAAGCATAATTAAGACCTAGCTGTAGCCCTTACTCATAAAAGTAAGTACTAAGAACTAAGAGATCATAAGAACACAGATTTATAATCACAGATGAACAGAATGATGATCAAAACTGTATAACACAAAATCCAATATCCCTGCATTTAACTACTGGGTCAGCAGTGCTATGCTACATGAAAAGAGAGTTGGCTGGATCTGATTCCCAAGGTCACCTATGTGGGGGGATAAAGAAAAAGAGAAAGACAAAAAAGTCCACAGCATTCCCCAGCAAACCAATCAAGAACCATACACACCTCGGACAGGTTTGTAACTGACCATGGTTAATTCCTAAAACAAGACATCTTAATGATACCACCAAAAGCACTTACTAAAAATTTAGGCTGTGGGCTTCCCTGGTGGCACAGTGGTTGAGATAACGCCTGCCGATGCAGTGGACGCGGGTTCGTGCCCCGGTCTGGGAAGATCCCACATGCCGCGCAGCGGCTGGGCCCGTGAGCCATGGCCGCTGCGCCTGTGTGTCTGTTCCACAAAGGGAGAGGCCACAACAGTGAGAGGCCTGCGTACCGAAAAAATAATAATAAAAAAAATTAAAAAGCTAGGCTGTGACAAGGAAGTTTTTTTGGGGTGATGGAACTATTCTGTACCTTGACTATGGTAGTGATTACACAAATCTATGCATTATTAAATTCTGACACAAAAAGGTCAACTCTATTGTTAAGTTAAAAGTAAAATTTGGGGCTTCCCTGGTGGCGCAGTGGTTGAGAGTCCGCCTGCCGATGCAGGGGACACGGGTTCGTGCCCCGGTCTGGGAAGATCCCACGTGCCGCGGAGCGGCTGGGCCCGTGAGCCATGGCCGCTGGGCCTGAGCGTCCGGAGCCTGTGCTCCGCAACGGGAGAGGTCACAACAGTGAGGCCCGCATACCACAAAAAAAAAAAAAAAAAAAAAAAAAAAAAAAAAAAAAAGTAAAATTTAAGGGGCTTCCCTGGTGGCGCAGGGGTTAAGAATCTGCCTGCCAATGCAGGGGACAAGGGTTCGAACCCTGGTCCGGGAAGATCCCACGTGCCGCAGAGCAACTAAGCCCGTGTGCCATCAACTACTGAGCCTGTGCTCTAGGGCCTCGTGAGCCACAACTACTGAGCCCGGCTGCCACAATTACTGAAGCCCGCACACCTACAGCCCATGCTCTGCAACAAGAGAAGCCACCGCAATGAGAAGCCGGCACACCACAACGAAGAGTAGCCCCCGCTGGCCGCAACTAGAGAAAGCCCACGTGCAGCAACGAAGACCCAACACAGCCAAAAATAAATAAATAAATAAATTTATAAAAAATAAAAGTAAAATTTAAGAAAACCTGCATACATATTAAAAAGTAAGCTGTTGTACATCAAAAGACATTATCAACAGAGTAAAAAGGCAACCCATAGAATGGAAGAAAATATTTCCAAATCATATATTGATAAGGGATTAATATCCAGAATATATAGATAACTTCTAAAACTCACAATAACAACAACAAAAACCTGATTCAAAAATGGGCAAAGGGGCTTCCCTGGTGGCACAGTGGTTGAGAGTCCGCCTGCCAATGCAGGGGACACGGGTTCGTGCCCTGGGCCGTGAAGGTCCCACATGCCGCGGAGCAGCTGGGCCCGTGAGCTCTGGCCGCCGAGCCTGCGCACCCGGAGCCTGTGCTCCGCAATGGGAGAGTCCACAAGAGTGAGAGGCCCACGTACCGAAAATTAAAATGGGCAAAGGACCTGAATTGACATTTCTCCAAAGAAGATATACAAATGCTCAATAAGCACTGAAATGATGCTCAATATCACTAATCATTAAAGAAACACATATCAAAACCACAATGAGACACCACCTCACACTCATTAGGATGGCTATTACCAAAAAAAAAAAAAAAAAAACCACCAGAAAATAACAAGTGTTGGTGTGGATGTGGAGAAATTGGAATCCTTGTGCACCATTGGTGGGAATGTAAAATGGTATTGCTGCTGTGGAAAACACTATAGTGTTTCCTCAAAAAATTAAACAAAGAATAACCATATGATCTAGCAGTTCCCTTTCTGGGTATATACTCAAAAAAACTAAAAGCAGGGTCTCAAAGAGATGTTTGTACACCTGTGTTCATAGCAGCATTATTCACAATAGCTAAAATGTGTAAGCAACCTAAGTATCCATTAACAGTGAAGGGATAAGCAAAATCTGGTGTATATATACAATTATTCAGCCTTAAAAAGGAAGGAAATTCTGTCATATGATACAACATGGATGAACCTTGAGGACATCATGCTAAGTGAAATAAGCCAGTCACAAAAGACAAATACTGTATGCTTCCACTTATACGAGGTACTTCGAGTAGTCAAAATCACAGGGACAGGAAGTAGAATGGTGGTTGACAGGAGTGAGGGGACAATGGGGGGTGGTTGTTCAATGGGTGTAGAGTTTTACTTTTGCAAGATGAAGAGAGTTCTGGAGATGGATGGTGGGAAGGTTGCACAAGAATATTAATGTGCTTAATATCACTGAACTGTATAGTTAAAAAAACGGTAGGGGCTTCCCTGGTGGTGCAGTGGTTGAGAGTCTACCTGCCGATGCAGAGGACACAGGTTCGTGCCCTGGTCCGGGAAGATCCCACATGCCGCGGAGCGGCTGGGCCCGTGAGCCATGGCCGCTGAGCCTGCGCGTCCAGAGCCTGTGCTCCACAACGGAGCCACAGTTTGTTATTTATTTATTTATGAATAAATAAATAAATAAGCGAGGCCTATGTGGTAATGTTACTTCAAGTAAAATTATAATAATAGCTAATGTTTATGAGTGTTTACTATGAGCGAGCACATTATTTAACTTAACCCTGACCATAACTCCAACTATTAGACCTCTCTCACAAATGAGAAGGCTGAGCCTAGTAAGGCCAACCCACTTGCTCAAGATGACGTATCTAGTTAACTCAGACTGAATTCAAACTCAGGCAGTCTGACTCTACAGCCCAGGCCCTTAACTACTATACTACAGCATAAAATACTATATTAAATATTGCAGATAGAAGTTGACAAAGATAACTACTCAGGCTAGTCCTGATGACCTAAGCTTTCAACTGAACAGAACCACATTAGAAGCAGACATACTATATAACCAATATAGCAGATTAAAAGCATTGTGGAAACATCAAGAGCATTCTTGTAAAAAAAAAAAAAAAAAAAAGTACATAATTAACTGTAGCTGGCTCCACAGTCATTCCCTTCGGAACCATGCCCCAATGCAGCCCATAAAAGAAAAAGCAAAATAATGACAGTTCTAGATCATCACAGGCAGGAAACACACACACATACAATCTACTAAGACTCCCTCTACCCAAGACTCCAGCACCCCAATTTCAATACTGTCCTCCAATACTGTCAGATTCAAAGTGCCACCATCCAACTTTGTGGCACTTTGTACTTTTGAGTAGTTTTCATATTTGCTCTGGGCAAAGGACTGTCCGCTTTAGCCCAAGGCTCTGCAAAACAAACATCACACTCTGTATCCCCATCCCACAAATGGATGCTATATAACTTAACTCCATGCCCAACACTAACCAAATATCCCTTGTTTCTACTTAAGTTCTTTATTCCCTCACACCTCATAGTTTATGACTTATGTGTCAGTGCTTATTTATCTGAAAAGCAGAAACTTTAAAAAAGAAAAAAAAAAAAAAGCAGCACAATGAGCCAAACTAAAGTGCGAACAGCATGAACGGGGACCTAAGGAGGAGCTTGATGATAGAAGAGAGGGTACGTGGAACTAACTTTCTAACTTTCTGCATAATCAGACCTTATTATTCAAGGAAGGTCAGTGAAGCCTCCTCAGCACATGAGTTCCTTTCTCTCCTGTTGCTTCTAGCAAATAAACATAATACACCAAATAATAAATATACCTGTTAGCTGTATTTATTAAAGCCTAGACTGCATTTAATTCTCCATGTTTCTTTGTAAAAACATCTTACTCCTTCTAGGAATTTTAATCTGTTCCTTAAAAGGAATCACTAATTAAACCAAGTGTCAAAAGGTTCACATTCAACCAAACTTAACTGAGCACCTACTATGTTTCTGAATTAGATTTTGTCACAGGAGGTTTTTCATTTAATCCTAAAAAAGAATCCTTTGACTTAAGTATTATTGGCTGCCACCCTTCCTTTTTTTTTTTTTTTCTTAACCACCAAGTAAAGTGAGAATCAGGCAGTTAAGTAACTTGCAAAGATCTCACAGCTAAAAAGCAAAGGGAAAGAAGTAAAGGAGTCAGGAGTCAAATTCAGAACTCTATTTCACCTCTCTAAACTTTAACTTCCTCATCAGCAAGAAATATTACCTACCTTCAAGAGCTGATGTAGGGGGGCTTCCCCGGTGGCACAGTGGTTAAGAATCCGCCTGCCAATGCAGGGGACACGGGTTCGAACCCTGGTCCAGGAAGATCCCACATGCTGCGGAGCAACGAAGCCCATGAGCCACAACTACTGAGCCTGAGTTCTAGAGCCCACGGGCCACAACTACTGAGCCCACGCGCCGCATCTACTGAAGCCTGCGTGCTCTAGAGCCCATGCTCCTCAACTAGAAGCCACCACAATAAGGAGCCCGCGCACTGCAACGAAGACCTAACACAGCCAATAAATAAATAAATAAATAAATAAATAAATAAATAAAATGGTTTAGAAAAAAGAGTTGATGTAGGAAATACATGAAAAGCACTTAGATCAGGGGCTGCTCCTCAATAAATGTTAGCTTTATTCCTTTTTCCTTCATGCTTGAAATGTCTGGTTTGTTGGCTTATTCCAAACAAATAGCAATTTTTTTAAGTTTACACTTTGTTTTTCTTAGCTATCTTATTAACTGGTTTTGTCTTGGTCCTCACAAGGACGTTCATAATCCTGGGATATCTTGGGAGCACTTCTGGCTCACTTAGCAGCTGGGATGCTTGCAGCAGAGTTCTTTTTGCTCAGAAACTTGCATAGAGACTACTTCCTCTCCTCTATTCTCCCTTAGACAAACAGACACATACGCAGGTGGAAAATTTTTTTAAGCCACAATTAGCTTAATTAACATAAAGTGACAGAAATAGAAAAAGCCACAGTGTTCTAGCCAGGCAGCAGGCTGCAGGGGAAGCAAGAATTCTCTGGCTGGCAAAGTGAGAGGAGAAATAAGCATCTCCTGGGGAGGAAAAGGAGTCACCGCCATGTGGTGGGAACTAGGGAATATCTAAAATGGATGGTCAGCACCACCCACTGGGGTCCTCATCCCTAGTCCTCAGAATGGGTCAGGTGCCCCTGATTTATCAAACAAAAACTCGCACCAGACAAAAATGTGATTATGAGCTCCTTGAGGGCAGAAATTATAACTTACATCTAGATCCCCAGGCAAAGACCCTGGCACAGAGAAGCACTCATATTTGAATATATAAATAATTGCGTAAATGAATAAAGTCAGATTAAAAGAAAGAGCTTATCCGTCTTTTCCAGTGTACTAGTACTACACAAGGAGGGTTCCTATAAGCAACCATGATGCAATCCATAATTCCTCATAAATACCCCCACACACAAAAGTATGGTGCATCTGCAGGCCATCTCCCCAAGAGTTCTAGATAACCCACAACTGCTTCTGGAAAAATTTTAAAATGACAGCAAATCCCTAATAAAACCTACCAGCAGCTCCCCACTACCTTCAGAATAAACTCTATACACTTTAATTAGCATGTAAGGTCCTTTTGTAAACTAGCTCTTGCCTTTCTTCCCAGATACACCTTTTCAAGAACTCTGAGCACCTGCCAAACATGAAGCCCTCTGCCCCTTAAGTATGCCCTGAAAACCTGCTTCAGCACCTTTGTTGCTACAGTTCCCATGAGACTCATCACCACCAAAATTTGGTTTACCTAAGTTCAATTCACCTTTCATGAAACAACTCAGGTCCCATCCATTTTAACAAAATCTGTTATAATTGTCCCAGACCATAGTGTTCATCTCCTTTCCTGACTTAAGGTAGTACTATCCATAGCTCTCATCCCATATTCAACAATACCATGTTGTTATCGTTACACAGAGGGCATATATCCACACATAGATCAATACAAGGGTATGAGGACTTCCCTGGTGGTCCAGTGGTAAAGAATCCACCTTACAATGCAGGGGACACAGGTTCAATCCCTAGTCAGGGAACTAAGATCCCACATGCCATGGGGCAATTAAGCCTGCACGCCACAATTACTGAGCTCGTGTGCCCTAACTAGAGAGCCCACATGCCGCAAACTACAGAGTCCACACACTCTGGAACCCACGCACCACAACTACAGAGCTCACGTGCCCTGGAGCCCGTGTGCCAGAACTAGAGAGAGAAAACCCACATGCCACAACTAGAGAGATGCCTGTGCACCACAACAAAAGATCCAACATGCCTCAGTGAAGATCCCGTGTGCCGCAACTAAGATCGTACACAGCCAAAAAAAAAAAAAAATTAATTAAAAAAAAAAAATTTTTAATTAAGGGTATGGAGTGCTCCTGCGACCAGTAACTCTCATAATAGCAAGAACATACCTATGTTACTCTATTGCCAGTGGCTAGAAAACTAGCCTATCTCTAGTAAATGCTGTTTGTTCATGCAAAAATTGAACATTTTTTTCCAATTTAAAGTGCAAGTCCCAACTAAGTTATTATATTATTACACAATAAAGTGATTACCAATTTACCAGCTTTCTCATCAATTTTATACAATAAGTGCTCTAATAATAATGATCTATCTCCAAATTTTTACAAGTTCCTATCTTCAAATTTCTTTTTGAATCAAAGATAAGATTACATTGTGTACAGCGAGGTTTCAAGAGTAACTATGTTTTACTATGTCTTGATTCTTAGAAAACTAGTAACCTGTGAATGCTCTAAGACAGTGGTAACTGTTTAAGCTAGCATGTGACAATCAGGTATACCCATTCATCTTTTAAGACTCATAAAGGTATGAAAGTTTTCTTAAATCCCTCTCCCCACTGCCAGAATTGACTAATCTACTTCTTCCTTTGGGTTCCACTTTACCCCAGATATTATCTGACCGAACCCTAGATATATTTCTATCATAGCACCTATTACATACACTTAATTATACTTCCTTATTTACATGTCTGTCTACCTACCGACTTGCCCTTCTGGATGTTTGCTTTCCCATACATTAGCCACACATACCTTCTTAAATTCAAATTTATGTTAACTAAAACTAAATAAAATTTAGAATTCAGTTCCTCAGCCTCATTAGCTATATTTCAAGCACTCAACAGCCACATATGGCTGGTGACTACCACACTGGACAACCCAGATATAGAATATTTCCATCACTGCAGAAAGTTCAATTGGACAGGGCTGTGTCTAGATTGTATATGTTTTCTGAGAAACAAAGTCTAGCGGGCAGTTTGGCAGGAGCTATGCCTAATTCATTTCTGTATCGCAGCACCTAGTACTTACTAAATTCCCAGTAAACGTCTCTTAGGAATGACACTGGGTAACAGAGAGCTTGTTCCACCTTTCGTATTTTCACAGACCACCAGAGTCTCTGCTCCATAAGTTCAATGTTCCTTATAGGCTAGAATCGGTATAGTTACCCACCATCATCCCAACTTGTGGAAAGAGGTAGGAACCACGATAGCTAGAGGTAATCAGAAAGCCTTTGTTCAGTCCCTCTCCCCAAACCAAGGCTCCACTATTTAATGTAAGACTTGATGAAGCAGTTTATTTCTTGTTTCAAGTTTGGCATGTAATTAAACTGCAGTTGATTCTAAAAGGAATTTCTTTCAAAAACTGGAACAATCTTACAACTCGGCAGAAATAAAAACAGAGACACTGTTCAAAATTTAACACACTTTTGGGGACTCAAATTAATATATCCTCTCTATATAAAAATATAAAGTATGCTCTTTATATTAAAAAATAGTCATTTGGCACATTTTCTGAACATCTATAAGGGCTAGGGGCTAAAGAAAAATAAATAAGTTCTAGTTTAGGTAGATAGAAATTTAAATTGGAATACTACAAAGCGCTAAGTGATCTATGATAAGGGGAAATACCAGAAATTATGAAGAACACAAAGGACAGGCTCAGAATCCAGTGGTGTGATGCGGCAAAGGGTGGGGGAACCACAAGGGAGGCTGCTTAGAAATGAACCCAAGCTACATTTTGAAAGGAAATTAAAAGGTTGGGAGATGAAGAAAGGGCGAGAGGGTGTCACAAATAGAAACAACGTCATTGATGAAGGTACAGGAATTTGACTTGACAGTAAATGTCAAGTAGTTCAGGTTGGCTGGAACAACATGAGAAAGACAATTTGAGGCTAATGAGGCAAGCAGAGACCAAATCATGAAAAAGATCTGCAAGCTAAACTAAGGAGTTTGAATTTTATCCTCAAAGCTATGGGAAACCTCCAAAAGTTTTAAAGCAGGAAAGAGGAGTGAAAGCTACATTAAAGCTCACAGAGCAGCAGTACGGAGGATGATTTGGGGGAGGTGAGACAGAAGCAGGGAGACCAGTCAGGAAGTTGCTGCAAAAAGTGAAGAGACAGTATATTTTACCACAATTTTTTTTCAAAAATGGAAGAAAAAAAAAAGTGATGAGACAGGGCCCATCTGATGCAAATATTTTTAAACACAACCTATTTTAAATGGTCTCTCTCCATTAGTCTATGCCACCCAAAGCTGTAACACCATGACTCAATTATATAGCACAACTACAAAAGCAACTATTAAAGTCAGTTACATAAACTCTAAAAAATTACACTCACTCTTTTTATTCAATAGCCATTCTGGACTTCAGACTAAGATTGTACATTTTTCTCTTTTTCACTGCACACAATCTTGGAAAACCACTTCAGCCAGCTGAGCACATCTGTGCAGTGTGCAACAAGTGTGAACAATTTAACAGGAGTTTAACGAAACATTGCCTATTTTTATTGGAGAAAAAAAATTTAATTCTAACATGGCAACATCAGGTTGCAAATTGACATTTTTAAATTAGCTTTAAAAAATATGAACATGTCAATTTAAAATCCCATCTGGTTACATGGTGCAGCTGTCCTAAATGAATATAACATTTTCAGTTATTAGGCACTTGGCTAAAGCATTCAGAACTGCCATGTGCCATCAACAAACAGCAAGAGCCACAAATACAGTACTTAAAAACTACCTACATGCTCACACTGGTATGAGAGGATTACTTAGCCTGTCCTGGAAAGGTGGGGATATATGGGGAAATGGAAGGCACAATCTCACAATTTTAAGAAAGTATCTTTCAGTTTACCTCCAATTCTCTTAAAAGGCAATGGACTCTGATATCTTTGATTCCATAATTCCTTAGCCTAGAGAGCCTTACCTACGCTCCTGCCCTGAACCAATAAAATCTTAAGAACCAAGGCTTTGGAACTGGACTAAAAGTGGGTTCAATTCCAACTCTACCTCTAACACACTGTATGAACTTAACACATTTCTTAATCTTCCTGAGACTCTACTTTCTCAGGTGTAAAATGATAATACCTAAACCTGCAGAGTTGTGGTGAGGATGAAAGAAAATGTACATAAACTATCTATAGAATATTTGGCTCATGTGGGCATTCATTAAATGGTTAACTATTTTTACATTCTCCTTTGTACCTTACTATAATTTGTATAGAATAGTAATTATGCATGTACCTTAAAAGTTTATTGTGACAATTAAATGAATTAATATAGGTAAAGGGCTTAGAATAGTGCCTGGCACATAGTAGGCAATCATTAACTGTTAGTTGCTGTTGTTGTTACTACCAACACTGAATTACAACTTATCTGCTGTCTTCCTCCCCATTAATATTTAGCATAAAACCTCAATAAACATCTGCTGACCAGCTGAATAAATAATGGATGACTGGCTGAATGAATGAACTGAAGATATCATAGTTCTGTGACAAGAGGAACACCTCTCTGAATTTATCATACAATCTTCACACAGCAGCCATTCAATAAGAATGTATTGTGAAAAAAAATTAGAAGTTAACTTGTATAAAATGAATCAAGAGAGATGATTTTTTTCTGTCCAGTATATAAGTGTAGAAATAAAAATCAACACTGATACATACCTTAAAAAAAAAAGAAGAATGTATTGTGAATTGATTAATCACACCAAGAACTGATTAATCCAACCAAGCCTATGTGGTGAACAGGGAAAGTATTCTTGTAGGTCTGTCTCACAGATAAAAAACAGTCCCAGAGTGAGTAAAGGTTAAGATCACTCAGCTAGGTAAAAAACAAGAATCCCCTTTGGTCTCTCAGAAACTAGTACTAGATTTTCTTCTACTAGGGCTTACTCTCTTTCCTATTTTAAACATTACCTATGAGACTGGTCAAGTTTTTCCATACTCTGTGGTTACAGGAAGAGACCGCTAAGTCAGAAGATACTACCAACGAATGATGGAAGGGTGAAGAAGGAACATGACCAAATAAGGAGAAAGTCAGTGTCTCTTCCTTGAGAGAGAAGGAGCAAAGACCTGATTTTACGTGACCTGAAAATAGACAAAGCAACTAAATCTGAAACTAACAAGAGAATAAAGCCCTAACTATGAACAAATAAGGACAGAGGGTGCTTATAGGGTCAAATATGAAAGGCAGCATGAGGGTTACAGGTACTCATTCCCTCCTGTTGAAAGCATGACTAGGTACAGTCTTTTGGGGGAGTATTTATTCTTTCCTTTAACAAATATTATATTTATTGAGTCCCTGAAATGAACTAGGAGAACAACTTGACAGTATGTAGCAAGAGCCTTAAAAATAGTATACCTTTATCACAATTACTGTATTCCTAAATTTTTATCTGAATAAAGCTAACAAAAAATACAGACCAAAATTTACAAAGATGCTTATCGTAGTATTATAATATCCAAAAATGGAAAGTAACCTACATGTCCAACAATAAGGTTACGAGTAAATAAATCACATCATGCAATGCATAGTCATAGATGCTGAACAAAAAAATGACACTGCAAAATGCTTATAACCTAATATTAAATTAAAAAGCACTCCAGGGCTTCCCTAGTGGCGCAGTGGTTGAGAATCCGCCTGCCAATGCAAGGGACACGGGTTCGTGCCCCGGTCCGGGAAGATCCCACATGCCGCGGAGCGGCTGGGCCCATGAGCCATGGCCACTGAGCCTGTGCTTCCGGAGCCTGCGCTCTGCAACGGGAGAGGCCACAGCAGTGTGAGGCCCGCATACTGGAAAAAAAAAAATAAAAATAAAAACAAAAATAATAAAATAATAAAAAAATAAAAAGCACTCCACAAACAGTATATATAATATGATCTTTATATAAAACAGGAAAAAAACTTTTTAAAATGCTGAAAATTTTAAAAGTTTATTTCTGCATGGTAGGACGTAGGAAGAATAGGCTATAGGGAGATGTTGCCAAGTTTTCCAATTTTCCATAATAGGCATTTTTCAAAAAACCAAAGGGTGGAGGAGATTTACAAAAGAAAATTAAGAATATTAAATACCATCAGGATTGATCAAGATCTTTGGACTCTCTGCCAGGTGAGAAGAATATAAAAGGCATATTATTTCTATACAGAAGGATTACGTTAATCCTAGTGAGAACTGACAAAACTACAAGGGTGAAACACAATGGGAGACCAATAAGAAGGAAATCCAATCAGATTCCCAGGAGGTCACTTTCATTCCAGAATGTCTGTCAACAGCAAAGTCAAGTTCAATGAGTGAGGTGAGGACTGAAGCTTGATGACTGGAAGAAGATGGCAGAAATCCAGCTAATAACTAGTGTTAAAATATGTGAGTTCCTTGATGGCATGAAACCAGTCAATTACCATACAGTGTTTTGAAGACCATGACAGAAGCCAGCAACAAGAATGGGGCAAAACAGTCTAGAGAGGGTCCACAAAGGCTTTCTGAAAGACGACTCATTTAAAGGAAAAAGGCATTGGGCTTCCCTGGTGGCGCAGTGGTTGAGAGTCCGCCTGCCGATGCAGGAGACACGGGTTCGTGCCCTGGTCCGGGAGGATCCCACATGCCGCGGAGCGGCTGGGCCCGTGAGCCATGGCCGCCGGGCCTGCGCGTCCGGAGCCTGTGCTCCGCAACGGGAGAGGCCACAGCAGTGAGAGGCCCGCATACCGCAAAAAAAAAAAAAAAAAAAAAAAAAAAGGCATGAACCTGGAGAAGGGGAGAAGGGCATTCTAGGGAAAAGGCACAGTCCAGAGAATAGAAACAATTTAACAATTTATCTGGGGAAATGATATTCATTTCAGTGTTGCTAGAGTACAAAGTGCAAGGCGGGCAGTGGTGAAAGACACGGTTGCAGAAGTCATCAGGGGCCTGTCCCAAAGGACCTGAATGCCTGATGTACTATACAGCCAAGCAGTTGCACATGAACCAATCAACAAGGGTGTCAGTCCAGTAGGAGATAACTCCACCAGAGGAGACAGTTAGGTAGCATTATGGTAAAGATAAGTGAAAGGTGGTTAGCACAGAGTAGGGGCAAACAATTCAGCCTGTGGGGTCATATAAGGCCTCTGAGAGAAGGTGCCAAAGTTGAGACACAAAGGAAAAATGGGTCTAAAAGCAGCAACATTCAAGATGGTAGCACACTACTGATACAAACTCTGGCCTGACACAAATTCTGCAAATCAGAGCACCAGCCCCCACAAGACTTCCCAAGGGGGACCCATTCTCATCAGCAGAATGTAAGCTCCAAATGCTTTGTCTTGTTCACTGCCATGTCACCAATACTGAAAACAGTGAGCATGAAAAAGGTGCTCTATAAATATTTGTGAAGAAAAAGAAAAAGAGAGAGGGGGACTTGCTGTTATATTAAAAAGCAATGAGGGGACTTCCCTGGTGGCGCAGCGGTTGAGAGTCCGCCTGCCGATGCAGGGGACACGGGTTCGTGCCCTGGCCCGGGAAGATCCCACATGCCACAGAGCGGCTGGGCCCGTGAGCCATGGCCGCTGAGCCTGCGCGTCCGGAGCCTGCGCTCCACTACAGGAGAGGCCACAACAGTGAGAGGCCCGTGTACCGCAAAAAAAAAAAAGAATCCACCTGCCAATGCACGCACACAGGTTCAATCCCTGGTCTGGGAAGATCCCACATGCTACAGAGCAACTAAGCCCGTGTGCTACAACTACTGAGCCCACATGCCACAACTACTGAAGCCTGCACTCCTAGAGCCCGTGCTCCACAACAAGAGAAGCCACTGCAATGAGAAGCCCACACACCACACTGAAGGAGTCCCCACTTGCCACAACTAGAAAAAGCCCATACGCAGCAACAAAGACCCCATGCAGCCGAAAATAAATAAATAGATAGATAGATAGGCAGATAAATAAGCAAGCAAGCAATGGGAAATTCACAACAGTCAAAAGGTAGAGACAATCTAAGTGTTCACTGACAGATGAACAGATTTTTTAAAATGGTATACAAATATAATGAAATATTATTCAGCCCTAAAAAGGAAGGAAATTCTGACACATGCTACAACATGGATGAACCTTGAAGACATTATGCTAAGTGAAAGTCACTCATAAAATGACAAAAACTGTATGATTCCACAGTGACAGAAAGCAGAATAGTTGTTGCTGAGGGCTGGAAGGAGAGGAAAATGGGGAGTTACTGTTTAATGAGTTTCAGTTGTGCAACAGGAAAAATGTTCTGGAGATAGATAGTAGGATGGTTGCATAACAATGTGAAAGTACTTAAATGACACTGAATTGTACACTTTAAAATGGTTAAGGGCTTCCCTGGTGGCACAGTGGTTGAGAGTCCGCCTGCCGATGCAGGGGACACGGGTTCGTGCCCCGGCCCGGGAAGATCCCACATGCCACGGAGCGGCTAGGCCCGTGAGCCATGGCCGCTGAGCCTGCATGTCCAGAGCCTGTGCTCCGCAACAGGAGAGGCCACAACAGTGAGAGGCCCGCATACCGCAAAAAAAAATAAAAATAAAAATAAAAAGTGGTTAAAACGGTAAATTTTAACATGTGTATATAAACATTTCACCACAATATTTCAAAAATTAAAAAATGCAAAAAGAAAGTTACTTAAGGATAAAAAATGGGGAAAATAAAAGATATGGAAAAAAGGATAAAGAAGTAAAACTCTGAAGACTAAGGTCAACCCTTAAGAGCTTGGAGCCAAAGGAAAACAGCAGTCTCCCCCATCCCTCCCTTCAATTGCCATTTCCATCCACATCCAATTTAGTAATTCTAGATGCAACTGAGTCCTAATTAAAAGAGATACTAAGCATAGAACCCCCAAGGGGCCACAAACAAGCAAATCCATGGGTAATCTGAGAGATGTGTTATGAAAGCAGTCTCATTGACTTAACCTTGTTAATTGTTAGTAACAGCAAAACAACTATCATTTACTTGAACACCTAATATGCATGGGGCCCTATGGTTGGAGCTTTATAAACATTATCTCTAATCATAACAGTAACCCTGAAAGGTAAATGTTACTATTTTCTTTTCATACTGACTTATCTAGGATGATATAAATGGTAAAGATGCAATTTGAATCTAGGTCAATCGATTCCAAAACCCTTGAGGAGTGATCAACTGTTGTCTCAAAAACAACAACAACAACAACAACAACAACAACAATGCTACCTTCTGGGCTTCCCTGGTGGCACAGTGGTTGAGAATCCACCTGCCAATGCAGGGGACACGGGTTCGTGCCCCAGTCAGGGAAGATCCCACATGCTGCGGGGTGGCTGGGCCCGTGAGCCATGGCCGCTGAGCCTGCGCGTCTGGAGCTTGTGCTCCACAATGGGAGAGGACACACACACACACACACACACACACACACACACACACACACAAAACGCTACCTTCTTCCCAAGCAGGTACTGAGCCTGCGCGTCTGGAGCTTGTGCTCCGCAACGGGAGAGGGGACACACACACACACACACACACACACACACACACACACACACACACACACACACACACACACACAAAATGCTACCTTCTTCCCAAGCAGGTACCTCCTGTGTTAGAACCAGGGCCTAGGCCCCTGACCTGTCCTCCCCTCCAGCTCTGCTAGAAGTTACCAGCTAGGAGTACCTAGATTGAATCATTACCAAGTACTTTTCTAGGTAATCCCCAATGGCCCGAGATGGGGATGCTCTCAACACTGAGCCACTATAGGAGAAAAGAGGAGTGGCTCACCACAGGTCTTTCAGACCCCAAGTTGACCAAGCAGGACAAAGACACTTAGGACATTTGTTTACAATGTTTCCTCCAGGAGCACAAAAACACTCCACTGGCACTGCCCAAGATATTGCTACTGCTTAACAATGCTTCACTGATTAATAACCCTTACTCCCTTTCCTCCCCCAGACCAGCCCTAGAAATCATTACCAGCTCCAGTCTCCTTCTGGCCGGTTTCCCTCATCCTCTCCCAGTCCCAGAACCAAGTTCAAGGGTAATTTAAGTAAGATCTTTTATTCCTCCATATACTTTAAAAACATTCCAATCCTGTGGCCCATTCCTCTACCTAGCTCTACTGGGTGATCTACAATACTACCCAATGAACAAACAGTTCTCAGAGATTTCCAAATGCATTAAATAATTTACTCCTACAACAACTCTGAGAGATAAGTATTAATATCTCCATTTGACCAGGACTTCCCTGGTGGCACAGTGGTTAAGAAGCTGCCTTCCGGGCTTCCCCGGAAAGGGAAGCAGTGGTTGAGAATCTGCCTGCTAATGCAGGGGACACAGGTTCAAGCACTGGTCTGGGAGGATCCCACATGCCACAGGGCAACTAGGCCCGTGAGCCACAACTACTGAGCCTGCGCGTCTGGAGCCTGTGCTCCACAACAAGAGAGGCCGCGATAGTAAGAGGCCCACGCACCGCGATGAAGAGTGGCCCCTGCTTGCCACAACTAGAGAAAGCCCTTGCACAGAAATGAAGACCCAACACAGCGAAAATAAATAATTAATAAATTGGAGTGGAGTGTGCCCAGATAAACACCCCAAAGCTTATAAAAAATAAATAAATAAATATTAATTCTAAAAAAAAAAAAAAAAAAAGAAGAAGCTGCCTTCCAATGCAGGGGACATGGGTTCCATCCCTCATCAGGGAACTAGATCCCACATGCAGGCCATGACTAACAGTTTGCATGCCACAACTAAGGAGCCCACCAGCTGCAACCAAGGAGCTGACATGCCACAACTAAGGAGCCGCTGGGCGAGCTGCAGCTAATATCTGGCGCAACCAAAATAAATAAATAATTTTTTTAAAAATTCACTTAAAAAAAAAATCTCCATTTGACCAAACTGACTCAGTTTATTCTAAAAAATTAAGTAGCAGAGGGCTTCCCTCATGGAGCAGTGGTTGAGAGTCCGCCTGCCGATGCAGGGGACATCGGTTCGTGCCCCGGTCTGGGAAGATCCCACATGCCGTGGAGCGGCTGGGACCGTGAGCCATGGCCACTGAGCCTGCGCGTCCGGAGCCTGTGCTCTGAAACGGGAGAGGCCACAACAGTGAGAGGCCCGCGTACCGCAAAAAAATTTAAAAAAATAAAAAATTAAGTAGCAGAAAATACTTTGAGGTATCTTTTTCTTTTTTTTTTTTCAAGCCAAGAACCTTTCTCAAAAGTTTCTAGTAGCATTCCTGTCATGTCTCCCTGGCCAGACTTTGGGCACATACTCGTTCCTAAGTCATTCACTGGCAAGAGGCAAGGGATTACTGTGACCACTTGACAAATTAATTCTTTGAGTTGTAATGAAAGTTGGCAAACACACAACCACCACAGTGCCCATCACCTCAAGGACACAAATATGAAACAATGAGGGAAGCAGGCTGCCTCCAGACCCCTTAGTACATTTTCTTTGTGTCACAGGGACCCTGAAGACTCAAGGGGTCAGAACTGCTGGCCTGAGGAAAAGAGAACAGACATTCCACTAGAGTCCAGAGTCTGTGGAGCATGCTCTAGAAGAGGATCTAGAGTCTTTAGTTTTAGTAAAAGTACTATACTAATACTAGTTCTAAACTGAAATCCTGCTATGTAGGCTTTGCTAAAGGACTACCTCTCCCCAAACCTGTTTCCCCTTTAGTAATAAGAGACCACCTAGATAAGTGTTTTCAAACTGGTCTCCAGAGAATTAAGGGTTATGAAAAGGTATCCAGGACCAGAAGTAAATAGAAGGGGGATACAAAAGAGTAGTGTTTTAAATCCCACTTAAACTAGAATAGCTCTCATTCGATCTCTTTGTATTGAGCCTCGTAACAGAAAAAGGTTTCTAGCGCTCAAAAATATTTTTTTTTAATTCACTAAACTAGATGACCTTCCTTCTAGGTTAACATTCTATTTTTCAATGAAACAGGTTATCAGCTAAACAATCCCCCATTAATGACTTCACCATATTTCACTAAAGTTATGAATGACCTTCACACAGATAAATCCAATGAACAGTGCTTTATTTTTATTTGATCTCTCAGCATCATTTAGCACTGTTGTTCATTTCCTCCTAATTGAAACCCTTGGCTTCTGAACATTACATTCTCCAAATTTTCCTCCTACCTCTCTATCTGCCCCTTTTCTGCCTGCTTTCCAAGGTTATCCTCTTCTGCCCAGTGGTTAAATGTTAAAGACAATATACTATTCTCTATTCTTCTCTCACTCTATTCTCTCTCCCTAGACAATCTAATCCACGTCCATGACTTTACTTACCACCTAACTACCAAACATACAACCAAATTTCCTCTGGCCCTTACCTTTCTCTAAGTTCCAGGCACATTTATCTAACTGCCTACTCAACACTATCCCTTGGATGTCTTAAAGTCACCTCAAATTCAACATGTCCAAAACTGAATTCATAATACTCTGTTCCCAAGCCAGTCCCTTTCCAGTGTCCTCATTTCAGTGAAAGGTACTACCATCTACCTCCTAGTGATTAAGCCAGGCACTGGGAGCCATCCTTATCACTTCCTTCTCCTTTATCCCCAATATATAATCCATCACACAGTTCTAGCAATTCAACCTACTAAATACATCTCTTACATTTCTCCTCATCTCTGCCTACTATTTTCCTCATCCAACCTACCATCTGGTCTCTTACATGGACCATATTTGTGCAAGAGCATCCCTGCACTGACTGATACTCCTCTATAATCTTTTCTCTACATCTCAGTCATAGTGCTGTTTTCCAAATTCGGATCTTGCAATTCTCCCTTGCATAAAACCCTTTAATGTGAAGCCCTAGTCACAGCCATCAGACAAGAAAAATAATAAAAGGAATCCAAATTGGAAAGGAAGGAGTAAAATTGTCACTGTCTGCAGATGACATGATACTATACATAGAAAATATCCTAAAGACAGCACCAAAAAACTACTAGAGTGCATCAACAAATCTAGTAAAGTTGCAGGATACAAAACTAATATACAACAATGAATTATCAGAAAGAGAAATTAAAGAAACAATCCCATTTACTTTCACATCAAAAATAATAAAATACTTATAAATAAAACTCACTAAGGAGGTAAAAGACCTGTACTCGGAAAACTATAAGACACAGATGAAAGAAACTGAAGACAACACAAAGAAAGAAACCGTGTTCATGGATTGGAAGAATTAATATTGTTAAAATGACCATACTATCCAAGGCACTCTACAGATTCAATGAAATCCCTATCAAAATACCAATGGCATTATTCACAGAACTAGAAAAAATAATTCTAAAATTCATATGGAAACATAAAAGATCCCGAATAGCCAAAGCAATATTGAGAAAGAAGAAGAGAGGTGGAAGTATCACACTCCCTAGCTTCAGACTATACTATAAAGCTACAGTCATCAAAACAGTACAGTAGTGGTACAAAAAAAGACACATAGCTCAAAAGAACAGAATAGAGAACCCAGAAATAAACCAACACACTATGGTCAACTAATCTATGACAAAGGAGGCAAGAATATACAATGGGGGAAAGACAGTCTCTTCAATAAGTGGTGCTGGGAAAATTGACAGCTACATGTAAAAGAATAAAATTAGAACATTTTCTCACACTATGTATTTACAAAAATAAATCAAAATGGATTAAAGACCTAAATGTAAGGTCAGAAGACTCCTAGAAGAAAACATAGGTAGAACACTCTTTGACATAAATTGGAGAAATAGTTTTTTGAATCTGCCTCCTAAGGCAAAGGAAACAAAAGCAAAAAAACCTTAATGTGGGGCTTCCCTGGTGGTGCAGTGGCTGAGAGTCCGCCTGCCGATGCAGGGGATACGGGTTCGTGCCCCGGTCTGGGAAGATCCCACATGCCGCGGAGTGGCTGGGCCCATGAGCCATGGCCGCTGGGCCTGTGCGTCCGGAGCCTGCGCTCCGCAACGGGAGAGGCCACAACAGTGAGAGGCCTGCGTACCACAAAAAATAAATAAAAAATAAAAATAAAAATAAAAACCTTAATGTGACCTAATTAAACTTAAAAGCTTTTGCACAGCAAAGAGAACCATCAACAAAATGAAAAGACAACTTACTGAATGGGAGAAAATATTTGCAAATGATATAAACAATAAGGTGTTAGTATACAAAATATATAAACAGCTGATACAATTCAACATTAAAAAAAAAAAAACCTGACTTAAAAATGGACAAAAGAACTGAATAGACGTGAAAAGATGCTCAACATCGTTAATCATCAGAGAAATGCAATCAAAACCACAGTGAGATATCACCTCACATCTATCAGAACAGCTATCATAAAAAGACCACAACCAGGCTTCCCTCATGGCGCAGTGGTTGGGAGTCCGCCTGCCAATGCAGGGGACACAGGTTCATGCCCCGGTCCGGGAGGGTCCCACGTGCCGCAGAGCGGCTGGGCCCATGAGCCATGGCCGCTGAGCCTGTGTGTCTGGAGCCTGTACTCCACAACAGGAGAGGCCACAGCAGTGAGAGGCCCACATACCACAAAAAAAAAAAAAAGAAAGAAAGAAAAAAGAAAAAGACCACAACTAACAAATGTTGGCAAGGATGTGGAGAAAGGGGAACGCTTGTACACTGTTCATGGGAATGTAAGTTGGTGCAGCCACTGTGTAAAACAGTATGGAGATTTCTCCAAAAACTAAAAATAGAAGTAGCATGTGATCCAGCAATTCCACTCCTGGGTATATATCTGAAAAAAACAAAAACACTAATTTGATAAGATTCATGCACTCCAACGTTCACAGCAGCATTATTTACAACTGCCAAAATATGGAAGCAACCTAAGTGTCCATCAACAGAGGAATGGATAAAGAAGATGTTATATATATATATATATATATATATATATATATATATATATATGTATATGTATATTTATATACACACACACACACACACACAATGCAATACTACTCAGCCATAAAAAAGAATTTTGCCATTTGCAGCAACATGGATGGACATGAAAGGCATTATGCTTAGTGAAATAAGTCAGACAGAGAAAGACAAATACTGAATGTTATCACTTATATGTGAGATCTAAAAAATAAAACAAACAAATGAATATAACAAAACAGAAACAGACTCACAGATATAGAGAACAAACTAGTGGTTACCAGTGGGGAGACAGAAATGGGGATGGGTAAGATAAGAGCAGGGGATTAAGAGGTACAAACTACTATGTATAAAATAAATAAGCTACAAGGATATATTGTACAGTACATGGAACATAGCCAATATTTTATAATAACTTTTTTTTAAAAACCCTTTAATGGCTTCCACTTATTCTTAGTATAAAGAAAAACATCAGGGACTTCCCTGGCGGTCCAGTGGTTAAGACGCTGCACTTCCACTGCAGGGGGCATGGGTTCAATCCCTGGTCAGGGAACTAAGATCCTGCATGCTGCGTGGCACAGCCAAAACCAAAAACCAAACAAACACAAAAAAACAAAGAACGGGCTTCCCTGGTGGCGCAGTGGTTGAGAGTCCGCCTGCCGATGCAGGGGACATGGGTTCGTGCCCTGGTCTGGGAAGATCCCACATGCCGCGGAGCGGCTGGGCCCGTGAGCCATGGCCGCTGAGCCTGCGCATCCGGAGCCTGTGCTCTGTAACGGGAGAGGCCACAACAGTGAGAGGCCTGCATACCGCAAAAAAAAAAAAAAAAAAGAACAACATCAGGTCCTCTATGTTTTTATTTATATCCCCCCTTCTAGCTCTATACTTTGTAGACAGGTAATCTTTATTTCATTTTCTCAAATATACCAAGCTCTCTTCTGTCACAGAGGCTTTATATATGCTGTTCCCTTTACCTAGAAGACCCTACTCACCATCCCCACCTTGCCTTTGCCTAAAAAACTCCAACTCATCCTTCAGACTTCACATCCAATATCACTTCCTTAGAAAAGCCTTCACAGAACTTCCAGATTAGGTCAGATTCCCATATGATATTTACCCAGAGCAACATGAAGCACTAATTGGTAGTACTTACCTCAGTTATAATTTTATACATTGTGTGTGTATGATCATTTGATCAATGTCTCATCCACTAGACTGTAAGCTCCATAAGTTTATGGGAACTATATCTATTTTTGCTCACCACAGTATCTGTACTGCACAATGTTATACAATCTGAGCCAAGATTGGAGCCCAGATCTGATTACAAAATTCAAGGTATTTCCAATATATGCCACTGAGGATAGTGAACCACTAAGATTATTAGATTAAGCAGTTTTAACTAAAAACTAAGAAGGGGGATGAACTTGATGCTTCATGAATGTCTGTAAATCTCCAAGACTCCAAAGAGTGGATTTTCCACATTATTAAAGAAGGTAGATTCTTCTTTCAAAATGTGATTCACAGGGGAGGATGAAAATGTGAAGACCTTAAAATTGAATTATTACTGAAAAGACATCCCATGTTCACAGACTGGAAGACTTAACACTGTTAAGATGTCAATATTACCCAAAGAGATTTACAAATTCAATGCAATCTCTATCAAAATTCCAAAAGCCTTGGGACTTCCCTGGCGATCCAGTGGTTAAGACTCCATGCTTCCAATGCAGGGGACATGGGTTCTACGCCTGGTCAGGGAACTAAGATCCTACATGCTGTGCAGCGCGGCCCAAAAAATTTTTTTTAATTATTTAAAAAATAAAAACAAAATTTCAACATCCTTTTTTTGGTAGAAATGGAAGAGCCAATGCTCAAATTCATAAGGAATTACAAGGAGCTCCAAATAGCCAAAACAATCTTGAAAAGGAAGAAGAAAGTTGGAGAACTCTAAGTCTCAATTTCAAAACTGACTATAAAACTACAGTAAGCAAAACAGCATGGTACTGGTGTAAGGCAAAACATATAGATCGATGGAATAGAACTGAGTCCAGAAGTAAACCCATACATCTATGGCCACCTGATTTTTGGCAAGCGTGTCAGGATCAATCAATGGGGAAAGACTAGTGTCTTCAACAAATGGTGCCAGGACAACTGCATATTTACATGCAAATGAATAAAGCTAGACCCTTACCTCATACCATATATAAAAATTAATTCAAAATAGATCAGTGACCTAATATAAGAGCCAAAACCATAAAACTCTTAGAAGAAAACACAGGGTAAATCTTCATGACCCTAGATTTGGCAGTGGATCTTAGATATGACACCAAAAGCATGAGCAACAAAAGAAATGGATAGACTGGACTTCATTAAATTTAAAAATTTTTGTACAAAAAAGGACATGATCAAGAAAGTGAAATGACAACCAACAGAATGGGAGAAAATATTTGGAAATCATATATCTGACAAAGATCTGGTATCCAGAATATATAAAGAATGTTTACAATTCAACAACCAAAATGCAAACAACTCAATTTAAAAATGGATTAAGAACTTGAATAGTTATTTCTCTAAAGATATATAAATGGCCAACATACATGAAAAGATGCTTAACATCATTAGTCAATAAGAAAATGCAGAACTTCCCTGGCAGTCCAGTGGTTAAGACTCCATGCTTCCACTGTATGGGGCACAGACTCGATCCCTGGTTGGGGAACTAAGATCCCGCATGCCGCATAGCCCGACCAGAAAAAAAAAAGAAAAAAGTAAAAAAACCTAATAAGAAAATACAAATTAAAACCATGTGATACCACATCACATCCACTAAAATGGTCATTAAAAGAAAAAAAGGAGGGGCTTCCCTGGTGGCGCAGTGGTTGAGAATCCGCCTGCCGATGCAGGGGACACGGGTTCGTGCCCCGGTCTGGGAAGATCCCACATGCCGCGGAGCGGCTGGGCCCGTGAGCCATGGCCGCTGAGCCTGAGCATCCGGAGCCTGTGCTCCACAACGGGAGAGGCCACAACAGTGAGGCCCACATACCACAAAAAAAAGGAGAATATAACAAGTGTTGGCAAGGATGTGGAAAAATCTGAACCCTCATACATTGCTGGTGGGAAAAACAGTTTGGCAGCTCAACAACTTAAGCAATTATTGTTATGACCCAGCAATTCTACTCCTAGATATAGACCCCAAAGAATTGAAAATAGGTACTCAAACAATACATGTACCCACATGTTCACAGCAGTACTACTTACAATAATCAAAAGGTAGAACCAACCTAAATGTCCATCAATGGGAGAATGGATAAACAAATTGTGACATATCCATTCAGTGTAACATTATTCAACTAGAAAAAGGAATGAAGCACTGATACATGCTACAGTGTGGATGAACCTCAAAAACACTATGTTAAGTGAAAGAAGCCAGACACAAAAGGCCACATATGGTATGATTTCATTTACATGAAATATCCAGAATAGGTAAATCCATTGAGACAGAACTGGACTGATGGTTGCCAGCGGCTGGGGGAAGGGAAGGATGGGGAATGACTACTTAATGGGTACAGGATTTCTGTTTGAGGTGATGAAAATGTTTTGGAACTAGACAGATATAGTTGTCAACATTGTGAACGTACTAAATGCCACTGGATTGTTCACTTTAAAATGGTTAATTTCATGTTATGTGAATTTCACTTCAGTCAGTCAATAAGAGAACACTCCCCTTACAAACACATCCCCAAAACTGAGTTATTGCCTTTTCTTCCCATGGCCCAAATTATAGCAACAGACAGAAGGCATTTCTTGATTCTCATCAGGAAAGGAAACAAGATCTCTAGGGAGCTACCGCAAATTAGAATATAAACAAAATTCTCAATTGCACTACACTAACATTAAATAAGTCCAGGTGGCTGTATCCATAGAATTAGTCTCACTCAGGAAAGCCCAGTGAAGGCACTTTTGCTAATACTCCTGTTGCTGGGGTCCAGGATACAGGTATAGACAAAGAGAAAACTAAAATACTGGAAAAAGTTTTAAATAGCCTTGTAGGCCTACATTTTTTTAAAAATGTAAAGTACATTGGGAATTCCCTGGCTGTTCAGTGGTTAGGACTCCAAGCTTCCACTGCAGGGGGCCTGGGTTCAATCCCTGGATCCTGCAAGCCGCAACTCATGGCCAAAAAAAAAAAGTAAAGTACATTAAAAAAAAAAAAATTAAGTGCAATGGGTACAAACAACAAATCTGAAAAGCTAGTCTTGATTAAGGCTATCAACCCACCATGTGCTAAAGACAAACGTATCTTTAATCAAAGAAAAACTGAAAGAAGTACTACGTATCTATTAAAATAGCTGAAATAAAACACAATGATAATACTAAATGCTGGCAAGGATGCAGAGAAACTGGGTTTCTCATACACTGCTGGTGGGAATGTAAAATTGTATAGCCACCCTAGAAAACAGTTTGGCAGTTTCTTATAAAACAAAACATGCACTTACTATACAACCCAGCAATCACACTCTTCGACATTTATCCCAGAGAAATAAAAACACAAAAGCCTGTATACAAATGCTCATAGCAGCTTTATTTGTAATAGCAAAAGCCTGAAAACAACCCAAATGTCCTTCAACAGTTGAATGGTTAAATAAATGCCAGTACATCTATAATGGATTCTATTCAGCAAAAAAGGACAATATAATATGATACACACAACAATCTGGATGACTCTCAAGGGCATTATAATTAGTGATGTCAATCTCATAAGGTTATACACGATATGATTCCATTGATATATCATTCTCAAAATTACAAAACTCGTTTACAGATGAAGAACACATTAGTGGTTGCCAGAGGACAGCAATAGGAATAGGCTGGGGGAGAGGAGGTTTATGGGCAAATATAAAGGGGGCAGTACGAGGAGGAGTTCCTTTGTGGTGATAGAACAGCTCTGTATCTTGACTGCGGCAGCTGTTACACAAGTCTATACATGAGATAGACCTATACACACACACACAAACACACAAAGCAATGCATGTAAAAAAAATGGTAAAATGAATGAATGAGGTCTGTAGGCTAGTAAATACATTGTATCAATGTCAATTACCTAGTTTTGACATTCTCTTCATTATATAAGATGTCACCACCAGGGAAAGTTAGAAGGTTACACAGGACTCTATGTCTAGTTTTGTAACTTCCTGCTCGTCTACATTTATTTCAAAATAAAAAGTTTTTTGTTTTTTTTTTTAAAGTAATACAATTCAACAAACATTTACTGGGCTTCCCTGGTGGCGCCGTGGTTAAGAATCCGCCTGCCAATGCAGGGGACTGGAGTTTGAGCCCTGGTCCGGGAAGATCCCACATGGCCCGGAGCAACTAAGCCTGGGTGCCACAACTACTGAGCCTGCGCTATACAGCCCGTGAGCCACAACCACTGAGCCTGCGTGCCACAACTACTGAAGCTCGCGCGCCTAGAGCCCGTGCTCTTCAACTAGAGAAGCCACTGCAATGAAAAGCCAGCGCACTGCAACCAAGAGTAGCCCCCGCTCACCACTATTAGAGAAAGCCTATGCGCAGCAATGAAGACCCACCCAATGCAGCCAAAAATTAAAATTTAAAAAAAAATTTACTGTATATCTACAATATGTCAGGTACTATGTAAAGACATTCTGTAATGTAATGTAATTCATCAAAAAACTTACCTAGTATGATGTTGTCTAAAACCAAATTTTTTTCAATTTTGATATCCCTGGTTTATCCACTTTAAAAGTAAGGTACTTTTTGCTGAGACTAATCTTGATTTTCTCAATATGGAAACTTCCTAACCTTAATTTATTATTAACATACTTAAGAAGAATGTTATTACCTCTACATGCCAAAGCACTATTTTTAACACCATTAACAAATATATCAGGAGGTCACAAATATATCACCAGCTCTCCTTTTTCCAGTGAGAAGAGCCTGAAAGGTGCAAAAAACATGTAAGCTGGGGAAAAAGTCATTTCAGGAAAAAAAAAAAAAAAGAAGAAAAGAAAGAAGAGCAAGCATGTTTGAACATATAGGAGGCAAAGAAGTAGCTTCTTCGAGTATATCCATCCTAGGAAACGGGGGTAAACCAGACCACAAAGGAGGGCCTTGGCAGAAGATGCAACTGGTATAGAGAAATGAGGAGCCTCTGAATCTTGAAAAGGGGGAAAAGATTAAAACCTATCCTGCAACAGGAGTGTGTGAATACCTATGTGTTTGGATGGCCTGGGCTCCTACACGAAGTCCCCATTCCAGCCAGACATGTCTACCTGCTGGACTACCAACATACCCACTGCTCTGCTGAGAAGTCTTTCCTAGTTACCCCAGCCAAAAGTGGCCTCCCCCTCCTCAGAGCTCCTATAATCACAGAAGTGCATATTAATCCCACCTCTGGGAACTTACCCTATACTACTTTAAATTATAGCTTGTATATATATATATATACACACATACATACATACATACACATATTATATATACATAAACATATATATATATATATATATATATATATATTTTTTTTTTTTTTTTTTTTTTTTTTTTTTGTCCACTCCATGCAGCTTGAGGGATCTTAGTTCCCCAACCAGGGATCAAACCCAGGCCCACGGCAATGAAAGCGCCGAGTCCTAACCACTGGACCTCCAGGGAACTCCCTTGTTTTCTCCTTTTAAAAGCCAGCCTTCTCTCCTAGGTTTCTAGGAAATTCAGAAGTAAATTTGTAGCTCACCTACAGCAAGTAGGGAGACACATATATTATTCCATTTTCATTAGTACTGAATAACTTTCTTTTTTATATTATTTTATTAAGTTACTATTGTAAACTATCCTAAATTCTTTGTAGAATGAATACACCAAAGAACCAAAGACCACACAAATTTGGTAATAATATATCTCTAATAAGGATATTAAAATTATAGCATATAAGACCAGAAATGGCAGAGCCAAACACTTAAAAGAAAAATCCATAAACCAAGGCCTTTATCAGGCCTCCTTCCATTACTGAAATGACTTTATTTTCATATCCATATAATTTAACCAAGGGGGGAAAAGTGACACTTTCACTAATATGTATAAAGTAGATAACTGATGAGAACCTGCCATATAGCACAGGGAACTCTACTTTGTTGTACAGCAGAAACTAACAGAACATTGTAAAACAACTAGGCCCCAATTAAAAAAAAAAAAAGTGACACTTCACTCACTTTGGACAATAAAAATACTTTTTTTTGATAATTTAAGTATCCTCTTCTCTTTTGTGATTATTGCTTTGAGGTTTAATGCTGCAATCTTGGGAAGGACTATGATTCAAAACACTGAAGGGGAATATTTATGAGTATGACCTCTATTCACCTCTCTGACCCTCATCACAAATGGGGATAGTAATACTTACCCTGAAGGATTCTTTTGGAGATTACATAAGACAATATATGCAAATCATCTAGCAGTCCCTCAATAAATAGCATCATATGATTCAGACCCTAGTCTATCATTTAAATGGCTTGCTTCAAGGTGACAGTATTTTCAACCATAGAATGAAGTCTATAATGCTGAACTTTTTCCATCTGATGTCTTGCTTAATCTGGTTTCTGACTTTAAAGCTTATTAAAAGGACTTCCTTGGCAGTCCAGTGGTTAAGACTGTGCTCCTAAGGCAGAGGGCACAGGTTCGATCCCTGGTCAGGGAACTAAGATCCCACATGCTGTGTGGCGTGGCCAATAAATAAATAAGTTGTATTTATGAAAAAGAAAAAAGCTCATTAAAAACTAAAGGTTTCAGGGGCTTCCCTGGTGGCGCCATGGTTAAGAATCTGCCTGCCAGACTTCCCTGGTGTCACAGTGGTTAAGAATCCTCCCGCCAACACAAGGGACACGGGTTCGAGCCCCGGTCCAGGAAGATCCCACATGCCACGGAGCAACTAAGCCTGCAAGCCACAACTACTGAGCCCGCATGCCACAACTACTGAAGCCTGCACGCCTACAGCCCACGCTCCACAATGAGAAGCCACTGCAATGAGAAGCCTGCACATTGCAACAAAGAGTAGCCCCCGCTCAACGCAAATAGAGAAAAGCCCACGCACAGCAATGAAGACCCAATGCAGACAAAAATAAATAAATAAATAAGTTTATTTTTTAAAAAGATGAATCCGCCTGCCAGTGCAGGGGACATGGGTTCAAGCCCTGGTGCAAGAAGATCCCACATGCCACAGAGCAACTAAGCCCGTGTGCCACAACTACTGAGCCTGTGCTCTAGAGCCCATGAGCCACAACTACTGAGCCCGTGGACCACATCTACTGAGCCCGTGTGCCACAACTACTGAAGCCCATGAGCCTAGAGCCCGTGTTCTGCAACGAGAAGCCACTGCAATGAGAAGCCTGAGCACCGCAACAAAGAGTAGCCCCCACTCGCCACAACTAGAGAAAGCCCACAAGCAGCAACAAAGACCCAATGTGGCCAAAAATAAATAATAAAATAAAATAATAAATTTTTTAAAAAACAAAAAACAACTAAAGGTTTCAGGACTTCCCTGGTGGTGCAGTGGATAAGACTCCACACTCCCAATGCACGGGGCCCGGGTTCAATCCCTGGTCAGGGAACTAGATCCTACACGCATGTCGCAACTAAGAGTTCACAGGCCACAACTAAGGAGTCTGCATGCCGCAACTAAGGAGCCCTCCTGTCACAACTAAGAGCTGGCACAACCAAATAAAATAAATAAATATTTTTTTAAAAAAACAAAACACTAAAGGTTTCGCAATTAAGACCCAACGCAGCCAAATAAATAAATATTTTTAAAAACCAAAACCAAAAAAATCTAAAGGTTACCTGCTAGCAAGGTAGTTCTGCCAGAACCTGAGCAAAACATTCCCTGTCAATCCCAGTCAATCCCATTTGCTAAGGCATTAATTCACAAAGGACCCAGGAAGCAGACATTTACTGAGCTATTCAATGGGGCGTCACCACCATACTATACACTACACTCACAACCAGAATTGCCAATGCCTCTACTCTCTTTATCTTTCATTATTTAATACTGATAAAATTGGGGAAATCAATGAAATTATGCCAAGAAGAGACTCGACAGTGGCTTCTGAAGCAATTCCAGGGCTGTCAGGTATTTACTTGATGTTCATCTCAATCGTTCACCTAAGCCAGACCCCTCAAACATTCCAAGTATATGCTCTGGAAGGCTCAGTCACATTTATTCTCCATCATAACTGAACCAACAATTTCAGCTTTCTCACTTGTTAACTATATGACCTAACTTCTGAAGACAACACTACTTATCTAATAGCTACCTAACAGGTAGTGCTATTAGCTACGTAACTTTTAAAGGTAATTTATGTAGAATCTCTACATAATGTCTGGCCTAAAGAAAGTGTGCAGGGACTTCCCTGGTGGCGCAGTGGTTAAGACTCCATGCTCCCAATGCAGGGGGCCCGGGTTCCATCCCTGGTCAGGGAACTAGATCCCACACGCATGCCGCATCTCAGAGTTCACATGCCACAACTAAGGAACCCATGTGCTGCAACTAAGGAGCCAGTGAGCCACAACTAAGGAGCCTGCCTGCCGCAACTAAGACCCAGCACAATCAAATAAATAAATAAATATTTTTAAAAAGAAAGTATACAATAAATTATAGCTGTTATTGCCATCATTAATAACATTCATGAATGCCCACTATTCTCCCAACATTGTGCTAAGCACTAGAGTGAAACGATAGGTATAGATGCAGTCCCACTTTTAGAGGGTCTCTCAACAATCTAGGAGAAAACAAGTTAACCGTTATATATAATTATATAATTAAATGGTAAATTGTTTGGCATAGACTAAGTGCTGAAGGAGACTAGAAAGCTTCTCCCTCTATTAATTCACAAAAACTCTCTGAATCACACAGGCAGAAATTATTCTCATTTTATAAAAGAAACAGACTGAGAGAGAAAAAATTCCTGTTCATGTTCATAGAGATCATTTATGCATGTAACAAATTTTAGGCCATGAACTATGCTAGGTACAGAAGAGAAATAGATCAGTTAAAACTCTTTCCATTGTAAATGATAGAAAATTTAACCAAAACTAGTTTAAGCAAAAGGTCTAATTACTGGCTTAATTAACTGAAGCCCAGGATTAGGGAAGACTAGGTAAGAGCCTCTAATTCAGAGCTCAAGTCATCATCTCCATCTCTTTAGCCTTGCTTCCTCAATGTTGGTTCTATCATGAGCCAGAGTCCCCTCTTATGGTAGCCAAACAGCTTAGCACCTTCTAGTCCTTCTAGAAGCTAGCACCCTTCTAGTCCAGCAGGATTGAGAGAGGGTTTTCTATAGTAGCTCCCACAAAAGTCTTGAACATCCAGTTTAGAGGCTTAGAACATATTTTTACCCCTAAATCAATCACTGTGGCTAGAGGAATGTGATGTGCTGGTTAGCTTGGGCCTAGTTCAGGTACACCAGGGCTAAGAAGTTCCTAACCAAACCACAAAATAATGGGGAGGTCAGGTTGCTAAAACCAACATCTGAGGCCATTATCAAGCTAAAGAAGTAAATTACAAATGTCCACCACAAGGAACTCTGTGACTGTGCTCTCAAGGAATTTAGAATTTAGAACAATAATTCATAAGTGCAAATGTCTGGTAGAAAAAAGGGTTAGAGTTATGGTTCCAATGGAAAAGAAAGAAACATAACTGCAGTACAAAGCAATAAGTGCTACAGCAGCTAAGTGTCACAGGATCCAGAAACAAAAGGCATTAAGGCCACCAGGGGACTCAGGGAAGTCTTCATAGAGGTGGTACTAACCAAACTTAGTCCAGGTCAGGTAGCAAATCACTCAGCTACAAGAGTAGAACAAAGGTTTCCTGATTCCCTGTCAAGAGCTCCTTCTACTACTAGGTCCTAATGGTAGGAGAGGAAGATGGGTACTGGGGCATCAACGGAGGTGACTGCCATAGAAGCTCACTTAAATTATCTGTCAAAACTGCTCAGCACTTAAATATACTGCAAAGGCCTTGTCCACATAAGCAGCAGGACTGCAAAGACCATGCCAACCCTACAGAAAGATGTTTCCCCTAGATACAGTCATGGTCCAAACATGGAACTAAACAATCCATCATTTCCCAGCATTTTAGCTTCCTTTCCTACTACCACACTGCCTCTTTCCACTATATGTATAAGGGTTGAAGGCTCAAAGAGAAAAGTACCGAACACACTAAGCTGAGACCACATTATCATATGACAAAACAGAATTAAAATTAAAACCCACAAAACTGATATTTCCACACATGCACTTTATGCTCATTGAGACAGCATGAGGTACCAAAGAGGTAGGATTTGGGGTCTACATCAGTCCCCAACCAGTTACTGTGTAACATCAGGAAAGTCACTTTTCTGACCCTCAGTTTCCTCACCTGTAAAATGGGAAACATGAGTATATTCTTTCTTCATGAAGCTGTTACAGGAAAAAAACAACACAGAGCAAGGGAAAGCACATGATCAAATTATAAACCATCGTGTAAACATTAGTTATTATGTTTTTTAACTCTTCGTGGAAAGATGTTTCAAAGTATTATATGACTTCTATAAACACCAGAATCCTCAATGCTTCAAAATATAGGGACATTCCCTTCTGGACTTGAAGATCAAAACTGTTTCCAGGAAAGGCTTACAAAAACAATACCACATTAAACATTGGTGATTTGTTTTAAGAGCTGGTATACAATTAAGAGGATTCCATTGTTTCACCAGGCTCTAGTGGCATCCAATTAAGTAATAATATGAGAGGAGCTTTAATTACAGAGGAAAACTTCCACAAGCCAGTGACAGGTGTGCAGGGATCAAGCTGAGATCAAAATAGTTGATTACAGCATTAATTCCTCCCTTTCCTTTTTCCCAAAGACACTTAACTTTGCACGCAATTAGTTGAAAAGTAAACCAGACCAAATGACTACCATCTTTCAAGCTTTATTACCCTTTATCAAGTTAACATCCACCAACTGAGTTTTAAAGGATTAACACCAAAACAGATGTTTTAAATCCACAATAAGTAAGCTTCAGTGATCAGAAATGATAATGACCAAGCTGAATTTACACTCATCACTAAGATGTTACCATGTTTCCCTAAATTGTGCCTATTGTAAATTGAAGTTATTTATTTTTCATTTTCATTTACTTTGTAAATAACCTCAAGAATAAAACCACATTTACAGGGATGCATTTTTTTCTAACTTGTCTACTTTTCCTCCAAAATGTATAGCAAACCTCTTTTGTCCCTTGATTCAATCAATAAAAATTAAGCCCAAACATATGACATTTATTTTGCAGGTCACGGACAATCGTATTAGCAGCACCTGCATTAAAAGCCAAATAAACAAAACCCAAAAATGGAAAAATAATTTTCCCACAAGTTTGATTATTCTAAGGTCCTTTCGAAGAGATGGACTCTTAGAAACTAAACTGTTTATGTGAACTCTAAACATGTGACAGGGCAATGATGATACCACAATGGCACCTATTTGTTGAAATAGCCCTGTTCAAGCAGAGTTTGCTCCTGACTGCCAAAGAAAAGAGCTCCCAGAAGATCAGATCTCCAGATTCGGTGCTGGGAAGCAATTCCGGAGAAATATGTACACACTCATGTAAGATGAGTCATTATGATAAGAAAAACACAGAATTTGGATTTAAGTACCTTTCATATACTCCATTCATTCAAGCAATTAGTAAGTGTTGATGGTTCAAGGAAGACACATAAATGAATACAACAAAGTATTACAGGTTCTATGACAGGCATGAACACAGGAGAAACATGAAGAAAAACAGTCAATTCTACCTGGAAAAGAAAGCAACGGCTTTATAGAGGAAGTGATATTGGTGCTAGATTTTTTTTTAATACAATAAGGCTGTGTGTTGCCAGGGTAAGAAGAGAAGGATCACCTGAACAGAAGTAACAAACATGAGTAACGGTTTGACAGTATAACAGCATATGGTAAATCCCAGGGATTGCAAGTAGTTTGGCAAGGTCAAGCTGAGAAGGGTGGGGGGGTTCACTGGAGGTGACCCTGGCAGCAAAGGGAAGAATGGAAGCTACTGTCTGGACAAGAGATACTGAGAGTCTGAGTTGAGGCAACAGCTATGGGGAGGAGAGAAAGGCACAGATTTGGGAAATATTAAGGTTATAATATCCATACAGTTCAGGGCTTCCCCGGCGGCACAGTGGTTAAGAATCCGCCTGCCAATGCAGGGGACACGGGTTCGAGCCCTGGTCGAGGAAGATCCCACATGCTGCGGAGCAACTAAGCCCATGCGCCACAACTACTGAGCCTGCGCTCTAGAGCCCGCGAGCCACAACTACTGAAGTCTGTGCACCTAGAGCCTGTGCTCCGCAACAAGAGACGCCACTGAATGAGAAGCCCATGAACCGCAAGTAAGAGTAGCCGCCACTCGCCGCGACTAGAGAAAGCCCGGGCCCAGCAATGAAGACCCAATGCAGCCAAAAATAAATAAATAAAATAAATTTAAACAAATAATAATAAAAATATCTCTATAGCTTAGTGACTGCAGGAGTATGGGAAGATAAGGAAATCCCAAATTTCCAGTTTGAGTGACTGAGAGAATGGTGGTGGCATTAGTTAAGACAAGAAACACTAGAGAAGAAGGTTTGGGGAAGAAGATAATGGGTTCAGGTTTTGAGCCAACCATGTGACTTTAAATCAGTCACTTAATACCTCAAAATCAGTTTCCTAGTTAGCAAAATGGTTATAATACCACTTACCTCAAAGGTTGTGGTGAGTACTGAAGAGATAATGGATGGGGGAAGGGCTACATTATTATTACCCTCTACCTATGACTCTGTGGAGGAAGCTGCTAAGAGTATCCATTTTCCCTTTCTTCCTTTTAGTATAGACACTCCCCTACCCGCACTCTCTGCCAAGATTTAACTGAGGCACATGCAACCCAGCTGTAAGAGATAAATGTCTCTCTTGTTTGAGCCACTGACTTTTTGAGTGTCTGTTTCAGCAGCTACCCTGTACTCTAATTATATACGCTCTAAACTTGTAAAACCTGCAAGGAACTATGCAAGACAAATCTCAGGGCCCTACTATATACTGGTAATACCTCTAAGATTTGAGGGGAACATTCATGATGTATGCACGTGTGCACTCATAGACATAAAATGAGAAAACAGCTGGATTGATGTATGCCAAGTGACAGAGTAGGACCAGGACTGTAGGCAAGTAATCAAGATTGAAAATTCAAATTTTTTGATCTCATACAGTTTCCACAATAAAACAACTAACTCTTAAAAGATAAAGTAATATGTAGAATACTACCTGACACTCAAATCTACAATCTGGAACAAAGGAATCAATTATGACATTCCTAGGTAAGGGGTAATTTACATGAACATAACAACCATGTCATACTAAAATAAGAGGGGCTTAGGAATTCTCAAACATGTTGCACTATAATCATATGCAAAAAATAATGCAGGGCAACGTACTGAGAAAATCAAATAGCTAGGCTATGTCATGACCATATTTGAATGTGATATTGCATAGAAGCTAAATGAAACAAAACCAGCTTCTTCTCAAAGACCTGGAAGAAGGCTATGAATGGAACTTGCTCCTTAATATTTGTTGCTATTAGGATGTTCCTATCAAAAGCCACACAATCTATCTATATTTATCTACTTATTTATTTACAGGACAGATGAGCCAAAACTCTTGAGCTTGTGATTTTGGCCGTATGATGTCACCTTAAAGGCAATATTTGGCTTCGAAATTGCCAAAGTAAGAAAATAGTTTTCAAAGGAGAAAAAGTGTGGAAAAAACAGAGAAACTTAGGTTCTAGTCCCAGGTTATCCATTTTCAAACTGTATGACCTTGGACAAATTAACTGATTTTCCTGGGCTTCCAGTCCTCATTTGAAATGTAGGACAGTGTGAGGGTGGAGCAGATGATGATCTCATCCAGCTCTATGAAGTTCCAAAGTTCATAAATATTCTAATGATATACTACTGAGTTAGCCTTCTATTATTTTAATGTTAATATTTCAATGTAAAAAAAGGAAGTCACAATAGAGCATTACTTCAATTTATTTAAAATGCATATTTAAGAAAAAAAAAAACTGGAAAACTAATTTGCCACTGTCATATCTTCTTCATAGAAATACAAAAAGAAAATCTGCAAAGGCAATCAGAAAGAGTTCAGTACAATTAAGTTCCCCTAGACATTAGAAAAATTGCTTCTTCAAGTATTAAAAATGCGTAACTGCAATCCCTCTCTCATATGAAGGCTCTGTTATAGACAGTGACCATATACTCGCTCAAATATATATTAAATGCCACTATAATTAGTGTTACTGTAATTTTCAAACATAATCAGTGACCAAGAATGAAGCAATCAGGAGAAAGCAGAGGATATAAAAGTAATCTAGCAATTTTAGCATCATCACTCTCTAATAGTACTAGACTTAGCATGAACTCTTTCAATCATGCAGTCCGTCAGCAACCTTTCTTTACAGAAAAGATACTCCATGTCAGGTACTAGGAAAATAGAGATATTCTCTCTCTTTCTCCCCCCCCCCCCACCGACACACTCACACAGCTGTCCTATCTACCCTCAAGGAGCTTTCATCATCTATCTACTGGGGAATTTTGCCCCTTGGATTTGAAAAAGAAGGGAGTACAGAAAGATTCTTTAAACCTGCCTCTTATCTCCAGATAGTCTAGATAAAGAAATTTATTTCCATACCTAAAAAGATTATTCCTAAAATAGATGTATAGCTCTAACCAATGGCTATAGTAATGATAGAGGGAAAAAACTATGGAAGTTGGAGTCACGAAGCCAGGGAGTTGGACTCCAGATTCTGCCACTCAACAAATGCATAACTTTGTGTAATTAATTTACTTCGCTTTTCCTCATCTATAAAGTAGATACAGCATATCTGCTTCAGAGTTTTAAGGTGCAAATAAGATACATTTTATATATACTTATATATGCTTACAAGCAGTTTCTGAGAAATTATAGGGTAGAGGTTAAGTATGTAGGCTCTGAAGTCAGACTGCTTGGGTTCTTTTTTTGGGGGGGTGGAGGGTGCCCCATGCCTCGCAGCATGTGGGATCCTAGTTCCTTGACCAGGGATCAAACCCGTGCCCCCTGCAGTGGGAAGCTTGGAGTCTCAACCACCGGACCACCAGGGAAGTCCCAGACTACTTGGGTTCTAATCACAGCTGCATCCCTTCGTTATATGTGAGACTGAGCAAGTTACTTCCTTTCTCCAAGTCTCAGTTTTTTCTTCTATAAAATGGGGATAATGAAGATTGAAACAAATATTGCCCTTGGAACAATATCAGACATATAGCACAGTGCAGCTAGCATCATCATTATTAGATCTGTGCTGAATACAGTGAATACAAAGATAAAGAAATACATGGTCCTGCCCCAAAAGAGCTACCAATTTAGTGCAAGAAACAGGTCAGAAGAAAGAAAAATTTTAATAACAAAATACCTACTTAAAAAAATTATGCAAGTATCAGTTGACATTATTATATAGGAAGTTAATATAAAATAACTCAGACTGATTGTGAGTGAAGCCTATAGAAATCCATCTCCTACCTAATCACTGCAACACCTTCAAACTAATAGACAAAGGAGGTAGAAGACGGAAGCCTAAATGTGTTCTGATAATCAAACAAAATGGAGACTTTGAAACTATCCTATACAACAACTATTCTACCTCAATACTCAAAAGAGAAGGCAATGAGGCAGAAAGCATAATGCAGGCACTTCTAGTAAAGAAAAAAACAACATCCTCCTGAGAGAAAAATGAAAAAACTGGTGTAGTACCAAACTTCAGAGCCAGAAGGCTTTCTTCATATGAAAAAATCTTTATCTTAATCAATACACTTGCACCATTCAGACACATCAATAATTAAACACATTAAAATTTTTGGTTGGACTTCCCTGGTGGCGCAGTGGTTGAGAATCCACCTGCCAATGCAGGGGACACGGGTTCGAGCCCTGGTCTGGGAAGATCCCACATGCTGCGGAGCAACTAAGCCCATATGCCACAACTACTGAAGCCCATGAGCCTAGAGCCCGCGCTCCACAAGAGAAGCCACCGTAATGAGAAGCCTGTGCACCACAACAAAGAGCCCTCGTTCTCTGCAACTAGAGAAAGCCCGTGTGCAGCAACGAAGACTCAACACAGCCAAAAATAAATAAATAAATAAATTTATTTTAAAAAAAATTTTTTTGGTTGATGTTCCACTTAGGAAAAGTACCATCTTCATTACTGAAATGCTGTAAACAGAACCAATTTTCATGGAAGAGATAACCTGAATATGACTACATAAAATTAAGCTTTCTAGTCTGTAAAAGCAGATCCCCCACTTGCCAGCCACCTGCACCTCTTTAAACGAAAATATGCCGATATGCCCACCTGAGAGCCACCAAGTGATTCATCCACAATAAGCACAAGCTTCACTTGGAACGTGTCGTGTCCCCCCCCCCCCCCCCCCGCAAAATGGACACACAGCTGTTGTGGGGTAGGAGGAGCTGGGAATGAAACAAAATCTATTTTACTTCTGTACGTATTCCTAGAAGACTTAAAACTGGGATTTCAACTTGAGTGTCCTCATCAGAGAAGCTAAAACTGTTAGCTTCTCTCATCCCTACTCTTTCAACCACCCCTACTCTTTCAACCAGTTCTCCACACACTGCTCAGTGTTCTAAGATTTTCTAATCAAGAAGCCTCCCTCTTCTTTGCTCTATGGATCAAGACTAGACCAAGACCCAAACTTCATGTCTTAACTATTCTCTAAGTTCCCTTGGCCTGCCTCACAGCTGTACTCCCACCCCAACCCATTCTCACCTCTACCATCCAATTACAGTAACTCAATACTTTCTCTACTAGGACCTCATTCTGGCCTGTTCTCTTCACCTGTCCCCAAGAGCTAACAAAAAACTCATCAAAATGTTTCCTTTATACAGTTCAAGTGAAATTTAAAATTTCTCCCTTAAAACAGTAGTGGATTCTCACTGAGCCCCACCTGATCTAACTATGAAAGTCACATAATGATTACTATCTCACCTAGCATTTTTCAATGTAAAAGGCATCTTCACATCCACTCTCATTTGATCCTCACAATAAAACAGGTCAGTTATTATTATTCCTCCTCCAAGTCTCAGCTAGAGAAAGTCAGTTGTCCCAAGCAACTCAGCTAGTAAGCAGCAAAGCTAGAACTTTAACCAAGTTTGTATAATCACAAATCCAATGCCCTTTCCATATATGCACTCACTCTCCTGACTAAGAGAGTATAAGCAATGAACCAGATGTCTAAATGTCCCTTAAACAAATTACCTAGTTTGGGCAGCAAGTTCCTAGAGAAAAATGAACTCTTATCAGTTTAACAGCATCAACATGAAATGTAACAAAATAGCACTAGAAGTTGGCCATCTTTTAATAAATCCTGTGGCCAATGACGAAAGAAGCATCAAATTATCCCAATAGTTCAGTAATAGAGTAAGTCAAGTAGGAAGGAAGCCAGCACTTATTGAGCCCCTACTATGTTACAGGCATATACTAGGCACTAACCCTAATATCCCTTTAATGTGGGTATAATATCCCTATTCTGCAGATGAGCAAAATGACACTTATGCAAGGAGTAACGGTTAGCCAGTGAGGGTTAAAAGGTTATCCAAAACCATCCAATGAGTGGCAGTGCTCAGATTTTAAAACCCAGTTCCCAAACTACAAGTCTGAGGTTATTTCCAGCGACTATATCATGTTTTGGCACAAGATATAGTGCCAAACTTTTAAAGAATTCCTAAAACAGAGTATGTCTGGAAGATCTTTAATTTTGGTAAGATAATCAAAATACTCCATGATCCTTAACTGCTGTGATAATATAAGATTAGATGACACATATAACACTACTGTATATAAAATAGATAACCAACAAGGACCTACTGTATAGCACATAGAACTTTACTCAATATTCTGTAATAACCTATATGGGAAAAGAATCTGAAAAAGAATGCATGTATGTGTATGTACAACTGAATTACTTTGCTGTACACCTGAAACTAACACAACACTGTAAATCAACTATACTCCAATATAAAATAAAAATTTAAAAAATTAGATGACAGGAAGAACAATCAGATATACATCTGATGACAGGTACTAATTCATGTACAATGTATTACTGAGCCAATCTAAGAGCTGAAGAGAAACTTTAATGTATCTTCAGAATATCTTATGTTGTAATTGAAAACCTAACATAAGGTTTGAGTCCAGTAAACTGCCCACCACTTATTAACTGAGATACCTTAATTTGGTTACTTAAATTCTCTGAATTTAGGTTTCTGCATATGTAAAATGGAAGAAACAATACCTACCTCTCAGGGTTCTAATTAAGATTTAGAGATAATGTGTGTATCACCTAGGACAATGTCTAGCACATGGTAGCTAGTCTCATCCTTTGCCCTCTGTGAATACTCCCAGAAAAAAAACATGTAGATGAAAATTAAAAACTCAACTATATGATTTTCCAAATAGAATGGGATGTTTGGTACCATGAAAAGTAAATATTCAGATGATTGAAAAAAAAATTTTTTTCTTTCAGATATTTTGGCGTTGGGTAGACAAAACCTTAAAAACAAAATTCCATATGACAATCAAAAACAAACTCAGCTTTTTTGTCTTGAATCCCTAAGCAGAATTTCTTGCCTATTCAGAAGATCCTCTAGTTACCTAGTAACCACCTGCCAGCCTCAAACTAAAGAAAATTGGCTCTGCATTGGTCTAATTACCCAACCAGCCTGAACAATCTAAAACGAAGTGTGGAATAAAGAGAATTGTCAGCCAGAATGTTAGTGAAATTATCCACAACAGGAGACCTGAGAATCCAAATACCACCGGGCAGTATTTCCATGAGAATAAAATCACAATTTATGAGCCCTGCAAATTATACCATTATTAAAACAAACATGCCATTGAGGCTACAGCTATCAGATAAATGGCTTTATTGTCCCCATTGTTTCATCTACTGCAGCAAAGAGGTGCAAACTGAATGAGCGGTTACCAGAAGCTGCAATTTCTAGGAAATTACAATGCAGACCTCCATCTTAAAGCTCCCTTTGTGTTGGGCTGTAAACGCTCTGGAGGGGAAGAGGAGAATGGAGAAACAACTCTTCTCCACTGCCCCCAAACTCAAAGTTGCTGACAACTTTACAAGCAGAACTCACCAATTACCCTCACATTTTCCTATTTGTTTTTCCCCCCACTAGGTCGTTCCTGGGCTCACCCAGGAAGGAAGAATCTGAACTTAGCAAATCTACTTTATTCACTAAGAAGCCTTTAGACAATTCTCCAACCCAAATAAACACACAGAAGAGACAAGGAAAATGGACACCCGTTTCCCTGGCTCCCACAATACAAAGTACCTCCAGCTACAGCAATGAGAATTAACGAGAAAGTACAAAAACATGGCATCAGTTCCTCCATTAGGAAAAAGAAAATCCCTTTACAATAACTGCTGGCATCATAAACCTCGAGCTGCATTTTCAGACTTAAATGGGAAATCTGAGACACCACCTAATGGCTATCCTGGGCCAAACTGTATCATGGAATGGGAAAGACAAAAGTAATCCCTTCAGTGATAGTTCACTGAACTCCACAAATCTACCAATCTTGGAAATGGATGGAAAGAAACTAGAATCACTGGCTATCTGCTATTTGCCAACCACTGTACACACATTATTTCTAATCCTCACAAGAACCCTCAGAGGAAGACCAGATATCCCTTATTGACAGGTGAGAATTTAAGGCTCAGAGAAAATAAATAACTTGCCCAAGGTCACACAGCTACTAAACTAAAATTTGAATTAACGTATCTCTGACTTTAAATTCTAAGCACTTTTAACCTTTGGTTTTTGTTTTGTGCTACCTATTAGTAAAACCTAATAAAATATACTTTAAAAAAAAACAAACAAACCTCTAGGATATCAAATTTAAATGCTACCTAGGGCTTCCCTGGTGGCGCAGTGGTTGAGAATCCGCCTGCCGATGCAGGAGACACGGGTTCGTGCCCTGGTCCGGGAAGATCCCACATGCCGCGGAGCAACTAAGCCCGTGAGCCATGGCCGCTAGGCCTGCGCGTCCGGAGCCTGTGCTCCGCAACGGGAGAGGCCACAGCAGTGAGAGGCCCGCATACCGCAAAAAAAAAAAAAAAAAAAAAAAAAAAAAAAAAAAAAAAAAAAAAAAAATAAATGCTACCTAAACCTTTCACAGAGTTCTAACACTGCAAGGCAGTCACGGGACAATGCAGATGAACTATGACGTCATCATACAATTCATTTTCAAAATTCTCCTTTAATCCTCCCAACAAATTTGTGTGGTATGATCCGCCCCAACTTTACTTTTATTTATTTATTTATTTATTTATTTTTGTCTGTGTTGGGTCTTTGCTGCTGCATGCGGGCTTTCTCTAGTTGGGGCGAGCAAGGGCTACCCTTTGTGGTCGTGTGCGGGCTTCTGATTGCGGTGGCTTCTCTTGTTGTGGAGCACGGGCTCTAGAGCGCAAGCTCAGTAGTTGTGGTGCACGAGCTTAGCTGCTCCGTGGCATGTGGGATCTTCCTGAACCAGGGCTCAAACCCATGACCCCTGCATTGGCAGGTGGATTCTTAACCACTGTACCACCAGGGAAGCCCAGCCCCAGCTTTATATCTGAGAAAAGTGAGGCTCAGAAAGATTTTACAATTTGCCCAAGGCAGCATGGAAACTAAAACCCAGAACTTTGACTACAGGCTCATTGCTCATGCAGCTTTATCACAATGCCAGACTTAAACATAGGCATAAAGAACTCAAAAATCTGTGGTGGAGTTCTTTGCTTATTTATGAAGAACATCTGTTCATAATTAATAGCATGTGGAACATTGGGCATGGAGGAGGGAAGGAAGGAGTATCAGAAAGCCCTTTAGGTACTTAAGCTGCCTAATCAAAACTTTCCTATTTCAAGAAAGCTCATTCAGTAAGAGGGAACACAAGGTCTAGGTGATAGAAAAGCATTTTGGAGCTCTGACTCCTAAATGTACTCTGGGCCGGTGACTTCCAGGGACTGAAGGCCAGCTATGAGCCAGGCGCCACGCTAGGCTCTTTCTACACACAGTTCCTCTCTTCCTCATGGTCCTTTGGGCCAGTGACAGAATCCCTATTTTACAAGTGAGTAAACCAGGCTGAGAGATAAAATGACTTCTCCAAAGTCACCCAACTAACACAGTGGCAAACTGGGGATCTCAGTCCTGATTGCTCTGACTTCAAAACCATTGTTTAATCTATAATAATAATAGAAGAGAAGTTAAAAGTTATAGAAGGCAGACCAATGTTTGCTTGGATGAGGGATCAGAGAGCGCAGGAAGAAGGGATTGCACAGGGGTACCAGGAAACTTTGGGGAGGTGATAGATATAGTCACTATTTGAATTGCAGTGATGGTTTCACAGATGTACACACATGCTAAAACTTAGCAAACTACATTAAATTTGTGTCATTTACTGTTTGTCAGTTTTACCTCAATAAACCTGTTCAGGAAGGAAAAAAACACATTGTTCTTCTTTTTTTTTCATCACTGACCATGACCCCAGAATATCTGCCCTTAAATTGTGTCTAATCACAGGAAAACCAGGCCAAAGAGTTCTTTCCCTAACCAATTTAGTTCTGAGTTTATATAAACTATTAGTAAAACATCACAGAAAGGAAGTTTTAAATACCTAAGAGTAATAGATTATTTCCAAACACACTCTACAGCACTTCAGAATACGTATCCAAACAAATAAAATGTTAATTACAAAATGCAGCCTGGTAAAAGGATAAAGAGTAATGGCATTGCACAAACCTGGATTGAATCCCAGGTTTCAAGTGAATCTATTCAGGTTGCTAAATCTGTATCCAGTTCCTCATTTATAAAATGAAAGTGATAATAACAATGCTACCATTTATTGAAATCGTACCACGAGCCAAACACCAATATAAGCACTTCATGTAATTATCTCATTTAATCCTCCCAACAACTATACATTGTAAATACCACTATATCCCCATCTCATAGATGGATAAAGTAAGTTACAGAAAGATTAAGTAATTTTGAGGTCATACAGCCAGTGAGTGCAAGAGCTGGGATTTAAACTCACCTTGCAAAATTTTTCTGAGGAATGAACTTGAAGAAAGAAGTAAAATACTATAAGTCTTAGTATAGTACAAATGATAGAAAGTCCCCTCTATTCTTTAAGCAAGTTTCTCCAAAAGAAGTCTCTTGTATTGAAAGAGGAGAAAATTTGTTTTAATAGTCTACAAATTAAACTTTTAACTAATTATGGCTAATAGTATGCACTTTACCCATTTTATCCCTAATTCTCAGTCTGCAAATTACTATAATTTTTCTCTGTTTTATTGATGGGGAAAATGCAATTCTGAAATGTTAAATAACCTTTAATAGTGGCACAGATATAAGTCTCCTGACAAGAAATGGAGCTCTTTCCAGTTTGGCTTATTGCCATCCAAGTCACTCAGAACCACACTCAGTACTTTTTCAGAGACCACTCCTTAAGCAGTATCTTCCATAGCAGCACAGAACCAAAGTTTCATGGATTCTGGACTTAAAAACTCTTTGCTCTAAATCATGATGTTTATACAATGTTAATGCTTTATAAATGACATCTATACACTAACATACCCAATTTTTTTCTTTTTCTCCTTTCTGGTTTGAGTAAGAAAACTTATGCTCCAATCTTTCAAAATACTATTATCAATGAATAAATAAAACACAAAAACCAGGATATAGGGATTTCCCTGTTGGCTAAGTGGTTAAGAATCCACCTGCCAATGCAGGGGACACAGGTTCGAGCCCTGGTCTGGGATGATCCTACATGCAATGGAGCAACTAAGCTCATGTGCCACAACTACTGAGCCTGCACTCTACAGCCCACAAGCCACAACTACTGAGCTTCTGTGCCACAACTACTGAAGCCCATGCACCTAGAGCCCGTGCTCCGCAACAAAGAGAAGCCACCGCAATGAGAAGCCCAAGCACCACAACGAAGAGTATCCCCTGCTCGCCACAACTAGAGAAAGCCCGCACGCAGCAATGAAGCTCCAATGCAGCCAAAAATAAATAAATAAGTAAATAAATTTATTGAAAAAGAAAAACAAACAGGATATAATATTTGTTTAGCACATTTATGAAATTTTTTCACATATATTC